>NC_092439.1:12487280-13215730 GCF_036169615.1 Heliangelus exortis
TAAGAAAGACCTAGAAAAGCCAAAAAGCCTGAATGAGACAAGAGTGTGGGTGTGATTTATCTCACTTCATTTTCAATGCCTATGGTGTAAGCATGCACAGCAGGCACTCTTATTTCCATTAAAGTTATTGAAGAGAGACAGATATTTCTGGAATAGGATTCATCTCGTTTGGAAATAGCATTAATCCCAGGTCATTTAGAAATTGCATTCCCTAGAAATGTGTCTTGCTCTCCAAAGGGTGTCTTGACCTGGATAAATAACTGGTGAAAGGAGGAGAAGGAGAAGGAGAAGGAAAAAAGGAGAAGGAAAAAAGGAGAAGGAAAAAAGGAGAAGGAGAAGGAAAAAAAGGAAAAGGAAAAGAAAAAGGAAAAGAAAAAGGAAAAGAAAAAGGAAAAGAAAAAGGAAAAGAAAAAGGAAAAGAAAAAGGAAAAGAAAAAGGAAAAGAAAAAGGAAAAGAAAAAGGAAAAGAAAAAGGAAAAGAAAAAGGAGAAGAAAAAGGAGAAGAAAAAGGAGAAGAAAAAGGAGAAGAAAAAGGAGAAGAAAAAGGAGAAGAAAAAGGAGAAGAAAAAGGAAAAGAAAAAGGAAAAGAAAAAGGAAAAGAAAAAGGAAAAGAAAAAGGAAAAGAAAAAGGAAAAGAAAAAAAAGGAAAAGAAAAAAAAGGAAAAGAAAAAAAGGAAAAGAAAAAGGAAAAGAAAAGAAAAAGGAAAAGAAAAGGGAAAAGAAAAGAAAAAGGAAAAGAAAAGAAAAAGGAAAAGAAAAAGAAAAAGGAAAAGAAAAAGGAAAAGGAAAAGAAAAAAAAGGAAAAGAAAAAAAAGGAAAAGAAAAAGGAAAAGAAAAGAAAAATATTATGTTACTTGAAATTTGTGAATTTCATTCCTAGCTGGTGACAGAACACAGGGCTGGACCTCTAGTCTGCTGGAGGAGACCCATTCTTGCCAAACTCATCTGAAAGCTCAAATGCACAAAATTAAACTAAATTTAGAATGAGGAGCCCCAGTCCCAGGGTCCTTTCAGGGATAAGAGAATCTCCTATTTATGCTCCTGCTAAGAGTCTACAAGGGCAGTACAAAATCCTACCACCACAATATTGGGTTTAATGATTGCAAACTATTCAGAACAATCATGCTGCTGTTTACATGCAGCAAAGATTAAATCTCATTTTAGTAATCAATAGTAACCAAAATAGTAACCACTAGCATCACTGTCCTTGATCTGTACCTTAACAAGTAAAGGTTAACTAAATATAACTAAATATAATAACTAAATATACATATCCATCCATGTCACTAGGTGTTAAAAGACATGTTTAGAGATATTAATTCAGTCTTTATTTGCACTGAAATAGCTGTAGAGGATATATATATATATCCTCTCTCTCTCTATATATATATATTATATATATAAATATATATAAATATAAATAAATAATAATATAAATAAATAATAATAAAATATATATATTATATATATAAAAATAAATATAAATGATATAAATAAATATAATGTAAATAAATAAATAAATATATATAAATATATATATAAATATAAATAATTATTAATTATTAATTATATTAATTATAGTTAAATATATTAATTGTAATTATATATATTATTTATAATTAAATATATATTAATTATATATTATTATATATAAATAATTATTAATATAGATAAATATTAAAATGTTCAAAGCTCAGGAAAAAAATTGCAGTTTTGTTGAAAAAAAATCGCAGTTCTTAGTTAGAAAAAAATTTTCTTTGTTGAAAAAAAAATTGCAGTCAGAGATTTTGATCACAAAATCAAAACAAATCAAATCAAATACAAAACTTTTGCCTCCACTCAAAGGGGTGCACGGGGCAGTAGGGTTTGCCCAAACCATCCTTTTAGTTCTCTGTTCCTCCTTTGCAGCATCCCGGATGTATCCCAGGAATTGCACATCAGATCCAGTGCAGACTCTGCAGGAGAACTTCCCCTCATGTCCCAATAGTTATGCCAACTGGCTCGTCATCCTTCTCTTGGTCATCTTCTTATTAGTGACAAATGTTCTCCTTATGAATCTCCTGATTGCCATGTTCAGGTAAGAGGGATTTCAGCAAGCTGCAAAGTTTTAACTGGATGCTTCACTACCTTGCTGTTGGTTATTCATTTCCAAATAGACTGCAATTTTCTTTCTTTTCTATTTGGGGATTGATAGGTGATTAGATTGCAATTTTCTATCTTTTCTATTTGGGGATTGATAGGTGATTAGATTGCAATTTTCTATCTTTTCTATTTGGGGATTGATAGGTGATTAAATTGCAATTTTCTATCTTTTCTATTTGGGGATTGATAGGTGATTAGATTGCAATTTTCTATCTTTTCTATTTGGGGATTGATAGGTGATTAGATTGCAATTTTCTATCTTTTCTATTTGGGGATTGATAGGTGATTAGATTGCAATTTTCTTTCTTTTCTATTTGGGGATTGATAGGTGATTAGATTGCAATTTTCTATCTTTTCTATTTGGGGATTGATAGGTGAGCTTCTGGGATCATTTAGTTCTTAAATTCTTATAATCCTAACACACCACACTAAAGACAAGAAGAAAAGTCTCTTTTGCTGCTCAAAATTCAATGAAACATGCACAGAAGGGTCTGGATCCCTGGCTGTCTTGCAGCAGAAGACTGCAGGTGCAAAATAAAAAAATCAGCTGTAAACTTGGCAGTGGATAGTCTGCACAGAGGGGAAATGCTTGATGTCAACACAGCTAAAAATGATTCATTTGGTTGCAAAACTGACGTGGCATGTTTGCTGGTCTTGCCCGAGTGGAAATAACTATTAAAAAAAAAAAAAAAAAAAAGGCCAGAAGAATGTAATTTTTAACATTTGAAGAGTGCAGCTGCAATTATTTTAACATCTAAGAATTTTAGATTAAATAGATTTAGATTAAATAACACTACTCAACGTACCTTTTTTTAAGCAAATGTGAGACTAAATTTTGTAATAATAAACTTACAAACTTATTAAGGTAAAAAATAGTTATATGCCCTTTTTTTTTTCCCCAATGACAGTTACACTTTCCAAGTTGTTCAGGGCAATGCAGACATTTTTTTTTTCCCCAATGACAGTTACACTTTCCAAGTTGTTCAGGGCAATGCAGACATTTTCTGGAAAATTCAACGTTACAACCTGATTGTTGAGTATCACAGCCGCCCAGCCTTGGCACCACCATTTATCATCATTAACCACATCACTCTGGTTCTCAGAAGAATCTTCAACAAAATGGAACATAAAAAAGAACATCTGGGTGAGCTATTAAACATCTACCAGCCTGGGGATCCTGAGACTCTCCTGGGACGTGCTGCGTAGGCAAAACTGAAGAGAAATTAAGGTTTCCTTAAGCCAAGAGTCAGGATTTATTTTTAACAAAGAACGCCAGGAGAGGAGAAATGAAAAATGAAAAATGAAGGTTTACAATCCATCCTCTGCTATAAACAGCTTCTCACAAGGCATTTCTTTTATGCATCATTGTTACAACAAAGGGATTGATATAGAACTGATGAAAGGGATTTGGTTTCTGAAGAGGTAACAATAATAATAATAAATAAATAATAATAAATAAATAAATAATAATAAAATAAATAATAATAATAAATAAATAAATAAATAAATAAATAAATAAAGGCTTAATAAATAAAAGGGGTTTTTTTTGCTCCTGAATTTTTTAATTATTAACTACAGAGAAGCCTAAAAACATACACCAAGTCTATAGTCTTTAGGAAGATACAAAACTAGTATTTTACATTCAAAATGTCTGTGAAATTGAGGTCACTTGCTGGCTGGCACACTTAACAACAGCAATTGGCTTTATACTTCAGGGTGAAGGGATTTATTTACCCCCTATTTATAATTTTTTCTAATAAATAAGGTTAAATGATAAAGTGCAACTGAACGTAAAGCTCTGGCCGTTAAATGCTTTGGGGTTAGAATTTGTTAGAAGTCTGCTAAGGTCATAAATGAGACAGAAGCACTGAAATTGGTCAATGTTGTTCTATCAGAAAAATCAGGACTTAGTAAAAAAACTGCAAAAAGCTCTACTGCCTTCCATTAAAAGAGCAAAAAGTAGAAAACACTTATTTTACTCTGCATTTTCGTAACATGACAGCCCTGTAATGGCAAGAACTGATTTTTCTTTAGAATAGCAGCCTTCCAATACCAGCAGAAGAGAAAAAGGAGTAAATTCTCTCTTTCCTACAGACAGAGAGACTTAAATGTCTGTAAATACAATTCTCTCTGTCTTACTTTTCTTCCCTACAGAAAGAGATCTTCCTGTTGGTCTAGACCAAAAGATCATAACATGGGAGCTGGTGCAAAAAGAAAATTATCTTGTAAATCTTGAACAAGAAAGGAAAGAAAGCAATGAAGAAAGGCTGAAGGCAACATCTAATAAGTATGTAATTCTGACCCAGAAATGTGCCTTTCAGCTTTCTGTTTTAGGATTTCTTCTGAGGCCTTTGCTTTTTGGTGAGCATGTCTGCTTTTTTTTTTTTTTTTTTTTTTCCCAACAGGGTGGATAATTTGTCTAAATATTTTTCTGGATTGAAAGAACAAGAAAAGAGGTTTAAAGTTATGGAAGCTCAGGTAAGAAATATTTGTAGAGGCATTTATATCAACTTGAGGATGGCACCATGCTTCTCTCATTTAATGGTGGTTTTTCAGACTCTGTTTAGGTATAAAGAGAAGGAGAAATGGGTCTGGAATGGGAAATGGTTTCACTTTATTGTTTTCTCTCTGGTGCCATACAGACATCAAGAAACTTTTCTCACCTTTGGCAGAAAGGAGAAAGAGGATTTTTTTCTTTTCTCTTTGCTATTCTGAGTATTTTTCTTTCACTAAAAATGCTTCTGGAAGGAAACCCTTCATCTTCCCACCTCCATTCTCTTCCATCTCTGAGCCTTTTCTTCCTTTAAACTGACAGCTTTGGCAACACCCACATTCTGTTTGATCTGCCCTAGGCTGATCTTCTTAGACATTGATTTTTCTGATTTTCTTAGATAGCAGCATCTCAAAGGGAAGTGCCTACCACAAAAATGTGAAGCATAAATAATAGAAGGAAACCCTATCTTGAGCAAACCCTTGAAATACAAACAAAGGTTTTTTTAAACAGTCTGAAAATGCTCAGCATTACCATGTGCTACGTAGTACAACTGTTATTGTTTTCTTTCTCCCTAGAACTCCAGGGTAATTTTGACCTCACTGAAAAGTTCTTTATCTTAATACTCCCAACTGCAGTTTCCCTCCCTTTTCTTATCCATTTTATGGCTTCCTGAAAAAAGCCAGGCTATTCAATGAACAATGTTGACACCAAATAAAGGTCCAACAGGAACACCCATGAAATGCTTTAATAAGCTTGTGCTAGCTTGAGATGATGGAATACACTTAAAGGGAAGATATTTAATACAAATCTTTCTCTAAGACAGTTCAATCATTTCTTTAAAAAATGGTATCTCTGATGCTGCTTCACTCTGCTGCCCAGATTATCTTGCCAGTAAATTTAAGAATGGATAAAGTAGTACAAAAAAAATCAACTGATGTGGAAATCACTTCTTATTTTGTAGATTTGCTACTGTACAGCTGTCATCTCTTCCATGGCAGAGGTTTTAACCAAAAGCAACCTCATGAGCAGCCAACCAGCTCCAAACTGTAAGTCTTGAAAACACTAAAAAAGCTAATCCATGCAGCTGAATAATTTAGTTGCACAAATGGAAAAAAAAAAAAAGATAAGAGAAGAACCACAAAAGGAGGTGCAAAGGAGTGTATGTGGAGTTCCTGGGAATATAAACAAGAAATAGTATGTTCATAGTTCTGACTGAAAAAAATTGCCTTTTGAAGAGTGTATTTTAAAAGGTTTGTGGAAAGGACTCTTGCTTAGTGTGAGTTGGAATGATCTCACCTAACTTTAAGCATGTAAATAAATACCTATTTGCCACAGGGGTTCTTGAGGGGATTGTGTCGTGGAGGTTCTGGAGTCAATGCAATAGAACTGCAAAAGAATTATCAAAATATTCAATATGGATAACAACAGTCATTGAAAAAAATATTATAAAATGAGCAAATTTGTTTAAATCAACACAGCTCATTTGCCTTCTGAGCAGCAACTCTTGCTGCCAGGTAAGAATCTTGCCCAGTGTCCCAGGGCTCCACTGCTGGGACTTGAAAACATTGCAGAGAGAAACAAACTATTTCTCATCCCCCAAAGGATATCCAGCAGTCAAAAACTCTGGATTTTCTTCTTATTGATCTATTTCAACATCTACCAAATCCTATTATGCAAAAAGCTCTCAAAAAACCATGAACTGAGCACATATATATATATATACACACTATAGGAAAAGGAAGTAGCAGAAAACTCAGCTAAGTTATGACATGACAATGCCTCAGATCACTCAGATTAAAATCAAACTTGATTTAAGTAGTCAGAAGCTTATAAAACACATATATAAATTGCCTAATTAACAAAAACATGCTGTAGCATGTTCACCAGACATATTGATGCTCTAACTGCATAAAAACTTAACTGGAGAAACTTTAGTAGCTGAAAAATAAAGAAAAAACCAGTTTTTATCATTTACTTAGCAAGTGCCAAGTAGCAGAATCTGCACTATCTTTTACTGTGGATTAATTTCAACATTTTCAAGTTTCTTACATAATAACTATTGTGTACCCCTTGTCCTAAGGTTTTTAAGCAAGCATTTGGCTTTTACAGTCCTAGGTGTGATGAGTGCCAACACCCAAGTGCCTTTGCCAGAAAGAAGTGAGAAAGAAGAGTGTGGATATCAGCCTGAGACTGACATCACATACATTGATCACTAAATTTTACTCCCATTTCTTCAGACTAAACCTTTTGTTCTACTTTTGAGCTACTGTAGAAGTTAAATTATAGTATTTTGAAAGCCTAAGGCCCAGCTTCAAAGCCTTTTTACCAAGCACTGTCAATGTTTGGCACTACTGGGGATTTCTTGGTCCTTCCCTTTCAATATTTTGGTCTTTCCCCTTCAATTTCTTGGTCTTCCTTCCTTCCTGCTCCTGCATCACTTGATCCTCCCTCCAAAAATTTTCTACAAACTGGACTAAAAGCTTTCTCCTCTAGGATGGCTCTAGCAGCTTATTTTCTAAATGCCTTCTGTTCTCTGAACACCATCCCCTACATCCAGCATCAGCACAAAATTCCACATTTCTGTTCAAGGGAGCCTCCCTTTTGAGGGGTGATCATTTACACACTAAAACCCAAGCCCCTTCCCTGAAAAGCAAGCTCATGTTCCCTTTCCCAGGAAAGCAAGCTCATGTTTCTGAGTTCCTGAGGACTCAAGAAACAGTTCCCACAGGAAAAGGCTTTGGATACTCAACTATTACAACCCAGAGAACCCCTGGAGTTCTTACAGTCCTCAAACAATTGCACTCACCATCTTCTCTTCCCATGCTGGCTCCTGTGAGCTGTTCCTCTCCTGGTATTCCTTGCTGAGGGCTCTTCACTTCTTTGAGCCAGCAATGTGCCCTTGTGGCCAAGAAGGCCAATGGCATCCTGGGGTGCATTAGAAAGGGTGTGGTTAGTAGGTCAAGAGAGGTTCTCCTCCCCCTCTATTCTGCATTGGTGAGGCCACACCTGGAGTATTGTGTCCAGTTCTGGGCCCCTCAGTTCAAGAAGGACAGGGAAGTGCTTGAAAGAGTCCAGCGCAGAGCTACTGAGATGATTAAGGGAGTGGAACATCTCCCTTATGAGGAAAGGCTGAGGGAGCTGGGGCTCTTTAGTTTGGAGAAAAGGAGACTGAGGGGTGACCTCATCAATGTTTTCAAATATGTAAGGGGTGAGTGTCAGGGAGATGGAGTTAGGCTTTTCTCAGTGGTGACCAGTGATAGGACAAGGGGTAATGGGTGTAAATTGGAGCATAGGAGGTTCAAGTTGAATATCAGAAAAAATTTTTTTACTGTAAGGGTGACAGAGCCCTGGAACAGGCTGCCCAGGGGGGTTGTGGAGTCTCCTTCACTGGAGACATTCAAAACCCACCTGGACACGTTCCTAGGGGATGTACTCTAGGGGGCCCTGCTCTGGCAGGGGGGGTTGGACTAGATGATCTTTCAAGGTCCCTTCCAACCTCTAGGATTCTATGATTCTATGATTCTATGATTCCCAAAAGCTGGAATCTCATCACATGGTCCTCAGGTCTCTGGTGGCTTTGCAGGGACACAGAGCAGGTGACCCTCCCACAGTCAGACCCCCAGCCTCTGCTCTTTTGTTTTAATGCCAGATATCAGCTTGCTGCTGTTCAAGGAAACTTTGCCTTCATCTATCATACCAGACAGAACACCACCTCTGCCTCCTGATTTCATTTTACTTTTTGCTCACAAAGGCCAGAAAAAATCTTTTAAAAATATTTTAAAGCAAGAATTGTCCTTTGAACAAGGAATGTGGACTATCTTTTTTTTTTTTTTTCTTTTTTTCATTACTCGAACTGTATGTCCTTAGCTTACAAAAATCAGCTGGCTTTATTAGAATTTTGTATGACAGACCAATAAAATGAATATTGCTACTCTGTTTTAAAGGGAAATTTCTTTGGAATAATAAAAACAGCACCAGAAAAGGGAAGTATTGGGTTGTGGCCTTTCTTACACTGATAAGATTCAACTGCACTTCATTTCCTCATGCAAGTAACACTGCTACTATACAACACTAATAATAATAAACAATTATATATATCTGCAACTAAACAGCTATTCAGTGGCACTCCAGTGAGTGGAATTAACATCACAGAAATTCCTGATCCCTGCCCTTGCTGCTGTCTTTCCTGTTGTTCTGTCACAGTGGCTGAATTACTTTTCAATTAAGGATCCTAAAGTTTTTTAATTTCCTCATGCAAATATAGGCTGGATGTTGTAACATTCCAGATCTTATTATGTTCTGTAGTGTTTAGTCATTTAGTTGTACAAGGTGATGCAAACATTGAAAAATGTTGATTTTGTGGAAGCAGTTACTGTAGGGGGAGGGGTAGAGGTCAGAGTAGATGAAAACCTGGTTTAAAGATGAGTTCTAGGATACTTCTAGAAATACACTTTTGCTTCCCTACACCATCCTGAATGTGTCTCTCTCCCATAAAATATTTTCTTAGTTATGGTTAAATGTTGGACGGCTGTTTGGTTTTTTTTTTAATTGTTTATTATTATTGTTTATATTTATATAAAATATATATACAACACAAATGGTGCTGCAAAAGCTTTCTCTCTTACCAGAGGCAGAAAAAAAATCTCAGCTCTGATAAAAATACCTGACAAGTGTTTTATTAATGGCTATCAACCTAATATCTTCATAAAAGAGGCACTCGACCAGTTTACACAGCTCTGCTCCAGACCTCAGCAACCTCATGAATAGTTTTTGGTACTGCCCTAACTTCTTCTTCACCACAGGCAAGTGCAAGTTGTAAACCCACTAAGTTTGGACTGAGCTGTATTTTTTTGTTGGAAATAATGTGTATCATAGAACCAAGCAGGCCCTGCTCCTGGCAGCAGCTTCCAGTCTCAAGCAGCTACTATTAAATTGTAATCAGCAGATTAAGTATCCCCTGGAAACCCAAATCTATCCATTTGGAATTGCTCTGTCCTGCTCACAGTGCTGTGTAACAACTGATGTATTTAGCAACAGCTCCTCCATCAATGTGCATCAAACTGTATCCTCCTGAGAAAATCCACTCTGCTTTTAAAATTAAAAGGGGGATTTCAAAAAATGGACCAATAGTTCTCATTTTACACTGTTTCCTGCTTCTGCTGCCAAACCAGGAACCTCTTCAAACACAAAGACCCAAATGATTTGGGCCTAACAGCCAATTATTGAGAAGATGGTGACACCCCCTCCTCAGAAGAAGCAGCCTCCTCAAATAATGTTTGAGCAAGCACAGTCTAGGAAGAAAAATCACAAACTCTAAAGGAATAATCTTTCACAAGGTTATAAATACTATCTGGCAAAAGAAAAAAGTCCAAAACTGACCTGAACTGACCTGAGTTTCAAATCATATAACCTTTCAAAGAATTTAAGCTTTCAACCTTATATATAAAATTTATTAACAGTATGAAAAACTACTATATTTAACATTCACCATAATATGAGTCATTGTATGAGGTGATTCATCCTCTGAGGTGATTCTCTGTGTATTGCAACACGACTGAAAAGATTAAAAATGTGAATTTTTAGAATCTAAAATATTGAACTTGAGGGAGAAGTTACAAAAGGGTAAGCTCAGAGCAACATTCTGGAAGATTTTCGAGACAATTCCCAAAATAAATAAACAGAGTGTTTGTCAAAACTCCTGTAGCTGCACTAATTAGCCTGGTTCAAGGAGCTGAAGAAATCAAGCTGCAACTCAAAGTTTATTGAACCCCAAAGAACAAAAAAAACCCAACAGTTTGGATACAAATACCTCATTCCCACCAAATCCACACAGAGCATCAGTGCCACCTGGAAAGGAGATACAAACATGCAGGCCAAGAATCACCACATCAGGAGGAAAAGCTGCTGCCCAGTTCAACCACTGAATTTTGATCTCCACTCAACAGACTTTGCTGGAGCAAAGCTGAGTCTCTCTTCCCCACATGTATCCAGAGTTCTACCTCTCCACAGGAAATATTGTTTATTATAATCTTTACAATGTAACACTATATACAAGTTAAATCTTCAGCTGACCTTAAAAAAATACTGGTTTTGCACTTCCCACAGGAGCCCTCCAAAGGGATGGTTGGGCACTGCTGTGCTTTTACTGTCAAAAATTTCCTCCCTGGGACAGAGCCCGGAGAAATCACATCTGATGGAAGACTAGGTTTTTATTTTCAGTGTTTAAAAATCTCTACATACTGAGCTCATCATCTGTGTTTCAGAATTCTAGAGGATTTGGAGACTTCTCTAGATTTGGGGGTCAGTAGGAAGCCTTGCAGCCTTTTAGCTAAAAGATCTCTATTTGTTGCTAAGGGGCACTTCAGCTCCAGAACAAGCCCCAGGGAGCTGCTGGAACAAACAAATCACAATTCCCTCCTGCTAGGGTGCAACTATCCTTTGCCCACAGACTTTTTATGAACAAGAAGTTTGAACTGTATTTTAGGAAGCCTGATTTCCAACAATATAAAATGTGCCTGTGATGCAGACTGACAGACAAAATGCTATTGCATGGTTTCCAGACCAGAAAACAAAATAGAGAAAAAACCAAACACATCCAAAGACAATACAGGTCCCTGGATGTCTCCAATGTGCTCCAGCCTTCAGGATTCTTCCTCCTCCCCTTCATTGTCTACTTTAGGTCGGAAATTTTTCCTGTTCTTCTTCTTACTGCAGTGGAATCCAACTGTTTCCAGTGGCTCTTCACCTTTTCCACTAACCCTTGCACTAAGCTTACCTTCTGTATTCAGGTCCCCTGCCATCATGCACTCCTCCTCCTCCTCTGTTCCTTTTCCACTTCCACTGTCTAAGTGCCCCAGCTCTACCTTATCATCCTCCCTCAAGTCATCAGTCTTCTTAAGAGATTTTCCTTTCAGATCTGTTTTCATGTGTTTCTTATCATCCTCCCCCGATGATGATTTCTTTTCCAGTCCATCCACTCCCCTCTTTATTGGTTTGGTGAAGACAATCCTCCCAGCTCCACAGCTGGAAGGGTCCTGGTTGAAGTATGGGGTGTAGCTATCTTGGGCAGCTGAGCTTTGCTCCTCTCCTCTTTTCTTCAGACCCTCTAGAAATTCCATGGCCACTGCCCTGTTAGTCTTGTCAGTAGACTCTGAAACTCCATCCAGGCTGTATTTGGTCCAACGCTCGGGGTGTGCCACATAGTCAGGCACTGCAGGAGAAGTTTTGGGAGCCAGCCCAGGTTTGCCTTGCTTTCCCACACTTTCTGGAGCCACATGACTGGAACCTGTGGTTGGAGGCAGTGGACGTTTAAACCTCCCATCAACAACATTATCTTCAGGCAGTGAGGGTACAGACATCTTGGCTGCCTCTTCCAGGCAATCAAAAATGCTCTGGCTACGGAGAGAGAACGTGGAGCTCATGCCCCTCAGATGGAATGGCTGGACAGGAGATTTGTGACTGCTGTTTGAAGAGTCAGGGGTCTTCCCTGGTTTGTAATCCCCATCCTCTACAGAGGGCTCCTCAGGAGATATTGTGTCAACTTCTGCTTCCTCTGTGGAGCCCAAATCATCGGAATCGGAGTCGCTGAGCGACACGGTGTCCGAGGGCAGAGCTCCTTCACAGCCCAGGGCACCTCCAGCCACTGTCCCCAAAAAGGGCTCAGCTCCATCCTGATCTCCCATCTTCAAGTTAGGGCTCCAGGAAGGTCTTTGACAAAGGCCCAGGAAGAGCAGCAAAAAGAGTTTTCCAAGCACCCAGCGAATTTAGTGCCTAGAATACAAAGAAGCAGAAATTCAACAGTAAATTAAGAATATCATTTTGTGCTGTGCAAAAGAATTATTACCCCCTAGCACAGTATTTCAGGGATTCCTAAGCTATTTTTGCTTCAACTAAGAACATTATTTGAGGCATGAATGCACATTAAAACTAACGACTTACACAAGTCTCAGTGCAAGAATCTGAATTAATTAAAAACAGCACTGCACACCCAGTTTCAATAAAGGTTACAGCAGATCCAATTACTGAAAGAGAATTTTTTGAGCAAATCTGAATACCTCTTAATTGTCTCAGAAAGCAACAACCACTGCAAATGACACTCTGCATTTGTCATACTGCATAGATTTGTACCTAAAGTACAAAACCACATCCTAATCACCCACCCATCTTTTGGCCACTCTGAACCTTGGCTGCATCAGACACTTTACCTCCTGTCCCAATAATCATCACAGAATGAGCCAGCCCCAGGAAGCAAATCCACTGGAAAACTGTCCTGGTTTGGGCCAGGATAAAGGTGATTTTCTGTCTTGTACTTTTGCTTTCAGCTAAGTCTCTTGTAAGTAGTTGCACTTGCTGAAATTAAGAGCAAGTTTCTCAGACAGTGTGTGTTTCTAGGACTGATAACACTTGATGTTTAGAGTTACTGCTAGAGACTGGTGTGCAGAGCCAAGGACACTGCTCAGCTCTGAGGAAAACATAAAGAGGTCCCACCTGCATCCCTCCTTTGGGGAGGAACGGACAAGATAGATGCCAGAATTGACCAAACAGAGTATTCCATCCCATACACCTCATCCTCAGTATAAATTTGAGGGATCACGAGGGCCAAGCCAGATTTCCTGCTTCCAGCTTCCAGCTGCCTGCCCTTCCTGCCTTTCTTGTTTCCCTTCCTTCACCTGGCATCCTGGAAGGATTCCATCCCTTCCTCTGCCTGTGCTCCTGATCCATCCCAGCCCATATCTGTGTGTTCCTGCCTCCAGTTCCCAACTGCTGCCAACTCCAGGAGTCCAGCCTGGACTTTCCCAGGGCTGCCCTGCAGCCTCGGTGGTGACCTGAGAGCTATTGGGGGAGAGGGGGGAGGAACGTGCTATCCATTTTCTTGTATATTTGTATATATTTATTAATTTTTCCTATTTATCATTACTGTTTCATTAAAGTTGTGTAGTTTAGTTTCCAACCCATAAGTCTCTCTCCCTTATTCTCTCTCCCTTCTTAACAGGGAGGAGAGAGAGATTAATAGAGAGCGTCTGGTACTCGGTTTAATTGCCGGGCCAGTGTTAAACCCTGACAAAAACTAATCACTCATGTGCATGGAAACAAAGGGGAGGGTGCACCTAAGGGTCTGCAAGACCTGGCCCTTCAGGGAGTCAAAGGCAGAGTGCTCAGAAGCCTGACTTCCAGCAGCAGCTGGAATCCAGATTCCCTCTGCCACCTGCCTGAACTCGTGGAACTGAGGTGCTTGGCAATCACACCACCACTTGCTGGGCAATCAGAAACCAAGCTGGCAAACAGACCCTTCAGCTCACAAAACCATGAGTTAGAGACACAGTTCTAACATATTATTAGAATAAGCTCAAGCACCTAATGACAGGTCCTTCTGAAATGATTCAGTAAACAGACATGGAAAGTCTGTTAGTCACTCACTTTCTATGGACACTGAGTCAGCTTCCCCTCCTCAGGGTCGGTGAAAGCCACCAAAGATCTCAATGCTTCCACCCTAGAAAACAAACATTTCCATCAAGAGACTGGAAATGTAGTTTGAAAATGAGTTTTAAAAGTAATTCCTTCCCCTTGAATCATCCAAAGCTGCAGAACCAAGTTCTAAATCTGACACAAACTCATGCTAGTATAAAAGTGCAGATATTCCTGGATTTTTGGCAAAGGAAAAACACACAGCCTAATAAGGCAGGCACCACTGTATTTACTCAGTCTCCACACTCACACTGCCAAGATTATTCTGTAGAGCAGAAGAAAGGTTTTAAGAAAGCAGAACTTCAGTTTGCATGTGCTGTAAACCATTACTGTATGTACAGTATTAAATGCAGCTGAGAATATAAACTATGCATTGCAAGTACTAAATGCTGCAAAAAAGAGACCATGGATACCATGGAGTTGTGTTTTCAAAGACAGGACATAGTCACAGTTAGTGCCACATTTTCATGGGGCATTAAAACATGGAGAAACTTCTGAAGAATTCAGCAGACCTGTTGATGGAACACAACCTGTTGATGGAAGACAGCACCTGGGTTCCATGTAAAGTTTGGCTGTCTTTGGCTAAAGGAATCTGGTGACTGCTCTTGAAAGCACTGCCCTCAGTATAACTCTTAAATAGGAAACAATACCCTGAAAATCAGAGTCTTCTGCTTAATTTTATGACACAAAAGTAATGATTACAACCCAAAAGAGGCACTGAAGCACAGTACTGACTACTAAACCAGTTATTTTCAGAGAGCAGTAGAAGTGTCCACCACAGGCTGTGAATCAGGGTACCTGTCTGAGGGCTGTTACACATAAAAACTTTGCTCCTAAGGGGATGTTTTAGCCTTAACTCCATTAGCAGACAAACACACACAGTACACCAGGCAGACTCACAGGTTCATTAGGGTGACGTGACCACAGCACAAGTCAGACAGAATCCTGGCTTTCTCTAGGGGAAAGTCCCCATTAGACTCTTCCATCCTGCTCTGCCGTCTACAGGCTCTGTCCTCCTGCAGAACTGGGAGCAAAAGAGACCTCAGTCACCTCAAAACTCCTCTCAGAGAGCACTGCAGCCAACACCCCTCAACCCCAGCGCTGTGCTTCGGGACGGTGCCCGCAGGGCCTGAGGGGAGCAGTGCCAGGTCCTGCACCTCGGGGAGGGGGAAACCACCGGGCCTGGCCCAACATCGCAGGTACAGCCCACAGCCTGCCCAGGACCCCCGCTCCTTTCCCCTGCCCGCCCTCCCGCGGCCTACACCGCCGCTCCCCGTCCCGCAGGCCTCAGCACAGCCGCGGGCTGACGCCTTCTTCCAACCCCCCCCCCCCCCCACCTTCCTCCTCCTCCTTCTCCTCCCGACACGGGGGCTCCCGGAGCTCCCCTCACCCCGCACAGTGAGGAAAGGAGAGCGAAACGCCGCGTACCCCAGCACCGCACCGGCCACAACGCCGTTCCCGCCGCTCCCCCTCCCCGCCCCGGGGGATGCTGGGACACCGAGTCCCTACCAGCAGCCACGGGCCAGCAGGGCGCGGCGGAAAAACTACAACTCCCAGCAGGCAAAGCGGCGTGGTTGGGACGAAAGCGGGTGCCCTCCGCCCCCCAACCCCGCAGCACCTCTCTTTCCTTTGCGCCCCGGTAGTTGTAGTCGCTGCCGTTCCTCCAGCGGCGGACATTTTGGGAGACGAAGCGTGAGGAGAACGCTGCGGGCCCGCTGCGGAACGAGGCCGCGATCTGCCCTCCGCGGCGACGGGGGAACTACAGCTCCCAGGGTGCTCCGCGGCTGAAGCTCGGCCGCCATTTTGCGCCTGTGAGGAGATGGAGCGGGAGAGGCGCTGAGGGGAGCGCGGGGCTGAGGGGAGCGCGGGGCTGAGGGGAGCGCGGGGCTGAGGGGAGCGCGGGGCTGAGGGGAGCGCGGGGCTGAGGGGAGCGCGGGGCTGAGGGGAGCGCGGGGCTGAGGGGAGCGCGGGGCTGAGGGGAGCGCGGGGCTGAGGGGAGCGCGGGGCCGCCCCTCGCTCCGCGGTACCGGGAGTGGCAGCGATGGCCTCGGCGCAGCGGTGGTTGAAGCACCGTGGGCACCCCTCAGGCTTCCCGGCTCCAGGAAGGGGTCGGCATGGCGGGCACGGAGAGGCAGGGAAAATAAAAAAATTAAAAAGAAAAAAAGTCAAGCAGAGTCTTTTTTTCCTCATCAGAAAAGCAGGGTTTAGTCACAATGAAAACTTTAGAGGAATCTCTGGGGATTTTTTTGTTTCCTTGTTTTCAGTTTAATTTGTAGGGATTTGTTTTCTACTCTAGCAAGTCACTAGGGGCATAAAACCACTCCCCCCTCCCAAATAATGATAAATAAAGTTTCTATTTTCTGTCCCAGAAGGTTGTGTTCCCTGTGGGCCTTGAGAAGTGGAGCACTGTATGAAAATGTTTCACTGGTACTGACCAAACGTCCCTCATTTTTTAATTCCTGTTTCTGCACGGTGTTCATTTGGTGGAAATGAATTTCTGAAATGTCTTCAGTATTTCTAGGATAAAAAGAAAAAGCCAGGTTTGCTGAGCTGATGGGCTGTGGTTCCATCTTCCCCAGGCTTTTTTATTGTCTTGGGGTTTAATTATTAAATCAAAATAAATTACCTGAGCCTTTAAAGGTTGCACATGGACCTCTATGCAGAGGGATTTACTGTAGGCTTTGCGTGCAATTAAAGCTCATTCATGCCACTGTTGGGCAACAAAATAAGAAGTTAGCATTGAAGGACAACTTTGTCTGATTTTTGTGGCACTTTTCATTCCCTCTCCATGCCATCCCAGCCCTGCTCCATCACTGCTGTGCTGAGGGCCCTGCAGCCATGGCAGAGGAGACTTCACTGCATCCCTCCAGGCAGAGCTTCCCCCTGAATCACTCCTAACAACAACTGCAGCCACTTCGTTTGCATCATCATTTTTAAACCTGTACTTTTCACCTGCTGGAGTGTTGCTAACTGTGGTAATTTGTGAGCCTGGTGCTGCGTTTGGAATACATTTGGCAGCAATGATGAAATCAGTGCAAAATGCCTCCTGCCTGGCTGGAGTTGTGCTGGAGCTTTGAAACAACAGCTGTAGAGGTGTTCCCCTCTCTGGTGATCCTATTTTTCTAACGTACACGTTTCAGTTTGTCACGGGTATTCCAAGGGGTTTCCAGATGGAGGGAGGAAGCAAAAAGGGAGTCTGGTGGGTGGGTGAACAAAAATGGATAGGAGGAGGGTAGTAAACAGGCAAAAGGAGCCAAGAATAAACCACGAGTGCTGTGTAACACTATCAAGGGTGCAGGGGTACAGCAGGAGTGAGCCCCTGAGGGTGTTAAGGAGCAGACAAGAGCAAAACCAGAGCCCTGTTTCTGTAAAGCTGGAGACAAGAAGGGTTCACCACGGGCTGGTGCAAGCAATGCACTCGATTCTCAACTCTGGTTTCAATGCTCAGTTAGGAGCTCAGGCAGAAGAGGGCTACACTACCTCCAACATTTCCATGACCTGTGGATGTGGACAAGCTTCATTCCTCCATTTCCAGAGGCTACAAGTTTTCCTTATTTTTTTGTCTGTTAGGTATGTTGATAACCCATGTCCCCTTCAGAGGCTGACTGACCCCTTTGTCCTTGTTCCTGTCTCTTTGCAGACAAGATTTAGCATCTCACACTGCAGAGAACGTGGGGCTGAGCTGCTTTTTCTCTGGTGGCTGAGGCCAGGCCAGTTTGCAGTGGTGTGGATCTGCTGGTGTGTTGGGGTTTTTGCTATTGCTTGGCGACCGCTGAAATGAAAATAATGAGTCAGCCTCTGAAGACAAACAGATGGTAAAGTGTTTTCCTCTCCCAGGCATGAGCTGAGGTGGCTTGAAGAGGGGTGAGGGGCTAAAAGGCAGATCTGAGCTGCTGGGGAGGACATCATCCATACCCACAATGTGGTTTTTGAGGGTTCAAAACCTTTCCTGCCCAGGAAAAAGATCTGCAGGAATCCAGTTAATCCCTGCATGCGGGTACCAAATGCACACCAGTCCCAGCCCTCTTCTGGAGTGTCTGCTGCTCTTTTCTTGCAGATGAATGTTGTTTCACAGCCCCCACCCAGGAACTCTTTCTGCTGCTCACTGGCAGGCTCCTGCTGCTTCTGCACTCAGAGCCTGGCAGAGCCTGCTGGCCCTGCTCCTCACAGTTGCAGGCAAGTGGGAGGCATGTCCTCAGCAGCCCCTTGGATTTTACAAGCCAGACACTGACTAGATGCATTTTCATTATGTCCTCTGCCTTCCCAGAAAGAAAAGTTAATCATAGAGCCTGCCAAATTGTAAAGGACCCATCAGGGTCATCAACTCCTGTCCCTTTGGAGGGCACCCCAAGAATCACCCCCTGTGCCTCAGAGCATCATCCAAACACTTCTTGAGCTCAGGCAGGGTTAGTGCTGGAACTGCTTCACTAGGGAGCCTGTTCCACTGCTCAACCACCCTCTGAGGGAAAAACTTTCCTTATATCCAACTTAAACCTCCCCCAGCACATCTTCCTACCATTCCTCCATTGGTCACCAGAGAGCTCAGTGCCTGTTCCTCCTCCTTCCCCAGTGAGGAAGGTGGGGTAGCTGATGCTGGAGCTCCTGAAGTGTTTCCCTACAGGCAAAAAGCCAAAGCACTGTAGTGACCCTGCATCCTTCTCTCCTGGGAGAAGGCAGTCACACCAAGCTGGAGTGGGGACAGGCAAAGGAATTCATTTGAGTTGCCCTCCCCCATTTGCAGAGAGGAAAGCCTACAGCTGGCCTTGAAACCCTCCCCTGGGGTGAGTTTCACAGAATGTTAGGGGCTGGAAGGGACCTCAAAAGATCCCTGTTTTAGTGACAAATGCTCTGTTATTCCCCACTACCCTCCCAGGGAAAACAAGGGAATAGGGGAGAGAAACTTTAAGGTTGAATAAAGCCTCAGTAGACAGAACCTACTCAAGGTTTTACCTGTCTGGGTGAGTGATGTCCTTCTCCAGGGAGGAAACAAGGAGCAGCAGGGCAGAAAGCCTTAACCCAGCCAACACACCAACCAGAGAAGCCACCATTTGGCTCTCTTGGGAGCCCTTTTATACTGAGCACATGGGTTGGAGCACTGGGGTTGCTCCATTTGGGTCACCTGGCCCATCCTCTCCTCCCATAGCTCAGCTGCTCCCCATCATCACTGCCACAGCCACAGCCTGGAAGCTGCTGGGGGGGTCCCAGGAAGGTTTTTTTTCTATCCTGGTCCTCTCAAACCAAGACAATCTTGGAGTCCAACCCCCTTGCCAGAGCAGGATCACTTGGTGTAGGTCACACAGAACACATCCAGGTGGGGTTTGAATGTCTCTAGAGAAGGAGACTCCACAACCTCACTGAGCAGCCTGTGCCAGGGCTCTGTCCCCCTCGCAGTGAAAAACCTTTTCTTGTATTTACATGGAGCCTCCTATGGTCCAGCTTGCACTTATTACCCCTTGTCCTATCATTGGGCATCACTGGGCAGAGCCTGGCTCCATCCTCCTGGCACTCACCCCTTACACATTTATAAACTTTATAAACCCTCATTCTCCTCTTCTCCAAGCTGCAGAGCCCCAGCTCCTCAGCCTTTCCTCACAAGGGAGATGTTCCACTCCCTTCAGCATCTTGCTCACTCTGTGCTGGACTCTTTCAAGCAGTTCCCTGTCCTGGAACTGAGAGGCCCAGGACTGGACACAATATTCCAGATGAGATGAAAATCTTACTGGTTTGCTTGCAGCTTTCAGGCAGGGTGTTGTGTGTGCAGTTTCACCTGGCCTCATGCCAATAGCTCTGAGCTGTCTTCTAACAAGGAATGCCTTAGAAAAGCAGGGCCAGGAAACACTTTTAAAAGAAAAAAAGCATGATTGTTACTTGCAACCACTGACACTTGAGCTATCTAAACACAGAAGGAGAAATGCCAGGTGGACCACGTTGCATGCTTGGCTGCAAGGTTCTGATCTATCTGCAAGTGTGAAAACAACTCAGGTTTCAGTTTTGCAGCAGTTTTAGTGTCTGGGTGGTATTTTTTTTTTTTTGCTCTGGGTCCCCAGGCTCTGAAGTGAGAGCATCCAGAGCTGCCAGAGGCTGCTTGAAGTTCAGCTCTTTGCTTCTGAGCATCCCTGCTTAAATTAGGATTGCAAAGCAACCTGATGCTCCCCAGGCTGAAACTGATTGGTCATCCACCAAGACACAGATTAATGCTCCTCTAGCTCAGCTGCAGAGTGTGGTACCAATGGGATTTGGGGTTTCTAGCCTGTGTCTATCAGTTCATCAAGAGCTGCTCAGGTAGTTCATTGTCTCTCCCCTTTGGCACTGATGGCAGAAGTTCCTTCACTGGGGGGGGCTTCATTTCCACTCTTACCTCCTATGTGATGCAGCTTCCCAGCCTTAGTGCATTCTTGCCAAATGTAAATGAAGTTGTTGAATTTTTTTTTTATTTTATTTTTTTTCAGGACAATCTCCTCTGTCCTCAGCAGCTTGCCCTGGAGCTGAAACTCCCTCCTCTCCCCTCACTGGAAGTTCCAGGCTGTCATGGCCAGCAAAGGAAATGTCATTCAGAGCAGCAGTGTGAGCAAAGCCCCAGTCTGAGGTGTCCTTCATCCCCCAGGCTGGCAAGGGGAGGTGGCAGGCACAGGGATCCAGCCCCAAGGATGCTCTGCTCTACAGAAACCTCTGCCACGGGAGAGCTGGAGGGGTTTTTCTGCTTCCTGGGGGGATATTGCAAAATCTTGGTTAGAGCTCAGACAATCTCTTTTAGGGGAATGGACATCAGCAGTTTATATCTGTTCATCCCTGCTGTTTTAGTAGGAAATCAGGCACCTTAAAACACAAACAGCCCAGCAGAGGCTTACAAAACAGAGCTTGCCAAAGCAAAGAACACCTCCAAAACTTGTCACTAGAAACAGTATCCAGGTTGTTATTTTAAAAAACAGTTTGAGAGGAAAAAAATTCCACTGGGAAAAAAAAAAAAAAAAAAAAAAAAAAAAAGCAACTTGGTCTGGCTTAGAAAAATTCACACTTGTGTTTTTATTTCATGAAAAATTCTTGTTTAACAAAAAGATTCCACAGACATATCCCTAGGATTTAGAAGTTCACAGTAAGGTCTCCAGTGCCTTTCCAAGCCTTTCAAGACACAGGAGAAAAATGTTGAAGAGAAGCCTAAGCCAGGGCTGTTGCTGCAATAAGAGAACAAGAAGAAGGCTCCAAGTGTTCCACCCACCCTTCCCCTCACTGGGCTTTATCTGCCTGGCCTCACATGCTCCAACAGAGCAGGACTGGTGTTTTCCAAGAATATCCTGTGTCTGCACTTACCTTCAAGGCACCTGGGCAGCCTGGTCCTCTCCCAGCATCTCCTACAACTCATCCCTTGTTGTTAAAACACAGACCTGCAGTGCAGAGGGGGCTGCACTGAGCCAGGGAAGGTTTGAAATCCCAGCTATGATTTCAGGCTGAGGTCCCAAGGCACACACCCAGGATGCCAAAGAGGCCCTGAGCTTTCTGAGGCTGTTTCCACTATTGTTTCTCCTCCCATTAAACACCAGTTTGAGTCTGACAGTGACTCACAGCAGCTTCAGCCAACCTCCAGAAGCAAGAATCATTTTATCCCCATCTGGAGCAACACCACAATACAAATGTTTGAAGGCAGGGAGGAAAGAGCATCAAACTCCTGGGAAACCACCCAGAGGGTCAGCTAAGGACTGCACTCCCTGCAGCCCAAATTTTGCTTGAATACAGGAGGGAGACAAGGCTGTTCCCTTGGAAGCTGGGGCAGAAAGCTGGACCCAATGGAAAGAAACAAAACCTGACAGCACATCATTAAAAATCCACTAACAAGGGGGTTTGCTTCGTTTCTTTTTTTTTTTATTGTTTTTATATATCACTTTTTTTTTTTTTTTTTCTCTTTCCAGAAGTCATTATGTCCAAGTCCATTAACATTCAGGTAAACAAGTGACAAGAACAACAGATGGGCATGATCTCAGAGCACAGGCACAGCCCCCAGGAGCAGGGTTTGCCTTTTTTTTTGTGGCAGCTGAACTTGACTCACCCTCACCTGCCATTCCCTCCCTCTCCATCCAGGCAGAGCCCATGGCTGGTGGCTGCCACAGGACATTCCTCCTCCAACTCCAGTGGGAAGTCCAAGACAGGGCAGGGGAAGGCAGAGAGCTGTGGGATCACTTGGCCTCCCCTTTATGCTTTCCCCTAATGGTGAGGAGGGGCAGGCAGTGGCAGCACCAGTGGAGTTCCCAAACCAGCCACAAAATTCAGAGCAGCCCCTGGCTAGATGGCAGCAGAAGGCATTTTGGGCCATTTTTTTTTTTTTTTTTTTTTTGGTCACTTCAGCAGAAGCTCCTTGGGGCTGGGGGCAGTACTGCCACCTCAGCCCCTCTGATTTGCTGCAGTCACCCTCATTTTTAGGTGATCCCATTAGCTCCCCCACAGCTTTGCCCCCCTTTCCTTGAGGGGGTGGGGGGATCACAATTGCAAGAGCCACCACTGCTGGTGAGCAACCTTTTGGCCTTCCCTCAGCACCATTCTGGATGTGTCCCCCCCTCCCAGAGGCTGGAAAAACCCATGCTGTTGAAGCCTGGTTCACAAAGCATCCTGGTGTTAAGGTTAACTGGTTGTAAAACTGCAGCACTTCATCACACTATGCACACTATGAGAAATGTTTATTAAGTCGATTTTTGTTATGTTTCTTTGCTTTTTTTTTAAAAAAAAAAAAAAAAAAAAAAGGCAGAAAGAAGTTAAAACACACTGCTTTTGTGGCATGCTCCACAGTATGAAAAAAATCCCAAGCATTCAGTTAAGCTGTCAGCAGCTCTGTTTGACCTTTCTGTGTGGTTTTTGAACTTAGACTTGGATAGTTGGCTCCCCTTTTCCCCACCAACCTCTCTTTTCCTCCCCACATCACCTCACACCCATTTCCTCAGCTGTCCCTTCCTCCAGGAGGATGCTCTCCCAGAGAGGGAGTGGTTTGTATTTACAGCTCACAATTTTATCCTTGGTTTGGGTTTTTTTATTTTTTGGAGGGGTAGAGAGGACCTGGATGGGTCCCCCATGTTACACACACCAATTTCCAGGTGTGCAGGAGAGGCTGTAAGGCAGGGCAAGGGGTACAACCTTGTGGCTTTTTCCCCTTGACCTCAGCCAGCTTTGGGACAAACCAGCTGGGATGAAAGCTCTGTCACCTCTGGATCCTGAGTGCCTGCAACAGGGTGAGTCCCTTCTGCCCTTCACAGCTCTCTCTAGTTTGCTTTAACACTGGTCCATCCTCCAGGAGGTCAGACAAGAGGAGACCCAAGTACACAGGTTTTTTTCTGAGGGTTTCTCAGCTACTTCAGTATTGTTAAGCATGATGGTTCCTCTCTGCTCTTCTTCTCCAAGGCCTGATGCCTCCTGCTACAGCTGATGTCCACTGACCATGAGACCTCTCAGCTAAAGAAAGCATTTACCCTCTCTCTGCAAATTCCTCCTGTCCCCTCCCATCACCTTCCCAGCCCCTGGCTGGTTCCCTCCTGCAGCAACCACACGGATGGGAGGTGGCCCAGGGTGACAATCACCCTGAAATGAGCCCCAGAGCAAATTACAGCCCATGCAGGACATAATCTGAGCAACCACCCTGCTCTTCCTCCTTCCACAGGTCTCAGACTCCCTCCTCAGGTACAACTTTTTCCCAGAGAAACAACCCACTCCCCTTAAGCTACAATGTCCAAGGCAACACCCGAGCTGCATCAAGATCCAGCCCAGCTTCAAACAGAGCTCCAGCTACATCCACAGCATCAACTGAATACTGAACAATATCCCAAAAAAAAAAAAAAATAGGCATAAGGAAAGAAAACAGAAATGAAACGCTTAATGGCATATTTATACACATTTATCAACAGTCAACAACAAGAACAAAAGAAAGAAGGTGGCAAGTTACACATCCATTCTGTATGCTAACAATCCTGGTGGTGCACAGCTACGTAAACACACATGCTTGGTTGATGCATATACATATATCCACATAACAGAGTAGATGACCTGAAGGAGCTGTGCTGGGGAGCAAGGGGAAGGGGTTACCTACTGCAAAACCCCATCTCGTTCACCATGTGCATAACGTGGACATTCAGGGCAGTGTTGCTTTAAGGCTATTTCTAAGGCTGAATCTTTTCTTGTCCAACCCCTCGATGCAAAGTTCTGTTGAAGCACTTCCTCCTCTCGCCCAGCACAACTTGAGATATATATATATATATATATATATTTACCTATATACTTTTTAAAGGCCCTATATACTAGAAGGCAGGAAGAGGAAAGGGAAGAATGGAAGAGGGAAAGAGCCTCCAAATGGATCAGTTTGCCCCAGTGCAGGAATTCCCCATCCTGTCCTGGCAAAGGCCATGGCACCCATGGACAAGGTGCTGTTGCCCAGGGGTCATGGGTCTCCCTCCCTGGCTGATCTGAAGCTCTTCATTGCAATGAAGAGGGAGAGTGAAAAATACTTGAAGGACCAAAATTATTCCTGAAGTGGGGAAGGTGATCACTACTTTCAGCTCCTCCCCTTGCTTGCTGCAAGGGGGGCAAAGAGCTGAGAGTTTCCAGCTCAAGTGCCCATATGGGTAAGGAAAAGGCTTTTCTTAAAAATATATATCTATAGAACTATACATATAGATCATCTTTTTAGAGACACTCTGATTTTATTACACAGCTCCTGGGTCACTCTCCCCCCCTCTATCTACAAGGTAACAGAGTGGCATTTGAGAGAAGCCACAGACATCAAACAGGCAATCAGAGCTTACCAGGTCACAAGAAAGTGTTTTCATCTGGTGTGATCTAAAATCCTGATCAGCTTTGATAAGCTGATCTCCTGCCATTGATGTGACTGCAAGTGGAAAGTCTTAAAATGAATTTATTTTTTTTTTCCCAAAATCAGGTTCTGACCATTCCCTAGCAATGTTACAGTGCATGAGGATTTTCTGTAAGTAAGGAAAATCTCATTGAGCAAGAGAGAGATGCAAAGATGAAATCTGAAAGATGAATGCAAATAGCAATACATACATGCACCCTGCAATACATAAATGCAGGATTTCTTAGGTTAAGGACTTTTTTTGTTTTTTTCTAAAGTTTTCTACTTTTTTTCCAATACCATTTGTATGCAAGCATTGGCTTAACAGTGGAAACTTGGTATAGAGCTAGACTCTCTCACAAGCATCTGTCTTTCAAGAAAAAATGAAAGAGGTTAAAAAAAGCAACTTCATTTTCAGTTTGTTACAGTTAAAAATCTGGGACTAAAACCCACTCCCAGCTGCTGATGCTTTAGTGTAACCAATCAGTGGACATGAGCCAATTTATAAAGTTAGAGCCCCAAGGAAAAAAAAAAATAATCCAAAAACAACCCCACTTTTCAGAGATTAAAACAATTTAAGCATGACTTGTGTAAAGGACTGACCTAGCAATGCAAACAGGTTGGAGAAGAACAATGCCCCAGCATTTCCCCCGGGGACACATTGCACTCAGGCTATGGGGGCCCTTTCCTCTCCTCTCTCCCAAGCTTTGGGCAGCCAGCCAGCCTTCCCTAAGAGAGCATGAAGAGCCAGGGAGTCAGGGTGATGGTAGGAAAAGCTGAGAAGAAATGAATGAAAATGCTAAATCCTGATTCAGCATCCAATTATGCATATAAAAAAAAAAAAAAAAGGCTGTGTCGAAAAAGAGGTTTTTTTAAAAACCAAGGCAAAGTTTTTCTGATATCGGGCTGCAGCCTTTTTCCTCTGTACATTGTCCACAATTTCTGAGTTACAGGGGATGGGGAAAGAGGAGGAAGGACTCAATCTCCTGCTACAGCAGCTTTCCCCATCACACAAAACTGATGTGTAACTAACTCAGCCACAAGGATATGGGAAAGTTTTATTTATTAAAAAAAAAAAAAAAAAAAAAAAAAGTACTTCAAAATAAAAATGATAAGTACTGTATGGTAATATTGGAAGTATTTATATACATAGTTTTCTCTATCTTTTGTTGAAATGTCTCCTGGTCACTTGGTGGCACTTGGGGTCCCCTCTAGCGCCGTCAGCCCTGCTCCCCCCTTCCCCTCCCTGGCTCTCACGGCTCAGTAGACGGAGCTGTTCCTTATGCCACAGCACAGCACCATGCTCAGGATCATTTCGAAGATCTGTCAGGAGACACAGGGCACCAGTGAGGCACTGAGCAGGACCACTCAGGAGCTCTCCCCCCAATCCTGAGGTCCCCAACCCTGCTCGTGCCACGGACAAGGGCAGAGCTGCTGTGTCTCTGCTATCACTTTCAGCTCCAGATAAGATGATGCTCTCTCCACTCTTGCAGGCAGCAGGGCTGGGACACTGCAAGCCTCCTACCTGCCAGCTACACGTGCTTGGGGATCCCTTCAAGCATCACAGCCCAACCTCTGCACAGGCACTGGGTTCCCAGCCCACACCACTCACAGCTCACTGGGGAGCAAACCCCATGTGGCAAAGGAAGCAAATCCCCACTGCAGACCCCAGTGACAAAATACAGGGGCCTGAGAAACAAGGTTTGGGAGGGAGGGAGGGAAGGAGAAGGCTCAACAATGCTCTGTCTGCATTTAGGATGGGGTTGAAGGTGTTCCTGCTTTGCCATGCTTGCTGGGTGCCTGCCCTAATAGCCCAACCTCCCCAGGGAATGAGGAAGCCCTCAGTCTCGCTGCATCCCAAAGCAGCTGGCACTGTACCCTGAACCACAGGGGCATCTGGGGGAGAGGGATGGATCCAGCTCAGCTGGAACAGGATCAGGACACCCTGAGGCAGCTTTTACCCAGTCCCACAACACCAGGGCACGGTGCTTACCATGATCACAGCAACGACGATGGCAGCGATGCCGATCAGGTAGAGCTTCCCAGAAAACAGCTCATCAATTTTTTTGTGGCAGCTTGAGGACTGAAGCAGAGAAACACACAGGTCAGAGAGCCTGTTCTCCCCTTGCCATCTCCCAAAAACCAGGCAGGGCTGCATCCCCTTGGACCCGCTCACATTCCTGGGTCCTGGCTCCATGACTTCCCACCAGACTTCATCCCTCCCTGCCTGCCAGACCCCTCAAGCAGGAACAGCAAAGGAAGAACTGATGGGAACCTGGCATCCCTCTACACCAGCCCCAAATAAATGACATCTCTACCCTTCATCTCACTCCCAGTAAATCCCCAGATTTCCCTGGTAGTCAGCTGGGCTGCACTGAGTGAAGAGCAACCATGCCTACCTGAGTAAAAGTCTCCAGCAAGGACTCCTTCTTTGGGCAGAGGTCCTCTCTCCACAGGGGAGTGATAACTGATACTGCAGAATCAGGACCACAGCAGTTCAGCTACATGGAGAGAGGGAAAAAACCCCAAACAATCAAACAACAAAACCCAGCATTAGTAGACAACACTCACATAATGTTCTTCCCACCATTAAATAACCTTGAAACTACCCAAGGCTGAGGACACATCTTGAAGGAGGACACAAGGGAGAGGGAATAACCCTCCAAACTCAATTTTTTTCTTTCCATGCAATGCAGCTACTTCCTACAGTAATCCCAGATAGCTCTGGCATTGGTATCTTGGAGGTGAGTGAACCCAAGTCTCTCCAGAGATTTTGTTTCCTGCTGAGCAGAGGAAGCATCTAAGTTAGCTGCTCAGAGAAACATTTTTTCCTTCCATTGAATTTTACTTAAATCATAGGTGCTGAGGTAAATGAAAAAGAAGTAGAGCTTGGGCCAAACTTCCCAGTGCAGCATGAGGAACAGAATATTGAAGAAGGTGAAGCTTTGTTTCTTTATGTGTAAGAACAGCAGACTTGATAGGCAAAGACCTGTGTGCAGCAGCATCTGCTTCAGACCCTGGCTCATCCATTCATTTTCCAGCCCCCCATTTTTAATCCTCCTTCCTCCCACATTCTCATGTCCTCCATCTCCAAGAGGAGAGATTGTCCTCCTCCTCTCCTAGGGAGAGATTTCCATGTAAAGCTTGGAAAACAGGCAGCAAAATCCCAGTGCCGAGGACGCGGTTGATCCAGTTCGCTCCTAAGCATCAAAAAATCCAACATCCCTTTCATTCCCCACCTGAGGGCTTGGAGTTCAACTTCCTGCTTCTGCCTCAGGAGGATCAGGATGTGTGCAGTTGGAGCATCACAGAGTGGGGAGCTTGAGCACCAAGTTCTTACCGTTTCATGGAAGGTCTTTGCTACAGCTTTCGCGTTGCTCGACTCCGAGTCTGCCATCAGTGCTTGCTGAAATGCTTGGTCGTAGAACTGCTTCACATCTTTGGCTATCTAGGAAAGGCAAGGAAAAAAAGAACCCAAACCAACTCCCTTTAATCTGGAACAGAAGGATGAAAACCATCCCGCAGCTGTGCCTGAAGAGGAAGGGTTCCCTCTCATGGCGCTCATAGGTAGATGAGCAAATTTTCAATAGATTTGGACCTCATTTATTTGCACACTTGCAAATTTCCTGCCTTCCTCAGGGCTCAAGTCCCTCCAGCTGTGGCATAAGAGCAGCAAATTTAAGAACCTTATCTACCAGCTAGCAGCAATGCCATCCAAGTGCTCCACAAATTCTCTTTGGTAGGCAAAGACAGCCAAGGTCCAGAGGGTAAAAGACAAGATCCAAGATATCCTCCAGCCCATGAGGATTTGCTGCTGCACTCAGGAAAACAGAAACAGCTTGTTCTGAAACCACCCAACCCATGGAGACAAAAGCAAGCAGGCAACACATTTTCCACCAAGGCATTTTGGAAGGCAGGAGGAGGTGAGGTGTCCAAGCCAGGGTGTCCAGTAAGCACCTTGACTTACTGGTTGGCTTGGAGAGGATGGCAGAAAATTATGGGATACTGCACACTAAAGCCCAGTGAGCATCTTTGGGTGCTTTTAAATGAATGTCAAACTCTGGCTGGGTCCCTACCTGGAGCTGGGCACCCCCATCCTGGCAGTGGTTTTATGAGAAATCTCATCCCTACCTCTAGCTTTGCCACCTGGGCTGGTAAACTGCAGCCACCCATAGGGGTCTGCTTCAGAATGCAAAAAAAAGAACCCTCCTTTTCAGGGAAACTGGCCTTTTGGCTTCTCCACCTCCTCCAATAATTTGGGAAAGCCAGATTAAAGGAGGACATGCAAGAGAAGCAAAAGAAACAAATATAAGCAAGTATGAAAGGGAAAATGCTTTCCAGAACATCTGCTCTTGGCAGGGCAGGCTGAATTAGCACATGAAAAAAAAGAAACTGCAGCAAGAAGTAATGTGTTTTCAATCAATTATCCCAGCATTTCTCCATCACTCCTCAAAAAAGTTTGTTTTAGAGGGTGATGTTAGAATCATAGAATGTTCAGGGTTAGCAGGGACCTTTAGGATCATCCAGTTCCGACCCCCCTGCCATGGGCAGGGACACCTCCCACCAGCTCAAGTTGCTCAGAGCCCTGTCCAGCCTGACCTTAAAAACTTCCAGGGAAGTTTTCCAGGCTGCCACCAGGGCTTAAAAACTTCCAGGGAACTTCCAGGGCTGCCACCACCTCTCTAGGCAACCTGTGCCAGGGTCTCACCACCCTCGTGGGGAAGAACTTCTTCCTAACTTCCAATCTAAATCTCCCCTCTTGTAGTTTGGATCTATTCCCCCATGTCCTATCCCTCCCTGACATCCTAAAAAGTCCCTCCCCAGCTTTCCTGTAGCCCCTTCAGACACTGGAAGGCCACAATGAGGTCTCCTTGGAGCCTTCTCCTCTCCAGCCTGAATAACCCCAACTCCCTCAGTCTCTCTCCATAGCAGAGATGCTCCAGCCCTCTGATCATCCCCTGGCCCTGCTCTGGACTAAAACGTTTGCGTTTTGATACAGAGGAAAAAAAAATAAAACCAATCCTACCTCTTGCTTCCCCATCCTGTATCTAAAGCACCTCTGAGACGAGTCCCTCTTGGAGAGAGACTGCCTCCAGCTTTGGTGGGTAAAGCATTCTGTGCCCTGGTGACAGCAGAGTATTGTCCCCACGAGGGGACAGACTCCCCCCTGGGAGCAGCTCTTGGAATCATCACTCAGTGCTTCCCCTCTCAGCCTGGGTTTCTCCCAGGATGTCCCCCAAAGAGAAGCAAGCTCCCTGCCTTGTGAGTGAGGACTTCAACCAGCCCATTCATCATCGTGGCTGCCAAAACAGCCAAGGCAAACAGAATGCCACCACTTTCACCTGCAAAACTGATTTCAGGGGGAGAGCTCATCACTCTTGCCTTGGCAAATCCTAAATTACCAAGCTTCATGCTCTGATGGCTGAGCTCCTTCTCCCCAACCATGGGGTCCCTCCTTACTCAGGCATCCCTTTTTTTTTTGCTGTCTGTTCAGTTACACATCTTGGACTCTTCAGGATTCACAGAGTGAGGTCTGGAGGAGGCAGGGCCCCTCTGCAAAAGGGGAATCAGCTCACTGAAGTTGCTAGGAAACAGCACCCTGCCTGCACAATGAGAATTTCAGCCCCAGAGGAGTTTATTCTGGTGAAATCATGCTCTCTCCCTGGTGAATGACTACAAGGGTGTTCCCATTCACAGCCCAGCTGTGGTCATCTCTGCTCTCCATGCATGTGAAAGCTGAGCAAGCCACCACCTACTTACACAGCTGCCTTATAGCTCTTCATCAACTAAACAGATTTTCTACTCTGCCAGTCTCTAACTTTGACTTTGAGCCCAAGCAGTCCCCTTTTCTCCTCCAAACCCCTGAGTGATCAACACCCAGCCTGTTTCTTGCTGCAGGATGCCCATGGTGCCCATAGAGAGTCAAATAGAGACATTTCCTACTCTGCCAGTCTCTAACTTTGACTTTGACCCCAAGCAGTCCCTTTTTCTCCTCCAAACCCCTGAGTGATCAACACCCAGCCTGCTTCTTGCTGCAGGATGCCCATGGTGCCCATAGAGAGTCAAACAGAGACATTTCCTACTCTGCCAGTCTCTAACCTTGACTTTGAGCACAAGCAATCCCCTTTTCTCCTCCAAACCCCTGAGGGATCAACACCCAGCCTGCTGCTTGCTGCAGGATGCCCATGGTGCCCATCCACTGAGAGCTCTGCACTTTGAGACCAAGCTCCCTTGATCTGATCTAACCTCCAGCCAAGAGGAACTCATCCAGCCAGTCCCTTTCTACCCCTCCTGCATGCATGCACAGCATATTGAGCAGCAGCCAGCTCAGTCCTGGCAGGCCAGCAGCCCCAAGAGGGTTATCTGAGGCTGGCAAACAGGAGGAAGCATCCAGCCATCCCCTTGCTGCAGGCTCTGCCCACATGATATTCCCTCCATGGGCCACATGGCTGGGGTTGTTTGGCACCTGGGATGTGTGGGTGGTTTCCCTGCAGGATTCCATACAAAAACCAACTCAGACTGTGACTGACAGCAGCAAGGAGGAGACCCAAATGAGACAGGGCCATTTTTACTCTAGACATCACCCTACATTCCATCCGAGGGCAGCTGCTGCCATCAAGTGCTCCCATTGAAAGCTCCTCAGCCCAGCCAAGAGGAGTTAGGTGACCTGCCTGGATTGCACCTGGATCACATCCAAACCCACTGCCAGACTCATTTTGGGAGCAGCCTGTGAGCAAAACAGTTCTCCCCCAGCCCCCCCATCCCACAAACCCAGGTTTCAGTCATCTTACTTGGTCTTTGTTGACAAATCCCCAAATTCCAGCTGCAACTTCACAGGCAAACAGGATCACTAGGCAAGTGAAGAACTGCAAAGAGAAAAAAAAAAACAAAGAAGAGAGGGATGCTCAATGGACCTGGCTACAGCAAAGGCAGCAATGAGGTGGGTAGGGGTGTGGAGCAGCACTTCCACCCAGGAGATCTCTCTCATCCACGTGCTCAGCCCATCCACATTTTCCTATAACAGATCAGGTGCCACTCCACATCCAGACTTCCCACTGGGATGGCTAAGTGGGGATCAGCACAGCCTTTCCAACACAGACTGGCAGGGCTAAGGGTGCCCTGGACACCCCAAGACCCCCCTCTTTGTGCATCATTTGAGAATGTGCAACATTTCTCTTTGTGCATTTCTCTTTGTGCATCTGCAGGACCAGCCAGCCAAACTTCCTGCTCTCTTCCATTGGGTTTTCCAAGGATGGAAATTGCCAGTGCAGGGTTAAAAGCACATTTCAGCTGCTGAGGAGCTGTGGGGTGTGATTTATGGCCAGCTCACTCAGCATCCAAGAGCCCTGCAAGGCTACTGCAGTTTTTTGCATAAATACTAACACTGATGTTTTCCCACAGTCCTCCCCCTATTTGTGCAGCTCCAGAACTCCTCCCTGCCACCCCCCCCCCCCAAGCCTCTCCCCAGCTTTTTGTTCAGATCCCAGGAACATATTGTGATGGTTGATTTGTTGGACTGGGAATATGAAGCTGGGAAGCTCCTAAATCAGAGTCAAGTGGGAAGGCACCAGCAGGCATGCTCCACACCCAGCCAATGTTACCCCCGTGACATCTCCCTCAGTGACTTCTTCCTGGGAAAAACCCCAAACTGGGAGAGTTGCCATGGAAGTAAAGAAGCAAAAGAGGTGAATGCAGTCAGAGAAAGACAAAGTCACAGTATGGGGTGGGACAAAAGCCCCTGGATCCTGGGTAGTCTCTGTGTCAGACACATTTAGGACATTTTCTTCAACAATACAGCAAACCAAAGCTCTCAGAATGATTCCATGACCTGGCTCTCACATGCAAAAGCAAAGGGTTATCAGCAAAATGGAAAAGGGACTATTGACCTGACAGCAGGAAAGGACTTCCAACATCTCTGTCCAGTCCCTGAACAACAAACTCCTCCTTAACCATCCATCCATCCTTGATTCTCCAGAACATCTTTGGGGGACTGGGTGCCACATCCCCCCAAGGAATCACCTCGCCCTAAACCATGGGCATGATGCCACTGCAATTCTAATGGTAAGCACTAGGACTCATCCTTGCAGAAGTTACCCTCCAGTGAAGGATGCTTTGTTTATCCCAGATTTGGAGGTACAACTTCCTGCAAATTCAGTTTTTGAGCTGGCTGCAAAACCCCAGAGATGCAGCTTGATCCTATGGGAACGAGGCAGTGTCCCTGTGCCCAAACCCCTTCCTGGGGAGCAGCTCCCTTCTGCCTTCATCAGGTCTTACCAGTCAGCTCCCATGGGACCTTTGGCACAGGATTTTGATGGCACAGGATTTTGATGGCACAGGATTTTGATGGCAAAGGATTTTGATGGCACAGGATTTTGATGGCACAGGATTTTGGTGGCAAAGGATTTTGATGGCAAAGGATTTTGATGGCAAAGGATTTTGATGGCACAGGATTTTGATGGCACAGGATTTTGATGGCACAGGATTTTGATGGCACAGGATTTTGATGGCACAGGATTTTGATGGCAAAGGATTTTGATGGCAAAGGATTTTGATGGCAAAGGATTTTGATGGCAAAGGATTTTGATGGCACAGGATTTTGATGGCACAGGATGTTGATGGCACAGGATTTTGATGGCAAAGGATTTTGATGGCAAAGGATTTTGATGGCAAAGGATTTTGATGGCAAAGGATTTTCATGGCACAGGATTTTCATGGCACAGGATTTTGATGGCACAGGATTTTGATGGCAAAGGATTTTGATGGCAAAGGATTTTGATGGCAAAGGATTTTGATGGCAAAGGATTTTGATGGCACAGGATTTTGATGGCACAGGATGTTGATGGCACAGGATTTTGATGGCAAAGGATTTTGATGGCAAAGGATTTTGATGGCAAAGGATTTTGATGGCAAAGGATTTTCATGGCACAGGATTTTCATGGCACAGGATTTTGATGGCACAGCTCTTCCTGGTCCTTTCCCCTTTTGCAGTAATCCTATAGCCACTCCATCAGCTGGCTGGAGGAGAGGAGAGCAGCTGCTTTCTTCCAATACCCTAAGGATGCTGCCTGGAAGTGTCCTTGGAGCCTGGTGGGAGCCTTGGCCAGTGGAAGGCATCATCACAGGATGTCTCCAACCTTCTCTTGGCAAGCCAAGGTGTGAGCAAACATGGGCAGAGCAGAGCTGCCAGAGCTGCTAATTTCAGCCCAAGCAGACAGTTTCCCTGGTGAGCCTCAGGTACATTGTGCCATCTGCCCTTCTAATCCTCTTTCCAACTTCAAGGGGTAATTCAGGTCCTGCAATCACTTGCATTAACAAAAAAAAGTAATAATCCAAGGCTGCCAGCCCTCACCAAAACAACTCTTGTTGGATTTGTATGGGGGCTCCTCCTGTTCTCAGCAGCAGTGACAGTGCCTGCAAGCTCCTCCAGCACCTCCCATCCAGTGATGTTCAGGGTGCTTTATGGAGGTTTTCCCTCATTCCCTTCTTACTGGAAAACAGAAGTGACAAGAGGTGAAGCCACCTGTGAGAGCAAGAGGGAAAGCAGCTCCATTTCCCTCAGTCCCACTTGAATCCACACCTATGGGTCACTACACCACCAAGAATCCTCCAGCCTGACAAAGCCAAGTGCTGAAAAAGCCCTTCCAATTTTTTTTTTTTTTTTAATTTCTTTTTAATTTTTTTTTTTAATATTTTATTCCTCCGCTTTATTTCCTTTTGCATTGAATTTTAAGCTGAACCAGATGTAAGAAATGGCTTTAAATAAACGGGTCTCCCTTACCCTCAAGGCAAATGCTTTTGGTGTGGCTGCAGTTTATACAATTAAGGTCATCCTGTGCCAGGAATCTGGAGCTGCTGCCTCCCATCAAGGACGCCTGCAGCCCTTCAGTAATGCATTTTCCAGGATGTACCTAGACTTACTGTGGGAATTCTTTGCTGTTTCCTTGTCCAAACAGATAAAAATAGCAGATGATCCCTGAAAAAAGAACTGGAACTGCCACAGGCAGCCTTGCAGCAGAGTGGAAGGGGAAGTTGTGGGGGACAGAAGGTAAAGGAGATTTTGTGGGTGTCAGAAAGATAGCCAGACAATGGCAAGGAAAAAAAAGCATTTGGGGGGGATGGGGCACATATAACAGAGAAAATGAATCTCCAACAATCCTGCATCTCTTCTGCTTTGCTGCTGGCCTCTGCCTCTGAAGCAGAAGCAGCAGTTTGCAGAGCTCAGCCAGAGCTCCAGCAGGCTGGGCAGAGATGCTCTCTGCTAAATAACATTATCTTGCCCCTTTCAGAGGTCAGCAAGACCCCACCTCTGTGCTCACACAACCCCCCAGCCCTGCTTCTTGCAAAGGTCTCCCCAGCAAGGCAGGGAGGCAGAGCTGGGTGCTTCCCAGCACGGTGCCAAGTGGCATCCCCAATTTTGTGCCTCTTACCGTGCCCAGAAGGCACTGAGATTCCTGAATAGCACCATAGCATCCCAGGAACCCCACGAACATCATGACAGCTCCAACTGCAATCAGGATGTAGATTCCTGCAAGGAAAAGAGAGAGGGAAACACGTTTAATGCAGAGCTTCGTATGGCAGCATCCTAACTGGACATGGCCGTGGACCGTGCAGCTAATTAAGGCTAATTAAGGCCTGGGAGATCTGAGCAGAGGTAGAAGTAGACGTGGTAGAACAACACACCCACGTCAGACCTCCTGAAGCTGCTAACACTGAAAATTGGAAACCCCTTTGCCCTCAAAATCAGAGGTGACACCAAGGGCTGGAGCAGTCACAGGGTGAGGATGTAGGAGGCAAGGCAAAGGCTTAACAGCAGCCTCCAAGCTCCAAGCTAAGTTCCCATGGCATGGATAATGATTTAAATATTTAAGCAGGGGAGAGGAAAATTATTCATGTGTGTAGTTTTTAAAATAAACAAGAGGGCATATGGTTTATTTATATTAATCATCATATAAATATTTATCTGCCTTGAGCCAGTCTGGTTTTAGACCAGCCACAAAACTAAGGGGAAAGTACTATTTAAGCATTTAATTTAATACAATCTGGCTTTTGTTTGTTATAGGCTCTTCTGTACAGAGAAAAACACTTTTTCCTTCAACTTAACCAAATTTGCACAATCAACTTACTCCGTAACTACTTCAAAACTTGGAAACTAGGAAATGCCTCAGGACCCAGGCACTGAGTGGGCTGAGAAAACAAGGGAATGAAAGTTTTTTTCATCCAGGAAACAAGAGTTTAGTTCAAGGCTTAGGTCTGTTGCCACTGGTTATTACCCTGGTTTCACCTTGGTCAAATGCTACCAGTTTGGTTAAACTTATTTCCTTTTCCACAAACACAGCTCCCTCCTGATGTCTCCTGGTTAGTGCATTTTTGGTGAAGCAATATCCTCAAGTGTTGTGATTCTACTACTTTGCAAGTGAATCCTTCTTTCCATCCAAAAGCAACAGGAGACACGCAAAAAATAATCAAAGAAATAATAACAAATGTGGCAAGACTGCAGTCACCATTTTCACTGACAGTGAGGGGAAAAAAAAATCAGGATGAGGATAAATTTACATGGGGCATCCCAGAGGTAACAGCAAAACAGTGCTTGGGAGACAGATCTCTTCAATTAAATGTTTTTTTTTCTTTTGCTAAGAGTCAAAATGTTTTTCAACTTATTAATCAGCCTGTCAAGTCCCTTTTAGGAACAGCCCTGAACTATAAGCAGAGCTCTAGGTTACAACTGCTCGGACAATCCTGCCAGGTTTAAGGTTTTTCTTATCTTTGTAGCTGCTAATCTTCTGATAATTAAAAGTGCAAAGTCTAAAGGGCACGTAATGAGAGCAGAGTTAAACCTTCTCTATAAATAACAAACCAAACAGAGAGGTAGGAACAGTTTCAGCTCCTTTGCAATCCCCCTGTGGACACATCAAACTTGGGAAAGGATCAGCTTTGGCTCCTGCTTTTTCCCTCTTTTAAAACAAAGCAGAAATCCTCAGCACCCAAAAGGTAGGGGCCAGCTGGACCAGAGATGGTGAGGGACAGAAAACTGCAGCAACCTGACCCTGGGACCTCCTGGGACAGCAATTAAGGTGTTTTTTTTTTTTGGTTTTCCTGCAATAGCCACAGGGTTTATCCTGGTGGTTGGAGATGGGACCACTGGTGGCAGCAGGGCAGGGAGCCAGGGTGGCCAGGAGTGGGTTGGGGTCTGCAGAGGGGAGGGAAGTCCCAAAGGGGCTGGAGGTGATGGGAAGGCACCAATGCATCCTGCAAAATGAAAGCTGTGGGCTGGCTGCCTGCCAAGCTCCAGAGAGGCTGAGAGAGATTTTAGGACACATGACTGCTGTTTCAAGATACCATTAGTGGCCTTTCCAAAAGAAGCTCTGCTTATTGTCACCAGAACTATTGCTAAGGCCCCAGAACTGCTCCAGCTTGTACCAGCTGCTGGCTTGGATTTTCAACCTAAATTGCATCAGGTTTTTACATCTTACAGCCTCCACTGGAGAACTTTCCTCACAGGTCCCTCAGGGATAAGCAAAGTTGATTTTTTCCCATGAGTACAGCACCTCCTGACTTCTCCTGACGTGAGGGCAGCAGAGAAAGAAGACAAAGCTGGGCTGAGACCAAGTCATTTCAGGCTCTGAGAAGTCACCACTCATGTCACCACCATCATTCCTGGCAGATGAGTAAAAAGCAGCTGCAGCCCATCTAGAGACCAAGCAGCATGATGCTCGGGGACCCCAACCATCAGGTTACTCCCCCAGTTTGCCTATTTCAGATCCTTTTACTCCTCAGTTCTTCAAAATCAACACTGAAGGCAACTTCCAAGCTGACCAAATATAGCCAGGAGATCACAGAATCATAGAGCTGCCCAGGTTGGAAGAGACCTCAGATCCAAACTTTTTTGAGAAAGGGCACCTAGGTGAAACTATCTAGAACCATGTCCAATTTTATCTTGAAAAAAAGATGGGGACTCTACCATGGCCCAGGGGAGGCTGTTCCAGGGACTGTTCTGTAAAAAAAGTCTTATCCTGAGATCATCAGGAAAATATAAGAGCCACTGGGGGCTAGGAAGGCTTTGCTCTGAAAACTAGGAGATAAAAGCCCAGCAAGAACTTCAACTGATGGAGAAGACTCAGAAGGAATGGAGACATTTGCTGTTTTACAGGAATCCTCCAGAGTCCTCTGTATGTGGGATTTGTGCAGCTTCAAAAAAACAGAAAAAAAAACAACCCAAACCAAACCTGACCTGTTCAATTCCCACCCCAGCCAGGCTGTGCAAATTTTGGACAAGTGAGGTCCTGGCTTCCTGCTTCACCAATTCCTTCCCACAGCCAGCAAGAATTAAAGGAGGGAAGGGAGGAAGATGTGCACCAGTTTCCTGCCTGGAGCTCAGTGAGTGTGACCAGTGGGGTGGGAGCTGCAGGAATGTGAAGCAATGAGTGGCCTGAACTCTAAAAACCACAAAAAAACCCTGGAAGGTTTTTGGGATAAAGGCCAGCTTCGTTCCCAGGCACAAACAAGTGGCTGTTGTGGAGCTGCCTTTTGTTACAAGAGCACTCCAGCCTCCTGGGAAGCAACAGAGTGAGGACTCTGCTCCAGAGTTTATTTAAAAACAAGTACAAAATATTGAGTGCAACAACAGCAGCTTGGAAGGTGAATGCTAGGGGTGTTTCTCCATGGAAATGCCACGCTGAGGTCTGGAAAAGCAACCTAAGCACCCGACCACATGCTTTGGGTGGTGTCTGTTTTCCCACACCCATCCTTCCCCCTCCAGGGATGGGGCTGGGGTGGGGGGGGAAGGGAAAGGAGGGGACTGTCTGGCTCCAGACAGCTGGGGGGCTATTTCATGGCAATCACAGCCCAGATGGGAAGGACCAAGCCCTTTTCCCAGAAAGCAGCCTGACACATCTTAGCTTTCACTCTTGGCAGAGCATGGGGATGACAGCCAGAATGGGTTTGGGGCTCTGTCTGTGAGCAAGGCACCTGTCGTGCCCATCCTGAATGGCACATTCTCTGCTTTAAATCCAGAGGAGACTTCTCCCCAGCCCGAGGCTCCTCGTTATTTAAGCATCAGGGATGGGGTTAACTCCTGTCCAGGAGGGGAAACTTTTCAGCCAGGCAGCATCCGCTCCTTCAGGGCTCCACCCAAATTCTGGATGAGCAACACACCAGCTGCCTTCCCCTGCTCATTAGCATTGGAGCTTTCTCAGGGGTTTTAAACCAAGTAATGCTGCTTGCCATAACCCAAAAATAAGATGAGAGAGGCCTAAAATGCAAACCACAGAGCTTATTCATGCTGCTCCATCCAATGGCAGCAGGAGAGAACCCTGGGGACAACCAGAGTGGTTGCAACAGGGACAGTGAGCAAACCATCTCTGGGTACCATCTCAAGGTACAAATATGCCAAGGCATCCTTGAGCAACCTCATGCTGTGGTTTTTAATCCCAGGGCACAGTTCTTAGGTCAGAAAGCAGTGAAGTGGGATGCTACAGCTGGCACCCATGAAAGCAAACCCTGAGCTGCTCTGTCTTTGAGTTGGGAAAGTCACAGGAGCACATGGAGGGACAGGAACTGTCTGGAGTCCTCTTATCTTCCTTTTGAGATGGAGCCTTGAAACAGAAAGCTCTAGGAAAGAGAGCCAGCAAGCCTTAGTTTTGCCTCCTTGTTACAGAGAGATTCAGAGCCCCATCTGAAATCAAAGCAGGAGCACAGCAGCTGCCACAGGATTTCTGCTCAAGAGCATCAGGATGTAACTCATCAAAAAAAGCAGCAGCAATGGACCCAACATCATCCCCTTTCCCTGATAAAACCAAGGCACGTGCTGCTTTGGGATGCAGGGACCTCCCCTAAAGCTTTAACCACATGGAAAGCCCCTGAGCAGCCAAGCCAGGGGATGGACAGGCACTGCACTTCTCTCTGGATGGTGCTGAGTGGGAAAGAAAAAAAAGCAGCCAAAAGGCCAGCTTGGCTCCCAGCTCACACAGATGAGTGGCCATGGAGTGTCCTTTGCCTCCAGGGCAGGTAGGAAGCAGGATGCAGGGAAGGGAGAGGAAAAGGCAGGATTCACTGGCAGTACTCTGCATTAACCAGCATTGCGAAACCCATGTCCTGACCTTTTAGAAGTTAAAAAAAAAAGGTAGAAAAAGCACACTTAAAAAAAAATAAAGGAACTAATGAAAAATAAAAGGAGGAACAAGCACAGCAGAGTCCCTCTAAACCAAGAAGGGAGCAGGCCAGCCTCACCATCCCCACGGGCATCCCCAGGCAGCACCCGACCACCTCTCTCCCCATTTTGCTCCTCCCCCTGCAGCTTTAACTCATTAAGCTAATGCAAGCCACTCTCTTCCCCCAGGTCACCATAGAAATGTTTCCAAAAAGACAAAAATACCAAAAACCAACGAACAAAAACAAAAAAAAACCCCACAAGACCTACCCACCCCCCCCCCCAGCACCACCCCATGCATCCCAGGAAGCCTGGGCAGCTCTCCAATCCATGCTTGCCCTCCCCATGGGATGAGCTTTAAAAAGGGGCTGAGAGCAGAGGAAAGAGAGATTTTTGTGTTTACTCTCCCAACAGACAGACTCCCAGGGGGAGACTCTGCAGATCCAGGAGTTTTTTTAAGTCTTCAAGGGAAGGGAGGGCTCTGCTGCCTTCTCTGCTCCTGGCCTGGAGATGCTGGAGGGAGAGTTGGTACCAGCAGAGGGTGATGGGAGGAAGACTCCTTCCAACCCCACATCACCACTTTTGGAAGAACAACCATGCCCCAGCCCAAAAGATTTGGCCATGACATCCTTCCTGGGGGTGGGATACAGGCAGGGAGTGGAAAATCCTTCCAGGATGGGGTGAGAGGAAGAAAGGGGTGGCTCCAGCAGCCAGCCAGGGGGGTAAGGGCTCCTGGATGTGTCTGCCTGCCTGGTAGAGTTGGCTCAGGGCAAGAGCAGAAAGAAAAGAAAAAAAAAAAAAAAAGTTTTCTGGAAGATGACAAACTGGGAAGTCCCTCTGTTCTTCTCCACCCCCCTTCTGAAGAAAAACATTGCTGCTCCCTGGCTGCTAATGACTTCCAGATGGAGCAGCAGTGTCACAAAACATGGAGAGCTCTGTGGCTCACACGGGGAGATGATAGGATGTCCACAGCCCTTGCCTGCAAGAACAAGGCAAGAAGGAAGCAAAGGACATCCCTGTGTCAGAAAAGAGGTGGGAAAACCCCCAGAACAATGTTCTCATGCCTGCATAGCTCTACCCAAACAGACTCCACAGAGATGCCACAATTTCAGGTGCCACGATGCCAGAAATCCAAGGATTTCTTGTCTTCTACCCACCCAGGATATGCTGGAAGGAGACTTGAGGTTTGTGACAGCCCTGAGAGCTGGGAGGAACCACACTGCACTGGGAGGAACCACTCCAGCACTGGGATGGGTGCTGGTGATGTAGCACAGGAGCCCCAGCCTGGAATGTGCTGGCCCAGCCTCCAACACTTGAGGCTGACAGAGCCCAAAACCTGCTGGAGGATTTCTTGTGGACACTGCATGGCAATTTTTCAAAGGAAAAACTCTCAAAGTGATGGGTAGAAGCAGCCACCTTTGGCACGGATCCTCATAGCTAGCAAGGGGGGAAAAAAGGAGGAAGACAACTACTTATCTATAGTCCCCTAGATCTGAACCCAGAAATAACCTGATGGCAGAAATCTGTGGCCTTAAGTCATAACCAGTTGAGTCTGCAGAGGAAATAAATCACAGGAGTTGGTCACAGGGATGGTAACTGAAATCACTGTTTGGGTTTTTTAATAGAAGTTGAGTTCTATGATAAGAACACCCAGAAAAAGATTGTATTGCCAGCTATCTGGTGCAAGCCAGACACCTAAAGGGAAGTACTGACAAAATGTTCTCACTCCAAAGTATTATTTTTAAAAGAATTCCACTATTACTCAAGTGGTTGATCTGGCAGTGATCAGAGGAAAATGCAGAACCAGTAAATCTCAGCCTTTTTTATTTTTTTCCCTTTAAAGGACTAAATAATTAAATTATCCTTAACTACAAGTTTATTTCCAAGAGAGAAAAATGCACGTACCTCTTACTTAAAAAAAACCAACAATCCAAACACATGTATATGTGTTATTTTTAGATCACCCAATGCTCTCACTGTCATGCAAAGTTTGGTTTCCTCTCCCAAGCATGCAAGCCAGGCCACAGCTCACATCTCTGCCTCTAAGGCACACAGAGCCTTGGGGAACTGAGCACAAATGGGATGAGAGAAGAGCCCAGGGCTGACCCAGCATCTGCAGGGATTGCTGCAGCACCACACAAAAAAACCCTTTCTTTTTTGGCACAAGTGTTTACTACAGGTCCCAGAGATCAGGACTCTTGGAGTCTTCTCTTGCCCTTTCACCCCAAGTTTAGCAAAAGATGTGCTGCTGGCTCTAACCCCACAAGAGACAGAAGTTGTCACCACCTTTAAAAGATGGCCCTTACTTCCTGAGGGATGGAGACAGGGATGGGAGCATGAAAAGAAACAAAGAATTCCCCTGCTCTCTGCACTACTGGTTTCCAGTGCTTTTCCAACACACTGAAGCTCAACCCTCTCTGCAACAAAAAACACCCCTGTAAAAACCTGGCAATCTTATTTTTTTGTGCAAGCCTGCCCTGAAAAGGCTAAGTAAGAAAAAGGCTGCTGTTACATATAGAAGCCCCTTGCTTCTAAGCTTGTTTGGATGACAAACTGGGATGCTCTGCACTGCTGCTCACACCTGGGACCCATCAAGAGCATCCAAAGCATCCTCACATGCCATGGGAGGAAGCTCATGCAGGCATCCCAATCCCTCCCTGTGGATGCACACATCACTTCCTCCTCTCTGTGAGGGGTCAGACCCCCCTGAGGTTGGCAGAAACTTCAGGACAGGCTTTCAAAAAACCAGGAGGAGACTCAGGAAAGCTGATGGATGCCACACTGACCCCAGGGATGAGTGTGCAGATGTGACTGTGCTGCAGACTCAGCCGTCTGCTCGTTGCTGAGAAAGCCTTCAAAGCAGCCCTGGGCTTCCTGGCCTGTTCCTTCCAGCCCAGCCTACACTTAAAAAAAAAAAAAAAAAAAACAGCTTGAACTCATTCTCAGCACAGAAATGATCATCCAGGCTGTATTTATCTGGAGCAGGATGGTGAAGAGTGGGAGTGCACCTCTCCCAAGGAGCCCTGATCCCATTGTGCTCTGGGGAGAAGACATTGGCCAGCAGAGAATTTACTAATAAACCCCCCAAAAAAAACCCTTCACAGAAGCAATGTCAGTGCTCTCCTCACCCCCAAAGCTGCACAGAAAACCCCATCCCAGTTCTGGATTCCTTTGCACTTTTCCTGACTCTGGCCCCATTCCCAGGCCATGCTAATCAGAGCCACGGGTCGTGTCCCCCTGTCACTTGCTGTGGGCAGCTGGAGACAGATTTCCTATTTTGGGTCTGGCAGGAGAAAGCAAATCCCAGCTCATCCAGCTGCCACATCCTGCTCCAGCACTCAGGCAGCCTGGGAAGTGGGAAAATGTGAAATCCAGAGATGGGGACTGAAGGTAAACAAGAGCCACAGCTTCTGTCTCCACCCTGCTGAAAGCATCTCACCTACAGCTCCAGGCATCACAAAACCCAAATCCTTGAAGGATTTCCCCTAACACATCATCTTCCCCATCATCCCACGGAGATGGGGTAAATGCTCTTGCCTGGTCAAGACCCCCAGGGGGTTTTAAAACCAGTGACAAGGCAGCAGTAACTTCTTGTGGAGAGACCAGACCAGTCCATTTCATACTGGTACCCACAGAAATGGAGCATCCCAGCCTTTTCCCCACAGGCTCCCACAGCTCACTGAACCACAGAGTGGGTTTTGGGGTTTTTTTTGTTTAAAAAAGGTACTTTATGTCAATAAATATTTAAAAAACAGTAAAGCAGTTAGCATCCAACTTACTTATCAATGCCTTTAGCTATTCTGAAGGATGATTTCTGACCTATTAGTAACACTCTGCTTGGCCTCCTGACACAAAGGGCACTTCAGACTCATTGGGCAAGAAGCAAGAAGAGTTTTAACTTTTCCACTACAAATAAAGCAAATAAATGCATAGTAGACCACAAGCCTAGCTCAGATGAAGAGCAAGCATTTCCTCCTGCAGTCACAAAAGCAGAAAATCAGTGCTCCAGCTATCCCCATCCCTGATCCTTGCAGCACCAGAGTGGTTAAGCTGCCATTTGCCAGAGCATTGGGTCCAGAGCCAAAATGGAAGTGCCAAAAGCCTGGGCTGTAACAAGTGGTTAGGGGAATCAGATAGTTTGCAAGCTATGCTGAGGAAAAGCCCACAAAAAAAAAAAAAAAAAAAAAAGAGGTTGTTTCATACCCTCCCAAGCCAGCCCACAAGCCAACTCGTTGGCTGCAGTGCCAAATACCTTGTGGGAAAGCCCAGCCCCAGGAGCTCTCTCCTCCTGGGCTGGATGGGGGAGCAGGGGACCTTTGAGGGCTGCAAAACCTCTGGCTGCCTGTGGCCAGCTGGTTGCAGGGAAAAAAAAAATAAAAATAATCAAAGCAAGAACTGCTCCTCTCCTCCTGCTCCCTTGCAGAGCTGGGGAAGGGAACCCAAGCAGCTCCCCCCTTGCTGGCAGAAAATTCTGCAGTGGGGGAAGCTTGATCTGCAAATGAGATCTGCAACCAAGAGACCTGAGCTTGCTGAGCTGCAAACCTGCTTTTCTGAGGAGAAATATTTATTTATTTCTGCCTTCAACAGGCTGAATAAGCATCACACCCCCAGCACCCTGGTAGCTGCCTGCATCCCTGCATCCTCCCTCTCCTACTCCCCCAATGCCAACAAATCCCACACCCCAACCTTAATTATCTTCCTCTTAATTAATTAAGGCTTAAAAGTCTTCATTATTTTCTCCTGTAACACAAAGACACCTGGGATAACACCCTTCAAACAGAACAGCTCCAACTCTGGGGCAGAGAGGAAGACATAAAAAGAGAAGACACCAAAGTGCTGCTTCCCCACTCCTCCTCCTCATCAAATCCAAGCCCCACAGTGCACATTTTCCTCCTCCAACAGCTTTTATTCCTTCCCCCCCTGTCCTGCAGCCCCATGACAAAGTCTAGCTGGCCTTTAAAAGTCTCCTGACAGATCCTGGGACCAGTGCCCTGTGCCAGACACCAAAAAGGGGTTTGCAAGGGGAAAATAAAACCCTCCAGGTCTGGAGGCCAGCTCCAGAGAGGTTCTCATTCCCAAAGCAGGAACATCGTGTGCATGTGGATGTTGGATGCCAGAGGAGAAAAAGGAGGGAGTGTTGGTTGGCAAGGGGGTTGGGGAAGGAGAGGGAAAAAAGAAAAAGCAGAAAGCAAGCTCAGCCTTCAGACTCCAGAGGACTGGCTGGGAGAGGCAGCAGCTGAAATAAATGCTCTGCTGTTATTACTGCATGGAAATTACAGCTGCCAAAAGGAATCCAGGCCGGTCTGTTGCTGAATATAACTTTAAAAAGACAGCCAGCCTGAAATCCCAGCCTGTTCATGGCTGTCAGGAAAGTCAGGGCAGTGGTGGGACCCAGGGTCCATTCCACGTTGCCTTCTAAACAGCAAAGGGCAAGGAAAAAGCTGAAACAATAATGGGCAGAAGACCAAAGGATGCCCAACAGGTGGGAAGGGAGGGCTCAGCTCCCCTGGTCCTGGTTTGGGGAGAAACGTGTTAAATAGGGAGATCCCAGTTGCTGGCACAACAAGAGAGAGGGAGGTGTTTGGGCTGGTTCCTGGAAAGTGTTTAACTTTTTAAAGTGTTCCCTTTTTTCTTTTTAAAATTGAAAGTCTACAAGGGGAAAAAAAAATGCTATAAATACAGCTCTGGGTGTGAGGCAGGAGAGGGGAGACAGTGAGAAAGGAAACCCCACTACTATTTGCAGCAGGAGCATCCAGTGTAACCATGATGAGAAAGGCTTGGGGGATGCTGCTTTGTGGGCAAGCAGGGAAAACCCAAGTAAAACCCTCTCCAGAAAGGAACTTCAGCTACAGGTGAGACCAGGACACTGGATTAGATGGGTCCTCACCACAGTACCAGCAGCCTTGCACCCCGAGCTGGCCCCTGCCTGGCAGCAGCTCCCCCTTGCCCACAAGGAATCCTTGGAGAATGGGGCAAAACCAGGGGTTTTCATCTTCCAGCAAGCCAGCATGGTGCCAATTTAATAAAAATCATGCTCAGCTTGACCCTGACAGACAGAGGCTTCACTTGCCCCTCCTGGAGAACATGAGTCAGGAGCACACCAAGCTTCCCTTCCCACTGCCCCTCTGGCTGCTGCTACATCCTTTTGGGTAGGAAACCAAACAAACTGCCAAAAAAGTTCCCTCTCTGTCCCCAAATGTGGTCCTGGGGAGGCTGCAGTGGAGACCAGCACCAGAGAAACCCCACTACCACTGCAACCCTTTCAGCCCCCCCACCATTTAATGAAGGCTTTGCCTGGCATGGCAGGGGTTATTACTATTAATGCAGCCTCCTTGCTGCTCACCTGGAGCCTTCTGCCCTGGTTTTGGGCACGCTGCAGTCCACCCTGGGGCATGGCACAGCCACATCACTACCCCCCAGACCTACTTACCCACGTAGAAGGTGTTGGGGGCCTGTTTGTCCCCCAGCTGCAGGTAGAGGATATTCGTTGTCTGCGAGTCATGCCGGAGCCACAGGGCCACTCCCAGGATGATGCCTCCAGCCAGCTGGGGAAAAAAACAGAGGGAAGCAGAGGTTACCCATTGCTCTGGCCGTGCCAGACCCAGCAGGGCAGTTTTCAGGTGGGAGGGAGCAGAAGGTTTACCCTTCATCCTTCTGGAAATTCTTTCCCACTCGTTTCATCAACGAGGCCACCCCAACATCCCAGCCCTGCAATCTGCTTTGTGCCCCACACCACAGCACCCACTCCCAGGGGCACCCTAAACACCTCCAGCTCCCCCAAAACATACAGCTGATGATGGCTGCATCTTAACACGGTGTTTAGGAACACAGAGATGACTGAAAAACCACACTCGGTGGCACCTGGCAACATTTCCAGCAGCACATTTGTGTTCTGTCCCATTAATCCCCTCTCTGTGGGTCTTGGGGATGTCCCACATTGGGAGGGGACAGGCAAGGATTCACATCAGCTGCCTTTGCAGCATCACTTTAAGATTTCAGTCTTCTTCCAAGGTGTCTCAGGTCCCACAGTAATCCCTGCAGCCATCACTTCCACTGCTCAGTTCATTGCCCATCAGATTTCAAAATGTGATTGAAAAAATAAAAATAAAAAAAAATCATAATGCAGGTCCCTGTGGGTGGGCTGTGAGCAGGGACTCTGCTCTCTCACTCTTAGGGCATTCAGACATGGATGGCCAAGCCCTCAGGGCAAGGATAAGAACATGTTTCTAACATGGGAGATGTTCTGTGTATGGAGCAGCAACCCAATTTTGCCACTGGAATATTTATGTCTGAATAATGGGAAGTTTTATCACTGACATCCTCACTTTTCACTTCCAGGGAGGGGTGAGGAATGGCAGCCAAGGACAGGAGCAGATCAGAGGCACTGCAGCCAGGAAGGTGTCACTGAAAGGAACTTGAGCCACAGCATTTCCAGCAGGACTGGATTCTCTATTATATCCCCTCTTCCATTTAAAGCCATGAGACAGACAGGAAAAATTAGCACACATATGAAAAAAACCCGAAACAACACAAACCCAAAAGAATTCAGTATCACTTCTAAGAAGTGGATATTCAAACACTGATTTTAAGTGTCCTAAATCCCTGAAGCCATTCAGCTTAAAAAAAAAAAAAAAAAAGGAAGATAACAACCAAAAAATACAGAAGGGAAAACATGATTTTTTTTCCAGAGGGTCTGAGTCAGGTCAGCTACAGGCATTGGAGGCACCATGAAGGCCACATTAAAAAAAAAAAAAGTTTGTTCAGTAGAAGTTCAAAGTCTCCAATTGTGAAAGTACAGCAGAGCTTTGGTGAACAAACAAGGACTGGGATCTGCCAGAGAGGCTGCTGGTGGGAGGTCACCTGGTGTTTCTTCTCCTTGCTCATTTCTGCAGATCCCAGAGAAGAGATTTTTCCAGGGATGCCACCAGAGCTGGGACAACCCCACCCGATTTGTGCAGAACCCCCAGGGCAAGCTGACCCTGGGGCTTTTCCACTCACTTGAGGGAGAAAATCCACACCAGCTCCTTGGAGAGGCAGGGATGATTTTGTCAGCCTTTGCCCCATTTGCCACCAAACCAAGCAGCTTTTAAACACTTTTCTCCCACAGCCAGCAAGGCAACTTCCCTGCTGGCACAGTCCCTCATTCCTCTGGCACTTGGGAGAGCCCAAGGTCCTTCAAACCCTGCCTACAGACAAAAGTCAAAAAGCCAGCCCGTGCTCAACTCCAGCTCCAAATAAGGCAGCTTCAGGCTTTGCAGAAAGTTACCCAAATCCAGCCTGCTATGGTTTGTTCATTGTCTGAGCCCACGTGTATTCTCCCAGGAGAAGCAGAACGTCCCCAAATGAATCGGTACCACTCCTAAAGCAAAGGTCTCAGTGGCTCCAAGGGTAGAAGAGACCCTGAGGAAGATTTGGGTTTCTGTGCTGGCTGACAAAGTTAAGAAAAGGCTGCAACACTTTTTTCGGTTTGATTTTCCCCCTCCAGGAAAATATTGACTGAAATATCTGACTCTACACCCAGCAGTACCCAGCCCAGCATCTTAGGCCATCCCTGGAGAGGTTGGGGCAACACCAACACCAACACCAGGAGGAGCAGGAGCTGCTTTCCAATCAAACTTGCTCATCACAGAACCAAAAGCAAGCTGCAAGCTACTCTCAAAATATTTCCTAATACTTTGGGAGTGTGAGGTGAAGGGACTGAGCCTCTTCTGACTCATCAGACCCACCCCCAGCACTGAACCATCTCCACATGTTCCCAGTTCCAGTCTGACTGTGCCCCAGGAACACCCTGTGACTCCCCTGCCCCATCTGACTCCATTTGCTTTTACAACAGAGCACAGAGCACTTTTGAATGGAAGTTTTAATCTTGTTGGATTTCTTAAGAGAATGCAATGTTCCTTTACTAATGAGAACAGGGTTTAGGCTCTGATGAGCAACTTTTTCCATGAAAAACATATATCCTTCCACCATCAAAAAGCATCAGTCATACTTAAGGCATCTTTCTTCCCAAAGGAAAGACGAAAAGAAGGAGAAAACCTCACCAGCTTCCCACAGTAACCCTGCTTTCTGCCCTTTACTTGGGATAATCTTATTCTGAACATAGCAGCTTGTTCCAGGTATAAGCTTGGTATTTTCTTCCCTCCCCATCCTACAGCCACCACTGTTTGCCAACACAAGAGCCAGAAGAGCTCCAAACAGAGGTAGAGGCCACTGAAAAAAAGCAACTGCTCAGATTCAGAGCAGCCAAACAGTTTCCCAGCAGTTTAAGTGCCACTAACTTCCTAGGCTACTTTTACACCCTTGCACTCTGCTTTGTGCTGGAGTGTTTTAAGTTTCCATTCTGCTGCCCTCCCCTACTGAACTTTCCTATGTCTTTGTTTAAATTTAAAAAAGAAAAAACCCATATATATCCTGCAGACACCCCCCTCCAAAGCCCCAGAGTAAATAATTCCTTGATGAAAATAACACCCTCTCCATCTTCCCCTGGCCCCTTCAAACATCCAGCACCCAGTCCATGGCATATACTGTGCCACATCACTAATGTACCTCAGTATGGGGCCAGCTCTGGAAATCACACCCCAAGCAGCCCAGCAGAGGCAGCATTGCAGGCTCCAGCTTTTCCTCTTTACCACTTTTCCAGCTTCCAGAGATTTATTGCTTCTTTCACAGACAGCCAGACTTTTCCAGCTGGATCCAGCCTGCCCAAGCCTCACTTTTCTCAGCAGTGCAGTTCCTTCTTGGCAGGGAGAAGCCCCCATCTGATGCTGGCCCAGGGGAGGGAAAAGGCAACCAACCCCCTGAGAGGTGATGGGATGGTTCCCTACACGATGATGGGGAATCACCACCTGAGTTTCCTGGTGATGGTGGGTGCACAGCCCTGCCCCATCCACCATCCCTCTTGGATTGACCCTGATGTGTCATTCACCCTCAGATTTCCCAGATCCAGCTACAGGGCAAGGGAACAAGCCTGGCTTTCAAAGCTCAGTCAGTTCTCCCCCTCCCCACAAATCCCCATGATTTAGGGGTGCAAGGAATAGCCCCCTTCTCCCTTTTAATGTGAGGCATCACCCCACATCTGAGCTGCCTCTACCTTCACCTGCTGCACCCCAGACACTCTCATCCCAGGAGTGCATCACCCCCATTCCTTCTGCTACCCCCAGCCCTTTTCCTGCTCCCTTCCCTCTGTCTTTCTCCGAAATAGGTTTCCTGGCAGAGAGGAGGAAGAGGAGGAGGAGGAAGAAGTCCTGGCTCCAGAGCAGCTTGCAAGGCATGCCAGAGCAAAGCAGACATCCTGCAGCCCAAGCTGGGGGAGGAGGGAAGCAGAGGTGCCAGCAGTTTCACAATGCTGTATTTTTAGCAGCAGGGCTGCTTCCTGTGGCCACAGAGGGTCCCTGCCACCAGGATGCTGCTCCCCAACCCCTCCTGCAAAACCACCACCAGCACAGCCTGTGCCACAAAGCCTGGGAAATACCACGGTGACTTGCAAGGAGGAGGATAGGATGCTGCCAAGGAAACTTCATGGATTTTTAGGTGGTTTATGATTGGAGTTGATGACAAGGCATATTTAACAGGTTTTCACACTACACAGGCTTGAGGCTTCCTCTCACCTTTCCATCACACCACCTGGAAGCTGAGCCCTTTGAAGGGATGGCATCCAGACCCCACTTGGGGGACCCAACTGGGGCTCCCCAGGGCTCAAAATGGAGTAAAACCAAAGCCCCCTCCTTTTAGGCATGGGGAAACCAGGGCACAAAGGATGGAAACAGCTTGGCAAAGGTGAAGCATCTTGCCATACAAGAAGCCCACCCCCACAGCCAGGAATGAACTCTTAATTGGAGGTTGAATGCTTTGCTCCCAGGCCAGCAGATCCCCTATTTTCCAACATGAGAAAACAATGAAACCTTGCTCTGTTGCTGCACCCAGTGTGATTGGGGGCAAAAGTGTGGAACTAGAGATTCATAACTTGATGAAAACGACCTTTGGAAGAGCAATACCAGCCCTTGCAAGATGAGTGCTAGGACCTGACTGCCTCTGCACCACCATCTCAAGCATGGAGGCAGGCAAGAGAGAAACATGGGACACTGGCAGTAGAAATACATGCCCGAGCAGCACCCATCTGGCTTCGTGTCATGGTGTGACTCCACTCCAAAAATTCACTTCAAATTTTAATTTTAAGGCAAGAAGCTGCTTGTCGAGAGGGACCCTGTGATGCCCTGGAGCACCCAGACATCAGGATTCTTGCAAGGCTGTTTTGTTGGTTTTTTTGTGGTTTTTTTTTTTTTTTTTTTTTTTTTTTTTTTTTTTTTTTTTTTTTTGAGGGGTAAGCAGGGGAAGTGGTTTAAGGTCGACAGGCACAAAAGATAAAAGGGCATTTGGGAAAAAGCCCCATGCTCTGCTGCCTGCAGCCCCTGTCCTGCTCCCTGTCCTACTGAATAGCAGTAGCTATTCATAGACCTGCTGGCCAGGCCCAAAATTCTCTGCTGGTGCCTATAGTTACCAGCCCCACAACACTGCAAGGCTTTTCAAAACAAGCTCCAGAGGAACACTCCCAGAAGAACAGCATGCCAGAGGCCAAATAAAGCTTGATGGATAGGAGGAGAGAGGGAATCTGGCATCGAAATCCAGGAATGGGGTCTCCTGATGGGGCTGCACCCTGCCTGCCACAGCCTGGACCCTGCTGCAGTAGAAGCATCACTATGGACTGACATCTACCAGCAGGGTTTAACTGCTCTCAGAAGAGAGGAAAACAATTTAAAGCAGTGCTCTAAAATTAATTCGGGCCCATATGTAAGTATTTAGCTATGATGGCAATACAACTGCTTTCCCTTTTGAATAACACAGTACAAGGCATTTGCACAGTACAGGACCAAAGTGTTTCTCAAGGCAGGGGTTGACTCTCTTGCAGGAGATAAGCATTAGGGTGGTTGGTAGAATAATCTCAGGAAAACACAGCAATCCCCTCCCCTGCCATCAACTGCAGCCCAGCCCATTAACTGAACCCACAGGGCAGGGCACCTCTCTCTTCAAAAGCCCTCTTTTAAATAGCCTTTTGCACGCAGAGACTTCAGAAAATTTGCAGGGAATGGTAGAGCTGTGTCCACTTGTCAGAGCCCAGACACAACTCAGAGAGCCATCAGCAGGAAAACTTGGGTCTGGGGGCTGAGAAAACCTCTCCCTTGCACCCTTGCTTTAAGATGCAGGGTGAAACACACATGGAAACCTTCCTGTCCCTCATCCCAGGATATTGAACCCAAAGTTGGTGGAGGATGCTGGGCCAGCATCACATCTGTGCTGCTCACAAAGCTCTCTGTGATTCCCAGGAAGACCAAGAACCAAAGCCCATGCTCTGCAGTGGAGCAGCCTGATAGATGTTATTAAAAAAAAAAAAAAAAGAAAAAGAAAAAGAAAAATGAAAAAGAAAAAAGAAAAACAAGCAAAAACCAAACAACAACAACAACAACAAACCCACAAAAAAACCCCCAAAAACAAAGGAAAAAACCCAACCCAATCTGCTCTGTGAGCCTAGGGAGTTACTTCCAGCCTGTGGTCCAGAGCTGCAAGCAGCATGAGCTATCAGCTCCTCCAATCCTCTGTCTAAACCTGGAAATAGCAGTACCCAGCCACCCTCCTCATCACATCGAGAGGGTCATGAGGGATTCAGCAGAATCATCACCATGGGACCACCACAGAAAGGGGCCACTTTCCTCCTCTATCACCTCCGGTTACAAAGCTAAATATGTTCATGCATGCTTTGTGGACTCCAGGGCACAGCCAACAGATTTTCCAGTGTTGCACAAGAAAAGACTGAACTCCTCCACCCTTTCCCTTCTGATCACCACTGTCTAGACAGACTTGTACTTCCACCTTCCCTCTGTTCTTGTCCTCACCCCTTTGCAACACGGCCACACCACATCCCCTCAACACAAGCAAGAGAAAAGAGTTCCACGGTGCCTGGAAAATGGCATTAGGAATAAGCTCTTCCTTTTAATTAGACACCTCTCTGCTAGGGCAGTCAGCAGTGCTCCAGCCCTGGAAGGCTGCCACGGGCTGTATTAGCTAATATGCTGGGCAATCCTTCTCTGAGCAAGCCAATTTCTCCTTGGTTATGTTTAATTAAATTTTAAAATAGGGCTCTGGCTTCCTTTGGCCTCTCCAGGGACTCTTTGCAGCAGCGGTCAGTTCGGCCCCACGCACCAAGCTCTGGTATTGGATTCAGATAATTCAGGAGAGGAGTCAAAGTCCAAGAGTCTACTGAGAGTGGGATGAAGAAGCAGCTCCACCTCACCGTGTGCCCAGCCCAGCCCTGCTCAGGGCTCCAGGGTGACCCACGACTGCCACTGCACCAGCAAAGAAACCACCTGGGTAGGGACAGGGCAGGGAAGTGGAGCATCCCCTCGCCACTGGCCACCCCAAGGTTTCAGGACAAGTTTGCAGCACAGGAAAGGTTTTGTCTTACCAGCCCTGTGTTTTACTAACCAGGTGAGATCCCCAGGTGCTGCCTGTGGCCACCACACTGCTTTGGTCACTGGATGCTGCTGTGAAACACAGAGGGACCCTTTCTTGCCTGGGACAGACACCTGTTTGAGCGTGTGGTCCGTGCAGCTGCTGCTGCTGCTCCCTCCTCAAGGGTCACCCCAGACTGAGAAAGTAACCCCAACAAGCCTGCCATCTTCTTTTCAAGATTGTCAGCATAAAGGAAAAACCACCACAAAAATAAAGTAACAACACAGTATCTCAGGCAGAGAGGGGCTGTCAAGGCACACCGGGGGAGCTGGCAGCGGGGCTGCCTTTTCCTTTTCAACACAGCAGCTTTGTGAAACTCCCCCTGTGCTGCCATGGGAAGGAAAGGGGGGGAAGCCAGAGGGGTGTCAGTTTATTTACACTCTGGCAGGACCACAGGGCTACTTTAAAAAGTTACCGGAGTTTCTTTCATATTTGTTAACACCCTGAAGGCTGAGAATTGCTTCCTTTCTTTCCCTTGGGCACCGGAGTCAGCTCCTGTGCAGCACGATGCAGAGCTTGCCAAACTTTGGGCTCTGTCTCCTTCTTGTTTTCATCAACAGTGCCCGAGCTTGGCTGGGTGGAAGGCAAATGAAAAGCATGAGAAGGCAACGAGCATGAGGAGCCCAGCAGCCTCTGCATGCTGAACAGTTGGCAGAACCACAGGGCTGTGAGTGCCCTGTCTGGCACCTCACTGGGGACAGAGATGGGGTCCTGTCACTGCCACCCTGCAGCAAAGGTGCTCAGCACTGTGTCCAGCCTTCAAATGCCATGTCCTTTACCCCATGTAAAGGACCTTTGTGCTTCTGGGGCAGCCAAGGCATCCTTCCCCAGCTGGGGATGCTACCTGTGTGCACAAACCTAAAACTCCCTTTTGACTGCTGCAACACAAAAGGGCTAGAAAACCTTGAGCCCTGGTGTTTCAATTGCCCTCCAGCTAGCTGGACTCACAGAAGGCACTTTTAGTTTTAAAAAAGCCCAGGCTCCCCATCTGTACCTCAGGTGGCCCGAGGGGACTGAGTGCAGGCAAGCAGAGCACTGGGGGGTGTTTTGGGGAGCTGCTGGCACCCTTGGGAGAGGCTGGAGCATCAGGCTCCCTCCGAAGGGTAGGGCAACACACCAGAAATCCTAACAGGGAAATTAAACTGATCAGCTACTCCTCTTGAAAGCAAAATGCCCCTGAAGAAAAGAGAAGCTGTTCCACTGGGCTGGGGGGCAAGCAAGCTTGCTCAGGAGGGGCTCTGGCTGTGCAGAGCTCCCCACATCCTTCCTGCTGCCCAGGAGACCCTTCCTCCCATGCACCCAGCAGCTGCAGCAACAAGAATGGCAGGAAATTGGGACCAGAAGGGAAGACAACACACCGGTACGAGTGTGACAACTCGGAAGGAACAACACTTCAGAGAAGAGCTTACCCGCCCCCTCCATCCTGCCATTTTAAGGGTGGGGGAAGAGGTTAAAAAAGAACAGCTCCAGAACTGTCCTGTAGTCATCTTACAGCTGGCAAGGTATCAATTAACACCACTGCTGTCTACAGCTCCTCATCTCTCCTTTGGTCAGGGTTATACCGAGAAACAAGGCGAAAAGGCCTGAAATCAGGCCAGAACTGACAGTGCTCACTGCCAGGCAATAATTAAGCCCCACAGCTCCCCGAGGTGGGGACCTTCCAGGAGCTTGACCATGAACCCCTGGCGAGGAGGCAGCTGGTGGAGGCTCCAGCTGGGCTGAGCAGTTCCTGCTGCCAAGGGGAGGTTTGCTCCGGAAGGCATCGCTTCCCTCACCACCCCTCCAGCCCTCCTTGCTGCCTTCCCTGCTGCAAGCAAACCTTAAGAAAACCTCCGAATTCCTGGTTAATAGAGCGGGGACTCAAACAAGGAGTGCACCCTGACCACGCAAGCAAGTGGTGCTGTGTCTCCGTGGGGTGGGGCTGGGCTTGGTTGTGAGAAAGATGGCATTTTGGGGGATGGAAAGTAGCCTATTCAAGGAATAATAACAATTATAATTTTTTTTTTAAAAGCAGCCTGCTTAGGTATATCTCGTTCTGGGTGCAGGAGCCATGAGAGAGCATTTCTTGTCATGCCAGCCCCTTGCTGCCAGAGGGTGTTTCTAACTGGGACAAGCCCAGTTTTCAGGGAAACCGGGATATGCCACTTTTTGCTAAAAAACACCCAAAATCAACAACAACAACAACAAAACGCCTGCCTGGATGGATTAATTAATAAGAAACTTTCTCAGGAAAGGCAAAATCTCCAGCCTGGGTAAAATCCACATCCTAAAATAACTTCCCAACGGGCGCAGGCAGCAATCCCCAGCTCGGACACGACCCAAACGCAGGCATCGAGACCGACCCCCAACCTGGTACCGGAACCGCCGAGCCCTGCCCGCTCCTCGGGGCGGGGGGAGCAAACCCAGCCCCCCAAAGCATCCTCATCGCCCCCCCCTCACCTCCCCGGCTCCTCTGCGCTGGAGAGCTGGGCCAGAGCCTCTCCTCCCTTCGCCAGCAGCATCCCTTCCTATTCCCCCCCCCCAGCTCCATCCGAGCCCCCTCGGATGGCTGAAAAACGGCGCGTTCCCCCCCGCAGAGCCCCAGCGACAGTGGGGTTGGGAGCGGCAACCCCCGGAGGGGTCCCCGATTTGCTGCGGTCCCCTCTACCCTACCCCACCCCAGCTCTGCCCTCCCCGCGGCCGCAAGGCACCCCCCGCCCTTCCGCTGGGAAAGGATGACTCCGGCCCCATCTCTTTACGGCTGTCGATACCGGATTATAGAGAAGTAACAATAAATATATACACGCGAAAAATAAAAAAAAATACGACCAGAGACGCACAAAACCCCCCCTAAAAAAAAAAAACCCAAGCAAACCCTAGGGCATACCCCAAGCAAGACTTAATAGCAGGGCGGGGGGAAAGGGGCGGAAAGGGTTAAAGCCAAGCGCAGGCAGACGAGCGACACAGCGGATCCGTTATTTAAAGCGCTAAAGGGGGAGGATGTTCAGCCCCCCCGAACCCCCCTCGTTGCCCGGGGGCTCACCCAGAAGATGAAGTTGAAGACGAAGAGGAGGTATTTGATGCACTTGGTGCAGCCTTCCACCCCCATGGCGGTGCAGGCGAGGCGAGCAGCAGAGGCAAAGGCGGCGGCAGCGGCTCCGGTTGCTCCGGTTCCTTCGGTTCCTCTCAATCTCTGCGGCCGGGGCTGGGGCGGTGGCGCGGGCGGAGACAGCGCGGAACGGCTCCCGCGCAATGCCCGCCCCAAGGCCCACCCCGGGAGAGGGGGTCGGGACACACGGGCCCCTCCGCCCCACCCGAGGAATCAGCCGCCTGCGTTTTCCCCTTCTTTTTTTGTTTTTTTTTCCTTTTCCTCTCCCTTACTTTTTTCTTTTTTTTTTTTTTTTTTTTTTCCTTTTTTGATTTTTTTCTTTTATCTTCTATCTTTCCCTCCTTTTTTTCCCCCTATTTTTGTTCTCTATTTTGTTCATTATTTCTTATTTCTTTTTTTTTTCCTTTCTTGCTTTTTTTCTTTTACCCTTTTACCTTTTTTCCATCTTTCCCTCCTTTTTTTCCCCCTATTTTTGTTCTCTATTTTGTTCCTTATTTCTTCTTTTTTTTTTTCCTTTCTTGCTTTTTTCCTTTTATCTTTTATCTTTCCCTCCTTTTTTCCCCCCTATTTGTTCTCCTCTACTTTGTTCCTTTTTTTTTTCATTTTTTTTCTTTTTACTTTTTTACTTTTTTCTTTTTTCCCCTCTTTTTTCCCCCCCCTTCTTTTTGTTCTCCTCTACTCCTCTACTTTGTTCCTTTCCCCCCCCCCCCCCCTTTTTTTTTTTTTTTTTTTGTTATATCTGTATGTGTTGAAGGCCTCTTGCCCTTCCATTTCCCAAAGCTGACCACCGTGGTGTATAAACCTCACCAGACAGCCCAGGGTGGGGGGAACAAACTGTTGTGAATGGGTGCAGCAGCAGGATTTGTGTTTCTATATCCAGAAGTCTTAGGGTGCATCCAAGAGACGACTTCCCTCCCCCTCCAAAAAAAAAAAAAAACAAAAAAAAAACCCCAAAAGACCAACCAACCAAAAAAGGATTTTAAAAACTCAACGCTCTGAAATTCAGAGAAGCATTTCCTTATCTGTTTCCCCTCTGATTTTATCCTAAATGCTGGTGTGCCTAACACTTTTTGCCTAAGCTTGTGGCTTTGTTACTGCAAGCAATTGCATCAGGTCCAGCAGAACCACTCAGGATGGTTCCCCTTGATACTGGGTCACTGGAGCATCTGGGGGGTTTCAGGCCTATCCACCAAAGAGATTTGGGTCACACATGTCACCAGTTCAAGTAAGCCTCACATTATGGCTTAGAAATTATAGTTAAATATTAGTTAAAAAAACCCAAACAACAACAACAACAAAAATTAAAACTCCCTGTGCAACAGGAGCAGGATGAAATTTCCCAGTCGTTTGGCCAAAACCTACTTTGGCCCAACAGTTTATCCCTAAAAATACAAATTGCTCTCACCCCATGCCATGCTTCCAACAAGCTCCTTTGCTTCTTCCAGGGCCAGGATAGTTAAGTCCCATCATCAGAGCATAAAAAGATTTCTGGCAAAGCAGCAGCCAGCAGCTCCAGCAAAGGTCAGGACCTTACCCTGCTGAATAGGAACTTGGCACCTGCCTGCAGGCTCCTACGTGGAAACCTGGCCTCTTTCTGCCTGGGCACTTTGCTCTGGTGAAAACATTTCAGGGAGCAGCTTTTGAGCCAAACATTTGCACCCTCAACGGAGTCTTCCCTGCCATGCATCCCATAAGCAGGAATTTGCTGTGGGCTGTAGGACACATTCCCAGCACACGGATGCTGCGAATGAGTCGGCTTCTTCCAAAATCATCCCATTGTCCTCCAGGATGAGTTGGTCCAGGGTTGTGTTGAGTTCATCAGGCTGTGTTTTTTTTGCTCCTCACTAACAGCCCGTGGTGCTCCAAGGCAGCAGGGACTGGGGATGAATAGAAGTTGGCCCCATTCCCCAATTACTTATGCTGAGTACGTCCCTGATTGCAGCCTTGCCATGGATGCATAAACCCTTTGTCTCTAAGCCCCAGCCACTTCCCCATGAAGCAGGAGGCTCAGGAGGCTTTTTATGCCCGTAACTGCTCTACTGAATTATCAGCCTGACCCATCTGGTCACAGCAAGAGCTGTAATCCTGGGAAGCTCCTGCTCACCAATCCAATGGAGAACAGCAGGATCCCAAAGCATGGGAGCACCCCACATCTTTTTTTTTTTTTTTCTCCACCTTCCTCCTTTCCAGCTACGAATCTTAAAAGGAAATTCAATGCTCCTCCTGCACACCCCAACCAAACGGAGAGGATGAAGATAGAAGGCTACGTGAATCAAGGACCTTCTCACACACTTGGGTGAAAAACTTAGTCCAGAAAAACTCTCAGGCACACAGCCTGGAAATTCTGTGTGAGGTTGAGGAAGGAAACAGTGGCAAACTGATAATGCAGCCCCGTTTGCTCTGAAGGAAAATGAGGCTCAAATCAACTCTTGTGCACTGGGCAGTGGGCAAACCCCAGCTGCAACCACTGCCACAAAGCTGGCATTGAAGTGACTTCTAGGGAGCTCACGTTTGCTTTTCTTTTGGTCACTCTTGTTTTGTGTTTGGTTTGCTTTTTTTCTTGCTTTCTGCCTTTTTTTTCCCACTTATGTTGGGAAGTGGAAAAAAAAAAGGCAAATTAGAAATAAATCTTTTCAGTACCATTTCTTTGACCTTTCCTCAGGCTGTGTGGGAGCCCAGGGCTCAGTGACAGATGTGGCTCTGGCAAGGTGAGCACCATCTCCTGCCTCGAGTAGCTCCCATTTAGAGCCTAAACTGGGTTTACCCATCTGACTCTATCAACAAAGTCCTCTACAAAACTTGGAAATGGAAAAGGATTTCAAGCTTTGTCCAAATATTTTTTGGTTTGTTTTTTAAGCAGCTCAGCTGGGTACATTTCGAAACTTTGACCTTAATGTCCAGGAATTAAAAAACCCACCACTGTGGCACGGTGTCAAGATAACATCAACTGTTGCCCAAGATTCTGTGTAATTTCAGATGTATATTAATTTGTCACACTCTAAGGCTTGCTGTACAGCCCCTAAAGCACCAAAACTGCATTTCAAAGACTCTCAGTGGCTTGGTCAGAGATTTATAAAATGCTGCTGTGTAAATAAGTCAAACTAATTTGCACAAATTCAGTTCATGGATCGGTGTCACATGGCAGTATCAAGTGTAAGCACTGAATAGGGCTGATGACTTCCCTCTTTAGGACAGCTTGGGCTGAGTGCTCAGCAGCATTGATGCTCCCAGAGCAGCCAGCTGCAGGTGGGTCTGTGAACAAGCTACCTACCTCCCAAGCCTTCACTGGAAGAAGTAAAATAAAATAAAAAAATATTTAAAAGCCCCAAAACCCCCAGTAAATAAATCCTCCTGCCCATAAGCCACCATCTGAATTTTTTTCCACAGCTGGGCTTGCAGACAGGGTGAAACAGTGGAGAGCAGAGGTGCTTGCAGTGCATTTCCTCTGTTGGATGTGGGTTGTTGTGTTGGTTTTTTTGGGGGGGAACCTGTTTATAAAAGTCAGTGTCATGCCTGTTGGTTTTGGCAGTGCTGACATCTGTGGGAATGAGTCAGTGGCCCCTGATAGAGCAGATGTGATTTGAGCTGCCTCCCAGCCCTGGGTTTAGTCCAGCAGCTCCTCACTGGCAGGGCTCACCCTGTCCAAGTCCCAGGACTTTGAGACTGCTTCTCTCCCAGGGAGATGCTCACCAGCCTTCCAGCAGCTCCATCTTAAAAATAAAAAAAAATACAAAAAAACCCAATTTGTGTTTTATAAAAAGTGTTGGAGAGGATAGGGGGAGAAGCCAGAGTCCTCTCCTCCACACTTCCTATGGATGCCTGGAGAGCTGGTGGCCAGTGTGTGAAATGGTTGGCATCAAAACAGGCTCCAAAAACCTAACACCCAGGAGATCTGGGAATGCAGATGGGAGTCCCAGACCTCCCAGGGACTGTGGGATGGCTGCTGATGTCGTCCTGTGGCTGCATTGCTTGGGTTTGTGTGGCAATTCCCCTGCCCTCCTCACAGTCCGTGCAACAACGAAGGTCAAACCATGGGGATAAACTGCTCATAACTCTGTGAGTAAGGCCCTAGTTAGCTATTAACCACCTCATTTCACTGTCTGTGGGAAGTATGCCAGAGAGGACACGGGTTTCCAGCTTACCTGTGGTGGTAAAAGACCCCAGACAACAACAGCATCTCCAAAAATCTTTGATTAGGACGTTTTGGAGTTTCAGGAAAAGACCAAAAAGTCATTTTGGGGGAAGCTGGCAGTCCCAGAATGCATAATAACAGGGATTGAGCAAGGACACGAACTTGCCTATGGCAGTGGGAAGGTGGAGCTCCACCACTTCAGAAGAAGCCCCTGGGGAAAGAGTGAATGCCTTAATTTTGAGTAGAAAAATAAAATAGTAAGAATCTCACCCACATATCCAAGGGGCCAGCTCCAGAATACTTTTTCACAGAACCCTCCAGGTTGGAGAAGACCCTTGGGACCGAGTCCAACCATCAGAGACTTTCTGTGCCCCAGTGGGCACCTGAAAATCCCCATGCCCAGCTCTCCAAATTCAGGCAAAACCTTGGGGGTCGTGTTTGCCTCGGAGCTTTTGGAGGGGGAAGGTGGCAAGAATTCCATTGTAGCTCTGCCTGAACTTTCTGTTTCTAATAAACTCAACAAATGGTTCCTGTCTGCTGGGCCTGTCTCCCTGCCATCTTTAAATATTTATATCAACGTATCTATGGTGATGGGTCAGGTTATATAAAGAGGAGGAAGAAGGGGGGGGAGGGATGTGGTGGGGAAGGACAGCATCAGCTCTCACCAGAGTCTCAGCAGAGGGAGAGCAAAGCCAAGAAGGGGGTTTCCCCATCCCACACAGAGTCCAGAAAGCGAACATTCATTTTTTTCCCAGCACAGCAGAGAGGGCAGAGATGCAGCTGGGCTTTGCTGGGCTTTGTGAGATGCTGTGTGGGAGAGCAAGAGCCCAGCCCATCGATCCAGAGAGCTGCTATTGTATAATCAATGTATAATTCATTAGTAGGTGAATAAAGACTGGAATGGCTAATTGCTGATGTAATGGAGGGCTAAAAAGAAAGGGAGTGTGTCCCTGAGCAAGCTGGTGCACAGGGGGGGGGGGTTAAAAAAAAAACCTCTCAGTGGTGTTGAGAGGAGGGAGGGGGGGATTTTGCCTTGGGATAACACAAACAACCCAACCAGGGATTCCAGGGATATGCATATTCCTGGCAAAAATGCTGGGAAAGACCTTTCCTTTTTTCTTGCTGGAGTTGAAGGGAGTAACACCTGGTAGCCAGGAAGGTGTTAGCCATGGGTGAGCACCTCAATGCTCCCCCTCAAGGATTTCTGCCAAGATGTGCTGATTCCCCACAAGCTGAGTGACCATCCTGTACCTCTTCCAGAGAAAAGAGAGATGGATTTGTTCATTTTTCCACCTCACAACCCTCCTCTCAGGGCTAGAAATGCAGATTGCATCCCAGCATCAATGTGTTTGACAGCATGCAGGGTGACTAAAGGTGGCCCTGGGTCTGTGCTGGATGGTGTGGCAGGCAGGGAGCCTGCAACCAGTCCTGGCTTTGGCAGCTACAGCTGAAAGCTGCAAAACATGCACCACGTGTGGTTTTCCAAAACAGCCACTGAGGATGCTCCAGGGATGCCCCTCCTTGCTCCCAAACTCTCCCCCCCCATTCCCTCTTCCCAGCAGGCAGGGGGGATGCTTGCTGCCAGCTGCTCAGCCACCCAGAAAATGAGGCTATTTTTTTCTTAACTACACAGCTAAGGAAAAAAAACCAAATCCAAACCAAAACAATCCCTTCCCCACCCCAATCTCGAGAACTTTTACTGAAAGAGAGAACTGCAGAGACACTCGAGGTGAAAGTTGCAAGGTTTGTGGGATCTGTGGATTCAGAGCAGCTGACCTGCCTTCAGCTGTGCTGATGCTCCTGATTGAAGCATCTGCCACCTCTGGCTGCCTATTTAGAGGAGAATTAAATTATAGCCAGCTGCTTTTGCACAGACATTTCTTCTGTACATGTTTAAAAAAAAAAAATACACCTCTCAACTATTTCTCAAGCAAATCCTCTGCCTGCAGCTTGGAAACCCAGCTCTACCTTGGCAGAAGCAGCTCTGCCTCAGCCTCACCACCCCAGTGCTGCAAAGCTCCACCCAAATTTTCCAACTTAGAAGGCTTCAGAAGGACTTGCTTAGTAGTATCTCCTCCAGGAGCTTGCTGCAGACATGAATCAGAGTTGCCTAGCAAAGGGGCTGTTGCATGAGGAGGTTGTGTTTTGACAGCTTTGGGACAGAGCAAAAAATAGCAAAACATTTTGGAGCCAAGCCAGGACACCATAGGGATGAAAGATTCCCACTCTCCTCACCACAGAATCCCTCTGGAGAGCCAATATCTTACTTCACCTGTGTATTTCCTAAGTGCTCTGAACACCTCAGGTTTTTTTCCAGGTACTGAAAAACCCAATTTGCAGAAGCCCTGAGCAGCTTCTGCTGCTGTGGAAAGCTGCACCCTGCTTACCTGCAGTTCTTCAGGAGAAAAACGTTGGAAAAGTGCTGGCTGCTGCCCTTGGAGAAGGTGCTGGGGGAGCTCCCTTGGCTCAGATGGGGTTGGGCTCCCATGAGCACAGAGAAGCAAAACTGCCCAGGTGGCCTTAGCAGAACCAAGTGATAACAGCTGGAGCTTAACTCTCAATTTATTGGAGCAACTTCACAATTAAATATTTAAGTTTGCACATGTGGTGTCTCTTTTTCTTTTTTTTTTTCTTTTCTCTTCTCTATGCCTACATAAATAAGGATTTCTTTCCTACCAGAGTTTAAGTGTTGATAAATCTATAACACCCAACTTCTGCCTCTGCAAGCCCTGGGAAAACTCAGTGGGTCTGCAAGTGTTTCCTAGCCTGGCTCCTGGCTTTGCATCCCCCCTGCTCAACTCCATCTTCATATCCTAACAAAAAAAATCTCTCCCTGTCTCTTCCCAACACCAGGCAAATCTCAGCAGAATTTACAAATAGGCTGCTGGGGTTTTGCTCTAGTTGCACAAGAGCTGTAATTTGCCCATAATTTTGTACAAAAAAAAAAAAAAAAAAAAATTGCCTAAATCCCATGGCTGGCAATTAGAGGAAAGAAGGGAACTTCCAGCTCCCTGGGACAAGAAATTATATGCTTGCAGTCTGCTGCTTCTTGGGAAGAAAAAATGACAACTTTCCAGGTGCATTACCCCCTAGTGAGATGGTTTGGTGCAGGTCATTCCCTCAGCACTGCCAGGAGCAACAAAACTCACCAGGGAGATGTGGAAACAGCAGCTCCACAAGCACCCCCCCAGCTTCTCCTGCTGAAAGCTGAGTGATCACAAGTGATTCAGGGGAAATGAGAGCTGGGGGAGAGGATATGGCAGCCTTCCAGGTTTCTTTATCAGAGATATGCTATTCCAATATGTTTATATTATATTAAAAACTGACCTGGCAAGAAGAAGCAATTTAGGCTTTAGCAGTCCTGGTGGTGAAGCTTCAACAGAGGGTTTTTTCTGCAAGTTGATGATGCTGCAGGAGATATCCCACACAGACAGGGCTCCATCTCCAGTGTTTTTTGATACAGCAGAACATCATCAGTTGTTCAGGCAGCAAGAGTGGTGGGCAGGACCTGACTGTCTCAGGTTTAAGCAAGTGATACCTCAGAGAGTTCTGCTATATAAACACTCTGGTCTTTATTGCTTGGATGTATCTTTAAGCTTTTTTCCTGCCCTTGCTTGAATTATTCCTTGTGAGGTACCTGCCTGCTCCCCCAGCAGCTGGCTGAGGGGAGGATGAGGCTGCTGAGTGGCTCCTTTTCCTCCAAAGGACCAACATTATCCTTCTCCTCCTGGGTGCTAAAGCAAGCTGCTGGGACAGGTGAGCATCAGCTGCCTGGGGGATCTCTCTTCCCAGCTCTGAAAGAATTCCTGAGGGCTCTACATAACACAACCCTTCCTCCCCCTTCTTTCCTCCAAGCAATGCATGCAGCCTCTTCCCTGGAAGAAAAAAAAAAAAGAAAAAAAGAAAAAAAAGAAATAAGAAGAGAAAAAAGGAAGAGAGAGGAGAGGAGAGGAGAGGAGAGGAGAGAGGAGAGGAGAGGAGAGGAGAGGAGAGGAGAGGAGAGGAGAGGAGAGGAGAGGAGAGGAGAGGAGAGGAGAGGAGAGGAGAGGAGAGGAGAGGAGAGGAGAGGAGAGGAGAGGAGAGGAGAGGAGAGGAGAGGAGAGGAGAGGAGAGGAGAGGAGAGGAGAGGAGAGGAGAGGAGAGGAGAGGAGAGGAGAGGAGAGGAGAGGAGAGGAGAGGAGAGGAGAGGAGAGAGGAGGAGAGAGAGAAGAGAAGAGAAGAGAAGAGAAGGAGAAGAGAAGAGAAGAGAAGAGAAGAGAAGAGAAGAGAAGAGAAGAGAAGAGAAGAGAAGAGAAGAGAAGAGAAGAGAAGAGAAGAGAAGAGAAGAGAAGAGAAGAGAAGAGGAGAGAAGAGGAGAGGAGAGAAGAGGAGAAGAAGAAAAATTAAAAAGAGAAGGACTGATGGCTTTTTGCAAGAAATTTATCTTTATTGAAGCAACCATGAGTCACATGAGCTGCCAGCTGAGCTGGGGAGTAACAATGGCAGTGGCCTGGAGAAGAGCAGCTGGAGCTCACAAGAGGCCACGTGTCTCTCCAGAGAGCAATATCATTAATAGAACATATTTATATATATATACACACATATGTGAAGCTTTCCCCACTGCTAGGGAGTGGGTGTGCTGGCAAATTCATGTCACCCCTGCTAGAGCCAGGTGTGTTGGTGACTGCCAGGAGGTAGCTTGAGTGATTTTCTGGTGCATTTTGATCTTGCTTCATTTTCCTTCATGTGAAGGCAGTGAGGAGGCTCTGCTGGTCTCAAGGGAGCAGAAGAGTTTTTCTTCCCCACCCCAGGGCAGGGCTTTCCCTTGCATGATACTTGCAGCCAGGTTAAATGCTAAGCAGGTGTAGCATCCCCTATCTGAGGACCAGGACCATTCCTGAGGATCAGCAGAGGGGTTTCTGTGTTATCTCAATAAACAATTGTTACTTCCTAAAAGTCCCAACAAAGGAGAGGGGTGAAAGCTGTTGTTGGCCCAACAGACTTTTCACCCAGGCACATTGCTTCCAGCAGGTTTTCCAGCAGGTTCTAAACCTCCTGCCAGGCTGGGTTTTCAGCTCAGGAGTGGCTCTGCCCCTTTGCAATGAGGGCAAAGCCCAGCAGGGAGCCAGTGCTTGAGCTAGGCTGAGAGCAGAGTTCTCCAGCTGATTGAGGCTATTAAAAATGTCTGTTATTGGTAATGTTTGTTATTGGTAAGGTGATGTAAAGAGGTCATGGAGTTGGACATTGGACTGTTTGGCCTGGCTGGAGATCAGTCCTGTTCTCCTACAGATTTCACCTTCAGTCCTGCAGGTCCGTGTGATATCAAAGTCCTTTTGTATTGCACAGCAGCACCACGGGTTAGGGAAGTTAGATAAACACAGAGCTAAGGCTGGAAGTTGAACAAGTCCCTGGGAAATCAGGCTGGCATCGAGCTCTAGGAGAGCTGACTAAATCCTAAGAACTAAAAACTAATGGTGTATTGCATGAGCAAGAAGTAATAACAGAGGGCTGTGTCCTTGATGCTGGTCATTTGTCCCAAAGCTCTTTGCAGCTCAAGCATGGTCAGGAACATGGCCCAAATCTATCAGTGCAAATGTCCAGGACAGGAGAGCACATTCCCCATCAGCAGTGACACACTTTGTGTCCATGCCAATAGCACAAGGTCAGTCCTGGGCTGTGATCCAAAGCCATCTTCCTAGAAACATTGGGAGTTTGGGGGATCACAGGAAACTGCTCAGATGACAAAGCTTGACATGAGCCATCAGTGTGTGCTGGCAGCCCAGAAAGCCAACCATGTCCTGGGCTGCAGCAAGAGAAGCAGAGACAGCAGGTTCAGGGTTGTGATTCTCCCCTTTCTGCTCTTGTGAGACCCCACCTGGAGTCCTGTGTCCAGTTCTGGAGCTCCCAACACCAGAAGGACACAGAGCTCCTGGGACATTCCCAGAGGAGAGCCACAAAAATCCTCAGAGGGCTGAGCACCAACCTGGGAACCCAGGCTGAGGGATTGGGGTTGTTCAGCCTGGAGAAGAGGAGGCTCTGAGGTGAGCTTAGAGCAACCTTCCAATATCTGAAGGGGCTACAAGAAAGCTGGGGGAGGGCTTTGTGCATGGGGGGGTAGGGAGAGGACAAGGGAAATGGGTTAAAATTTGAAGAGGGGAGATTTAGGTTGGACATTAGGAAGAAATTCTTCCCTGTGAGGGTGCTGAGCCCCTGGTACAGGTTGCCCCAGGGAAGTTGTGGCTGTCCCATCCCTGGAAGTGTTGAAGGCCAGGTTGGATGGGGCTTGGAGCAACCTGGGCTGTGGGAGGTGTCCCTGCCCATACAGGAGGTTTGGAACTGGGTGGTGTTTAAGATCCCTTCCAACCCAACCTAATCTACAATTCTATGACAGCACAAGAGAAATTTGGTTTAATGCTGTGATTTTTTTTTTTTTTCTGGGCTTTTCTATTTCTGCCCTCTTTGTGCCCTGCTTGTGGAGCTACATCCCTGGGGGATGTGATCTCCATCTCCCAGGTGTCTCTCAGTCCCTGTGCATTCCCAGTAAAGAGGCTGTGGGACTGCTCCTCCTCAGAGCATCTCCCACTCTCACCAGTTCAGGAAATCCCACCAGCCAGTAGTGCAGGAAGGGGAAACGTGATACTCATCCCATCACCTGACCCCACACAACCCCTTCCCAGGGGATTTTGTGGGTGGCTTCAGACACCTTTGTGCATCAGGACCTGGCTCTGCCTGACAGGGGTGCCTGGGTGGGAGGTTTCTACCTCTCTCTCAGGATGTATTTGCCTTTACGGTCCAGGTTGCAGCTGAAGTGGATGGAGAACCAGAGGAATGAAGTCAGGAGCATCCCATACACCTAAATGGAAATAAATGAGACAGGCACACAATTAAATGCCACACTGATTAGGAGGCTCCATCTGTGCAAAGAAAGGATCATAAATGCTGCCTGTTAGTCCACTTGGAACTTCTCAATTTATGTACCAGCCCATCCTATTTTTCTTGAGAGCTGTTTTCCAGTAAAATGCTGAGCAACATGGGGAAAAAACCCCAAACCAATACATGGTTAAAGCATCTGGTTGGAATTACCACGGTGTAGCTCAAACTCTGTCCTAAAAATACCAAGAAATGAGATGAAACCAGGAAATTCAGATTTCAAATTGCTGCCACAAAACATTCCTCTGTGCAAACAAAAATCTCTCATAATAACAGCCTTTTGTAAAGAGAACGTGGGATGGAAAAAAAAAACAAACTTCATGGCTTTTTTCAGAGTAAAAAAAAAACCAAAACAAACAAAAGAAAAAAACCCTAACAAACCCCAAACCCCACCCCACGCAGGGTTGTGAGGACACTGAATTTTCCTCTGCACTGGTGTGGACTAAAGATGCTGCCTGGTGCATCACCCACTGGGATTGTCACAGGCAGCAGATCAGAGGTAAAGCTGCTGGGGGAAGGAGAACAAGGCTGTGACAACGTGCTCTGTCCTCAAAGTCTGCCTGAAGGTGCATCATTCATTGCCTGGGCCTTGATCTGGGGACATTGTTGGCTGAAGGACAATGACATCAGAGAAGCTCCAGCCCTGGTCTCAGCCTTCCTCTGCATCCTGCCATCACAAGGGGGAACTCTGCAGAGAGATTTCCTCTAGCACACACTTCAAAGGCAGCTGCCTTATCTGCCTATAGCATCAAAGCTGTGGAAAAAAAAAAAAAAAAAAAGAGGTATATAATCAAAATGCTCCTGCTTGTGTGAATGGAGCTGCAGGAGAATTCCTCCTACACCTGAGAAAAATTGGAAAGCAACCCCAAATATTCACACATTACTTCACATTTATTTCTCTGTAACAAGGTCTGATGGTTTTCCTAATTTACTATTATCAGTAGAAAATACAAAAAGTGTTCCTCTGAGTTTTGTTTGGATGGAGAGGAGTCTTCTAACCCATACTAGTGCCAAGGTGGACAAAAGTTGTGAACCAACCTCCAAATACAGTGTCAGTCACCAAAAGGTGCTCCAGCTGGGAGCAGCATGGAGATATCACAGCAGACCAGACCTCTCTGTGGGGTAAAGGAAGAACTCTCCTGGCATTCTTTCTTGTCTGGTGTGCTTCACCACATGTGCAGGACCCCTGTGCAGAGGTAATTACAAGGATACATCCCTGCCAAGCAGGGGGTGGGCACAGGAGCAAGCTTGGTTTAATGAGTGGCACTCTGCAGCTCCAAAGGAACCATCCTCGGGTACAACGACAGCTCCTTCCCCCTCACCAAACTCCTCTTGCAGCATTTTTGATTTTCTCCCTCCATAAACAAGCCTCAGAAATTCAGCACAGACCCTTTCTACCCAAGCCATCCTCCAAAGATGATCCTACCCCTTGTCTACAAGATCCTATCCCTTCTCTTCAAAGACAGCACTTTGGAGCCCAGGCAACACACTCCTCTCCTCACAAGCCCGTGCTTCACCTACCTGCTGCCCAAAATGCACCTTACTGGGTTCATTAGAGGTCATTAATAGGATGAGACCTTCCCTTTCCACTGCTGGTGCTCAGTACCTTTCAAGACCTTCCAGATCTGGCTGCAGAAAGCAACTTCCCAGTTTGATTTGGGAGACAGCACTGGGCAAGCTTCCTAAATTATGGAGCTTTTACTTCAACTCTTTTTCCATAACTCCTGCCAGCTTTAGATACAGGATGGGGAAGCAAGAGGTAGGATTGGTTTTATTTTTTTTTTTTCTGTGTATCAAAAAGCAAATGTTTTAGTCCAGAGCAGGGCCAGGAGGATGATCAGAGGGCTGGAGCATCTCTGCTGTGGAGAGAGACTGAGAGAGTTGGGGTTATTCAGGCTGGAGAGGAGAAGGCTCCAAGGAGACCTCATTGTGGCCTTCCAGTGTCTGAAGGGGCTACAGGAAAGCTGGGGAGGGACTTTTTAGGATGTCAGGGAGGGATAGGACATGGGGGGATGGATTCAAACTGGAGGAGGGGGGATTTAGATTGGAAGTTAGGAAGAAGTTCTTCCCCATGAGGGTGGTGACACCCTGGCACAGGTTGCCCAGAGAGGTGGTGGCAGCCCCATCCATCCCTGGAAGTTTTTAAGGGCTGGACAGGGCTCTGAGCAACCTGATCTGTGGGAGGTGTCCCTGCCCATAGCAGGGGGGTTGGACCTGGGTGATCTTAAAGGTCCCTTCCAACCTTGAACATTCTATGATTTTTGAAAGACTGAGGCCTCTTAAGACAGTTTGCTGTCCTCAGAGTGTTTGAGGGTGGTCAGACACTGGCACAGGTTGCCCAGAGAGGTGGTAGCAGCCCCATCCATCCCTGGAAGTTTTTAAGGTCAGGCTGGATGGGGCTCTGAGCAACCTGATCTGAGAGGTGTCCCTGCCCATGGCAGGGGGGTTGGACCTGGATGATCCTAAAGGTCCCTTCCAACCCAGAAAATTCTATGATTCTAAAGATCACCCAAAATCCTATTCTGGTCTAGGATAGGCTTTCCCAGCTAAAGACAACTTCTTGGGGCCAGAATGCAAGGGAACAGACATAGCTACCGTGAAGCCAATGGAGATGCCCAGGAGCGTGGAAACAAAGTCCAGGTGCTTCTTCAGGAAGTCCTGGATCTGTTGCAGGCAGTCCTGGGAAAAAAGAGAGAGTCCTTGTAGCACAGCAACAGCTTGGTGAGGGCTTCATCCCCCAACAGCACCTACCACAACCCCAGACAGGGAGGGATGCACAAGGGGGGTGCAGAATTGCACAACTGAGCAGTTTGTTGTTTTTTTTTTCCTGCTGCTCGCTGAAACTTGGGAAGACACATATCTGCAATTCATTTTCTGTCACTACTACATGAGTGTGATTTTCTTGGTATGGTGGATTTTGGACTGGGGGGGGGGGATATGTGTGTGTACCCTGCTAAGAGTGGCCGTGCAGAAGCTTTTCTTTCCACCTCCTGGGAAGCAGAAAGTGGGAAAAACAAAGGTGGAAAAGCAGAGCACACCATAACGCTAGGAATACATCCCCCAGAGATACAAATTAACATCTCCATTTTGCAAGGTGTCACAAACACTAATTTGTTTAATGTTACAAAAGAGAGGGGCCTTAAGAATACCGGTGGCCCCGGGGAAATCCAGGAGGCTTAGCCCAGAGAGCCATTCCAGAAAGGCAAAAGGGCCTTTCAGAAAGGCACTTCACCCCATGAAGTGATTTGCAGGGCGATTTGCAAAGCCAGAGAGTGACTGTACCCTCGCTGCAAACCTGCGGTTCCCCGAGTTGCAAAACGCATCCTCCCACTCAGTCCCCCCCGCGGGAAATGCAAACCCTTAGCGGGGGGATGGGAACAGAGTCAGTCCCACGGGGCCTGGCTTTGCTTTCCTCTCCCTTCTTGCTTTTTCAGCCGAGTTTGACCCCGCTTCGAGATGGGATGCTCCAGGAGGCAGCGTCAGGAATGTTTGCCCCGCCGGCACGGCCGTGTCACCGCATCCCGGGGCTCTGCCACCTCATCCCGGGCTCTGCCACCGCATCCCGAGGCTCTGTCACCTCATCCCAGGGCGCTGCCACCTCATCCCGGGCTCTGCCACCTCATCCCGAGGCTCTGCCACCGCATCCCAGGGTTCTGCCACTTCATCCCGGGGCCCTGACACCTCATCCCGGGCTCTGACACCGCATCCCGAGGCTCTGTCACCTCATCCCAGGGCGCTGCCACCGCATCCTGGTCTCTGCCACCTCATCCCGGGCTCTGTCACCTCATCCCGGGGCTCTGCCACCACCTGGCATCTTTGCCTGCCATCCAGGTTTTTGTTACAGCTGTAGCAAGGTGGTTTTGTTTTTCCAAGGGCCAAGCAAACATATTGATGCTGGCGGCTTCAGCTGCTTCAGCTGATTGGGCTCCTCCAGTGGGAGAAAAATAATCATGGAATATGTTTGCTCAGGGTAGGAAGCCTGTGTTGTGGCTTCAGCAAGAGGTGGCTGCTTTGTCAGCTTCCCTGGGAGACTGTAAAGGGGAATGAAGTGCACTTGATGAAGCTGCTGGACATCATAGCCCTGCTTTCATCAAGTTCTCATTTTAGTACCTAATGCCCTGGGAAAAGGAATGACAGCAAATTCCACATGTGCTGTTTGTGGGACACCTTTTCAGCCTCAAAACCGGTGTCCTGTGGAAAGGTCCAAGAGCTTTTCTCAGCTCAGACACATTCCTGTGGCATCCCACACCCTCTACAGAGGCAGGAAATGAGGAGGAAGATGGAAGGAAGCAGCAGGCTGCAAACACAAACATTTTGAAGGCTTTCTAGAGCTGCAAAGGAAACTTTACCTGCAGGTCTGAGACCTCCTGGTCCACCAGGGCTCCCCCAGCAGGTGAGACCCCTCCTTATTGACCTAACAACCCCCCAACCCATGGCAACCACAAACCATGGGAAAGCCAGGGATCCCATTAACACTGAAACACCAGTGAGATGACAGGAGCTGGGGAGCAGTGGTACCACCTCACTGTGGGGTAGAAAAAACCTTTTTCCTTACCTGTCCTGCACCTTGCACCTGGCCAGATGGGCAGGTCCTGCTCTCAACACTGGTCGTGTCCCCAAATGGAGAATGCTTCCCACAGCACAGGAACTGGAAGAGAGGGAGAGGTCTGCCAGTCACCAACTGGGGCTCTCCCCATGCTATGGCAAGAGGTGCTGGGCCACCCTCCCTCCCAGGGCTGCAAGGAGCAAAGCAGCTGCAGCAATGGAAGTGAAATGCAGAGGGGGTAGATGGATCTGGCCCCAAACTTGCCCATTCTACTTCAGGACTGCAGGCTGGGGCTGGGGCCAAGCCCTCCTTCCATGTTCACACACCAGTGCTCCCAGTTGCTGGTCTGGAAAACCCAGGGATGCACACATGGACTGGTGTTTCTCCTACTTGGCATGGGCTGGGAGAGGGACCCAGCAACACCCACTGCATAGCTGGTTTGCTATAGGCAGGGTGAAGTGGCCAGCTTGGAGCTCTAGCAGAAAGAGAAAATAAACCAAAAAGGGGTAGAAGGAGTGTTTCTCCATCAGTTAAAGTGATTAAAATAAGCAATGGATGAAGCTGGGAACTGTGCCTCAGTCTCCTTGCAAAGGGGGACTCTGGATGTGCAGATGTGGATGGCCACGACCCTGCAGAGCAAGCACCACCAGACCTGGTCATGGCTCCAAGGGCTCCCATGGCTGCTGCAATGAGAAACGTTTGCCTTGAAGAAGCACAGATGAAAGCAGCTCCCCAAATTAGGATGATTTAAGAAAAGACAGAAGGATAAAGGGAGTTTTCTGGGAGGGGGTTGTGAACAGGCAAGAAGAGCTGAATTTCCTGTCTAGCCCTGCTGCATTCCATGAACATCCCCCCAAACAGACCCTGCTGCATGAGGAGACAGCACCTCCTTTACTCAGGGGGGACTTGGGAGTTTCTCACCATGGGAGATGTCCTCTCCTGTGGCTTTGAGGACAAGCTAACACCCTGTGCTCTGGACAACCACCACTGTCCACCTACTGAGCTACAGAGAAGTGCCCTGAACCAACAGCATCCTGGGTGATGGTTTTGGGGGGGCTTGTTAGTAGCCTCCAGCATTGCAAGAGGCTTTATCCAATAATCCTCAGCCATAGGCTCAAGGGGAAACAGAAACCAAGCCCAGATCCTTCTGCTAGACAGGGTGGGATTTTTCCCCTCTCTCTGATGAGGGGTACCAGAGGTGTATATCCACCTGCAGGGACCACAGAGAGTGAGCATGGACTGCTGAGACAGAAAATATGTATTTCTATCAGCCTTTAAAGATCTTGCACCAGAGGTGGTGGCCCCTTCCTCCTGATAATCTGGTTGCTCAACCCTAGGAAGAGTAAGAAGGCAGGAGCAGACTTTACAGCAGGCTGAAGGACTCAATCCCTGGGGGGAAAATGGCATCCGCAGCATTCCTGGGGCAGAGCAGAGGCTGAGCCCCAGCTTGCTGAAAGCCTTGGGAAAAACCCCCCAGGGCAAGGTTTTCTGCTAAGGCTGAAATACAACTTACTGCTTGGTGGATGGCAGTCAGCTCCTGCCTCCTGATGCTGGAGCCATTCCTCCTCACCTCCTCATACACCAGATCATACACATCCATCATGCTGTCTTCCACCTGTGATGAGAGCAGAGAGCTGGACATGAAAAACACTGATTGCAGCTGCCTCTGGAGGGCAAAAACCACTCTCACATCTCCCCCAGAAAGTCTGCCAGGTTGAGTAAGACAAATAGTGCAGTTATTAAATGACCACCCCAGAGCAGCAGGAGCTGGTGTACAACACCAAGGAGCACCTAAAGCATGGAAAATCCCATGAGAAGGGCTTAGGTGCTGCACAGGTACCTCCCTCTGCTCCATGTGGACTCTCTGGCATCACACCAGGGTCTCACCAGCAGCTTTTAGCCTGGTTTGCATTTAGGGTGGGAGAAGAGCTCTGGTGCCTATGCCCAATGTGCCTCCATCCAAGCTGTTCTGCCAGGCAGGGGTGACACCACCTTCCTGTCCTGTTGGGTGACTGTGAGGACAGGCAGACAGTGAAACATTAAAATAAAAGTTGAGAGGATGGTGTTATCCCAGTGATGGAGGAGTTCCCCCAAACAGAGCCAAAAAAATAGAGTGATTCAGTGGTGAAACAGACCATAAATATTTACCAACCATGTGAGAACACGACAGATCCCAGCCAGCTCCTGCTTGGGTTCCAAAAGGGAAAAAATGACAATTGCCTTTCAATGCCTGGAGTCAAAACCTTATTTCTTGCTTTCATTTTCCCTCACTTCCTCACCAGCACTGATCTGAGCAGGCAAAAATAATCATCTTAACAACTTTTCTGTCTGGAATGGGGCTATGTTTGTACCCAGAGCTGCAGCAGAGCCCTGAAGCACCCATCCATGCACGGAAGCATCTGTCTAGCCCAAGCTAGCTCATGCATGCTTAATGATGCAAAAAATAAAACCTGAGAGCATGAGACAAAGCCACCGGGTGGTTTCACAACCTATCTTTATTTGCAACATTATTTTATCCAGCAGGCACAAGTTCATCCCTGTATTTTCCTTTGATCTGGGATGTAACACACTGAAGACCTAAACTGCAGCACTGCTTTGTGCCAGCCTCAGCAGATTCCCATTGCACACTCCACTGCCCAGCAACTTTTAGTCCTTTGCCTCAGAATAATTTTCTTATTCTCTTTCTTACACCAGGTGTTGGAGAAAAAAAATATATATATATATATGTTTAGGGTTAAGCAACAGGATGCCTTTTGAGTGGTTTTGCTGACAGAGTTAATAACAGGCTTTAAGAAAAGTTTAAGTCCCTTGACTCAGACAGTGGTTAGCAAGTAATGGACTGATCCAGATGGAAAAGAGAAAGTCTGTCTGGGCTTCTTTTCCAAACAGGTTTTGCACTCCCCCATACATTAGCATCATTATGGCCAAGTGGATTTTCCTGTACCTACTGGCCCACTGCTGGAGTATTTCTGGATGAAGCATTCCCTTGGAAGGAGACTGCACCTGGGATGCTCATCAGTCAAAAAAAAAACAACCCAAAACACAGAGCTGAAGATGAAGCATCAGCAAGGCTTTGGTTTAAGTAAAATCTCCAGGTTAAGTGATCTGGAGGTCACACCTTGCAGTCATCCTTCTCCTGGAACATGCTGGGTGAAAAGTTCTAGCTCTAAATCAGTCAAGTAATTGCTGCCTCCCATTTCTGTCTGCAGTCCTTAATGAAACAGCCATTTACAGATGGTATCAGTGGCTTGCTGGATACAGAACATGGAAAATCACCACTGGGAGTGATGCAGCTGGTTCTAGGTGCCTCAATAGAGGAGCATTTTTCACTTAAATTAAAAAAAGCAATTTTGAGATTGTTTAGCATTCTCTAAATATCTTAGAGAGACAGGGAGAGGATCTGGGATGTTCCTCTGACTTATTTGTTCTTCCCCATTTTGTTCACTATTTTCTCTGCAGAACCTGAGCAGTTTATCAGTTTCTCAGTAAAGTTCTTTTCAGGCAGAGAGATGGATGCAATGCAGCCTGAGAACACAGCACAGAGGGGGCCTGGACCTCACAAACCCCATTCAGTGCCACATGGATGGGTCCATAGAGCAGCAGAGGGATCAGCTTTATTGGTAAAGCTTGATAAATCACAGATTCCTGGTTTTTCCATGTCTGGCATAAGTGATTTTAAGAATAAAAACAAGCAGCACTGAGTCTATCTGGGATGTGGGTAACCTGAACTTTTTTCAAACACGGGGCATCTGTCTGCAAGGATTCATTCAGAAGGTCACAAAAGCAGAAAAGAACAGAAAATGAGAAGATTCACATTTTGTTTACAGTGGAGACAGTCTGAGAATATCAAATATTTACAAATAACTCTTCTTTTTCTGCTGGCCTGCACAACTTTCTCTGTAAACAGGACTCTAACAGAGTCCCAGCTACAAAAAGGGCTTCTTGCTTTCATCGTGTTCAAACACCAGTTTTATCTGGGGGCTCTTGAAAATAAACATCAAAACAATTTTTCAACTGAAGTTTTCCCCTTTAGCTGATTTTCTGTAAGGAGGATCTGCTGTATGGAGGGAATTTAGGTTCATTTGTTTTATTTTTTTTTTTAAACCACTGAGAGCATCTGCAGGGTTTGGGACTTCCCATCTCTGGGGAGGGTTCTGCTTTCAGTCCTGCACCCTGGGAATGGGGGTGGGATCTGCCCCTGCCAGCTCCCACCTGGCACCTCCACACAGGACAGACTGAGATTCTGTCAATGGATTTTGCAGAGGAAAAATGCAAATTTTTGTTCCAAGCATGAACAGAGAAGCAGTAGCCCCTCAGTGCTCTCAGGTTCAGGTATGTGTGATGGGCAAATTCAGTTTTACATCCTCAAATTCTCATTTTTTGGTAGCTGTGTACATCCCACCAGGCTTACAAGACACGTGTCAGTTTGGCTGAGGTTGATTTTTTTCCTCCCATGTTACTGCAATTAATTGTTTCTTAACTATTTCTGACAGGAGCCACATGCAGAAGGCTGGGGGAGGACACCTGCTTCAGTTTTGCTCTTTATTTTGAGAAATTAGACCCCAAAAAATAGCCCTGCATTTTAGAAAGCAGAAAAAGCCAAGACAATCTCGAGTGGCATTTTAATTTTTCTAATTTTCTAATTTTCTAATTTAATTTTTCTAAAATTTTCTAAGAAATTTTTCTGTTGCCAGAAACACTGCTGGTTTTCTTTAACCAGAAAGCAAACATTTTATATAAAAAAACCAAAACAAAAAAAACCCCAAACAAACAAACCAACCCCCCAAAAAACAAAAAAAAAACCCTGAGTGGAAACTGTTTTGCCTAAAGAAAGCCAAACAGCTAAAGCCAACCATAACACATGGGTGCACTTATGGGCAGGGCACTCAAAGCAAAAGAACAAGAAAATAATTAGAAGTAAAAACAGATGTAGTGATTAAGAGACACCCAGAGAAAGCCCTTCTCCTCTGAACAGTTTCAGCAAAGTATTTTTTTTCTGAACATCTCTGTCCTAACCCAAAAGATAACTTGATCCTGCAGCCTTTCTACCCCCTGCTCCGTGTTGGTGGGTTGAGCAATAAAACGAAATAAATTTGGATAACACCATTTCCCAAGACCAAGCAGACACATTTCTCAATGCCATTTCCAGCTGATTGACACAGCTTTTCTTGCCAGCTTTCATCCCAAAGCTCTGCAGAAGAAGGAGGAACAAGGGATTTGCTCTGCATGGCTTCTCCCTTCAGATGACCCCATCAGAGAGGCAGCTGAGGAAGGCAGAACCCTGTTCTTGCAAAGGATGGAAGCAGCTGATAGCCCTGGGTCTGGATGGCTTGGTCACCACCAGCTGCCTCTTTTATGGCAAAAATCATGGCTACAAAATGCTGAGGAGATGCTGGTGGTGGTTCCATCAGCAGGTGATGCTCACCTCTGTGCTGTGCATGTACCTCCAGCAGGCAGTTGGGATCAGTCCACAGAAGGCCAGAGCAAAACAGAAAAACCCCTGAGGAGAATGAGGAAAAATACCATCAGTTACAGCATGGAAAAGATCTATGTGGAAACACTGCTGCTATCAGTTTAAAAATGCTCATTTGAGCAAGTGGAGTTGAAGTTAGAGCTAAATGTCACCTCCTTTTAATATCCCTCATCATGCTGCTTACTTAGAAGAAATTAGATGGGTAGTAATCTTATTCTCCATCAGAAGCCCTATAATTCCACCATGGCCCTTTGGAAAGGTTGAGCAAAAAAGCACCTTCCTGTGGAGGAGTTAACTTATTCTGTCCAGATTCCCCTTGGGCAGAATTAAAAAAAAAAAAAAAAAGGGGGGGGGGAGAGAAATACATATTTTCAGTATGCTCCATTTCTGCCACAGGACCCTGGAATAGCACCTCCTTACTCAGAGCACTCAGTTCCCCCCATTTATAACTCAGCTATCAGTTTCAAAGAGGGCAAAGCCCACACAAATAATCCTTAAGGAAAAGAGGAATCAGGATGGGGAGCAACATGCTCTGGAAAAGGAGCTGGGATTTATTCTGTTAGGAACAACAAGCTGCCTTCCTGAAATCCTGAAACCCAGGCAGACAAAAAGAGGACAGAAATATAACCAAGGCCAGCAACTGACCCTGAAGTGGCTAAAAAAATAACAGCAATGACACAGGAGGTGGCTTGACTTCTGCCTCCTTCCCTGGGCTTGCAGAGCTGGAAGTTAGATGCCTCGTGTCTTTATCTGCACAAATCTGATCCAAAAAAAACCCCAACCTCTGATACAAACAGCCCTTGGCTGTTGTGACAGCTGGACTCAAAGATCTTGTTCACAATGAAAAAAAAAAAAAAAAAGTACCTGTAAAGCATTTGAAGGCCAAATGGGGGTTCACTAAATATGAATACACAGCCTAGTCTTGGAATGGTAAAAAATTAATAATAAGAACCAGTTAAAAATCACTGCCCTTACAAGCTTTCCCATGAATCTGTCTGCATTTTCAGCATGAAGTTATGCAGCAGGGGAAAATTACCCAGCTGAAGGCAGTTTATTTTGGTTTCTATTTCTTTTCTAGGAGGGTTTCAGTAGCATGCCATAGCTGAAATCACTTTAAAAAGATGAAACTTCTCATGAAAGTTTCCCAAATTCAAGCTTAAGGAAAGGAAGACCATTCCAATTCTGCTTCACCAAAACAATTTTGCTTAAAAAGTATGCCAAAACATACTTTTTTTGCCTTTGCCAAAACAAAGAAAAGCCAAAACTCCCTCCCTGTACAAGAAGAAAGGAAAATGTTTTACTTTCAATCCTGGAAATGAACATGAAGATAGCAATAAGCTGCCTTTTGCTGGTCCTTGTCCATCCTCCTGTGTTTCTCTGCTGGTTTCAGGACCCTGCCCTGGGGGCTCAGCTCCAGGAGCATGAGAGCTGCTGGCATCACCCCAGGCTTGTGGCACTGCCTTGTCTCAGGCTCTGCAGAAGATGCTGGGGAAATCCCTGGTGTGACTCTTATTAAAAAAAAAAACCTGAATTGATGCATGTGCAGCCTCTCCTTTCTCCCCCTTTTTTTTTTTTGTGTTTTTTTTTTGGCAGCTGCCTGGCCATATAGGTGGTGAGATCACTCACTGCCTTGCCAGGAGCTGAAATGGGAGAATGGGACCCTAAAGGAGAGGAAAATCTGATCAAATGCTGGTGTGAGAAGGAGGATACAAGTAGCTAAGATGGGGAAGAACCCACAGGGTGAGATGCCATGGACCAAAGCACTGCAAAACCAAACCAAAACCTGGCTGGGGGTGGGGGGCAGTTAAACCCCTGCAGGGAGAGCACAGATTGGAGAGGGAAGGAGGGGAGGATTCATGAGCATTTCAGGTTGCTCCTCCCGGGGAGCAGAATTTTGCACCTCCTCCAACACCTCCTACTCCAAACAAACAGCAAGGTCAACATTTTCTCCAAAATCAGGCTCAAAGACACGGAAAAAAAAAAAAAAAAAAAAAGAGAGAATATAAGGGCAGATGAAAAATCCATCACTGCTAGCAATGTGAAAACTCTTCCACACATTGGAAGGGAATTCCAGGAAGGGTTTTAACCATGAGGACCCACCATGAACCAGGAGAGTGGGAACAACAGCATCACCCAGATTTCTCCCTGGGTGCTCACCCTTGCTTCCTTTCCAAGCTCCAGCACTTACAACATCTCTCTGGGCCCAGAAACCCCAGCAGATTCAAAAAATCCTCTTCCTCTCCCCTTCTTCAGCTCCACCCCACATCTCAGTCCTTCACCTCCAGCATCATCTCTCCCTTTATTCCTGGGGAGCTTCTCTGGGAGTGCTGAGATGCAGCCCCTTGGGAAGTTCACCCTCCATCCAGCCAGTGTGGAGCAATTACGTGGCTCCAAGAACATCTTATAAATGAATTATAGGCTGCTTTTCCCCTTCCCAGCCAAAAGGCTTTTGGAAGAGCAACTTTCTAATTACATTAGAAGACATTTGGAGGAAAAAAAGAAAAAGGCAACGTGCAGTTTGCATACAAAACGTGGAAGGGTCGAGGCTGGTTCATCATCTCCCAGACCCTTGCAGCTCCTTGGATCTGGCCACAGGCTGCTCCCTTTGCAGAAGGCAGCAGCCCCAGCAGCCCCTGTCACCAGCCAGACATCAATTACTGGTTTATGAATGACCTTGTTTCCATCCTTGCTGCAAGGAACAATTTGTCTTAGAGACACTTGGCAGCACCCACAGAAACAGCCTCTTGGCTGGGGGGTGGGTGCACCTTTTCATTCACCTTGCTGATGCTTTCCCTTAAGTTAGAGGGGTTCACTTCAGATGAGGGAGGGCTCCTTTGGCTCAGACTGGGGTCTGTAGCTCTGCAAAACCCCCTCACCTCCAGGGAAGGAGCTGAGCTGTGCCCTCCTCAGCTCCAGCTGCTTTTAATGCCACAGTGGCCATCAGAAGGGCCAGCTCCCTGCCCCACTTCACAGCCCAGGGGTAGGAAAGAGCTGAGCTCGTTTTCAGGCTGCACCCAGCAGGTTGCATCCCTCCCTCCCTGACCCAGTTCACTGAAGAAATCCATCACATTTTTGCCTTTTCACAGAGCAAACACGAGGCAGTGATCTCAGTCCCAAGGAGGGATCTGACCTCATCTCCAGCTGAGAGCATCAGCTTTGTGCCTGCTCTCTGGGGAGCACCAGAGCACGGGTGCCTTGCTCAGCAGTGCTGCCCCACAGGGATGGGCACAGATTCACTGCAAAAGCAAGATGCTGAAGTGAGGTGCAGTGGGATGAAGGGCCCTCTGCTCATTTGCCTGCAATGATACCCCTGGGAACAGCAAAGCCAACAGCCCGTGCTGTGTGTTGGCCCTACTGGTGACAAACTGGGTTTTATCAGGTATTCATAGAGGCTTTTTAATGATAAACTGGTTGGAATCAGTGCTTGGAACAGCTGGTCCACACTGAAAAAAATTTTTTTACTCTAGATGAGGTTTTTTTTTTTAGGATGGAGTGTTCAGGTATAAGAATTTCAGTGGGGATATTCTGCCTGTGCTTTTTTTGTGCCACTCTCCAGCTGATCAGATGCCAGCACACAACCCAGTGCCTGAAACCCCTCTGGAGCCAGAGCCTCCCCTTTGAACAAGCAGAATGAGCAAAACTGCAGTTTTCCTTCCTTCTCCTCCCCTTCAACAGCACCATGAGAGCTGCAGGATGTTTCTGTTTGGGACTGACTGCATGATGGACCAGAGATCACCCAAAAGCTGGGTTGGCCACAACTATAGCTGGAGGACAGTCAATAAACCTGTCACTATTCTCACTGTTGAAGAGGAGCTTTGCAGGTAACAGTCCATGATTTTAGATTATATTTTTTATCCTTAAGTTCTCAGAAACCCTAGAAACCACCTTCCCTGGAGGCAGCAGTGGATGCACTCTGGCATTATTACAAGTTCTGGGTGATGCTCTTAATGAGGCTACAGGACAACCCAGTGATATATAGATATATATATATATTTATATGCTTTAACCAATCTGCCCTGTGCTGCTTTCTAATCACTGTGAACCCAACATCACTATTTGGACCACACCAGTAAGGGCTGCAAAGACTGAAAACCCTCCTCTGGATACACACAACCCCCCCAGCTAGCCAGGCAGAGTGAGCACTTATAATTTAAATAGACAATAAATAAAAAAAAAAAAGTCAGCAGGGAAACTGAGGCACGAGGAGACAGGATCCACACAACAAGTCAGTGACCAGGGAAATGCTCCTTTAAGCCCACCAGCATCCCAGCTAGCATTTCCCCAGGGTAACTGGTTTACCAAGCTGCACTGTGGTGGATGAACCACATCGACCTGAGCTTGGTTTGGTTTCCTGTACAGCCACAGGTGTCAGGCACTTCCAGTCTGGTGTCTCCCTTCGTTGATTAAAGAGTGAATTAAATGGTCTTCTAAACAAGATGTTTCGCAGGGGAGGAAAAGTCTTTAAAAATCAATAGTGGAAAAATCCTCCCTACTATGCAAGCAGGGGAGGAAAAAAAAAAAAAAAAAAGAAAAGCTACAAGCAGAGGGCTGAACGCTTCTGCTACAGCCCAGTGAGGATCAGCAGGGCAGGATTAGAGACTGACAACAAATTTTGGAGCCCCCCAGGGCTGAACCCCACTCCTGCATCATCCACTGGGGCTTCCTCCCCGCTTTTCTCGCTGGCGGATCAGAGATGAAAGAGCCTTGGTAGGGGATAGGAACTGGTGGAAAAAAACAAGCAGTGGGCTGGCCCTTGCTGTAAAACACGAGGAATCGCGGAGGGGGGGTGGTGGATGGGTGGGAAGTTACCGGAGGCAGCAAAGCTCCCGTGGGCGATTTAAGATGCTGATGGGCTGCTCGAACAAGGAGGAGGGAATAAAGTGAGCGGCTCTGGGGTATTTCTGAAGGGTTAATTCCTGCAGGGCTGGGGACAGGGCACCCTCAGCGGCAGCAGCAATGCCCTACGGTCCCGTCCCCTCCCCGTCCGGAGCTCTGCGGGCCCGGGGCCCCCTCCAGCGGCGGAGCCGCAGCCTGGCCGGGCGCTGCCGCGGAAGCTCCGCGGAGAAGCGGCCCCTCGGTCCCCTTGCACCCAGCCCTGCCCCTTCCTCAAGCTGCGGAGATGGTGGAAGGTGAGCTGAAGGTGAGGAAGGGGCATCCCGGCATCTCCTGCCCAGAACAGAGTGGGGTGGATGCTTTATGGCCGCGGGGAAAGCACCTCGCATCCTGCAGCATCCCTTTCAGTGTCATCCATCCCCAGGGAGAGGGGCACAGCACCAATCCTGCCCCCATCTGCTCTTTATCTTCAGTGCTATATGGTAGAACAACCAATTCTGAAGTCCAGCCTCTACAGCCCTGGGAGCAGAGCAGGGCTGTGACAGCACCTAAGAATGGATATTGGGTGGAGTTGTCCCCTTCTGTCCTGCCTAACCCTGCTCTGGGTGACTGGTGAGATGCTTGAACCACAGGAGGTCACCAGCAGTTACACCTTGCAAACAGAAATGCAGCTTTGCTCAACTTTTCCAGAGAAATGAAGGGGCTTAGGAGGGGCAGCAGAGAGGCCAAAGAGCAGATGGATGATGCTCTCAGACACATGGGGTGATCCCTACACAGGGACAGGGGTTGAACTTGATGAGCCTGATGGGTCCCTTCCAAAATCAGCAGGTTCTGTCATTCTAAAATCCTTCTCCTCCTCCTCCTCACATAATGAATGATACCATCCTCACTGCAATGGTATCAGAGATCACAAATTAAGCCACACCACCCAAGCTGGGAATTCTGAAGCAACATGACCAGGATGTCCCAGGATGCCCCAGAGGGCAGCAACAGCAGGTTGGGGGTTCTGCCAGCCAGGGGCTTCCTTGGTGGCTGTGTTACACCCACCCTGGCTGGGATAGTCCATGGGGACTCCAGGAAAGGACCTGCTGGTCCTCACCCCCACACCCTGGGGAAAGGAGAGTAGCATCAGGTGGCCCTTGGGCTGGGGACAGCAATACTGGAGTTGACTGGGTATGTTTTTCTTCAGCTTTTCTTTCAGGAAACAGCTGTAATTTTAACAACCTCATTTACCTGGTGGCATGTGCCAAAACATACTGCACAGAGAGTGGGGCATCTGGATAAACATTAGAGAGGCTGAACTATATTTTCAGGCAGCCCTGACAATCTGTAAACACTGTGAATACTCATCTGTTGTACCTGCAGGCACACACTGGAGTATACTCCAGTGAAAGAGGGGACCTGTACCTGCTCCACTAGCAGGATTCATGGGGCTGTGTCCCTCAGGTCCCTTTGAGCATCTCAGAAAGAGCTATGACAATGGCATATTGAGAAAGTGAAAGCACTAACCCCAGCAGTAGCCTTGTACTAAGTTTCCAAAGTGTTGGCCTCTCAGTTCCACCATCAATATAAATTTTCCTCAGTTGTATAGATTAAATAAGTCCCTTGAAAGCTGGTTTATATGTGGCAGCAATGCAATTATTTTATATTAAGCATGTTTTTATGCACAGCAACATACCTGTTAACTCATGCCCTTGACACAACTCAGGCAAACATGCAGGGAGCAGCATTTTTCTGCTCATCCCTTTAGCCCAGAGGCTGGAAACTGCTCTGTTCAGACTAGACCCTGTGTGCAGGCTGTACTTTTAGATGGACCTGGGCTCACAGTCCAGTTTACTCATACTGGCATGTTCTGGGCCCAAACAGGCACCTTACTGTAGGTGATGGAAAGGAGAAAGATGGAATTTCAGCTCTGGTGGCATTTCAGCTCCAACTTTTCCTTAAGAGGCTGAAACTGAGGGTCCAAAAAGCCTCTGTACCCACTGCCTGACACCACCACTTCTGGTGGATGTTTGCAGCCAGGGGTAAAGGAGGGAGGACAGCATTGCTGGCACAGCTCAGAGGAACCATGTGGGTCTCAAAACTGTACTGCAGAGGTCCCTCCCCAACCCCAAACCACGTGTTGATAAGTGAGAAAAATAAACACATTGGGAATCATCATCAGTGTGTCTGATTTGGCAGATAAACACCTCCTTTTGACACCCCTTCCCCCACCCCCCCAGGAAAGTTCCTACACAGCCCCTTGGCTAAAGAAGCAAGGGGCAGAAGGATGCAGGATGCAAAAAAAGCTCTGCAAGGTCATTCTTTTTACAATAAAGGTCCCCTGGCAGGAACAGGGGACCCAGGCATGCCTGCTCCCAGGTGCAAGACCAAAGAGCCCCCAGCGCCGGGTTTTAAGGGGAGGTGACAAAGTCCCTCCCATCGGGTCCCTCGGGTACGCACCATGGCTGTCAGGCGCCGAGATTCCCGCACCGTGGCAGCAGAGCTGAGCAGGGCTGCGAGGATCAGGGTCATGCTGAGGCAGATCCCCAAGTAGAAAGCTGGAAGGAAGTGGAACCCGGTCAGACACTAAAACTTTCGGGCTAGGAGAGGCTCGGCTTAATGCTTTTTGCCCGGAGAGCCGCCAAAAATTGCATTTTGGGGAGCTGGTCCAAGAGGATCAGGTTGCAAATCCGAAAGGGTTTTATTATTTATTCAGTAACTCCCAGCTGTGTATGAATTGCTTGTTTGGCTGAGCTGGAAGCCTTTGAGTGGTTCCCACGGCTCCAGGAGAGGCAAGCACACCCTAAAAGGGTGTCAGTCCACCCCCCAGACCACAAGCTGTCAATTATTTCAGCACTCAGATAAAGATTTCCCCGAATGGGAGGTGCTGATGAGCAGCAGCCCGGCTGCTATCAGGACTTTGTGTGCTGCTAATCTCAGGCAACACTCACCCCAGGGCTTCCTCTTGGCCATGGCAAGGACCACAGCACCATGGATGGTTTGGAAACTCTCACCCAGGGCTGACTGGGCAAGGTGTTCATGGGGGCAGACAAAGCAAAGCCTTGCTGGAAAGGGGGGGCTGGGAAGGCTGGGGGCTGGAAGAACCCCCGAGTGCCAATCTGTGTAACCCCTGGTGCCTCTAGGAAAGAAAGGCTGTGCCTCTGCTTTGGGCTCATGTGGTTTTTACACCTGTCTTATTAATCAGAAATTGAGAATGAGGATCCAGAGAGGGTATCAGCATGTTTAAGCTCAGAGTATCTCCTGGGAGAGATGCAGAATCATAGAATCATAGAATCCTAGGGGTTGGAAGGGACCTCAAAGATCATCTAGTCCAACCCCCCCTGCCAGAGCAGGGCCCCCTAGAGTACATCCCCTAGGAACGTGTCCAGGTGGGTTTTGAATGTCTCCAGTGAAGGAGACTCCACAACCCCCCTGGGCAGCCTGTTCCAGGGCTCCGTCACCCTTACAGTAAAAAAATTTTTTCTGATATTCAACTTGAACCTCCTATGCTCCAATTTACACCCATTACCCCTTGTCCTATCACTGGTCACCACTGAGAAAAGCCTAACTCCATCTCCCTGACACTCACCCCTTACATATTTGAAAACATTGATGAGGTCACCCCTCAGTCTCCTTTTCTCCAAACTAAAGAGACCCAGCTCCCTCAGCCTTTCCTCATAAGGGAGATGTTCCACTCCCTTAATCATCTCAGTAGCTCTGCGCTGGACTCTTTCAAGCACTTCCCTGTCCTTCTTGAACTGAGGGGCCCAGAACTGGACACAATACTCCAGGTGTGGCCTCACCAATGCAGAATAGAGGGGGAGGAGAACCTCTCTTGACCTACTAACCACACCCTTTCTAATGCACCCCAGGATGCCATTGGCCTTCTTGGCCACAAGGGCACATTGCTGGCTCATGGGCATCTTCTTGTCTACCAGGACCCCCAGGTCTCTTTCACCTCCACTGCTCTCCAGCAGCTCAGCCCCCAACCTATACTGGGACATCGTGTTGTTCTTCCCCAAATGCAAAACTCTACACTTCCCCTTGTTGAATTTCATCATGTTCCTCCCTGCCCAACTCTCCAGCCTGTCTAAGTCTCTCTGAATGGCAGCACAGCCTTCTGGTGTGTCAGCCACTCCTCCCAGCTTAGTGTCATCAGCAAACTTGCTGAGGGTACATTCTATACCCTCATCCAAGTCGTTGATGAAGATATTGAACAACACCGGTCCCAGTACCGACCCCTGAGGGACTCCACTGGTCACACACCTCCAACCAGATTCTGCCCCAGAAGATGCAGGGGCAGCAGAGGTGAGTGCAGGATTTTAGGATCTGGGCTGCTCTCCCTATGCTCTAGCCTTGGGATTCAGTTTATGTGGGAAAAACTCCCACCTTTCCTCCAAACTCAGGTGTTACCATGCATTTCTCCTCCCAGCCTCAACTATTTGTGCTCTGCTTCAAGTCCTGGATCAGCTCCTCTCCCCACACCCTTGGGGATCTACAGCTGAGATCCCCTTGAGCTTTCACAGCAGCAAAAGGGAAGGATGGGGAAACCATGAATGAGGGGTACAAATGCAGCAACACCTGAGAACCCTGGGCCCCCACAGCAGCCTTGAGTGCCAGGCATGTGGGTCTGATACTGAAAAAAAAAAAAAAAAAAGCATCTGTGGGGCTGTTAGCCTAAGTGCATCTTTCAGAATCCATCCTCTGCCTCCTTCTGTCATGCCTCTGCATTTCTTTTGGCTGCTCTGGGGGTTTTGCAGATCCTGGGCTCATCAAAATTCTCCCTGGGATGCCAGTGCAACTTACCTGTGTGATGGATGACCCTGTAGGAGTTGCTCTCCAGGGAGATGTCACTCATCAGGGTGAAATGGAGCCCATACTGGGTGACTGTGGTCAGCGTGGCAATGGACAACCCCAGCAGCTGGAAAAGAAGGTTTTTAGGAAGGGGTTGATGAGGCAGCAGCTCTTGTTGAGCATGAACAGAGCCCCACACAGATGTATAGAGCCTGAGCATCCAAACACCCCTGCATGTACCCCAAAAGGCACATAAAAAGACAAACCCCAGACACTTAAACATAATAAAGCTCTTTTTCTCTCTTGCATGTGATGCTCTACAGCTCATGGTCTTTTGGCCTGTGTTGGGGGAGGAAATTCACAGCAAGTGAAGAAATCCCAGAGGATGGATGTGCTTGCAGCACACCTCTGCCACCCCATCCCACCCTGCAGAGCATCCACATACACGAGGGTTGCCAGCTTCAGGAGTGGTTTTGGGGTTTGCCCTCTGCTTTGCTCTTTGCAGTGCTATTGCACTGCAAAGAGTCCCATTGCTTGCTGTTGGCAATATTTCCTATTTTACAGTGCAAAGAGCTGAGTCTTGTACTGCTTTAAGTCATCTGCTCTGGTTTCTGCCTCTGCCACATGCTGCTGGGCTCTCTGTGTTTCTGTCCCATGCCTGAGCCCACTGGTGTGCCCAAGGCATGGGGTGACTACCAGCACATCACCCTCTGTTGCCCAGAGCAAGCCCAGGTGATGGAAGAGGGAACATTTCTGAGGGCACCTGGCTCTAGAGCAGGGCTCCTTGGAGCAGGACTGGTGGCAGAGGTGGGGACAGAGGCAGCAACAGCAGAACACTGAAAACCAGCTGCAGCTCTGCCCTGATGAACCTGGAAAATACAAGATGGGAGGCTACTCCTGTGTCTCAGGATAAGGTTTCACCATTTTGGGTCTTTGCAATACAGCCATCCCTGTGCCAAATGTTGCAGTTCAGTGTCAGCATCACCCCCACTCTATGACATTTCCCTTCCAGAGCATCCTATTGGTTATTATTGGAGGGTTTACTTTTGAGGCTAAATACAACCAAACCATAGCATTTGCTGCTTATAAATACCCTAATTTGTGGCACCTACTGACCCTTCCTGCTGTGCATTACTGCATACCTTGATCCACAGCCAGCAAAATGCTAAGTGCAACACTGCTTAGCTCAGATTTCTGAGAAACACCAGTCTAAAATCCTCCCAAGAGTGATAATGTGATTCTTGCCATCCACAGCACCTCCTTTAGACAACTTTGCTACCAATCCTCCTTTCATTGTCTCCTGGTGATGTGTTCTACTATTTGCAAGAGAGAACAATGTACAGACACTGGTCCTCAAATGCTGAAATTTGGCCAAGCTGCAAATGTCATGCGAGGCCCCAAATAAAGCATCACCTTTCAATTGCATTCTAAGTCACCAACACTCTTTGAAACTAAATACAGGTTGCTATTTTTTGTTTAAGAGTGCAAGTTTTGGTGAGGAGGCAGGAAGCACATGCAGCTCAAAAACACCCAGCAGAAGCATCCCCCCAATTTCCAGCATTTTTCATCACCTCTAGCAACTGGTGTCAAGAAGCTTCCCTTGAATTTGCTTCAGATGCTGATAAAAAAAGATCCCTAGAGCTGCTCTGACTTTGCTGTGCAGATCCACTGAAACGTTTTGGGTTTGCATCCTCACTGATCCCAACCACTTTCCCAGCAACAAGTGTGACTGCACCAGCTCCACCTTTTGCTCCAAGGAAACAGCAGCAAAGATCTTTCAGCTGCAAACCACCCCATCTGCCAGCAGCAAGTTTGCTTTTCTCCTTGGAGCAGCTGCTGGGCTGTGGAAGAGCTGCAGCAGCCTGAGAGCCCTGAGAAACCAGAAGTCTATCAGGGGAGGGGGGGTGATGCTGGTGGCCAGAGATAAGAGCCCAGGGTGTGATGATAACTCAGGCAGTTGGCTTTGCTTGCCCTCCACCCGTGCAAAACAGAATGTGAGAAGATCTGACCCTCTCCAAGCTGGGAAAGGCAAATGGTTCACCTTGATTCTGCAGAGATCCCCCCCCCCAAAAAAAAACCAACACCAAAACCTGCCTGCTCACCATGACACAGAGGCTGGTCACCAGCAGCTGGCACTTGGTGGTCCTCATCCAGCACTTGGGTCCCATGGCTGCTTGTCCCTGGAGAGAGCTGGCAGCTGGTCCCCCCTGCTCTTGATAAAGCCTGGGTTTCCACCAAAGGAAGGCATGACCACAGCAGGGCCTCTCGGGAAGTGGAGTCTGCACCACGTGCTGCTGCACCTCCTCCTAAAAGCCCCGTTCCTAAATCCTCCTGGGAGCAGCCACCTCCTGCCCAGGCTCTGAGGCATCAGGTGGCTTCTGCCCTCAGCTCTGAGGCACAGCCAGCTGGGAAAGGAGGAAAGGCAGAGAGGAAAAGAGCCTTTCACTGAGGGCAGAGCAAAGGTCCTGAAAAAAAAAAAAATAATTTAAAATTCAGAAAACATTATTTTGCAAAAAATGTGGTTTTTTTTAAAGAAGACATCAAAAACTCCAAACAGATCTGCAAAGGAGTCTTTCCACCCCATTCTCTCCCCTTCCCCCCCCCTCAATGTGGCACTAACCTTTGGTTGAGACTCTATTAAAACTTTTACTTGCAGACAAGCAGAAAAAAAAAAAATCCCATTGGTAGTATTTTATTCAGGAAAATGGCCATATATAAATGTGATCTCCTGCTCAGAACCTCACCATCCACGGACATTTTGGCTCTGTCCTTTTCCCCCCTTCTAACACTGGAGATGCCAGGAACCCAATGGGATACAGAAGACTCAGGTGACTTCAAAAACATCTCCCTGTTGGATACAGGTTTCCCAGAAGTAAATCTCAAAGGAGACTCAAGAAGAATCTGGCCCATCTGACAAAAGGGAGACTGGATGACCATGTGCCTTAATCATGCTCAGTTTCAGGATGAGACGGGTGGAAAAGCAGTGAAACAGAATCATGGAAACCAATCACACTCCCCCAGGTGGCAAATAAAAGGTGGGGGAGGCAAAAGCATCCCACATCAAGAACTATAGCTACAGTAAGTGAGAAAGAGGAAGGATGAGGGGAGTGAAAAACAGGAAGATGAATTTTGAAGAGGAAAGAGAAAGCAAGTTGCACAAAGGCATGAGCACAGGAAAAAGTATGAAATGATTTTCTGACTACATAACTTGATTTATTGCAAGCATCCTTGCAAAACATCCTGATTGCAGCCTTCTGAGCTGCCAGTGAGGCCTGACACACTCATTTCCAAAATCAGGTGTCCCCCATAGCCCATGGGTCCCGGCCCTGATGCCCAGATACTGATGTTCCAGGTGCACACAGAGACTTTTCCTCCCTTAGCCCCCTGCTACAAACCACCCGAGAGAGGCCAAGAGATAGAGAGCAGTGGGGGAAGGACCACAGAGGGATTGCAAGAGGCTGGGGAGGCAGCTGATGCCCAGGAGCAGGAATCACCCCCAGCAGTGCAGAAACCCAGGGCCAGGAGTAGAGCTGCAGGGTGACCACGTCCCCATGGTCCCCACCATGGGACAAGTGGGAAAAACACCTTAAAAAAACCCTGTGGTGGAGTTAGAACTGCATCCCAATGCAGAGATGTTAGCACCTGATATTTCTTCTGGTGCTGGCAGGCAGACAGAGGTGAGGTGACATTTCCAAGGGGAAGGACCAGCGAGGGGACTGGGGGTATAAAGGCAGCAGGGCTGGTCCACAGGTGGAGCTGCAGGTTAAATCTGGAAGGGCTGCAAGAATCATAGAATCCTAGAATTGGCTGGGTTGGAAGGGACCTCAGAGATCATCAAGTCCAACCCTTGATCCACTCCCCCCGTGGTTCCCAGCCCATGGCACTGAGTGCCACATCCAGGCTCTTTTGAAATATCTCCAGGGATGGAGAATCCACCCCTTCCCTGGGCAGCCCATTCCAATGGCTGATCACCCTCTCCCTAAAGGAATTCTTTCTAATGTCCAACCTAAACCTCCCCTGGCACAACTTGAGACCTCTTGTGCCCTCTTGTCTTGCTGAGAGTTGCCTGGGAGCAGAGCCCAACCCCCCCCTGGCTCCAACCTCCTTTCAGGGAGTTGGAGAGAGTGATGAGGTCTCCCCTGAGCCTCCTCTTCTCCAGCCTCAACACCCCCAGCTCCCTCAGCCTCTCCTCATAGGATCTGTGCTGGATCCCTTCACCAGCCCAGTTGCCTCCTTTGGACCTGCTCCAGCACCTCAATCTCCTTCCTGAGCTGAGGGGCCCAGAACTGGACACAGGACTCAAGCTGTGGCCTCCCCAGGGCTGAGCACAGGGGCAGAATCCCTTCCCTGGACCTGCTGGCCACGCTGTTCCTGAGCCAGCCCAGGATGCCATTGGCCTTCTTGGCCACCTGGGCACACTGCTGGCTCCTCTTCAGCTTCCTGGCAATCCAGACTCCCAGGTCCCTCTCTGTCTGGCTGCTCTCAGCCACTCTGTGCCCAGCCTGGAGCTCCCCATGGGGTTGTTGTGGCCAAAGTGCAGGACCCGGCACTTGGCCTTGTTGAACCTCATCCTGTTGGGATCAGCCCAACTCTCCAGTCTGTCCAGGTCCCTCTGCAGAGCCCTCCTGCCTTCCAGCTGATCCACACTCCCCCCAGCTTAGTGTCATCTGCAAATTTGCTGATGATGGACTCAATCCCCTCATCTAAATCATCAATAAAGATATTGAACAGCACTGGGCCCAACACTGATCCCTGGGGGACACCACGGCCGCCATTTTGATGCAGCCCCGTTCAGCACCACTCTCTGGGCCCGGCCCTCCAGCCAGTTCCTAACCCAGCACAGGGTGCTCCTGTCCAAGCTGTGGGCTGACAGCTTTTTCAGGAGAATCCTGTGGGAGACGGTGTCAAAGGCTTTGCTGAAGTCCAGGTAGACTCCATCCACAGCCTTCCCCTCATCCACCAGGCAGTCCCCTGATCATAAAAGGAGATCAGGTTGGTCAGACAGGACCTGCCCTTCCTAACCCCGTGCTGGCTGGGTCTGATCCCTTGCCCATCCTGCAGGTGCTGTGTGATTGCACTGAGGATGATCTGTCCCATAACCCTGCCAGGCACTGAGGTCAGGCTGACGGGCCAGGAGTTTTCCGGGTTCTCCTTCCGGCCCTTTTTGTGGATTGTTGTGACATTCCCCAACTTCCAATCATCTGGGATGTCCCCAGTGAGCCAGGACTGTTGGTAGATGATAGAGAGAGGCTTGGTGAGCTCTTCTGTCAGCTCCCTCATCACCCTTGGGTGGATCCCATCCGGTCCCGTAGACTTGTGGGGTCCAAGCAGCTCAGTAGGTCACTGACTGTGTCCTTCTGGATTACAGGGGGGCTGTTTAGATTCTTGTCACCTTCTGTAAGCTCCAGAACCCAGCTGTCCTCAGGATAACCTCTCTTTCTGTTGAAAACTGAGGCAAAGAAGGTGTTAAATACCTCAGCCTTTTCTTCATCTTTGACAACTATATTCCCACCCATGTCCAGTAAAGAATGGATGTTTTCCTTGCCCCTCCTTTTGCCACTGATGTATCTGTAGAAGGACTTTTTGTTATCCTTCACAGAGGTGGCGAGATTCAGTTCAAGTTGTGCCTTTGTCTCTCTAATTTTCTTTCTACACAACCTAACTATATTCCTAAATTCCTCCTGAGTAGTTAGCCCTTTTTTCCATAATTGGTAGGCCCTCTTTTTAACCCTAATTTCTTTCAAAGTCTCCCTGTTCAGCCAGACCAGTCGTCTTCCCCACCGGCTTGCCTTTTGGCACACTGGGACAGCTGCTCCTGTGCTTTCAAAGGTGTGAAAAAACCCCATCCCTGCATGTAAAACCAGCTACAGGAGCTGCACCAAGAGTGACAGTGACTTCCAAGCAAGGGAGCAGCTGTGGTGAGCACACACAGAGATTTTTTCATACCAAGGGCCCTCAGAAACACCCACCCTCATTTCCCCCTAGCCCCCAGTTTCCTTCCCCAGCCCTAAACCAGCCTCCTAAACTGGAGGCCTGTGCAAAGCCACAATTCACACTAGAGGTCCCCACAGGCCAGGGGAAACCCTATGCAAAGGCTTTCCTTGGTGCTTTTCCTTTCCAAGGAGCTTTTCCTTTCTCAGTTCCCCAGAAGACTCCTCTGTCCTCACAGGAGCATCTCACACCTCACTGCAGAGCCACCCGAGAGGTCACAAAATCGGCATCTGCACCCCTTGGAAGTTCTCTCTCCACAAAAGGTGCTCTACCTCCTTTCGTCTCCAGCCATAAAAACCTCACCAAGTTCTTACAGCAAGTCTGTAACTTTAAGAACCCATCTTTAAACAGGTATTTCCCCCCCATTTTTTGTTCTGAATGCCTATTCCTGGGTAATTTGCCCATGTCTTCTAAAGCTTCAGATGCTCCAGCACTTGGCACTCTACCTGCTCCCTCAATTAACTACAGGTTAATTAATTAATTAATCTGGCACTGCACTGGATTTAGGGGTGGAGGCATTTTCTGCTGTTTCTCTTTCCTCCATCTTACACATTATCCTCTATAGGTATGGCTTGCAATATTTCTCTTTGGGGCAGAACATATGGGAATTTCCAACATCAAAAAAATAAGGAGCAAAAGAAGTTATTCCCTATCCCTAAAAAAGAAAAACAGTAGCAGGAGCATTAATAGACCTGGGGCATTAAGAGGTTGAGCTCTGATTGAGGGAGGCACATTTAGCACATGCCAGAAGTGAGTGCAGGGGGAGCACATTGGAAAGGGAAAAACTTTCTCCAGGAAAAAAATTTCCTCTGCTTGCTGTGTCCTTGGCACAGGGCTGCCCCAGCAGGGAGTCCTGGTGAGAAGCAGGATGTGCCTCCAGCTCCATCCCAGTGGGAAGATAAGAAGGGTTGGAGGCACCCTAGGGAACCATCCTCAGAGCCTGGATGGCAGGGAGGATTTGTTCCCTCAAGCCCAGGCCTCCTGCCCACCTGCCAGGCTTTATCACTTGGTCTTTTTTGCAAGGGCAAAACTCCCAAACACCAGGGGAAAAACCACAGGTGACCACAGCTCCTGTCTGCAGCTTCTTCTCTTATCTCTGGTTATCAGCCAGAGCATGAAAACAGGCTGGCAAGGCTGGAAATACCCCAGGAAGCCCAGGTATTCTCTTCCTCTACCCTTGTGGGAGCTTGCAGCCTTCTGTTAGGCTGTGAAAATACATACCAGCATCTCCAGCTGCATGGAAGGATGTGCCACCTTGTCCAGAAGGAAGGGATTGAGTTGAAAAAAGGGAACAGAGCCAGTCTGTTTTGGTTTTTTGTTTGTTTGGGTTTTTTTTCAGAGCTGAAAAACCTCCAACCCTCTTCTGAGCTGGAAGGCAATGCTGCCCAGTGTCAGAGGGATGTCCTAAAAGTACTCAGGGATTTGATGTGTTAAAGCTGCATGGGGTGAGCTTGGGAGACTAAACATAAAGGGGTTGAATCCACACTAATGCTTTCTCAAAATTCACTTTTCTGCCTCTTGCTCCATTGGTGCAGCCACCAAAGTTCCAGCACCAGCACCCCAGTCCCAGCTGCTCCTTGAGCTCCAGCCAGCAGGAAAAGAAACCTCACCCTCAGCTTTGGGGTGCTGCTATTTGTGTTCCTGTAAAAGGATGAGTTGGAGGCAGAGGAGATGAGGTTACCCCAGGAAGCAAAGCTACACCCATCACCCAGGCAGGATGCATTCATGCCACCTCTTGGGAGCCTCTTCCTTTAGCAGCCTCCACCATGCTTAGGGAGAATACCTCTCCTCCACAGTAGAAAATAGTTTTAAATGTAATAAATTAAGTCTCACTGGCTCAGCCCATTCAGTCCCCCAGGTACTGCCCATCCCATGGCTGTGTTCACCTAGAACTTGCCCATAAATAAAATATGCCCAGAGCAAACCCCACTAAAGTTCTCTGAAGGACAGGAAGCCAGAGGGACCTCCCAGCTCAGGTCTGCCTTCCTGAGCACATCACAAGGATGCATTTTAAGGGCTGCTTGGTATTTATATAGCACATGCAGACAATCAAAGCTAGAAATCAACTTTTAAACCCAGGGCTGTCTCTTTTTAAGAGAGAAGTAGGGGAGATCTTGGGCTCTGCTAAGGTTCAGACACAAGCACATAACTCTGCTGGGAAGAGAAGCAAGGCTGGCCAGAGGCTGCCTTGGAACTAAAAAAAAGCCAGAGAGAAATTCTAAAATCTCCAAAGGACATAATAATAATAATTATTATTCTTTCTAAAGTGTGTCTCAGAAATCCTCCAGTGATTCCTAGGGACTGTGAAATTAATTGTAGGCCAGCAAGTCAATTATTAAAAAATGTTCATCAAGCCCAAGAAAGATTACATTTGCTAAGAGCACAAACTGAAGACAGGGAACTAAAGAGTCATAGAATGGCTCCCTTCAAAGAAAGAATTCAAATAAACTGATTTTCCCCTTAAACAGCTGTGCTCATTGCTCTCAAGCACAGCCCCCTACCTAAACAAAATTATTCTTTTTCACTTGGCATCTAACTGCAAACCATCCACACCAACCCTGAGTTTATCACTTTTGCACCAGAGAGGGAAAAACCTCTTTTCTCCCCCTCTCTGGGGATGGGGAGCACCTCAATGGATGCTCTGACTGCAATCAGGAAGTTGCTTGGGAACACAGACAGTGTTTAATGAGGTCTTGTTCTACTGGATCTCCTATAGTCATTAACTTTATAAAGAGATTTCAAACAAGATTACATTTCTCAGAGCACGAGATGTACTCACCTTCCTTCAGATGACCAGGAACCCAGCTGTATCAGTTAGAAAGCCCAAGCACTTGGTTTGTGCTTAGATTCAGCCTGGAAACACAGACATTGCCATCAGCTGCTCTGGAACCACTTTGCCCAACTCAAGCTCATCACCAAGGGGAGTGTGGAATCACTGGAGTTGAAGGCTGAATGCTCTCCCTTAAGACTGGATTTACTGGTGTTAGAATGGGGCATTATTAATGACAAAAAATAATAAATAATCCCTATAGTCATTTTTGTATGATAAAAATCCAGCATGGATTATTCTTGAACATGGCTCTTTGATACAGAAGGTTCTCTCCTGAACACTTTCAAAGACAGCAGCTTCCTCTTTCATGAAAGGAAGAGTTGTATCAGAAATTCAAGACAAAGTAAGAAAAGGATGTCAATATTACAGCAGAGCAGTAGTGCCCTTTCTGGCTGAGCCACTGCTGGGAGTGAGCATGAGGTTCAGTCCCTGCACCAGCCAGCTCTCCAGATGCTAAAGACAAGTGCTGACACTAAATGTCTTGAGTTGAGGAAGGGATCCCATGACTGCTCGTGCACACAAACGTGTTTAGGTGTGAAAGCAGCTCCTCTGGGCTTCCCAAAAAACCACCAGGCAAAACCTCTCACCTGCCACAGAGGAGCCCTGCAGCCAACCATGGTTCTTCCACCCCCCAAGTCTAAAACCCAGACAAGAAAATCCCTGTCAGAGTTTTAGGCAGTGTCAGGAATGGATGCTCCCTGTTATTCCTCCCTGCCTTCCCAAGGAAAAGCAGGGAAAAAGAGAAAGGCACATTAAGGCTGAAAAAAATGAGTAGGTAGAAGGCAACCTGTCTTTGTAAGTGATATTTTTCTCTGGTGAAGAAGCAGGGAGCAAGGAGCAAGGAGCAAGGAGCAAGGAGCAAGGAGCAAGGAGCAAGGAGCAAGGAGCAAGGAGCAAGGAGCAAGGAGCAAGGAGCAAGGAGCAAGGAGCAAGGAGCAAGGAGCAAGGAGCAAGGAGCAAGGAGCAAGGAGCAACAAACTTTCACCCAGCCAAAGGGCTCTCTTGGGAGCCCTTTTATACTGAGCACCATGGGTTGGAGCATTCTGATTGACCCATTTGGGTCACCTGGCCCATCCTCTCCTCCCATAGCTCAGCTGCTCCCCATCATCACTGCCACAGCCACAGCCTGGAAGCTGCTGGGGGGGTCCCAGGAAGGTTTTTTCTATCCTGGTCCTCTCAAATCAGGAGAGTCTCAAAAGCCACCGAATTTGGGAGCTAAGCCTGATGTGTGCATGAAAGGGGTGTCCAGACTTACAAAGCACTTGCAGGCTCCTTGCTGTCACTTTTAGGAATTTCAGCCCAGCTGCCTGTGATGCCAAAGCAGCTCTTGCTCCTTCAACCCACTGCAGTTGCAACCCATTCCCAGGAGAAGCATTTGTTATTCCAATGAGGTGGAGCCTTGCTGGTCCCTAAATACCCCACACAGGTAGCAAAAAAAAACCCCTTCTCCATGTCATGTCTAGAAATCATGGATGGCTCTTCAGGAGCAACACCAGAGAGGTTCAGGGCATACAGGTCCTTATTTTGGTACCTGAATCTTGCTTTAGAGCCTTGCATGGCGACGGCTCTGCTGCGGGCACACTCACATCCCTGCCACCAGGGTGCTACCCGGGACCCCAGCTTTGAGCATCTTCCTGAGAAGGGCTTAAGTTCCCTGCCGAAAGATGAGGGTCTGAAACTTAACCAGCCTGCACCTTTCTGCCCGAATGTTTCTGGCAGGAGGAAGGCCCTGCAGAAGGCAAGAAACCAGTTCCCTTATCCCAGTTAAGAGCTCTTGCAAACCTTTAAGCGGCTGAGCACCCCCCAGCTCCTGCAGATGGTCACACGGAGGGGCTGCATGAGCATCATCTGGAATGGGAGAGCAGGCAGAATGGGCCTGAGCCCCCACTGAAGCCCATGAGAGGGTCTGGTGGAGATGTGTTACCACTATACTGCTTTATTTTCGTGTTTTACTCTTTATAAGGCTGGGCAGGAGCAAGCCATGCTGCAGCCTGGAGCAGACAGCAGCTCCGGGGCAGTGTGTGCGTGTAGCACCTCTCCATCCACCGCGATTATTTAGGAAACCACCGTGGAGTTTCTCTCTCCCCACAAGCTCCCGGGATACCGAGCAGCAGCTCCCTTCTCCTCCCCGGTAAATTCAGCGATCGGGGAGCACCAGACCCTGCTGCTCTTCCCCCCGGAGCTGGAATCAAGACTTGCCCCGCGGGTTGCCGGATTGCTCCGCACAGCAAAGCGAAGGCGGAGCGCAGCCCCCGTGCCGCAAAAAACTTCGCATTTTTCTTCTCCTTTATCCTCGAAACTCTTAATTTCAACCCGCGAAGCCGTCCCGCCGAGAACAGCCTTTGTAAACCGACCCGCGGGACTGCTCGGAACGTTCGCTGTGTTTTCCGTCTTTCCACTCGTGTCAGAGTCCCGGTGCCACCCTTCAGTTCTCCCAAACTCCACGCCGGCAGCCCGGCAGGTGCCCGCACCGCTTCCACCCCGCTGCTCGACGGCAGCGCTGCCTCCGGGGCCTCCCCCCGCACACCACCGCCCCCCACCCAGGTGCCGGGTGGGTGTCCAGCGGCACATTGGACGGGACCCCCGCTGCACCGGAGGCAGACACGGGTGCTTGTGGGTGCCCGAGCCGGTGTGCGGGGGGGGGGGGGGGAAGGCGGGGCGAGAGGGGAGCCCCTCCCCCGGATACCAACGACAGCAGCCGAAGGACGGGGGATGCCGAGGCGCTGAGCGGTGCTTACGGGCAGAAGGTGCGCGCTGGGGGCGGGCAGCATCCCCCGGTGGGGCGGGGAAGGCGGGGGGGTTGCGGGGGGGGGTGTTGGTTTTGCCGGGGCTGCCGGCGACACGCGTCGGGCGTGCGAGGGGGCGGGGGAAGCGCGGGAGGGGCTGCGGGGAGGGGGGGGGGTTGGAACGGGGGGGGTTGAGGGGGGAGGCGGCGGTCGCGCGTGGCGCGGCGCGTGCGGCCAAGCGGGGGCTCGCGAGCGCGTTGATAAGGGGCGTGCGGGGAAGCGGCGGCCGCAGAGCGGCGGCGGGAGAGGACGGGGGTGGGACGGGACGGGAGAGACAGGACGGAGGGTGAGTGTCAGTCCCCCCGTGCTGCACACCCCCTCCCACCCTTACCGGCACAGCCTTCCCGTGAAATTTAGGTCTGCAAATATTTTTTTTTTTTTTTAATTTTAATTTTAATATATATATCTCTAAAAACTTTTTTATTTAATTATTTTATTTTTTTTTTTTAAATTTCGCTAGCCGCCACCGTGGCCGCCCGGCGATGAACGGCGGGGCCCTGCCGCCGCTGCCCCCCGCCGCTCCCCGCGGCCGCCGCCGGCCCTCATCCCCCGAGCTGCTCCGCTGCAAGCGCCGCTTGGCCTTCGCCGCGCTACCGGGCACCGGAGCGGCGGCAGCGGCGGCCGTGGCCCGTCGGAACGAACGGGAACGCAACCGCGTGCGGCTGGTCAACATGGGCTTCGCCGCCCTCCGCCAGCACGTCCCCCACGGAGCCGCCAGCAAGAAGATGAGCAAAGTGGAGACCCTCCGCTCCGCCGTCGAGTACATCCGCGCCTTGCAGCGGCTCCTCGACGAGCACGACGCCGCCGCAGCCTCCTTCCCCGACGGCCGCGGGCGGGCGGCCGTCGGGGAAGGAGGCGGCGGCGGCGGCTACTCCTCCGCTTCGCCTTCCTTCGCCTCCTCCGTGCCCGGCTCGCCTTGCTCCTCCGAGGAGAGCGGCTACGACGCGGCGCTCAGCCCCGAGGAGCGGGAGCTGCTGGACTTCACCTGCTGGCTCGGGAGCTACTGACCCGGGGGGAGGTGAGGGGGCAGCCGGAGAGGAGGGGAAGGGGGAGGGGGGTGCTGCCTCCCTCATCCCCGGAGCTCGTCCCCATCGGGGCTCTTTGCGAATCTCTCCGCAGCCGCGCACCTCAGCGCCCTCGCTCCCAGCCGGCATCTCCCCCCCCACCCCGAAATCCTCACCCACCCCGGTGGGATCCCGGTGCCGGGTTCGTCCCTTCGGGCTGTGGAAATGGAAAGTGCAATGGTGTAAATGACTGCCGGGGCTCCGCTCCCTCCTCCTTCCCGTCGGGAGCTGCCGCTGGAGAGGAGGCCCCAGCGACCCCGGCTCCCCCCCACCTCCCCCCCCGATGCTTTCTGGTGTTGCTGCGGAGGGGTGGAAGAAAAAAGAGAAATTAAGAACACTTGATGCTTCCTTGTTTCTGGAGGGGGAGGGAATTTTTTTTATCATGTCAGATTCTATTTTATATGTAACTTGAACTGCCTATGGGAACACTGGTGTATGAAGACTTATTTTTGTATGAGAAACCTTAGAGAAAAGGGGTGAGGAGATGGTTCTATTTTTTAGTAAGTCCTATTCCCTTGTTCTTGAACACTGCCAGCTAGAATGTTTTGGGAACATACACGGTTTAGCTGAAAAGGTGGGGGTTTTTTATCTCCAAACACATTGATAAAAGACTGTCAAGTTATGTTGCATCTTAACGTGGTGTACAAGTTTGCCTGGTGTGAAGGTCCACTCCTCTGAAAACTGAAGTTGTTGTGGTTTTGTTTTGGGGTTTTGTTTTTTTTCTAAAAATGTATTTGAAGGCATTTTTTTATGCACTTGCTAGGATTTCTTAAGTTGTACATATGCAATTTTTTGGAAGAGTATCATATTTTATGTAAATTGACTTTATAAATAAAAATCTATTTATAAATGCCTAGAGGACTCCAAGTTGTGTGTGTGTGTTTTACCCAAGGTAAATCCTGGCTGAGGGGAGAGGCAGTGCTCCTGGACCAAGCTGCATGTGCAGAAGAGAAGAAGGAAGAGCACAGCATAAGCTCTGGGCTTGCTTTTTTTTTTCCCCCATTCAAGTTTTATGAACTCAGCACCTAGTGCAGAGATGCTGTATGGAGAGATGCAGATGTGTATGGGAGACAAGGCAGGTTTAGTGCTTTCCTGGACACACAGAAGGTGCTTTTGGCCGGGCTGCCCTTGCCTACAGTGGTGGGAAGGTAAGGAGGGGGTGGGTATCTGAAGTTTTTTTTTTATCCTGGCAGCTACTGGCAGGAGTGAGGTTGGGTACCTTTATGCAGCACCTCTGAGAACAGGGTTGTCATTCAAAAAACCACTGGTAACCAGCTCTGGCTTGCTCTAACTTCAGCTGGATGTAGATATATATTAACTAAAGGCCATAAGCAGACATGAATTGCTCCTTAGAAACTCATCACAGACTCCTGAGTTCTACCTTGGGCTCTTGCTGAGGATCTGCTTCAATGGAGGTGAGCCAGAGGTAAGACATTGCTGTGGAACAAAGCACAGGGATGATGGCATAAAAAAACTACAGCAAAGGCTGCTACTTCCCTTTAATAGCTCTAGTGGATGTTACTAGTCCAATGGAGCAAAATGGGCTGGCCTATAGAATATGCTGAGCAAACACAAAGCAGAAAGTGTTATTAAAGTTGACCTACTTTGCAGGGACTGTGTGTGTCATCTCTCTGCTGGAAAGGTAGAAATTTTCAGGCCCCTGAAACTCAGCAGTCCCATAATCCAGGTCTCTAAGAGCATTCCATGTATGTGATTCCATTTGAGGAGAAAAAAAACCCAAACAAAACCTTGGGAAAATCCAGGCTCTAACAGCAAGTAACATTTAGGAGCCTCCAAGTACTGTGCTTCAAGTTTGCTCCCTGCTCAGAGTTGCTCTAATAAACAGGCTCTTTCAAAGGCCTGGGGAATTGCAGTGCTTAATAAATTGCTTGCAAAGATTTTGCTGCATGTGCTGCTTCAGCAGCCCCAGAGATAGAAGCAAGAGCTGGGAGCTGACCTGGGGGGGTGATGTTCCACTCAGCAGCAGCAGATAGGGCTGGGAGGGGGTGCCAGGGCTGACATGAAACCTTTTCCCAGCGGACACTTCAGGTCTTAATTCTTGCAGATGACCTCCAGAAATTCACTCAGGCAAAAACCCACGCAGATCCCCACATTTTAATTCTCATCCTGGACGAGCATGCCAGCTTTTCCAAGATATTTATATAAAGCAGAACTGCTGCCTTTGTCTGCACAAGTGGTGTCCCATTATGGCAGAATGCATTTGTTTAGAGTATTTTACTATTGCTTGGCAGGGTGTTTGTTTTCCCTCCTTAGCAGCAGAAATCATTTTCGTATTTCCAAAAGCAGCGTTTGGCTCTCAGTCAAGGAACTCCCAGCATCAGTCCTAGATTCATCAGGTCGCCCAAGATACTGTTGCAGCAACATTAAAGCAGCATCAGCTGTAGCCATATTGTCAAAAAGCTATCTGTGAGCAGTTTTGAATTAAGCAGTATTATTATTAGGGAAAAAAAGTAATAAAAGAGCTCAATCAGCATGGCAAATTAGCTTAATGCTGTCATTGAGTAGGAAATAAATAGTGTGAGATCAGGAACGTCCAATTTATTTTGAAAAAAACCCATGGTTCTGAATCATTCTGCCCTTTTAAGAAAGCATTAGAGGGGATACAAGGTGGGTTCTTCAGCAATTGCTGAGACAGCAGGAACCTTCAACCAGCCTGGTTCAATCCTATTCTCTTCAGTTGAAGCCACCTGAAGACAGCTTGGACCAAGCTGAGAAGATTCCTGGCACTAAAAACACATCCCCAGACCTGTCTGCTCCATTTATGCAAAACTACCAGAGCAAAGACTTGGGGATGAAACTCCTCTGACCATGAGAGTCACCTGTGAGCAGCAAGGGTAACACCAGATCCATCCTCCCAGTTGGATGCTTCCTCTGCCTGGAGGAGCCGTGTGCTGCTGGGGCTGATTTAGTTGCCACTAACCAAGGGCTGCACTGAGGGCTTTCAGGAAACCTGGATACCTCCTTCAACTGCTTCCCCAAACATTTGTGGTGCAGGGATGGGGAATGTCTCTGGTGAGCATGTTTTAGATGTATAACTAGAAATTCAGTGCCTGAAGTGGAAACATCACCTCCCTTGGAAGACACAAACACAGCCCTAAGGGACAGGAGTGCAGAGGAGCCAGATTCAGGCAGAAGAAATATGCTGAGGAGCTCTGAAAATTAAGGGAAAAAAAAAAAAAAAAAGAACCCCAAACTGAGGCAGCAGCATGCTGAGAGTTCCAGAAGGCACAGGTTTGTCAGTGTGCAGCTACAAAACACATCTCCCAGGTTTATATCCATCATCAAGTTCCCATTTTCCTCTGCAGCTTTTCACAGGTCACAGAAGTGTCTAAGGAAGCAGAAACAAGCTGTGGAATGGTATCAGGATTACCTATCACCCTGCCTGGGCTGAAAAAGCCCTTCAATTTCTACCACAGTCCCTTCCTTTGGCACTTTGAGATGCTCAATATTAAGCTTTGATTGCTACCCAAGACACACAAAGCCCAGAACATGGTAAAAATAGTTCCTTGCAATGAACCATGCATTATTGCACTCTTGGGTTGAAGTGATGCTGTCACCCCTCATGGGCAAGCTGAGGCTCAGCACCATGGATGAGTTATTAAAAAAATAAATTTTGCAGGAGAAGGACACTCAGCCTGCTTGGATGCTTGCACAGCACGAGAAGCACTGGGAAGCAGGCATGAGGGTTCCCTGCAGCATCTCCAGAGCAGGATGCATTCCTGGTCCTTCTTACAGGGCAGGTGGCTGCAGCAGAGCCCCAGCACCTCGGAGGTCTCTAGGAAAGCACAAAGAAAGAGAAGAGTCCAAGGAAAGAGAGATTTCTCCTGTTCCTGCCACCACATGGTACCACCAGCAAACACCAGCTTTACCACGGGGCCTCCTGCAGATGCCAACTGAGGGTTCGTTTCAATTTGGAACAACTTACTTTGACTTTAACACCTCCAGAACATCTTGTTACAGAAGATCTTCTCTTGAAGCCTTTGGTTTGTGTATCAAGGCTCTTTTTTTTTTTTTTTTTTTTTTTTTTTTTTTTTTCTGTCTGCCATGGGTTGCGGGCAGACGGCTGAGCGCTAAGGCAAGTCCTGAGGTCATTTCCCTCTCTTCATGCAGGTCACAGGAGAGGTGGCTGCAGCAAGAATTTTCAGGCACTTTTGATCTGGATTGGATGTGGGCCAGGAGCTTGGGAGTGTGCCTGGCTAAGAGAGAAAGGCAGCTCCTTCCTTACAGCAGGCTCAGATGGGCTGGCCCAGTTCAGGCATTGGTGGTCAAAAAGGGTTCAGGATTCTTCCCAGAAACGAGCATCAGCAAAGCAACAGCCAAAGGCAGACCTGGGATGGGACAAACAACCTGAAAGCAGCACCAGCTGTAATCACAAGGTAATGTTGAACTCTGAAGAGGCTATTGGGCAGTATAAATAATGAATTAAAATTCTGGGGACACCACGAACCCCTTTTGGAGGTGTGTGTGCCCAGCACACTTGAGCAGAGGAGCTCTGCCAGCTTTCAGGGATCAAGGATGCTTCCAGAGCATCCCTTGGGACTTCTCAAGGCCATCCTGGGGGCTTACTCTTTGGAGGAGCAAGTTGCACATCCCAGCAAGAGGACCTGATTTACACCTCTGTTGTCAGCATCAACACGAGGGAAAAATTGAAGGGAAATAGCAGCATCCTTAGCTTGGAGAAAGTGTAGCAAAACCACCAGGGACTGGGATTTCCACTGCATTTTAAGTGGAGTTTCTCCCCTGTTCATGAGAGCCTGCAGTCAGACAGGGATTGTTCTTCAGATCAGGATTAATAAATCCTCATTTTCTGCAGAATGTTGCCTGCTCTCTCACTCCTGTTGGCAACTTGCTTTTGTCCCAGGACACAACAAGGTGGCAACAGAATAACTGGAGTGATGCACACAAATCCCAGCATTGCTGTGCTACAGACAGGAGAGAGATCCCCAGAGATCTGGGCCCCTCAGCTCACGAGGGAGATTGAGGTGCTGGAGCAGGTCCAGAGAAGAGCAAGGAGGCTGGGAAGGGATCCAGCACAAGTCCTGTGAGGAAGGGCTGAGGGAGCTGGGGGTGTTGAGGCTGGAGAAGAGGAGGCTCAGGGGAGACCTCATCACTCTCTACAGCTCCCTGAAAGGAGGTTGGAGCCAGGGGGGGGTTGGGCTCTTTTCCCAGGCAACTCTCAGCAAGACAAGAGGGCACAAGAGGTCTCAAGTTGTGCCAGGGGAGGTTTAGGTTGGACATTAGAAAGAATTTCTTTCTGGAGAGGGTGATCAGCCATTGGAATGGGCTGCCCAGGGAAGGGGTGGATTCTCCATCCCTGGAGATATTTCAAAAGAGCCTGGATGTGGCACTCAGTGCCATGGGCTGGGAACCACGGGGGGAGTGGATCAAGGGTTGGACTTGGTGATCTCTGAGGTCCCTTCCAACCCAGCCCATTCTAGGATTCTATGAAATTCCAGCCAGCTGGTAGGCTCCAGCACCAGCATCCACACCTGATGAGTAGGAAAAAGCCAAGACAAGAACAGACAGTTATTATCTGCCCAAGCTACCAGGGTTGTTTTCCAATGGGGGAGAAATAAACAGTCACATAGAGGAACAGGGAAATGGAAAGGAGGAACATGTGCAAGAAAGTGGTCAGCAGTGGGAGGCAGAGTGCATTGAATTAGAGCAATAATCACAGAGAGATGACCCCTAACCCTATAAATGTTCCTGTTTATGGGGAGATGTTAGCAAGATCAGAGGTTTAAAGAGCAGAGAAGGAGAAACTTCTGGTAAGAGGATTGTTTGGCTGCAGGGACCAGGGCAGAGCTCCAAGCTTTGACCTCCAAGCATCCACCTTGCTGCTGAGAAGCCTCAGTTCTCTCCCCTCTTGATCTCCTTTCATCTCCCAGCCTCAGCCCCACCACTTAAAGCCTGCAGTACAATAGTTATCCAGTCACCAGACCCAGTAAATTGTGCTTGCTTTTTAAGTTGTTTGTTTTGGTTTTTTTTAAGGGGAAAGAAAAAACCAACAGAGAGAGGCACGATAGCCCCAAGGGGAGCTTTCTGTTAAAGTCACTGCCAAAAGAATGACCAATTTGTAAATGAAATGTTGACGTTTTTATAACACAGCAAATACCTTTCCTTCGAGTGAAGCACTTCAAGATTATTTTTTTTTTTTTTTTAAGAAAAAAAGACAAATTTTGTCAGAATATTAAATACAAGGAGGAAGTGTTGTTTTGTATGTAACACATTTCCCCTTCCTCTGTGTTTCCCACTCTTCACACACACAAATTCCCTCAAAGCTCCACAAAGGAGCCACAGTCCCTTTAGCAGAAATAAATGCAGGAGGAGCAGGTGAAACCCACTGGGTAAATAAGAATCTACTTTACAAGTATTAGTAAATACCACCATCCTCATACTAGCACAGTGCACAAAAAGCCCTCCTTACCCACATCCCAGCATCACTTAAATGGGAAGGAAACCTTGGCCAAGCCCCTGCACGTGATGCTTGACTGCAGGGTCCTTGTGCCAGCCCCTACCACTGCTTCTCCTTGCCCAGAAGACCCACAGCACCAGAGCAAACTGAACAACTGAGAGGGGGAAACAGGCTCGAAGCAGCTTGAAGTTTGCTGTGTGCACTGCATTTGGGTCTGGTTTGAATGGAGGCAAAGCTGGGGATCAAGTTTTGGTGGATCCTGGCATGGCTCTGCTCTGTCTCATCCCCTGAGTCCCCCCAAATCCTCTCCAGCATCCTGGGTGACTCTTCCTTAGGCTGCATCCCCCTGTGCTCCCTGGACCTGGGATGCTACTGAGGTAGTTTATACCCTTTGGTCTTTTGGTCTTGCTAGAGGACAGCCAGTAAAGTGGGGTGAAAGCAGAGAGGCTTTTGAAGTGGGGAGACCACAGAGCTCATTTGGGATGCATACACCACCAAAAAACCCCAACCACCAGAAAGTAATAACTTCAAACCAGTGCTGACTGGAGATGAAAACAGCAATGTCCTGGCAGAAAAACGAGTCCCTGAGCCAAGTTCAGACGTGGTGTAAGCTGGATTTGACTCTGTTTACAATGCTGAGGAGAGCTAATGGCTGCTGGCAGGCAAGTCTTGCCATTAAAGAGAAGCACAGAACCTGTTAGAGACCTCTGAGCACTCTTTCAGGCCCAGCAGAAATCATACCTAACCACTGCTCTGTAGCAAAACTGTTCCTTGCCAGGCAACCAAACACCCACCTGCACTGTGCTTCCAACTTCCCAGAAAATCTTCCACGTTGGAGAAGACCCTTGGGATCATTGAGTCCAACCATCATCCCTGCTCTACAAAATTTCCCCCTAACCCATATCCCCCAACACCACACCTAAACAGCCCCTCAACACCTCCAGGGATGGTGACTCTACCACACCCCTGGGCAGCCTATTCCAGTGTCTGCCCACTCTTTCTCTGAAGATTTTTTTTTCTAATGCCCAGTGTAATCTTGAAGCCATTTCCTCTTTTTCTATTGCTTAATTATCTGTGAGAAGAGACCAGCACCAACCTCTCTACAACGTCCTTATAGGAAGTTATAGACACCAATGAGGTCTCCCCTCTTCTTCCTCTTCCTCAAACCAAACAGTCCCAGCTCCTTCAATCATTCTTCAGAAGATTTATTCTCCAGGCCCTTCACCAGCTTCGTTGCCCTCCTCTGCACCTCAATATCTCCATCCTCACTCCAGCACCTCAATATCTCCATCCCAGCTTCTCACCACTCTCAGCCTTTACCCAATGTGGCACCACCCTCCCTGTGCACCACCACATCCCTGCATCCATGTGAAGGGTCCCATAACCAGGTCTCCCAGCTGCTGTTTTCAGCCTCTGCAGAGGGCACCTGGTACAGAGGCAGCAAAGAGCAGCTCAGGCATCACAGGAGCTCAGTAGAGATGACTTTATCCCACTAAAAAGCCACACTGAGTGGCTCCAGAACAATCCCCTGCATAGCTGGGCAGTGGGTTGCCATTCCCACCTGTGTGAGCAGAAGCCATCCAAGCAACTGTACAGCTCTTTTCTAGCAAGAAGAATTAAGTACAAAGTCAATTTCTTGTGTTCATTTATTCATGCCCATTTAGACTTGTTTTGTTCTTTTTTTTAATAAGAGAAGTGAGTTCAGACTCCTGTTGGAGAGTTAAAATAATTCACTTCAAGCACTGCTTGTCAGCCAGCAACACAGCAAGTAAGTTCTACCAAGTTCTGAGCTAAGCCTTAGGGAAGCTTTTAGTTTACCAGGGCTGGTTAAGTTGTTTATTGAAAATAAACTAAATGGAGGTTTTGTTGCTCATTTCTTTCCCTTGGTAATTTGTCTGAGTGGAGACTTTTTTTCCATCTGGCTTTTTCCCCAGCAGATACAGCAAATAAGGTAGTGCAGCATTTTTGGAAGTGCAGCATTTGAGTTACAAAACAATCCATTTTGGGAGGTGTTTGATGGAATGACTTTTAATTCCAAAATGTTAAACATTTTCTTGAAATCTCCAAAGTTCTGCATGGCCAAAATGTACCCCATGTGTACATTTGACATCTTGACTTGGCCTGTCAAGTCCATGCTGGAAAAAGTCAAGTGGCTGGCTGAAAACTGGCAGGTTGGAAGAAATAACATACTGTGGGGTTTGGGGTTTTGTTTGCTCACCTCGTGTCTTGATTTGAGGCAGTCTGACTTTGGACCTCCTTCCTTACTGATGGTCTAGAAATATCAAGGAAAAAAAAAAAAAAATCAAACCTGGGCACCTGAGGGGAAACGGCCCAGCAAGAAATTGCTCCCAGCAAACCCCAGTTGGGGAAATTTGTAGAGGTGCCCAGGATGGGCACAGATTGCCACCAAAATCCTCCAGCCCATGGGGTAGCCTTGATGCTGAAGCTTTTGTGTTCCCAAAGCACCCCAGAGAGCAGGGATCCATCTGGGGGAACACCTCCAAACACCTGGGTTTCAGCCCCATTTGCAGCCCAGTTTGCACCAGGGGTGAAAAGACCCTGCTGGAACACAGACATTGTGGCTTTGTGTGTCTGGGGGGTCTCCTCACAGGCTTCCTGAGCACACTTTGCTGCTGCATTCTGTTGTCCCCTCCCCACCACTAAAAATTATCTTTGCATCAGGTATCACCTGGGTGTGTTGATGGCAGGAGTAAGAGCTGGAAATGGGAGGTGGAGCTGGAGAGGGAAGGAAGAAGGAGAAAAAAAAGAGAGGGGGGAAAAAGAAAGAAAGAGAGGGGGGAAAAAGAAAGAAAGAGAGGGGGGAAAAAGAAAGAAAGAGAGGGGGGAAAAAGAAAGAAAGAGAAGGGGGAAAAAGAAAGAAAGAGAAGGGGGAAAAAGAAAGAAAGAGAAGGGGGAAAAAGAAAGAAAGAGAAGGGGGAAAAAGAAAGAAAGAGAAGGGGGAAAAAGAAAGAAAGAGAAGGGGGAAAAAGAAAGAAAGAGAAGGGGGAAAAAGAAAGAAAGAGAAGGGGGAAAAAGAAAGAAAGAGAAGGGGGAAAAAGAAAGAAGTGAGAGGCTGAGGGGGGGTGAGGAGGATGGGAGGAAGGGCTTGAAAGGCCTCAGGCCACCCTGCATTATGCCTGGCTCTATCCATCTAAATAAAGGGACTGCCCTGACTTGTGTCACAGCTGGGCGAGGTTTTGTTGCCTTTTGGGTTTTTATGCTGTCCCCTCCCCCTGTTTGCTTCCCCTCCTCTCTCTCCCCCCTCTTTCATCCAGACTACATCAAAGTGCCACTGCCTCCCTGGGGGCACAATGTCCCTTTTGTGGCCACCACCCAGGTGACCTTTTTCACCTCCTTATCCCCATTTATCCCCACACCCCTGGCAAAATAAACCCTGGGGTGAGGGGAGGGTGGCAGCTGGGAGGGAAAGTGCCTCTGGGGATGGGGCAGCCCTGGGGCAGCCGTGTCCCTTTCCACCCTCACTTGCCCCGGTGATGCTTGGATGTCACCAGGGGCAGGACCATGGGGACATTATTAGGGGTGGCGTGTGCCTGGGGGTGGATCAGCCTGCCCAGCATCCTGCAGGGTGTGGAGACACCTTTGGCAGATTTGGCTCCAAAAGGGAGAGTTTCCTGATGCCCAGGAGGGAGGAGGGAGATCCAGGTTGGGCTGGAGTGACTGAGGGCACCCAGGAGTGGGTGCATGGGGCTTCCAGGAGTAAATATCCAGCCACAGCCCACACCAAGGGCACCTGCTGAGGGAAAAGCCCCACGGGTGCTGCAGCAAGAGCTCACCCACGAGCCCACTTCCCTCCTGGCTTTTCTCCCCTTGATTTTGTTTCCCTTTGGTTGCTTTGGGTTTAACAACCCTTATTATTCCCCACTTGCTTTGGCAGAGCTCAGTCACCTGCTGGGGCTCTGGCCCTGCATGGAGGCTTCACCTTTGCTGCCAGGGATGGCAGGGCAACAGGGGCCCTTCAAACAGTACCACCACTCCTCTTTCCCCTTCTCAAAAGTCACCTGAGAGTCACCCCCTGTCCTGCCAGCCCCTCGTTTCCCTACAGGCAGCCAGGAGGTGCAGGACACCTCCCTTTCCCACTTACCAGACAGGGATGAGTCTGTCCCTGGGGAGCTGGTCCCTCCATCAGCATCAGCTGTGGTGTTGCTTGCAAGTGTTTCCTATGGGGTTATTTTTCTCCTAGAATAGGGCTGAAGCATCCTTTCCACTGTACTCTCCTGGCATATCATTTTTAAGGCTAGGATTTAGGAATGATGCCCTGGGCCTGGAGCAGCACATAGTTCAGATCAGCCAGGCACAGGATTGCTGCTGTGGTCATGTCTCTTGGGCTAAAGGTCTGTGTTAAATGGAGTCAGCCTTTTTCTACAGGGTCCTTAACAAGCCTGAAGATCTCCAGGGATGGGTAACACCTGTGCCCTGAAGATTTTATGGTGTGTATTTTCTTCTTGAAAAGCACAGAATCATAGAACATGCTGAGTTGGAAGGGACCTATCAGGATCATCAAGTCCAACTCCTGGCCCTGTGTAGGGCACCCCAAAAATCACACCATGTGCCTGAGAGCCATGATCAGTTCTCTGCTTTGAACTGGCTCTATCCACCTAAATATAGGGACTGCCCTGACTGGTGTCACAGCTGGGAGAGGTTTCCCAGCCCCCACCAGCCCAGCATGAGTCCCTGAGCAATCACAGATGTGTGGAGGGTTGATGCAGTGCTCCAACTCTGAAATCCCAGTAAAAACCCTTATTCTGCATGTTTGGTGCTCTCAGGCCTTGACATTCACCAGGCTGTTGCCTCTGCTGAGCTCTGCTCCAGCTGTGCCTGCTGGCTGCCCTGGAAAGGGAAGCCTGGGGTGGGCTCATGACCACCTCTTGTCCCCAAGGAAGATGGGGACATTAGAGGGGGCCTGGGTGGCTCATCCTGCTGAGCATCTGGCTCCTATTTCTTCACTGTCTTAATTTATAAAGGGAGAGCTCAGGCCCACAGGGTGCCCCATGTTGTCCAAAATGGAGAGCTCTCCACCCCAAAGTCCTTGTCTCCATGCGTTTCAGATCCTATTTTGGCTGCCCAGGGTGATACATTCAGATCCTAAATTAGCCTGTTATAATCTAAATTGAATTTAGACCCAGAAAATCCCCTGCTTTCAGATGTTTCTGGTTACACAATAACCCTGGCTCTCCTTCTCAGAGGAGTGAAATGGCAGGATTTTGAAATTCCTTGTTGGTTCATGTTTGCATATAAATGCTGATTTTATCTTTTCTGTACACAAAGTAAACACAAAGCTGTTTTACAATCATGTTGCCGTTGAAACATGCACCCAGGATGGCAAAATAACCCTGACTTAGAGATGTTTCCAGGCTCAAGGACCATTCCTCCCTTCACACAAAGCAGCCGCCTGCTCTGAGCTGCCCATCCCAGCCTCAGCCCAGCTCAACGGGCAGGTTTGGTAAGGCAGGAGAAAGATCCAGAAGTCAAAGAGAGGCTAAAAGTGGAGGTGAAAGATGTCTCTTCACCCAAGGTTCTCCATGAGCAAGGTTCTCCATGGAGGTGAAGTTTTCCAGAGGCCCCTGTGAGCTGTGGAGAGGGCTGGAAGTGCCTGGAGCCAGTGCAGCTGGGGAGGGATGACACTCATTTTAGCTGGGATTTCCATCTCTTACCCTTTTTTTCAGTTCTGTAATGTAATTTGGGTTGAAATAGGGGCTTGAGGTAAAGCACATATTGAGGATTATAGAAATATATATATATATATATATATGTGTGTATAGTTATAGAGTTCTCTGGGAGGAAACACTGATGCTAAAACATGGAAGGAGGACATGCAGTCCTGGACAGGAGCAAAGAGAAAGGGAGAAGTGCTGCTGGGAGGAGGTGACTGCCACTGAATAAGTTAATTCAGCATAGTTCCACAATTACAGAGCCCTACCTGGAGATCAGAGCTGGCTGTACTTAAAAAATGTCCATGTCCCCAAGCCTGGCTGCCTTAATGATGGAAGAAATATTGTAAAATCAAAGAAAACCACACTTTCCCATTATTTCTCCTCTCTCAGGGGTTGTTGCAGAAACTCCATTTGAAAGACAACAGCCTCTGGTGAAAGAGGTGCTCCTGGGTGCCATGGGAGAGGATAAAAATCCAGCCCAAATATCTTGCTTCAGCCATCTAAGAATGTGGTGTCTACTTCAAGTTAGTCATTTGACGAGTCATCTGCTTTAATAGCCCACGAAGACAGAGGCATTTTCTGAGAGCTGTTCATTCTGCTTGCTGTAGGATGACTGTTCCACATGGGATCTACTGCCCCTGGGTGATGCTTGTCCCTGCTGATGGCTGTAGGTGGGTCTGTGGTGAGTTTATGCATCAGATGTAGCCAGCTCTAGGTGGTCAGGGGTAAATGAGTTGCCTCCTGCCCTATATACCTGAAGCACCTCCCTCCATCCAAGAAGTCATCTCTGAAATGACAACTATTCAGCCCAAAGTTCATTCAAGTCCAGGATGCTGTAGCTTTCTGTGGCCTTTGCAGTGTGTCTGTAGTAACACATCTAAGGCAGGAGGAGAAAAAGAGTTACTGGTGGTTATACCTGATCCACAACATGGACCAGACAGAAAAAAACCACAATTTCATCCACTGGCCACCAAGCCTTCACCTTTAAATGGCATTAAATACATCCAGCAATAGCTGGGTAATGAGTTCTTCGTGTCCCAGCAGTCCTATGGGATTCAAATGCCTTTGGCATTGAAAGAACAAAACCTAAAACTGAAAATTGTGTGAAACAATTAAAAGGTGAACTTGTGGGGTATTTCTGCTAGAAACTGTGTTCTCCTTCTCATTGCTTTGGACAAGAGGCCTAGAAGAAGAACTGCAGATATTCTTGAGGCTCCAGCTCCCGTGGCTGGGGCCAGGGACTTCAGGAGGTGAAAGGAAGAAGACAACTGAGAAATGTCAGATCAGAGAGTGCCACGAGATGTCCTGCAGCCAGGCCAGGACAAGTAAATCATCTCCAGCCTCCTAGCACAGCTCACACCTCTGCAGTGGAAATCACAGCTAATTTCTGTCCATCAGATCTCCTTGCAGTGTGTCAAGCCCTCCTGCAAGCCCTTGCTCTCATTTGCAGCCAAGTAGCTAAAGCTGATGCAAATTTCAGTACTGCAGGCAGCTTGCCTAGAAATGTGGACATCAGCTAGGACCAGAATGCAAGGAAAATGATCTCAAATTGCCAGGAATGGCAGAAAATTCATGTGCCAGTGTCCCAGCTCTAAGTGGAGTCATTCACCCACACAAGCACCTCGAGGGGCCTCACCTTGGGTGGCTTTTACTGCCTTTAGAATCCTCAGACAAATTTCAGTCCATGAAGAAGATGGAAGCTTTTTTAACAGACCTGGGGCTCTGGTACAAGCCCATCCTTATCCTGATCCCTCCCTGAAAGTCATGGGGAATTCCAAAGGGCTGGAGAGCTGGAGAGCCCTCTGCTTCTGTCCTTTGTATTGCAGGAGGTCATGGCTGCACCACACAGTGAGGGGAGAGATACACTCTGTGTAATAAATATATATAATATCATATATATATTCTGTAGGTGAGCAGCTGGGACAGCTGCCTGACAAACTGGTGGGTGTCCTGCCCCCATCCTGGTACCTTCTCCCTGTCCCCCCCCTCCCCTGGAGCTCCTGCCTTCACCTCCAGCTTCTCTGGGCAGTGATTAATGGTGCCCATCAATCAGGCACCGCTGCAATGAATGGGGCAGGCAGTTTGCCATTAACCTTGGGGCACCTTGGCCCCATGCTCCCCCCCCCCCGGGCCATCCATCCCCCCCCGAGCCCTCCCGCTGAGATTATGGGGTGAAATCAAGCTGAATGCGTGTTTACCGGGCTCGGGAGAACGGGGTCTCTTGCTCTTTTCATATTGAAATGGTGAGGTCTCAAGGAGTCCTTTGAAGTCTGTTCTGCCAGGGTAAAAAAAAAAAAAAAAAAAAAATTAAAACCCCCCAGAAAACAAAACAAAAAAAAAACCCAGAACTCCAGCTTTTTCCTTCATTAATGCAGAAGGGAACCAGAACTGGGACAGCTGAGGTTGGTGGCAAGAGAGGTGTCAAAAGGAGGCAGCTTGCTTGCTTTGTGCAGGTTGATTTGCAAAGGAGCAAGTGTAAAATTATGGAGCAATTATCCCAGGGGACAGAGTTTCACTTGACCTCTCCCTGCTTTCCCTCCTGTCTGGGTAGGACCAGGAGCCCCTGGATCTGTCAGTGCTGCAGGACTGAAAATACAGCACTTGATTTCAAGAAATCACAGTGGTGATTTCTCAGCTTTCACACCATTTCAGGGCTTCAGCTGAGACTGGGGTGGCAGCTCAGGGCTGGGGTTGGCATTTTTGGGGTCAGCACCTTCAGCAGAGACCAACCCAGGGCTTTTAATCCCAGGAGGGAAACTCCGGATGGGGAGATGGTGCTCTGGCAGGTGGGATGTGCTTCTCCTTTCCCTCCTCCAACGGTCCTTGGCCTCCCTCATTTGCTTATAATCACCCAGAGGCTTTGTTGGTAGGAAATAAAGCTGCATGTGCTCCCATTAGAGGCTCTTGGGGCCTTTTCTGGTCTTGTCCCTGGTTGATAAGTATGCAAATTAACAAACGAACTGCAATTAATAGCCAAATCCCTTGCAAGAAACAAGCCTCGTGCTTGAGCGTCTCTGAATGGGATTTTACCAAATATTTGTCACTTATTTGAATGGACATTCTGAGCATTTGGAGCTGTTGTATAGGTAGATATAGATACACAGACAGATATATACATGAGTGCATGCAAATGCACAAAAAAAAAAAAAAAAATTGCTGTTTTCATGCTCAGGAAGGGGAGGACTCACTTTGCTGGTGCAATCTGGGGGAGCCACTTGGGTTGGCATCAGTTTTGGGGACTGTCCCCAGCATCAGGCAGCTTCACACACTCCTCTTTGGCCACTCCATCCCTCCTCCCCCTGGATCCTGGGTGCTTCAGGGGTGCTGTGGGGCTGCCCCTTGCAGGCAAGTGCTGGGGGGGTGGGTGGGCTGAGTTGCTGCCCAAGGAGCTTGCTGAAGAGGCTGGAAAAATCTCTTCCCCACAGCCCCCAGAGAGGTGGGGCGAGGCAGAGAGAGTCCAGAGCTATTAAGATCTCCCTTCAAATGATATTAAATAATACTTTGCTGCTGCAGCACGACAGGTGTGGAGGTGCAGGCAGGTAAACACAGCCTGGAGCAGGGCAGCCTGCCAAGTCTGTTTCCTTACATAAATCTCTCCACTTCAAGGTATGCAATTAATCCCGGCTCCAGCCTCTGCTCACCACAGACCTTCTTTGTACACATGATGTATTAATCACCAGGTAGGACTTCTGCACCTCTGCTATCATTCCTGCTTTGCAAGCTGATGAAAAAAAAAAAAAAAAAAAAAAAAAGAAAAAAGAAACCAACCGACCTCTAGGACCCACAGAGACCCAAGGACATGGTGGCAGAGGTGGGCTGGTGATGGCACCTCACACCAGGCAGCCAGAGGATGGGTGTGCAGGATGCACGTGTGGCTGTGCCTACTTCTCAGGTTCTGCAGCCCCCCTGATGCTGGTTTTGCCAGCAGATCCCCCGTTCCACTTTTCCTGGGGATGACATATTAATCATTAACAGATCCCCAGCCTGAGTTTTACAGGGGTGATTACAAAAAGTTGTCATTAAAAAGCCAGGAGGACAGCAGATCACCATCAGGAAGGCAAAAGCCTCCTTGTACCTCTGCATCCCTGGTGTACCAGGAGAGCCCCAGCTCTGTGTCCTGCATCTCAATGGAGGGATGGGGTATGGCTGGCAGACCTGTGGCACCTGCCCCCAGCACCCCACCCATCCCCAAAACCCCTATTCTGGCCCCATTTTGGCAAGCCCAAACCCTTCATGCTCCCCAGGGTGAGCTCTGCTGGGAAACACATCCAGGGTCACTTCAGTGTCCAGCCCAGCATGGCCTGGCAGCTTGAGTGCCAAGAGCTCTCTGTTTTCCCTTAAATTCCCCATTTTGCTTTCCATGGTGCACACTGTGCATGTTTTACATCCCTTTTTGAACAGGTGGTGACAAAAGCCTGGGAATTACAGACTTGCCTGGATCCTGCTGCTCCTTTTAGTCTGTGTTTACCCAAGAAACCCTTTAGTGGTTCAGGGCATTTCTTGGAGGTGCAAAGCACCAGGGCTATGGCAGGATGAGGCCAAGAGGGAGACTCCTGAGTGCCAGCCTTGCCTCCCTGTTTGTCCTGCCACCCTTTCAGCCATCCCCCTGCTCTCCTGCCCTTTGTTACTTCCCTCCCTTAGGAAGGAGCCCAGGACCTTGAATTTACCTGGCTGGTTTTTGGCAGGTACAGCCCTAGAAACCTTCCCTGGGATGGCAATGACTGCAGTTGGATTGGATCAGTGGGGTTTGGGGGGAATTTGGGAGGGATCTGGGGGGGGGGGGAAAGCAGGGAGAGGGGACCAGATGGCTGGGATGGTTTGGCATGTAGCCAGAGCTCTCCTATCTCCAAGGCCTTGTGAAGGTTACAGACGTGCTTCTTCACTGAGATTGGAGCCCGGGACAGGCAAATACTCCCCCTGCTCCTGGTCCTGTGGCCCCTGCCTGCCCCATCTCCTGGCAAGGGGTGAAGGGCTGAGCCTTCAGCCACCCTGATAAGTGGGGTGGGAGGGAACTGTGAGCAAGGCTGGAGCTCCTCCTGTGCTTCCAGCCCTCTCAGCTTGGCATTTGGAGCAGCCAGTGTGATGTCCCCAACCAGGAATACATTTGCATGAGGCACCTGGGTGGCAGGCACCTTTCTGTGGAGACTTGACCCAAATGTCCCTCAGAAACCCAACTGTGAGCTCAGGGCCAGGAGTAGGCACCTAAAGCTTGTGGGTCCCCAGCTACACCTGAAGTTTTTTTGGATGTCACCAGCCAGTGACTGGTTTGTCCTGGAGAGTCTCTGGACCCTGCAGGTATCCCCCCACCTCCTGACCCTGCAGTGCCCCCCTATAGCATTTTGTGCCTTTGGGGAACCATCCATGGTGTACAAACATTTTAGCTCTGCTCCAGGGGGCTGCCAGCTTCTCACTTGAAGCAAGGAGTTGGTTTTATGAGCCTCTTTCTAAGCCTCCTCTCCTGCTTCCCACTTCTTGTTTCCCTTTGGCTCGAATGCTCATCCCTGGATGGACTCAGCCTCTATTCCCAGGAAGGTGAAGGTAGCAACGAGGCTTCTCTGGGTATTTTCCTCTCAGGTGAGAGGCAGGCTGCAAGATGTTGGCTCCAAACCATTTAGTAGGAGCTTGAGTGAGAGAAGAGACCTTCCCAAGGGCCCAGCCCAGCCACGGGAGGCAAGGCTCAGTGTGAAGGCAAAGCACCAACCAGGTAGCCACTCAGCCCAAGATAAAGCTGCTGAGGACTGACATTAATTAAACGAGGAGAACATTTTTGTTTCGGCATGCTTATTAATTATTATGATGACTGTTCCCAGTTTACACTGCAGTTAATGCCTACAGGTCTGAATTAGCAGCTCGGAGTCACTGGGCTGTCCAGTGAGCAAGCACCCAGGTGGGCAGAGTCCCTGCCCTGAAGAGCTTACCCACAAAAGCACTGTGAGCTTGACACAGATTTTCATCTCTGATCCTGACAAACCACCCACCAACTCTGCTTTACACCTCGGAGTACACCCAAAACACCCTATTTTAAGCAGCAGGGGACAGGGGGGTGTCCTTAGGACCACACTGGACCACTGTGTCCAGTTCTGGGCCCCTCAGCTCTGGAAGGAGATTGAGGTGCTGGAGCAGGTCCAGAGAAGAGCAAGGAGGCTGGGAAGGGATCCAGCACAAGTCCTGTGAGGAAGGGCTGAGGGAGCTGGGGGTGTTGAGGCTGGAGAAGAGGAGGCTCAGGGGAGACCTCATCACTCTCTACAACTCCCTGAAAGGAGGTTGGAGCCAGGGGGGGGTTGGGCTCTGCTCCCAGGCAACTCTCAGCAAGACAAGAGGGCACAAGAGGTCTCAAGTTGTGCCAGGGGAGGTTTAGGTTGGACATGAGAAAGAATTTCTTTAGGGAGAGGGTGATCAGACATTGGAATGGGCTGCCCAGGGAAGGGGTGGATTCTCCATCCCTGGAGATATTTCAAAAGAGCCTGGATGTGGCACTCAGTGCCATGGGCTGGGAACCACGGGGGGAGTGGATCAAGGGTTGGACTTGATGAGCTCTGAGGTCCCTTCCAACCCAGCCCATTCTATGATTCTGTGATTCTGTCATGGCCAGTGGGGACTCAGGGTGTGGGAAAGCAGCAGAGCTCAGTGAATGGCTGGGAATGGGGTCCAGACAGGACACCGAGTCACCACATCCCCTCGAGTTGCCAGAGTCCCTAAGCAGCAAAGGGCTCCTCTCCTCAATGCAATGGTTTTTTCTCCTCAGGCTATTTTTCACTGGGTTGTGATGCAGAGGCCACAGAGAGGGTGAAGCAGAGGGGAAAAAATTATAAAGGAAAAAAAACAAAAACAACAAAGAAGCATGACCTTCTAGGCCCTGCAAGTATTGCAAAGCTTGGGAGACATTTGTCTTCCACCCAGGAAGACTTTTCCCTTTCCAAACTGAAATGAGCAAAAAGTGGGGGTGGATACGAGGGCAACACAGCAGTGTGGGCAGAATCCTCTGCAGTGCTCTGGAACCACTGGTTCCCAGGCAGGACAGGGTGCAGATGGGCAAGGGGTGATGTGCATCCCTTGCAGGGCAGGAGGAAGGCAGGGGATGAGCCAGTGGAGCCCCACAGCCTGTGGCTTGTAACCCTGGGCAATGGCAAGGGGTGGCAGCTCCTGCAGCCTCTGGGGGTTGAAATAACAATCCTGGAGCTTGGGAGATGGCAGAGGCCAGAGCTCCTGCTTGCTGCTCTCTTATTTCCTGGGCATTACTAATGAAATTGGTTCCTTACCAGCTGCCATCCAGCATCCCTGCAAAGGAAAGCAAACCCTTGTCTGGGACACTTCAGCACCTGTTGAATGGAAAGCTCCTGCACTTCTGATGACCACCTCTTCCCCTGTTTCTCAGTTTCCCAACGAGTTGCTGCAATTTAAAAAGCAGGCAATGGCCTTCATGGTGTGCCCAGGACAGCAGAAGGACCTAGAGGATGCTGGCACTGGAGCTAAGCAAGCACCTGCAAGTCCTGCTGCTGCTGCCCTCCTTGGGGGGCTGTCAGGATGCTCCCCACCTTGCCCTTCTCTCCTAGGGAAAGCCCTCCTGTCCCAGGATGTCTTTGTCCCACAGGGTCCCAACTTCCCGTTCAACTCAGTCTTCAAATCAGACCAGAGAGGAAGCAGCCTGTACCTTTTGGCCCTCCTGGATAGATAACTGACAAGACTTGGACAACTGTCTAGTGAGGTAGTCTTGAAAAGAAAGCCTGAAAATTGGAATTTTCCTGATTTTTGACGATGTTTATTTAATTTAAGACTAGGAAGGAGAAAACAGTTGTCCCTGTGCCCTGGATTTTGGGCAACACCTTTACAATTGGGGCACAACTGGGGAAAGAAGGGGCACGGATACTCTTAGCTGAGATCTGCAGAGGATGAGGCCAGGGAGGAGCCCCTGGGGCCTCTGGGCATAGGGCTGCAGAGCACCTCTGAGCTTATTGTGCATCACTGCATCCCCAGATGGGACAGAGCTGATCCCAGCAAGGGGAGCACCCTCTGGATCCTGTGAATTAGTTAGGAACCTCAGGACCAAGCGTCCTGCACACCCTCTCTCTTCTGCCTCTCCCCTTGTCATGCTAATGAAGAATTAGTTTTCCCTTTTGAAGTCTCCGGCCCCAAATAAGCTTCCTCCTCACTTTGTCCCCTCTCTCCTGCCACCTGAGCTTTTCGAGCTGGGCTCTCCATCTCTGCCCGGGAGCTGGAAGATCTCTGCCTCCTTTTCCCTGCCTCCTTTGCCTGCTATCAGGTTCAACCTGTTCAATTAGTGGTGCCCCAGGCGCTGCGGGTTCCAGCTTTCTCTTTCTGCTTCATTTAATTGGAACACACGCACTTCTCCCTCCCTCCCTCCTTCCCTCCTCCTCCTCCTCCCTGCTTGCTTCGAGGCCCCGGGCTCTGTGCTGTGGAAGGCACAAGGCAGGGCATCACTTACACACCTGGAATCTGTTGCAACAAGCCCAGCAGCCTTTTACAAGGAAGTTTTGGGCCCAGACAATGAGTTAGAAAGCCCTTTGCAGAGCCGCCTTTCTCCGGTTAAACAAATGCACAGCTACAAACCATCCACCGATTTCCATTGCTCCTGGGGGGACTGGGGCTTTGCCCTGCTTTATTTTTTTAAATTTTTTTTTTTTGGAGGAGGGGGTTAATACTCCCATGCACACATTGGAGAGCTAGCCAGCCATGGATGTACTCTAACAACATTTGCACCCCGGGAAGGATTAGATGGAGCTGCTTGCTAGCTTTTTTTTTTTTTTGCTTTTTTTTTTTTTTTCTTCCTGATTTCAAAAGGAAAACAGTATTAAAACACTTCAGTTACTTACCTGGTTGTGGAGAGCCTTGTAACAGGCATCTCTCTTGCCCCATCCTGGCACTGGCGTGGAGATACCTGAAGAAGAAGATGCAGGGACTTAGCCAAGTGTTCTACCTCAGGACTAAAGCTCCACCTGTGGAGTGCAGCCTGGAGCATCCCTACACTCCTGCCAAGGGTGGGGGGAGCTCCCTGGAAAAACCTTGCAACAGCTTCTACTGCCTGAAAACACCTGCCCTGAGACCCATGCAAATATACAAGCAGAGGGATGCCCACATTATTACAGATTTTATGCACCTTTGCTGAAATTGCTGGGTGGAGAAGCAGACCCCATGCTGTGGGCATGGTCCAAGGTCCCATTGCATTGTCCCACAGGGGAAGAGTGAGTCTTGCTGTTTCCCTCTGTGTGTGCATGTGGGCAGCACTAGCAGAGCTGCCACTGCTGCTCCTCTGCCCTGCTTTGAGCACCTGAGGAGGTGGGAGCTGTGACCTGGCAGCCTTGTTGGTCTCATTTCCAAAGGTTTTAGCTGCCTTCTTCAATGAGGACCAGCAGCCTGCTCTCTGCTCTGCAAAAAATAGCTCTGCAGTGCAACCAAGCCTGTTTCAAACCCCAGCTCTGTGCAAGGAGGGAGGGAGGACTGCAAGAGTAAAGCTACATGAAAAAAAGAGAGGCATCCCTGCCTCTGGCATGAGGAGGGCTGGATGCTGTGCCTGGGTGCAGTGTGTTGGAGCAGCACAGCTCAGGCAGGGGTGGGTGGAAGCTTGGAGTGAACAACAGGACCTGACAAGCTGCTGCTGCTGGGGGCTTGGCTCTGCTGAAGGGGTGTTCAGAGGCACCAAGGCTGAAAAGAGTGAGTGTGAGCATCTGAGCCATGCAGTAATGCCCCCCAAAGGCATACCACACCTTGCTGTGGGACAAGCAAGAGATGGAGCTAAGGGCTAAAAATAAAATAACCTGACCCGTGAAACTGCATGTTCAAGTGCTCAGCAGCAGGAAGGAGCTGGGGCTTCAGGAGATGCTGGTGGCTCAAGATGTCTTTCCCTTTGCCTGGAAGCCTGGCTGAGTGCCTTGGCTGAGTGGATGAGGCACTTGCAGCTCTCTGGGCAGCTCTTTCCTGGCTGCCTGAACTGCTGGCTGCCCAATGCCTGCCTGGTTGGAATATTTCTTCTGTGATAAACCCGTTGGAGCTGTTGAACCCAGTTCAGCAAGGTAAATGGGACAAAAAGCTACCAAAATCACCACAGTCAGACCCCTGTTCCTGGCAGGAGTGTGGGGTGCTGGGCCAGGAGCAACAGCAGCAGCAGAGACAACAATGTGACCATAATGAAGTGACAGAAAGTCACTGGGCCTGTCATTCTGAGATGAAGATTTAATCATCTCTCTTACTAAAGACCCAGCTGGAAATACCAGGCTGTGTAAATCTCTTCTCCACCACCACTACACCCAGCTGCCTGCTCACATGGTGGCTACAGACTGCTACAGGTCTCATTTTGTGCTGAGCACTTTCCCTGTGTGGCTTCTTCATGCCTTGGGAACTTACTCTGCCATGTGCCATTTTTTTCCTGCTGATCAACCTAAAGAGTCGTTTGTTTGCTTCTTTTACAGGCAGAGAAATATTTGGCAGGGCTGTACTGCTACAACAGTTTATCCAGAGCATCCCACAGTGTTTACCAAAACTCAGAGACTGGGTGGAAAAAGAGTTCAGTCCAGTGACCTGTGCTTGGGAGCCTGGAGGAGGAGCTGGGTGGATGCAGGTGCCATTCAAGGTCACCTGCTCCCTGTGACCGAGTGCTAGGGATGCTCACTCAGCATTTTGAGGCAGACTCCTTCAGATGGGGAGGTGCTGGAAGCCCCCCCTCTGCACTGCAGGGAGCAACATGGGCTGCTGCAGAGCCAGCTCCAGCATATGGGGTGAAATTTTTGGGTGATGGGAATTTTTATGACAGATTTGGGTGCCACCAACCTTTTTTTTTTTTTTTTTCTTTCTTTTTCTTTTGTATGAGTACTTTGTTGCATTTGGTCTCACTCTTTTGCAACCATCAAACCTCTTCTGATCAATTTCTCTATGGAAACACTGAGATGACCACGAAGCTCTCTTATAATCTGTCTGTCCTACCTGAGTGGCTCACGTGCCATGGGCCATTGGCTGTGGTCCCCAAGGGTCACTCCTAGTATGGACCAAGCAGATGGGAGCTAGGGGTGCTCCTGAAGCCTCACTTCCAACTCCCCAGCACCTGGTGGGAGCAATGGGTGGAAATGAACACCCAAGAGAGTGGATTTCAAAAGCAATAAGAGCTTTAAATGCAGGACCTTGGATGGTTACCTTTTGGTAAATCCCTGGTTTTGCTACGCACACCTCTCAGGAAGATGACACAACCAGCTATCTTTTTCAGGCAATTTACCATGAAAAAGGGATGCTTTTAAGAGGGTTGGAAGCAAAGAGGCCCTGCTTATTCCATTGACCCCGTGGTATCTCTATCTAAACACTGCTGAAAGATTTCTATAGCTGAGATGGGTAACACAAAGCCGAGTCAGAGGCTTTGCAGAGCTGCAGCTGGGATTTTTCATGCTCCAGGGAGAGACAGAGCATCACGCATCCCCTTGGAGGTTTTGGTTGGAGCTGCCCTGCTTCTTCCCACCTCCTTCCCTTCTTTCACCCGGGAAAACCCGCGCTGGTGCTCTCCGAGGTGGAGAGGAGGAGGAGGAGGAGGAGGATGGTGGGGAGGGTGATGGGGAGAGTGGGGCAGGAGAGGAGAGAGGAGAAAGAAGCAGGAAAGGAGAGAGAAGGAGAGAGGAAGGAGAGAGGAAGGAGAGAGAAGGAGAGAGAAGGAGAGAGAAGGAGAGAGAAGGAGAGAGAAGGAGAGAGAAGGAGAGAGAAGGAGAGAGAAGGAGAGAGAAGGAGAGAGAAGGAGAGAGAAGGAGAGAGAAGGAGAGAGAAGGAGAGAGAAGGAGAGAGGAAGCAGGAGGGATGAGGGGGGGACAGGCAGCTTGGGCACACGGCCAGCAAGAGGAGAGGGGTGGAAGGATTCCGCCGGGAGAGGTTGGGGATCCGCAGGGATGCGGAGGGTCTGGGGAGCAGCTCCTTTCACATGAAAGCGCCTTTTCAGATGGAAATGGCGGGGTCAGCAACAGCCCTTGGACAATGACCCCCTCTGCTTCGCTCTCTGCCAACCACAAAGAGATGGGAGAAGGCTGCCGGAGGAGCCCCTCTGCTGTCCCCCGGCCCGGGGCAGAACGCAGGACCGAACCCTGCTTCGCTTCGCAGGCAGCAGCCGGGCTTGTCGCCCAGGGCCCGCGGGGCACGAAAACTGTCTGGAAGAATGCTAACAGGATGGGGGGGAGGAGGGAAACTGGAGGGGAAAAAAAAAAAAAAAAAAAATAGGGAGGGAGGGAAAAGCCAAAAGATTTCAACACAAATAATCTTCAAGGAGTGTTCTGTAAACAAAACGGAGGGCATTGTGCCAGGAGCACCTGCCTCTCTGCATTGACATTAATTGTCTGGGGAAGGAGAAATAACAAAAAAATAAAATAAAATAAAAAAAAAAAAAAAAAAAGGAAAAAAAGAAAAAAACCTCAACAAAACACACACAAAAAAATTCCTCTGCCGTGTGTGCAGCCGTGTGCCCGCACCCCGGGGGGCTGCGGGGCAGGGATGCAGAGGAGGATGCAGAGCTGGGTGGGGGGCACTCGATCGAATCTGTGGGTACTGCCACAACACCCTTGGGTGCCAGTCCTGCATCCTCCCTGCCTTCTCCCTGCCGCTTCCTAGCTGGGTGATGCATGAGGACCTCAACGCTTTCTAAAGCTGGTGTTGGTTTAATTTAACCCCCTCGGCATCTTGTACCACGCTCGGGTCCCGCTATTGTTTTCTCCCCGTGTACCGTGTGTAATCCCTTGCCGGATGCTGCCAGGCTCCTGACCCCGCGGCTCCCCTGCATCGCCGAGTTCCTTGGGCACAAGTTTTGTCCTGTTCTGAGGGTGGGTATAAAAAAAGCTGGAAGGCTCCTGCACCCACACAAGCAGTGGGGAAGGATTACACCGTGCACGAACAAGTCCCTAATCATCCCTTTTGGCAAACTCCCGGTGAGCCACCTCCCCCCTTCCAGCCGGGAATTACTCTCCGGGTCTCAGCTGTGTGACATTTGTCAGCAAGGAGCAGCAGCACTTGCAGGGGGTTGGGGTGGATGATGCTATGGCAGTTGTTGTGCCATTTATCTCCCCTTTCCCAGCCCCAAACCTGTGCCCACCTTGAGCTTCCTGCCTCTCATGAGAGTGGCTCCAGAGACCAAAAGCTTTGAGACACTGGTATTTTAGATTGAGACTCTGGTATTTTAGGTTGAGATACTGGTATTTTAGGTTGAGACACCAAGAGCACTGGGTTTGCACAGAACCTCCAAGCAGCAGTAATCTGGGAGCTTCTTCTTCCCTTTTAGCCTCGAAGTCCCCGAAGGCACAGGGGGTTTAAGGATGTGGGTGGCTGGACATGATAAAAATGCAGATGGAGCAGAGGGTTGAATCCTTGTCCGGTTCTTGGAGTGTAACTGAGGCCACCAGAGCTGCCCCCAGGGCACCTCTTGTCTCTCTGTTTACACAAATTTCACTTGCCTGGAGCACACAGCAGGCCCAGGCAAAGCAATTGAGAAATCATCTGGTGCCGATGGATTTGTTAGCCAGTGTGGAGGGTACATTGGTTTCATCTGGGCACTGTGAGGCTGCTTACAACTTGCTAAAGAGCTTTCCTTGCTATTACAGATGCAGCTAAAGCCAGTGAAGGGCCAGCAGCTGACACTTGTTTGCTGCTCTGCCTTGGGAGCTGGACTGCAGGATGAATTCTGCTCCATTTCCATGAAACAGCAGATCTGAACAGCTGCTTTTGCTCATCTTAGGCATGCACAGGAGGCTAGGTAGCCTGTGTCACTGGAGGTGTCCAACTGTCCAAAAAGTCTGGTTTGTCAACACAAGCTAAAAAAAAAACCAAAACCAAACAACCAAGGCACTGCGATGTGGAGAAGTTCTTAAAGTGTTTCCTTGGGGGAGGGAAATCTACAGCAAAATTGTATTTGTGGTGGCATCACTCATTGTAAAGGAGGGTTACATGGGAAGAGGGAACAATGCAGTGCTCTTGGTGTTACATTAGTCCCAGGTTTTGGCATTGATCAGGGTCTCCAATGATGGATGAGAGCTGCTGGAGCAAAGTCAGATGTCTCCTGCTCCTTGCTTCAAAATTAAGTTTTGCTATTTTGTGCCCAAGCTTTCTATCTCCACCCTCCTCCTCTTGACAGTCACCCATCTTTACTTAGGACCCTCACTTTCTTCACCTGCTCCTCAGACTGCCTTAACTTTTTCCCCCTCCTTCCTAATGCCTTTCACAATAGATCTTAAAAGCCCCTCTCCCCATCATTCAGGGGGGGCCATCCCCTGCCATTCTTTGGTGCTAGGTGCACCCTAATCAGCTCCATCTCCCCAGCCAGACACCACTCTTGGGGCCCCCAGATTTCAGCAGAACAAAAGGATGGGGAAACCCGTGGGTGGGGTGGGGGGCAGTTAGGGAAGTTGCCTCTTTGCCAATGCCTCTTTGCCCCCCCAACCCGCTTGCTCCCAGTTTAACCATTAACAGGCTGGCTGGCCCTGCTGAGACAATGGTCTGTTTGTTTAGTGCTGAGGGAGCTCCTATGGGGGCCTGGCAGATTTATCAAAGCGAAGTGATTAGCTCTATTACAGAAGGGATTTGTGTAAACAAAAAGACAGGTGCAAAGAGACGATTCCAGCTGGCAAGGGCTTCACAGAGCTTGAAGCATTTCGGTGGCAACAAAACTTCTTCCAGGAAACAAGAGTCAGACCAGAGAGAATCTGTGTGTTCTGAACTTACTTGGCTGGCCCTCCTGACCACTGGGCCTCCCAGCCACTCATCCTCCCTGGCCCAGGTGAGGGAGATGTGGGCTTTGGTGTCCTTACAACCCTTCCCTGCTATCCCAGGTTTGTAGGTGTCTCACAGGATCACAGAATGTTTAGGTTGGAAAAGACGTCCAAGCTCATCCAGCCCAACCTTTGACCAACACCATAATCAAACTCCTAACCCTGTCCTTAAGGACCAGCTCCAAATGCCTTTTAAAAGCCTCCAGGGATGGTGACTCCACCACTCTCCTGGGCCATTCCAATGCCTGACAACCCTCTCAGTGAAAAAATGTTTCCTAACATCCATCCTAAAGCCTCAAATAGGTCCCCTCTGTCCTGGGTGGGAGGAGGATGGGTTGCAATGCTGGTGCATGGTAGTGCAAGCTCTCCCTCAGGGATGTCCCAGTTGTCACCCCTGAGACACATGAGGAACTCCACTTCTTAGTGGGAAGGCTAAACCCCACCTCACTGTCCCAGCCTTCTTCCCTCCTTGATCTGGGGAGGTTGTCTCCACCTTCACCCCAGCTGGGTCTGGCTGGAGCGATGCTGGACCACTTCTGTCCCACCAACCATCAGCAAAAATGTTTGGAATTTTCCTCAGTGTGGCATCTGACAAGGCTGATGCCAACCTCTGCAAGCTAGGATGAAGGCTGATCTCCAAAATTGCACCAGCCTTGACAAATCTTGAGAGTTTTCTGTGGAAACAGAAGTGGAAAGCCCTATTGACAGCCTGAATACTGTAAGCTGCTAGTTCAAAATATCTACTTTCCATTCCACTGCATGTATTAATTCACCAAAATGACTGCTCTGAAATTATTATTCAGTTTAAACTGCCCTGAGACCAGAATAAGTGTGCTTTTTATCCCCATTGCCAAAGTGGAAAAAGCTTCCTAAGAAGGAACACTTCAAAGCAGAGCACTCAGTTCTTCCAGGTCAGCTCTTCAGAGCATCACTGAGCAGGAGCTGAAGTTTTGATTGTGAAAGGTTTTGTGTGTGGAAAAATCAAAGGAAGAGGAGGAACCCCTCCATGGGCTGAATTTCTGCTTCTCTGATTTGAAATCTCATCAAATCTGACCCAGGAATGATTCAGTAAAGAGAACTTTGTCCCCCCCAGCTGCAGTTCCTTGTCACAGCAGAAGACTTCTAACACGAGCCTGTAATTTTTTTCTTCTGCAATCACCTTTTCTAGAATATTATAAACCTTTTCTGGTTCCCATGCTGCCTCTGCCCTTAAAGGTTCTTCTCAAAGGAGCTGTACTGCTGCTATATTTTTTTTACTGACTGTAACATGAATGAAAATGTTTCTTCAAATGTTATTCAGGCTAAGTATGTACTGGCAATGCTGAGTGAAGGCTGTGTTTGCCAGGGAAAGGCTTCAGCAGCTTGATTAAGCTGGTTGTGGGCTGAAAACTTGTCTCTTGAAAACTTGAAAAAAGGGGTGAGGCAGCTGTGCTCAAGCCCTCCTAGTGGGACAGTTTCAGGAAGATCCCTGTGTGGTTGCTCTGGTGAAAATCCCAGCTTTCCAGGGGATTCCTGAGACCTCTTTTGCTCACACAAGCACCAAAAGTCTGCAAGAAATGTTCCACACTACACCACCAATCTACTGCATATGACCTTTGGGACTTTGTCCCACGTTGCCTGGCTTTCTTTTTATACTAATCATGGAATGGTTGGGGTGGAAGGGAGCTCTAAAGGTCATCTAGGCCCACCCCCAAGATAGGGTTGGTCTCAGTTTGCAAAGTAGCTGGAGATGTTTGAGAGAGCATCCTCTCTAAAGAGACTTCATGAGCTGGCAGCTGGCCTCACTCAGAGCTGCATTCTTCAGCTGGTTGGAGGTAGCATTTATCACCAAAGGGAGCTATAAAATAAAGCCCTGGGGCTGCAGTTTCAAAAAACCAAAGCAAAACAAAACAACAAAAAAAAAAAAAAGCAAAAACAGGTGCCTCAACCGTGGTCACAAGATACGCACATCCAAAAAGAGAGCTGTGCAGCAAGCACTGGGTCCTGAGCACACATTGCTTGCATGGCTTGAGCAGGACATGTTTTAACTGCCCAAAGACTGAGGTCACTTCAAGTTGTCCCTTCAGAGCTCAGCTTATCTCTGAAACGTGCAACTTTTGCTGAATGTTACTTTAAAACCCCACCTAATGGCTCTCTCCCTGCTTCTGTGTCCCTGTTGCACTTGCTGCATGGATAACTTGAATTTTTGGGTCCCTGGATGAGAACAGTCATCATTTGTGCACTTTTCCCCCCTAAGTGTGACCTGCTGACCCCTTGCTCCATGCACCTCTGCTTATGGGCTGTGTGGGACTCATAGTGGCACTGATGGTAACACCAGTGCCCAAACAGGGCCCAGAATGTAATTTCCCTCTCTTGGGTCTGCAGTGATGCCTTTTGTACCTTTCCTTCTAACATGCTAATATCATTTCACACTAGAGTGTTCATGTCCTTTCTCCTCCCTTCTCACCATTATTTTTCTGACCATTATGTTGCTCGTATCAGCTGAAAACTAAATGGAGAGTAAAGATGGAAGGGGAGGGAAATCAGAGATTCAGGCAGTGAGAACAGAGCTGGTGTCAAACCAAAGCATGACCTAAAAAAGACCATGGTGCTCCTGCTTTTCACCCAGCAAACAAGCCTCTCTCTGCCTTATAGCTAAAATCTTTCTTGTGGAAGTGTTTCTGTTTTACCAGTGTCACATAATTCACATCAAGAAAGAGGAGGGTCAGTTCCTCTTTGTTGTGGTGTTGGATAGCTGGTCAAAACAGAAAGCTCAGAAGCTCTGCTCTTGCATCACCCTTCAAGGAGCAGAGCATATTTCACTCAATTAATGTGAAAGCATCAGTTCTTTTTTGCATTCAGCTGGCAAAACAGATCCACCAGCGTGACAGAATTATCTGAGGGATCTTCATTTATTTCTCTCCCCCAAGGGTCACAAAATGGAGATACATGAGAGTGGAAAGAAAACCAGGCTCATGAAAATTCATGCAATTATTTCTTGGCAAGTCATCACTACCATTTTGCTTTTTTGGTGAGGAAGAGGTAGAAATGCTGTTAGCTGGGCAGAGACCCTGTGAACCTGGGCTGCCAGCCCTGTGCCAGGGTGGGCACAGACCACCAAACTGTCTGAGCACCACAGGCAGCAGTGAAAAAATGGCATAAATGGCAAACCTGGGATTTCCCCATGTCTGCACCCCTTTGCCAAGGAGGTCAGTCAAAATCTTGCACCATCAGTCAAACTCTTGCACCATCAGTCAAAATCTTTAGTTTGCAGAAAGGCAGGAAGTGGAAAGGAGGAGAAGGCAAATGAGATGCTCTCTCTACAGCTTCTCTTCAGAAAGGTTTGAGTCTACTCTGCCACGTAACCAAATCCATGCAAATGCTGGGGCATCAGCTGTGTCCAATGGTGGCTGCTTCATGGAAGGACAAGGTGCTGTTTGTTGAACCATGCCATGGCACCTGTAGATCCTTGCCTAGGGGTGACCTGCTGGAAATCCAGGGAATTGCATGTGCCAAAGGTGCATTTTGGGTTGCCTGGGTGTCAGAGATCAGAGAGCACTTTGGTGAATTGCACAGTGAGGTTCTGGAGGGGAGTCAGGGCTGACATTATTCTGGGGGACCTGGGCTAGCTGAGAAGATGCCAGTGGCCCCGTTCAGCCTGTGCTTGGTACCCAGTGATGCAACACAGAGTTTGGTCATGTCTTATTCTAAATGCAACTCACACTGTGACCTCCAGCTCCCTGTTTCCCCCAAGGGGTGAGTTTTTGGCAGCCTGTGGGTGCAGGACAGCTGGTAGCTTCCACTCACAGAGGATGGGAGATGGGACTCAGCATCATAGGGATCTCACCACAGTCAGAGAGCAAACAGCTCTGGACATGGCTTGGTCTAGGGCAGCCCTGCTGCAATGTGTTACTCATTTCACCCTCCCTGGGTGGCCAGGCCCCAGGAAAGCTGTGATTTATATTGTCTCTAGGAATGGAGAAATGTAACCTTGCAGACACCTTGGTTTTGGATGTCCTGTTTGGGTTTTAGCCCTCCTTAGGCACAGGGAAACAAAGCAGAGACTGAACCTGATGTAGTAGCTCTCCCTGAAAGCCATCCTGGTGCTTCCCAGAAACATGGAAAAGAGGTGAGGTTCCCAGTGCTCTGTACAACTCTCATGGGCAATATATACTTGTGTGGAGAGGTACAAGTGTTTCCTATTTGGTAAGTGCTCTTCAGAGCTGATAAAGCTTTCAGACTCTCACCAAAATCCCTGAGAGGGTGGAGAGGGAGCTGCCACCCAAACCCCTGCTAGGTGGGATTTCTGCTTGGTGGCATGTTTCCCTGTGTGACAGGGAGTGACAGTGGCCCCAGGGTCTCATCCTGCCCTCAGTAACCCAGTGGCTGTCCCCAGCCCCACTCCTCAGGCAGGCAGAGCTGCTGCCCAGCAGAAGGACCTGGCCCTGCTTTCTCCATTGCTCCCAGTCCTAGTTTTCCATCAGAAAGGATCAGCTGTGATGTGCAGGCTGCAGGGGGGTAACCCAGCAAATGAATACCTTTCTCTTCACTGCCTTGGAGGGGTGAGGGTTTCCTAACATCCTAATGGTGCCATCAGGATTTGCTGTAAGAAAAACCTAACAGGAACAGCAACAAAACCCAGGGCATGCCTAAGGGAGAGCTGGCAATGCAGCTCATACCATTGCAGGCTGTGAGAGCTCCAGCCACCCCTAGGGACATCCAGAGTCTTCTCTAGGAAGCCAGCCCGGGTCCCAAAGGGCACCTGCACTGCAGCTTTGGGATAGGTTTTGGGTTGCCAGGCAGTCAGCACCCTTAGGAGCCATGTGAAAACCTGCTCAAGCCTTGATCCTTAGGAAGAAAGACTTTAAAAAGAAGATAAGGGCATGTGGGAAGACACAAAAGTTGGGGAGACAAGAAGGGGTTTCCTTCCTATATTTTATGTTCTGGCTTATGAGTCTGGGTTGGCTCCTCAGTTGGTTTGTAAGGGGTGAGCATCAATGATTGCAATGGCCTTTGCTGCTCTTGATAAAATCCTAACTTTAGATGATGAATCTCTAGACTTTCCTGGGCTTTCCTTTCCTTTATCTTACTAATGAGGGTTAGTAAAGCTTTGCTTTACTCCCTCCTATCAGCAGCCAGCTTACAGAGGAAGGTGTGTGACAGAAGAGGAGCATTGCAGCCTGGAAGGCCAAGCTGCTGTGGAGGTGTAATACCCCTTATGCCAGAGCCGAGTTTCTGCCCAGGGAGGGCAAGTTTCTGAGTTCCTTTTCTGTGCCCTGAAATCACAGTTGCTCAACGCAGATGTTGGACTGCATGGAGAGCTGAAGCTATTGCATGGAAGCAGCAGTTCTGTGGCTGAAGACTGCTGAGGAAGAGGATGGCAGCAGGGTCCTGCTGTGCACCAGTGATGGAGGCATTGGCAGCACAGCTCTGCTCTCAGGGGTGCAGAGGTGTCTGGGGGAAGCAGTGGTCCTCACCGAGGCAGCAACCAGCCTCTCCTTGCTGAGCATCAGTGCTTAACCAGCTCCCTCATCCTTAGGAACTCAGAAACCCTTGTGGATGCTTCAACCTCTTTCCATCCATGAGTGGCTGTGAGCCTTTCTCATATACACCTGCTATTGGCTTATTAGTCCTTTTTTTGTTGTTGTTGTTGCTCATAATTTCATTTCAATTCATTCTTTAATTTAATTTCATCATTTCATTTCATTTCAGGCAGCTTCCTCACAGTTTGGCAGCATCTGCAGTGGACACTGACCCATCCTGGAGTGGAGGGGTCCTATCTAGTGAGGGCTTTGCTGGACAAAGCTGCTGGTGGAGCATTCCTCATCCACCCTTTCCATAGGGGAGTGCGTGCCTTTTGTTACCCGCCAGGGAAGCAGACAAACAGGATTGCTCAATTAACATATATGTACCTTGGCAGGGCACCAGCCCGAATCGCTGGCTCCACCTTGCCTTCCCTTCCCTTTAGCCATATCGCTTCCCCCCTCCTCCTTTGACATACCATTCCTCCTCTCTATCTGGGTTAATCTTCATCACTCATTGCCCTGATGCTCTCCTGCTCTGACACGCTCCGAGTTTCAGTACAATTCCTGCTGCAGGTCGTGTCACGTCCTCTCACGCCGCCTGCTTTCCGCGGATCCCCAGGGAGGGATCGCAGCCCGGAGCAAGACTTCCTCTGCTCGCAGTAATTTTTTAGGGCGTCTTTCTAGCTGGCTGTTCAGCTCCCTGGGAGGAGGAGCGTTTGGTTTGCATGGGAGAGCTGGCTAAAACGCGGTGCAGGGCAGAAACCAGGCTAGCGTGTTGCAGCTTGAGCTTCTGCCTCTGTGATTTAGGCACTGAGGGATGCAGATTTGTTATTTCTGGAATGTCAGAGAGTTTCACTTGAGGTGGTTGGTGTTTGTTTTCTAAAAGGGCCCAACTGATCCCCAGCTTTTGGCCAGCACATCAGGCTCTTTTGAGGAGAAGGGCTCTGGTGCTGCAGTGCTCTCTGCCACATCCCTGTTGCTGTAGGGGGTTGATCGGTGTCCTTGCCGGCTCCATGCAGAGACACTGATCAGGGAGGAGCTGCTCTGTGCCATCCATTCCTCCCTGCACTTCCCAGCTTGTCCTGTCCTGTGTTCTCCTGCCCACCTCAATCTGATCCTCCATTCCTCCAGGCCACACCAACCCCTTTTCCTCTCCTTCACTCGTGCTCTCTGTTTCTGCCCATCCTTCCTCATTTGCTTCTTATCTTTCTAGAGTTGTGTTTTATCAGGTAACACCTTGCCTTGACACCTTGCAGCTGAGCTGTGCATGACATATAAAAGGTGCCAGCCTTTTGATAAGGGGTCTGTGAAGATCTTCCCTCCCCTGCCCCTTCATAGAATCATAGAATCACAGAATGGGCTGGGTTGGAAGGGACCTCAGAGCTCATCAAGTCCAACCCTTGCTCCACTCCCCCCGTGGTTCCCAGCCCATGGCACTGAGTGCCACATCCAGGCTCTTTGGAAATATCTCCAGGGATGGAGAATCCACCCCTTCCCTGGGCAGCCCATTCCAATGGCTGATCACCCTCTCCCTAAAGAAATTCTTTCTCATGTCCAACCTAAACCTCCCCTGGCACAACTTGAGACCTCTTGTGCCCTCTTGTCTTGCTGAGAGTTGCCTGGGAGCAGAGCCCAACCCCCCCCTGGCTCCAACCTCCTTTCAGGGAGTTGTAGAGAGTGATGAGGTCTCCCTGAGCCTCCTCTTCTCCAGCCTCAACACCCCCAGCTCCCTCAGCCTCTCCTCATAGGATCTGTGCTGGATCCCTTCACCAGCCCAGTTGCCTCCTTTGGACCTGCTCCAGGACCTCAGTCTCCTTCCTGAGCTGAGGGGCCCATGTCCTGTTGATGGAGGCTTTGCAGAGAATCAAAGAGCATCACACTGAGAGATTGGTGATGGGAAAACCTGGGTTTGGGTGAAGGAGGAGAAGTGACTGAACCAGGAGAAGGAGAAGCCCCCCAGGCCTGGAGGACACAGAGGTGAAACATCTCCCAGGAGAGGCTGGAGGAGCAAAGCAGAAAGCTCAGAAACCAAGCAGACTGTGCCTGGGTCTGTGATTGCCTTGGCTGCTGAGTTAACATGCAAAAGAGACCGTGCTGCCTTTGTGTTTACATCTGGTATCACTTCCCTGGGCAAGCCAGAGGGCTGGGCAATGCCTGGTGTCATGGGCTGTAATCTGAGGTCTTTGTGCTTTGTTGTTCAGCGGTTAGGGGAGGTGAGACTGCAGGGTGCTTTGCATAGGAACAACAGGTTTGCATTTTATCTTTGGCCCTAAGTAATTGCAATGGACCTGGCAGATGAGATGAGGTCAGAGGCCATGCTGCATGGAGAGGGGTGCAGCAGTGGGGATGGGAACCTCTCCTTCCCTTTGGATAAGCAGCCAAAGGATGTTTTGAGACCAGATGAGAAATATAGTGAAAAAAAGGTTATAAATGTACCAAATTATAGGAGTCCTACTTCAGATTTCCAGGTGTTTCTTCTTTGGTGGTGTAACTACTGCTGGGTAGTGAACAAACTCCTATAGACACTAGAAATCCTCTTCTGTGAAGGACTGAGCACCCCACATCTATGCCATCTGGAGCTGTTCTCCTTGCATTCCTTTTGGAACAGCTGAAACCTTCCACATTTATGTTTTTTAGGGTTATATCTCACCAACAACATGCAAAACCCTAATCCCAAGCTGCAAAAGGTGGAGCAGCTCCTGCTGTCTCATTTTCTCCATCAGGGGAGGGCAGGAGCAGAGCAAGGAGAGCAAGAACCCCTCATCCCTGATGAGCAGTCACTTGGTGCCTCCCCTCCTTATTTCCATCCCAGCAACTGGTGGTTATTATTTTTAAAATTAGCAATACATAAGGAAGAAGGAAGTTTGGGATCCAAGCACATAAAGTTGCTTGGTGAAAAAAGCAGAAAAGGAGATAAATGAGTTCAAGGAATTAATTTCCTTTCATGGTGACAGTTTTATCCTCTCCTGAAAAGTAAAAAGGCAGGAGTGAAAGAAGGCTGGTGCAACCACTAAACCTCTAGAAAGGCCAACAAAAATTGGTTGTTTGACAGCTGGTCTTCAAATAAAGGTGGAACAGAGCTGTGCTTGCTGCAGGCCCCTTCCCCTATCTTTGCTCAGGATGACTGAGATGTTTATCACACACTAACCCCAGAGCAAGTTATTGCTCTGCAGGAGCAGCAATGACCCTAAATCTAGCTCTATATCTCTTTAGACTTCTAGTCCCAAAGCCAGCCTGGTGTAGGTGCTTGGTTGGCCCTGAAGACTTCTTGGCACCTGCATCTAGCCTTTGGCTGCAAACTTGGTGACAAGAAACCCCTTGTATCCTGCTCCCCTTGTGCCTGCTTTAGGTTGGACCAAGTCTGAGTGAGGAGCAGTCTGGCCCTGTCCTTGTCCCCTCTGTTCTTCTCTCCCTGGGCAACTGACCACTGCCTGGCCCCTGAGATGATGGGGAGGAGGAGAGCACTAGGCAAATATCCTCAACTTCTTAAGATTCCTGCTTAACGAGCACATTTGCTCCATGGTGCAGTTTTGTCTCCTATCAGTAACCTTATCAGGCTGAGCCTGCCTCTGCCACCTGCAAGCCCAGATATCAGAGGTGGTGGTGGAGGGGAGGGCATAACCCAGTTTGTTTTAAGTCCCTGGGTGCTAAAGTCAAGAACAAGTTTCAAAGCGAAGATATCGTTTTATTTTTGTCATTAAAAAAAAACCCCAAAATAAATAAAACCAAAGGGATAAAACACCACCGGCTCGCTCCAGGATTGGCTGAATCCAGACATTTCCTGTCAGGTGCCCGGGGTGCTGGGCTTTCTGTTTGTCCCTGCTGAAAGAAGAAGGTGCTTGGCACCATTCCGGGCACGTGTCATGCAACTGCTGAGCCTCTCAGCCTCCTAAACCAACTCCCCAGAAGGTGCCAAGTCCTGTGGCTTCACCTCTCTACGTGCCTGGGTGCTCGCAAAAGGACTTTAGGATCTGTTCCACAAGGAGTCGGAGGGACCAGCAGAAGAAAACGAGGTGTGGCCACATGTAACTGCTCACTGCCACTTCAAGTGGGTTTTTTAATGTTTTCTGGTCAACTGCTCAGACATCTTACTCATAGCAGGGCTGGGCCAGACCCTGACCAGCAAAGGGGCAGAGGATAACACTTGACCTCACCTCTGGGCTGGTTGAGTCCTGCAGCCTGGGAGCCCAAACACTCTCCAGGGGTCCAGTGGTGCTCCACTCCTGACTGCATTTGTCTTTTAGCCTGGCACAGGCTTTGTCATATCCAGGCAGCAGCTAATACACTGACACTGTCTTCATTGTTGAAGAAGAGAATGAAACATAAATCCCTTATTTCTACAAATGTATTAGAGATATGTAGGACTTTGGGAATTTGCAAGTAATCTTAGCCCATTCCGTTGTACTTTAAACAGATGAAAATTCTGTTTTTTAAGAAAACTTTGAAGACACAACCTTTTTTCAAGCTCTAAGTTGCATCAAATGTCTCGGAGATCCGGAGCAATAGAAATCCCAGAGAAAGGCACGAGCTGGACACATCACTGGTGACATGAAAAATGTGATTTGTCTGTCTTTTCACTCTTTATCTTGTAGACACCAACAGCAACACATCCAGGCCCAGCCTATCTGCTTTATGCCATGCTTGTGTTGGAGTCTTGAAGTGTGTAACACGTGTTCCCAGGCATCTCCTTGGCAGTGCAGCACAGCACACGCGTGTGCCCAGCGTGCTGCACAAAAACCTCACGTTCTTCAAGCTTTTTAGTGGGGTCTGTGTGAGGGTGAGCAGTGGCAGGGGCAGGGCAAGATGGACAATGAAGCAAGGAGGGGATTTTTGGTATCCAGCCCTACCCATGCTTCTGCCCAGACAGGCCTGCTGGTGCTGTAGGGCTGCTGGAGCTCTTGCAACCCCACAGCTCCCTGTGCGTGTGCAGAAGTTGTCAGCACGGGTCAGGATGAGAGATGCCCGTCTGATTTTGGAGATAAGGAGGGAGCCTTTTCATCTCAGGGATTGCTGTGAGCTGCCTTGACACAGCAGCTCAGCTCTGGGAGCAAACCCTGTGGAGGGAGGTGATGTTGAATGCAGCACTGAGTTGCCCTCTCAGAGCCAGGGCCTGCACCTGAAGGCTGCCTTGGTGCTGTGTTTGAAGTGGAAAAAAAAACAACAAACCAACCAACAACCCTGAGACAGAAAAATGCGAGGCTCTAAGGGTAGTTTTTTCCCCCTCTTTCTCCTTTGCTGAGCCATGAGGACTCGGCGTAGCTGGAGGCATAGCTTGCTAAGGATCTGTCAGCTCTCCAGCCCAACCCTGTGCTTTAAACAGGACAAACAGGTTATGACATTAAAGTTTCAAAACCTGGGGGGGTGGGAGGGGGGTGTTCCTTGCACGGGAAAGGTTAACACAGGGGCACTCCAGGCCCCTGGAGAAAGGGAGGGGATGCTTGTAAGTTTGAAATGCAGACACAACTTTTCCAAAATCTGAAGAGCTGGCTCAGAAGAAAACCAAACCCACTCTCCCCACCCACCTCTCTCCTCCAGAGGCTCTGCAGAGCTCTGTACCTTGACAGGCAGAGGCTTGAAAAGAAGTGGCCCCGGGCAAGGCTGGATCTCACCCTCACCTGAGCAGCCCTGGCTGGGGCAGCTGCCTCCAGTCTGGGGCCAGGCTTCATGCTCTGGGTTGGGGAACCCTGAAACATCCAGTTGTCAATCAGTTAGGGGAGAAAATGCACTCCCCTCCATCTGTACCACCCAGCAGAGCCCAAAGATAGATTGCCTTGCACCTAGAGCCTGCAGAGATGCTGCTGGTCAGGGCTCTGTGCCATTCCACCATTCCACAGGGAAAGCCAAAGCCTTTGGTTTATTTCTCCCCTCATTGGTGTGGAGGGCTGTGGGCAACCCATGGGACTGTAGGATGAGGAGTTTTGATGGGCTTGAAGGGGAAGCACATGCCCTGGGAAGCAGAGAAGAAAGCTCTTGCCTCTGGGTGTAAGATCTCTTCCCTACCATGCCCTACAATCAGCACTTTATGGAGGATGGGAGGAAGAAAAACTGCTTTTTGCCTGCCCCATGGCCTGGGAAGCCCCTCTCAGCTCTTGTCCTTGCCTCTTCACTGCAGTTCTGGAGTTCTGCAAAGGTCACCTCCAAATCCAGGCTGTCCCCATGGCCAGGGCAGCACCCACCACCCTAGTACAGAGCTGCCTTGCTGGGGTCAGCAAGCAGGGGGTGGGTGTGAAAAAAACCCCAAACCTATCCAAAGGTTATGCCAGCTCCAGCAGCCCCAGAACAATATGCAAAAGTCCTTGCTAAAAGATGAGAAAAATCTTGCAGAAGTTTGAAAAGTTGCCCGTGAGATGCTAACTGGACTGCAGATTGGGCAGTGGACCCAAGTGTTGCTGCCATGGGACTCTTTGGGGTCCAAAACACTCTGAAGAGGTTTCCCAGGAATAGCAGAGTCCAAGCATCCAGCTGGTGTCAGCACATGGCCAGCAGCTTGGGAAGCACCTGCACTGCCTGTGAATGAAGGAGTGGGGAAAGGGGAACTTTTGGGGGCAGGAGTGAGCATACACTAAGTATGTGCATATTGCAGGCTGCAAGAAGTACTTCTGACTCTTCAGTAGCACCTGGGATGGACTTTGTTTCCTTAAAACCCCCAGGAAACTTTGGGTGGGATTTAATGTACAATTTTACAAGGCAACACAATGTTTCCACCAGTCTGTAGTGCAACCCTACATGAAATAATTGGTGTGCATGGTCCTGGGACTGTTTGGTGCTCAGGGCAAACCCCTAGTGATTCCTAACAGGAGGCTGGCCAGGGACCTGAGCTCTCTCCCAGCTCCAACACAACTTCAGGAGGCCATCTCCTATGGCAAAACAGCACTTCTTATTTAAGATATGGTGTGGTGAGGAGGGAAGTGCTGTGTGGGGGTGTTCCTTGTCTCAGCTCAGCCACCCCTGGGTGCAGGATGCTGTGTGTGCACCCCTGAGCATCCTGAGCAGCCCCAGCTGCTCTTGGACCAGAGCACTGGAAACGACAAGCAGAGAGCAAGCTACCACCCTGCTCATGCCTGTGTCCCTCTGGCTGACAGATCCCCAGGCTCCAGGAGGGTGACACCCTGACATTTCCCCTTCTTCTGTTTCCAAGTGTCACTTCTCAGCACAGTCAAGGAGCTGTCAAGCTCCCTGTCCCCCGTGGTGCCTCTGAGGGCACCCACCCCAACCCTGCTTCCAGAAGAGGGGAATGAGAGGAAGGGGGGCAGAGCAGGGCAAGGGGATGGAGATGACAGCACTTGGAAGCCCCTCCCCAACCTGCAAGCAGATCAGGCTTTAACTCCCAGCCATTGTGGGCACTTCCTTGTGGATATTTATTTTTTTAAAAATAATTTCTTCTAGCTTCTGAAGCCCTCCAGTGCCAAGCTGTCATTTTGCTCTTTTAATTGTATTTTTTGCTGCTCTCTAGCAAGTCTGCAAGCTGCTTCCAAGCTCTCTCCACACTTAACCATTTGCAGACAGAAAGATGTGCTGAGATGTTTTTCTCCTTTCTGAAGGATGTGCTCTTTCCCCCTTTTGCATCCCTTTCAGTGGCTGCTGGAGCTGGTGCTAGAGTTACAGAAAAATTCCTGTGAAGGAGCAGGCAGAGTATTTGGAAAAAGGTGAAAAGAGAAGAGAAGAGAAGAGAAGAGAAGAGAAGAGAAGAGCAGAGAAGAGAAGAGAAGAGAAGAGAAGAGAAGAGAAGAGAAGAGAAGAGAAGAGAAGAGAAGAGAAGAGAGAAGGCAGTTCTCAAGGAAACCCCCCTTGAGACTCCTGTTTTAGCTCACATCTAGGGCTGAGAGAAGTGAAAACGAAATATTCTCAAATCTTTGCTATTCTCAGCAGCTCTCAGAAGGGAAAAAAAGGTATGAAATGGTGACGTGGGAAAAAAAAGCTAAAATGGATTCAATAATATGTTTTCTGTTTGACAAGTAGCAATTACCAGAAGCTTCAGGAAGAGGTGCTTGGCTCCTGGCATCTCACTTCTCCTTCAGCTGGCTCTGCTCTGGTGCAAGCTGTACATTACCAGCAGAAATTCTTCAAGCCCAAAGGTTGGTTTGATCACCTGGAAGCACAAACCTCTCCCAACAAGCCTAGGGGCAAGGAAGCAAGATGCTATTTCAACCCACAAGATGCTTTTATGTATGGTATCTGCTTAAACAACCTCCAGAGGTGGCACTCAGCTGCCCTGGCACATTTGCAAGTGCCAGGTACATCCCACCAAAGACACATTTTAAGCAGAGATGATCTGACTGGTGTGGTGGGGGGCAGGAAGAAATCTCCTGTGCTTTTTGCTGTTTGTATGGGGTCACAGAGCAGACAATGGGAGCACATAGCCCCTGCCACAGAGTGATATGGGGGCTGTCACAGAATTTTTCTGGTTGGAAAAGGCCTTTAGATCATTGATCCAACCACTAATCTAACACTGCTGAGTCCAGTGCTAAACCATATTCCATCTACACATCTTTTAAACACCTCCAGGGATGGAGATTCAACCCCCTCCCTGGGCAGCCTGTTCCAGGGTTTAATAACCCTTTCAGTGATGAAAGTTCTTCTGGTCCCCAATCTAACCCTCCCCTTGGCATAACTGGAGACCATTTCCTCATCTTGTTTGCTTGCTACAAGGAGAAGGGACATGCCCCCACCTTGCTGCAACCTCATTTCAGGGAGTTTTAGAGCAATTAGGTCTCCTCTCAGCCTTCTTTTCTCCAGAATAAACAACCCCATTTCCCTCAGACACTCCTCATAAGACTTGCTCTCCAGACCCTTCACCACCTTCATTGCCTTTCTCTGGACTTGCTCAAGCCCCTTGATATCTTCTTTGCAGTGAAGGGCCCAAAAGTGAGAATAGTGTTCAAGGGGTGGCCTCAGCAGTGCTGAGTTCAGGGGGAAAACACTTCCCTCCTCTTGCTGGCCACACTATTACTGATACAACCCAAGATGCTCTTGGCCTGGGACAATTTTGGGTCATGTTTAGCCAGCTGTTGACTGACATCCCCAGGTCCTTTTCCTCTGGGCAGCTTTCCAGCCACTCTTCCCTGTAGTATTACATGGGCTTGTTGACTGCAGGACCTGGAACTTGGCCTTGTTGAACCTCATACAATTAGCCTTGGCTGATCAATCCAGCCTGTCCAGGTCCCCCTGTGGAGCCTTCCTACCTTCAAGCACATCAACACTCCCTCCCAGCTTAGTGTCATCTGCAAACTTGCTCAGGGTGCACTCAGTGCCCTCATCCAGATCACTGATAAAGACATTAATGAGAACTGTTCCCCAACACTGAGCCCTGGGGGACACAACTCTTTGGGCCCAGCCATACAGTCCCTTTTTTACCCCCCAAAAAAATACACAGGTTTAAGCCATATGTTCCTCAGACCATGGGCAAAGTAGTGTTGGAACGAAGCTCAGACCATGGAAAATGAGATAGTAGTTTTGGGATACCCGAGTCTCATTTTTTAAATGCCTCTTTCCAAATGGGAAAGGAGATGGTCCTACAGCTCTAGGATTTTTTTTGTGGAAGTAAGCAGCTCACAGGGCAGCAGAAGAGCCCTTTCCTTTCTATAGCCATGAGGTCCCTTGTCACATAGGGAGTTTCATCTGGAGCTGGTGGGAAGCAGAGCATCCCACAGCAGCAATGCATTTATATGGTACAGAAATAGGACTTCTAGGGACTTCTAGGGAGCTGCTCCAATGCCTAGAAGAGATTTGGCAGGATTTGTACCTCCCTTACCACCCTCCCCTTCTTTCAGCTACAGCTTTCCTCTGCAGACCAGAGGCACACCTGAAAGAAGAGGTCTTGCTGCATCTGCCTGTCACAGTCCTGTCCACTGGCTGTAGCACCAGTGACATTTACTGCTTCCCAGCCTTGCAAAGATGACACTTTTGGGTTTAAATCCACTGCATGGATCAGCCAGTTGACTTACCTTACCACAAGGAGGGGCAGATGGTGAGGAAGAGTGTGGTGCTTGAGTATAAATGGTGGCGGAAGGTGATGACTACCATGGTGGGCAATTGCCTGTAAAAAAAATGCCTGTGAGATCCAGACTGAGTTTGCAGGATCAGTAGTTAGCTTAAAAATGTTCTCCCTCACAGGAGAGGAATTTGTCCCTTGCCCTGCAAGATGCAAAAGCTTCTGGCAATGGAAAATGCAGCTGAGTTGTGTCCTTGCTCAGAGCAGCAGCAGGGATGGGACACGTGCCTGGGTCCCCAAAGTGCCATGTGCTCCCCCAGGGTGCAGCACCACGACAGCCTCTGCCACCTTCCCACTTCTTTTGGTTGTGTCTCACAAGCTTTTCTGTGGATGAGGAAACTTTGCCTACCCCTCCAACTCTAAAGTGTACTGGTCCTGTTTACTCTTCATTATGATAATTAATGCTATTACTGTTATTGTGGGGCTACCTAGAATCTGCCTTCAAGGGGTGTTTTAGATGAGGTGATGGCTAAACACACAGGACAGGACAGGCTCTGCCCTGCAGACTTGATAGCCAGTGCTGTTCATCTTCCTTGATTTGGAAAGGTGCTGGTCGTGCTGCTAATTGAGTGCAGGTGCCAATTTGGTAAAACACAGTTTCATGAACTTGTTCCTCCTTTTGTGTTCTGTTTGCCACTTCCTTGAAGGACTCACAGATAAAAAGACCTTGTCAATGCTTGCCTGAGACTTTCCAAAGCTGTTTATTCTGGTCGTCCAAAGAAATTGCTGCTGGGATGGAGATACTCCATGTGCAAACACATGTAGGAAGAACAGAGGGAGAAAAATGGCTATATTTATACTCCAGCCTTTTCTACAGCAAACCAAAGATGTTACAATCCAAACAGAATATTTTTAGAAAGCCCTGAGTTGTGCCAGGACAAAGAAAGCCAGAAAGAGAAGGTAAAAGAAAAGAGAGTGTGCTGTGGGCAGGGGGAGTTGGGGCTGATGGGGTGGTGGGGACCCACAGCTGCCCCTCCCCAAGATCCAGTGCTTTGTGGTCACCATTTGTCCCCTCTTCTGGACACGTCACAAGGAAGCTGCATGCATCCCAGCAGAAAAGGTGGTGACACCATCACATTTGCAGCAAACCTGACATAGAAGGGCTCAGACCCTGCAGTGGTGACAAGGGCATGGGACAGACTGAGTGGTTCAAGCTGACTGCAGGGATTGAAATCCATACCCTTAAGATGGCCTTAAAAACTTCAAAATTTCTTTAAAACCTCCACCTCCGTGAAAAACTTTGAAGCCAACAATAGCCCTGCCAGCGTTGTGGAAGAAAATGTGCATGGATGTGAAAGAAAATGGATGTGGAAGAAAATGTGGGTAGATGCATCTGCTCTGCATGTTTACAAACCACCATCCAATTCCACTGCATTGGCAGATGGGGCTGCTGTGGCCACACACCCCCCAAGGGAGCAGAAACCAGGAATATCCATGTTTCAGGCAAAGACTGCTTTTTCTTGGGATTCAGAGGGCAGAAGAGTTGGTTGCAAAGGGCTGGGAGGATCAAGAGAGGAGAAGTAGCACTGGGCATGGCTCATGGCCATGACTAAATATCCTTTGGGGATATGCCCAGGTCAGCACTGCTCTCCTGTGGCTGTCCAAGGAGAAGGTGTCCCACTGGGGCAGCATCACCACCAAAACACCAGGGACAGTGTTACTCAGAGTTGACTCTGTGGTGACAGCTAACAGGAAGGGTCTAAGGGGTGTCTGAGATGTAGACATGGATGCCCTGTCCTAAGAGCCTCAGCTATTGATTGTCATGGCTTGGTCCCTTGAAGCCACCTGCTCCCAGGGAAGGGAGGGAGCTAGTTTGGCTACAACGGGATCCATCGAGTCCCCAAACCCTCAGCTTCTCCTTCAGGGCTAATGGAGGAGTTGCTGGGCATGCAAGGGAGGGATTGTTGTACATTGTTGCCCCAGTGTCTTCTTGAACAACTTATCAACCTGCATGTTACCCATCATTCTGCAGGTCTCCAGCAATGGCAGCCCAGCAATGGCGTGAGGGGAGGGAGGAGAGCAGAGGGAGGAGAACTGGATGAATTTGGTAAAAATTTTTGTTCAGCTTAATTCAGACCACATTTCCTCAGAGACTTTGAGGCACATCATCAAACAGGAGATCACTGTCAGCTCCATGACACTGCCATAGGGTTACCCATGCTATATTATCTATGTATACAATACCAATATTGTAGTTTGTAAGTGTGTCCTTCCTGAAGTGAGAAATCAAGCCCGTGGGTTATTTTACCTTCAAAAAAAGAATTCTGAAAGAGCAGGCTGCGTGCCCTAGGGTGTTTGCAGCACAGAAAGGGTAAAAACACTGTCTTTATTTCTTGTACTAAACTAGAAAATTATTTGGTGTGGGCCTGGCAGGGGCTTTGCAGCTGGGAGCAGGAATGGCTGCAGCCTCCAAACAGGGAGGTGCAGGTGCCTCTCCCCAGTGCCTCTGCCCCTCTTCTCGCTCCTCCCTGGGCCCACCGGCAGCTCCCTGCGGCTCGGGGGAGACGCGGAGGGACGGACGCGGGTAAGGGGCAGGGGGGAAGATGGCGAGGGTGACGATGGCGGGGCGGGGGGGGAGTGAGGATGGAGGTGGGAGGATGGCGCGAAGGAGGCTGAAGGGGCGGGGGGTGAGGATGGCGGAGCCGCAGCGCCGCCCGGTGAGCGGCGACCGTACTGCGGCTTCCTAGTGCGAGACTGATGCGGGCATAGTGTTGCGGTACTGCTGCTGTGGTACTGCTGTGGTACTGCTGAAGTATTGCTGTGGTACTGCAGAGGTACTGCTGCTGCGGAGCTGCTGCGGTACTGCTGCTGTGGTACTGCTGAGGTACTGCTGTGGTATTGCTGTGGTACTGCTGTGGTATGCTGAGGTACTGCTGCTGAGGCACTGCTGTGGTGCTGCTGTGGTACTGCTGAGGTACTGCTGCTGAGGTATTGCTGTGGTACTGCTGGGGTACTGCTAGAGGTATTGCTGAGGTACTGCTGAGGTACTGCCGCTACAGTACTGCTGTGGTTCTGCTGTGGTTCTGCTGTGGTACTGCTGCGGTTCTGCTGTGGTACTGCTGCTGTGGTACCACTGCTGCGGTACTGCTGTGGTATTGCTGCAGTACTGCTGCGGTACTGCTGTGGTACTGCTGAGGTACTGCTGTGGTAGTGCTGTGGTACTGCTGAGGTACTGCGGCGGTATTGCTGAGGTACTGCTGAGGTACTGCCCCTTCGGTACTGCTGCTGAGGTAGTGCCGCTGTGGTGCTGCTGTGGTGCTGCTGTGGAGCTTCTGTGGTACTGCTGTGGTACTGCTGTGGTACTGCTGAGGTACTGCTGGGGTACTGCTGAGGTATTGCTGTGGTACTGCTGCGGTACTGCTGAGGTACTGCCACTACAATACTGCTGTGGTTCTGCTGTGGTTCTGCTGTGGTACTGCTGCGGTACTGCTGAGGTACTGCTGTGGTACTGCTGCGGTACTGCTGGGTACTGCTGAGGTGTTGCTGTGGTTCTGCTGCGGTACTGCTGAGGTACTGATGTGGTGCTGTTGAGGTACTGCTGTGGTACTGCTGAGGTAGTGCTGTGGTACTGCTCTGGTACTGCTGAGGTATTGCTGACGTACTGCTGAGGTACTGCCGCTGCGGTACTGCTGCGGTTCTGCTGTGGAGCTGCTGCGGTACTGCTGTGGTATAGCAAGACAAGAGGGCACAGTCTCAAGTTGTGCCGGGGGAGGTTTAGGTTGGACATTAGAAAGAATTTCTTTATGGAGAGGGTGATCAGACACTGGAATGGGCTGCCCAGGGAAGGGGTGGATTCTCCATCCCTGGAGATATTTCAAAAGAGCCTGGATGTGGCACTCAGTGTCATGGGCTGGGAACCACGGGGAGAGTGGATCAAGGGTTGGACTTGATGATCTCTGAGGTCCCTTCCAACCCAGACGATTCTATGATTGCTGTGGTGCTGCTGTGGTACTGCTGCTGTGGTACTGCTGCTGTGGTACTGCTGCGCTACTGTTGTGGTACTACTGTGGTATTGCTGTGGAGCTGCTGCGGTGCTGCTGTGGTACTGCTGCTGTGGTACTGCTGTGGTGCTGCTGCACTACTGCTGTGGTACTGCTGTGGTATTGCTGTGGTACTGCTGCGGTGCTACTGCTGCTGGCATATGGCTGCAGTACTGCTGTGGAATTGCTGTAGTGCTGCTGCAGGCATACTGAGGCCATTCTGCTGCCATACTGCAGCCGTTCTTCCGTGGCCCTCCTGTGGCCCTGCTGCAGGCGTTCTGTGTCCCTTCTGCTGCTGTACTGTGCAGCTCGGCCCAGTTCGGCCTGGCCCGGCCCAGCCCAACCCCTTGGTAGAACCCCACTGTGTGAGGGAAGCCTCTGGGACTGCACATCCTGTAAATCCAGTCCCCCCTTTGCTCCTCCGTGGCAGGCGGCTGACAGGATCCCCCCTGTCACACAGGACACATCTCACCCGCTGTGAGGGATGGGACTGGGAAACCAAAGGTGCCGTGTGGAGGCCCCGGGTTGGTTTCTACCCCTCGTGCCTCAGCGTTTCCCTCCTGCCCGTGCCCCATCTGCCACAAACGCTCCCCTGATTTCTGTGAGCCCCAGGAGGTGGTGAGGGAGCTGCAGAGCAGATCACAGGACTCCCACACAGCAACCTTGGCCTGGCAATGCTCTGGAGATACCTACTAAGAGAGGCAGCCCTTAGGAGCAGAGGGATTCCAGCAAAGGTCTGTCCTCTGCTGGAAAAGCACCTTCCAAACCCTCCTTGTACCCCTGCACCTCTCAGCCCCTCATGCTGCACCCTGCTAGAAAGTCACTCGATCATCACAGCCAACTCCTTCCTGATAGTTCCAGAGACATGTGGAGACTGGACTTATAAAAAGTCATCTATTTAAACCATTTTCCATCCTAAAACACCCTACACAGAGAACTACAGATGTCTGAGCATTCAATGCACCACCAGTTCATTCCCTGTCTGCAAAGCTTACCAGCCACCAGCACTTTCTTTCTGAACACTGCTTATCAAACAGTGCTGGCCAGAGAGGATGCCATTCTCTTTTTAACCAAGTGTGCTTTGCTTTGGGCTAGTTCTCCATGGGTTTTATACTTCAGAACTTTCCATTTTCCCTCACGTTCCTAAACAGAGAAAGATTCAGCCTGTCATTTGGGGTTCCTTAAATTAAGAATATGTTATCTGAAAGGGCTTTGCCATGGGGACTGCCTAAGATCAGCTTGGATGCTCTGTTCCCCACAAGGTCATGGTGCAATGGAAACCTGCCCTTGCACCAGGGCAGAAACCCTGTCTTTTTGCCTGAAAAAACCCATGTTTGCCTTGTTTCCTGAGCCTCCCAATTCCAGCTACCTCTGGTGTCGCTGCAAAGTGCAATCAAAAATCTGTGCTTCTTTAATACCCTGTGCATCACCTAGGAAAGGGCTAATGGGAGAGACAGACCACTTGAGAGGCTGATCAATAGACCTGCCTGATTTTGATGTTCAATATTTTGCAGGGGGAAGTGCTGTCTAAACCCTCAATTACCCTTCCCTCGCCTCCTGACAACCACAGAGGTTTAAACCCTCTTCAGTACCTGTAAGTGGACCACTGCCTAATCAAAGGCTGGAAAATGCCAGCACATCCCTGAGCCACTTGAAGAGGTGAGTATTTAATGCTGAAAAGAGATGCAGTGGAGGGAAACAGCCCCATGCCTCCAGTTATAAGGAAAATAGGGAAAACAGGGAAGAACAGAAAAAGCAGTTTTTAGAAAACACGTTAAGATGGACCGGGTGTTGAAGATGTTTTAGGAACAGTTTCAGGAGAACCCTGTAAGCCCAGATTTTCTGGAAATCAGGCCCAGATTGGTGTGAACTGGGCAGGAGGCTTATTGAGTGGGATGGGTTTTGATGGTAGAGAGTGGGGAGGCTGCAAGCCCTGCCCTGCCATGGGGCTCACTTGGCTTTGGAGTTGTTCCCTGTCACCTGCTGTGACACATCCCAGGGCTGGGAGAAGGGTTGGTGGGGAGGCAGTGGCAGGCACCCATCCAGAGAGATAACCAACAGCCACCCTGAAATGAAGCAGGGTGAAAACAAGGAGGAGAAAGAGGGGGAGTGAACATGCTGCCATGAACAGATGAGGGACAGGAGGATTCTGCAGGCTGGTTGTCCAGCTGGAGGCAGCATGCTCAGCTTCCTGGAAATTCAGTAGAGGAATAAGATTTCATGTCTATCTCCACCCATTAAACAGATCAGTGTTTACTGAAAGGAAGGGTTGTTCTAAGCCCCTGTTTTTTTTTCAGGAAACCACTGCTTCCTTACAGACATCTCCTGGTAGAATCTCCTGGCAGCAGAGGAGAGCAGCAGACCTGAGAGCTGCTGAGGTTTTGCAGTCCTTTGATGAGCCCCTTGCCTGATGTGAACCCACAGGAACAGCTGGAGTTTTCTACCTCCCAGTTCAACCCCTGTCTTGGCCACCAAAAGCCTGTGGGAGGCAGAGGGAAGGCTTCAGAAGAGAAGAAGTAAAAAGAGACTTGCAACATCAGACACATTTATGAGCCATTCCTTTAGTGGGCTGTGAATCACAGTGAAGAAGGGAGCTGAAAGGATGGTTTGGATTTCTTTTCTTCCTTGATGCATCTCTGATTACAGTTCTTTATGACTTAACATAAGTTTTGATAATTCTGACTGAATAGCAAGGGGGAGGCTCTAAGACTTTAAAGCTGCTTTGCCCAGAAAGTAGGCAGAAGAAGTTTCTAAAACAGCTTTTAGCTCCTCTTTTAGGGTCATCTGGCCCTCAGAAGGAGATTTCAGGTTTAGGATCAGACACCTCTAGGCCACCACTTCTCAAGAACACATGAGAATGGAGTTTCCTTCAGTCATGCATGTAGGGAATTAGGCAGAAATAAAACACTTGTACTGTTCTGGACAGCTGTGGACCCTGGGAGAAGGGTATCATCTTTTCAAGTCTTGTTAGCAAGAATAGAAGCCCAGAGACTGCCTGACCTATGGCCAATCCTACCATCTGCCTTGAGACAGGAGGATAACCAAGAGACTGTGAGAGCTGATGAGGCACCATCAGGTCTCACCTGTGGAGAACACAACCTGGGGTTGCTTACTGTGTGCCCGAGGCCTGATGGAGCAACCATTATGGTGGACAGGTAAGAGGCTGAGTCCTGTTCTTACCTCTGCTGTCAGAGTGGTTCCAAAGAGTGTTTATCAATATGGTGATAGGTGTTTTATAAATATAAATATAAATATAAATATAAATATAAATATAAATATAAATATAAATATAAATATAAATATAGATATAAATAGAAATAGAAATAGAAATAGAAATAGAAATAGAAATAGAAATAGAAATAGAAATAGAAATAGACATAGAAATAGACATAGAAATAGACATAGAAATAGAAATATACATAGAAATATACATAGAAATATACACAGAAATATACATAGAAATATACATAGAAATAGAAATATACATAGAAATAGACATAGACATAGACATAGACATAGACATAGACAGAAATAGAAATAGAAATATACATAGAAATGTACATAGAAATAAAAATAGAAATAGAAATATACATAGAAATAAAAATAAAAATAGAAATATACATAGGAATATATTTATAATAATACATAAGAGGAGCAGCACCTGGTGGTGTAATTATGGATTAGAAAGGATGTGAATATGACTTCCCATGCTACTACTGAACAGATATGAAACATCTTCCTGTTCTAGGACCTCCAAAGCACCTTGCAGCCAAGGACAGGTATCAGCCATCTTCTGGAGAGCCTCTGGAAGGAGAGGGGGAGATAACATCAGCCACGTCAGCCACTTGTTCCTGGTCCCCCTGTGCCAGCAGTAGTTGGACTATGGGATGGGAGGCTCCTGGGACATGACTCAGCACGGGGCCCATCCTGGAGCTGAGTCACTCTGGCACCACCAGAGGAGAGGAAAGGCCACCAGGCACGTCACAAGCAGCAGTCAGTTGCCCTTCTCCATGCTCTCCCCCCTGTCACTCTGTCCCCACAGCTCACAGCTGTCCCCAGGCATCAGGGACCAGATGGCACAGAGCAAGGAGCTGATGTGGCAGCAACTCTGATGTGTCATGGCAATTGGAACAAGGAGGTGAGGCAGGCATGGTGGCACTGAGAAGAGGACAGTGTGGTCCTTATATAAAAATCTTCCCTGCAAACTGAAAAGTGCATCGAGCAGGTAACAGCTGAAGGGAGGGAAGGAGTCAACCCCTTAACCCCTTCTTTCCTTTTCTTTCCCTTTTCTTTCTTTGTTTTGTTCTTGTTTGTTTGTGGGTTTTTTTAGGGAGGAGGGGTTGTTTTTTTCCTTTATTTTTCATTGTGGAGGTTTTTCAGGGAGGCTTTTCAAGAGCATCTTATTTAACAGCTCCTATTTTAATTTTTTTCCTTTTCTGTTTCCTCCATTGATGATCTCACACATTCTCACCTGAGCAGCCCCAAACATGCTGTAAGGCTTAGTTGCACACAAGGCCTTTCAAATAGATCTGGGCCAAGGGGAGATGATAATTTGGGAAAAGAAGCAGCTAGGAAAGATGCTCTAAGGACAACCAGTCTCACCCTGAGACTCAAGCCACCACTATCACCCTGTGCCTAAGCTGCTTTGGCTATGCTTTGGTGACTTCCTGCTGTGCTCTAGGAGACAAAATGGGATCAGGAGAGAAGGTTTTGTGCAGAGCTGGTGCACATCCATACCCCCCTGCCCATTCCCCATGTTGTGCTGGGAGAGATGAGATGCTCCTTTTCTGGAGCTTTCTTCTCAAGGAAAAAAATGGTGACCAGTGCTGAATTTCAGTCTTGGGTCTCCACTGCCTGGCAGCTGCAATTTTCATGGGGACACCCCAGGAATGAAAACAGGTGCCCCAAGTTGAGGGGGGCACCACAAGGTGGAGATGAAGGCCAAGTTTTCTGCCCATCCAAGGTCTGGCTTGACCTGTATTGATGTCCTTAAATGATGTCCCTGAAATCATGGGCTGCCGTGGCACTGGGATGGGGGGGATGATGAGGGTGGGATAGTAACCAAAACAGACAGTGGGACCACACCAGCTCTGCACCATTTGTGTATTTCAGGTGCTCAGAGGTGCTGGGCAACCTCAGCAGGGATGCAGCACTGGAACTGATCAAACAGGGGCTTAAGAGAGACCTTCCCCAGGGCTGTAAAGCAGTTTGCACCCTGGGGCACAGGGAAAGTCAGGGAGCTGTCTCTGCACCCACATTGTGCTGTTTATCACCAGGGCAGAGGGAGCATCTCCACTGGGGCTGTGTTTGCTTTGCCTGGCTGTGGCAGTGTGATAGGGACTGCAGTGACACAAATGGGGACCCTGCCACCCCCCTGCTGTCACTGTCAGTGATACAGATGCTTGTGTGCACAGCCAGACCCTCACCCTAGTCCCAAACCTCCACCAGCTTCAGCCCCCAGCTCTGTGCCCACCTTCTCCATCTTTCAAATTCATCTGCACTGCTCCAGCCCAGCCCAGTCCACCACAGGGAATGGGAAGGCTCCCTTATCACCTCCCAGCTCCTCCATCTCTTTGAAAAGCAGAGGGAAATTCTCACATTTCTCTCAGTCATTTGCAAAATGCCCACACCATGGAGAAGCTGGTCCTGCACCCCCTCACCCACTCCCCAGCAATTTCTTGGCCAATTTCAGGAATAAACTACATTGGAAAGCCTGACCTGGCTCAGTGTGCCTTAATCACAGATTATCAGGCACATTGATCCCTTCCCACTTCTGATGCTTCAGCATCCCAAATCCCCAGGCAGTGCCCCATGGCAGCATCCCAGAGCCTCTGTGCCCAGGGCTGCCCTGCAGCATCCTCTGGGCCATGGGCAGCTGGCTTGGGATGATCCAATCTTGGGGATGGGTGCCTCTTTTTTGTGTAATTGTGAGGGGGACTGGTTTTCTGCATTTTGGCTGCCATTTTGAAGCTCTGAACTGAGGGATCTCAGGGGGTATTGCTTGATGTGCTCTCCTTCACCTGTCAGGTTATTTCTGGACAGATGGAGAGCTTTGATCAGTGCATGGTCTCCCTCAGAGCTGCCACACTTGTGTCTCTCAGGTATCAAAAAGTTCCCTGAGCTTTCCATAAGGCTCCTTTGTGGAGATGCTACTCAGTATCCCTACAAAATAATATTTATTTTGTTAAAAAAAACTGCTGTAAGATGTGATGCATGAAGACCTGAAGTGATAAGCTGAGTGTGGCTGTGCTGAAGCCAAGAAGATGAGACCTTTTACACCCAAAGTAGTCAATTTCCCAGTATGCAAAGGTTCATGCTGATGAAAAACATGGAAAAGATGAAAATCCAAGGAAAGATCTGTGCTTTTTAATCATGAGAGCCTTTGTTCATCCCAGTCGTGCCAAATAACTCTCTCAGGAAGCAGAGATTTGGCTAAAGTGCTGAAGAGTGTTCAATCCATAACAGCCAAACAAACCACAGGAAAGTGTTAAACTAACCTCTTGCCATCCCATTATCAAAAAGAAAAGAATATAAAAGGAGATAATCCTTGTTTAAATATCACAAGCAGCAGCTGAGTCAGTGGGAGCTTTAGACTGGAAATGTCAGGGAGGAATTTAGATTTTCAGAGCAGTTGCTGCTCTGCAATTATCATAAGTCACTTACAAGGACCCCTTGTCTCTCTGTTGCTCTCAGCCACGTGTCTGCAGGGAGGGGAGGGGGGGCAGAGACAAAACACATGGCCCTATTGGGGACAGATAAGGAAAACGAATGCCATCCCACTAAAGGCAAAAGGCAAATCCCTCCAGGCTATGGCTGGGCTTCTGCCACTCTGCAGGTCTGGTGTGGGAGGGGAGGAAGGGGAGCAGGAGCTAGAGGAGGACAAACCCATGGGAGAGACAGGGAAGAAATAGGAGAAAGAGGAGACTGCTGGAAAAAAAAAAAAAACACGTGCTGGCTCCCCCATTTATTTGCTTCTGGTGATGTTTTGGGGTTAGGAATGACCAGGGAAACAGAACAGTTGGAGCTTTTCCTCCTGCTTCTTCTCTGGAGCTTTTCCTCCTGTAGCAGTATGCCTTGATGCCATCTAGCATGTCCCTGATGTAAATTAAATCAGTGAAACTGCTGTTAAGTGTCCTGAGGCAGGCACTGCCTGCACCAGCAGGGAAAGGAGGAAGGATGAGCACCCAAACCAGCTGATTTCTCCCCCATTATGTGATGGAGAGACACATTTTCCCAGCTGGTACAGTGGGAAAGGCTGAAGACTTCCTCTGCAGGGCTGCTTTTCTTCACTGGCTTATCTGATTCAGAAAGTGAGATCTGCAAGACCAGGGTGCAAGGTAGAAGAACCTCAGCCATGTTGTGTTGGTGGGAGGTGGTAGGGGTCTGCTCTGCCTTCCTGCCTGGGGACAGGAGGTCTGCCTGCTCTGCCTTGCTTTGTCAGATGGGTTATCACAGCCACATCTCCCCTGCACAGCACCTGGGCTCTGCCATCCTCATTAGGATATTTTTTCCTTGTCTCTATGTCTGATGGACACAATCTTCCAGTGATGTTACCTGTTCCAGTTGGGACAATTCAAGCAAAGGGTTGCATGGCTTTCCCAGTGCCCACTGGGCTTGTTTGCCCTCACTATTATGAATGTGTGTCCTACAGCTGCCTTAAACTTTTCCTCTTTGCCTAACTTTGTTCTGTTCTCCACTAGATTAGAGGATCTGTAAGCAGAGAGGACACTTCTGCCATTGGGAGGATTAGAAATGTAATCTCTTAGATCCTGATTTTCCATTGCATCCTCCCAGTAGCTTAATGACAGCATTACTGAAGGCAGGCATATTGTACCAGTCTGGATCTCAGACTTTTCTTTCTTTACTTTCCATGAGTGTGGATCAATAAAACTTTGTTGATACACCTTGAAGATCCAGAAGAGAAGCAGAAGGCTTTGATGAGTCATCCTCTTAAGCCTGCTGGGTGAAATGAACCTTGCCATGGGTGATACATTTATATTCATCCTCTGAAAAAGAGAGGAAAATATTTTCTTGTGCTCTCTCTCCCATGCATTTACTTGATGACTACCTGTTAGGAATAACAGATGAGAACCTGAACAGATATGGATCAATAAGAAAGCATTGACTTCACTGGGAAAATGCTGGTGACAATTTTTCCAATGCAGAACCCTTTGTGTCTCCATAATCGAGCTCATCCATTTGATGCTGGATGCAAAACACCATTCTGCCTATAAACAGAACAACGAATTAACATTTGGAGGAAGTCAATATTGTGACATTTTCATAGGTCTGAGACCCTTTGTATGACTCCTAATGCTGAAACCACAGCAGACCTTTGGTTTGACAGGTGGGTGGTTTTTATCCTCCAGTGCCTGAGGAGAGAGGGAACCGAGTGGGTAAGAAGACAGTGATTTTTTTTTTTTCAGGTGGAAGTAGCACTGAGTTGCAGTTTGATGGCCCACCCTGCTGACCTGGAGCTGCCATTATGGAGCATGAGAAAGGCAGCAAGAGGAGGGGGAAGGAGTTGTGTCTATGTCAGAGGAGTGACATGTTCATGAAAAAGGAGAATGCTGGGCAAACACTGACAAGGCAGCGACAGAAAAACCTGACAGAAAAACCTTGGCTTCTTCTGCCATCATTTTCTTCCACAGCCAGAGCAGCAAGGGGTGGGTGACTGGGAAAGCAAGGGAAAAAACAATGCTCATGAGGAGATGTGGGGTCCAAACCCAAACCCATTGTATGACTCCTAATGCTAAAACCACAGCAGACTTTTGGTTTGACAGGCAGGTGGTTTTTATCCTCCAGTGCCTGAGGAGAGAGGGAACCGAGTGGGTAAGAAGACAGTGATTTTTTTTTTTCAGGTGGAAGTAGCACTGAGTTGCAGTTTGATGGCCCACCCTGCTGACCTGGAGCTGCCATTATGGAGCATGAGAAAGGCAGCAAGAGGAGGGGGAAGGAGTTGTATGTGTCAGAGGAGTGACATGTTCATGAAAAAGGAGAATGCTGGGCAAACACTGACAATGCAGCGACAGAAAAACCTGACAGAAAAACCTTGGCTTCTTCTGCCATCATTTTCTTCCACAGCCAGAGCAGCAAGGGGTGGGTGACTGGGAAAGCAAGGGGAAAACAATGCTCATGAGGAGATGTGGGGTCCAAACCCATCCCAACCACACCAAGCAGCTCTGAAGTGCAGGTCCTAACAGGTGGCAATGGCTCAAAGTCCCTTCTGGTCCCACTCCATCAGCTTTGGCTGTGCCAGGGCCATGCCAACACACAGTGCCCTGTGTACCATCCTTCTGGAAGGGCAATGGGAGCTTAATTTGGATCTCTCACCATGTCTTGTATTTCTCTCTTTTGATGCTGCCACAGGTTAGATAAATTACTCCATAGTGTGAGTGGATGAGCAAAAGGGTTAAACACAACAGGCCAGACACCACGGTCACTGGCAGTGAAGAGGCTGAACACCCCAAAGGCCACTTTAAAGAACAACTTCATGTGGTAGGACTGGGACTTATTGAACTTGGCAATAAAATGGGGACATGCCCTCAACCTTCTCTTCCCATCTGGAGAGGATCCAGAACACTGAAAACCTCTTCCTGCTGGGACTTGCAAAGGTCTGGAGAAAAATGAGCAGCAGCATTTCCATGTCACTGAAAGGCCTAATGGGCAGTCAGATTGGAGGCAAGAGGACTGAAAGGAGCAGAGGTACAAATATTTCCACTTATTTCTGCATTTATTGCCCACTCTTACCTGGTTCTTTCACAGCATTTATGAGCACCTCGAGGCAGAAGGCAGGGAACAAAGCCTGAGTTAAATAACTTCCCCACAGCCACACAGTGAGAAGTCAGAAAGGCAGGTCCATGGGTTTTTTTGTGGTGTTTTTTGGGATTAGAATTAGTGTTGGACATCTGATTTTTCTGGTCATAACGTTTCTGATGTTTTCAGGCAACTCTTTACCTGCACAACCCCACCCTTTTTTAATTTTTTTTTTTCTGTAAAGCAAACTCACAGTCAAACTCCACATTCAAATACTCTGTGCCAGCTCTCTATATGATAGTTACTGTTTCTGGAGGGTTTTTCCACCTCTCTAGGAGCTCCTAGACTCCTCCCCAACCTTTCCTCTGATCTCAGAAAGTCTGTGGGGTTTTTTTTTTGTTTGTTTTGTTCAGCTGTTAGTTTTATAACCCCACAAGATGGCATGATCCAAGAGCCAGGGCATTATGTTCCACTGCCTGCTCCCAGCTGTCTGCTTGCTGCCCACATTTCCAAAGAGAAAATTGCTCCCAAGTGCTTCTTCCCCACTGATCCAAGAAAAGATGGTTGGTTTGGATTCTGGTGGATCATCAGGACAATATTACTGAATTTTCACTTGCCTGTTCCATGCCTGATTCCTGAAAGAGAGAGGGATTACTGCTGCATTTCTTTCTGAAAGCTGAGGGCTGAATTCTCAGTTCCTGGTGAGAAGCTATTTTTCTCCAGCCAAGCAGACTACCTCCCCTCTGAAAACTCCCCAAATCATTCACTATTTTGCTGGAAATCAGGTTATTTTCCTGGTGGTAAAGACTTTCCAGAAATGCATTTTCACTGCTGACCAAAAAGAGGAGATTTGATGAGTTTTGAGGCAAAATATTATCAGCATGAGTACAAATTTTCTACTCTAGATGAAAACAGAGTTGTGAGACCAGCTGGCTCCATGCTTCAAAATGAGGGGCTGAAGGTAATTTTTTGTGTGTGCAATAGGAATATTCTCAGATTTTAAATAAAATGTGACCTGGCCTTCTGAAATGTGAACTCTCAGACACTGAGGTTTGAATTTAGCTGCTGAGGATATTGGCCTTGAGCCCTCAACCATTGGTTTGCATCTGGGGAGCAGATCTTATGCTCCACATTACAGAGACCAAAGCAAAAAGGCACTGGAGAAAGAAAGTTGCACAGCTCTGCTCCATTTTCTCTAGGAAAGTGTATTTTCTGCCATTTATTTATTTTAAAAAAGCATAATTGGCTTTTTAAATTTTGCATTGGGATTTCCCCACTGCTGGAAGAACAACCCCTGCACAGGAGCTCTTCACATCCCAGTGGTCACCCCTGCAGTGGAGGGGGATGAAGGGCCAGGACCCCCCATCTGGGCTGTCCACCAGACCAGGTCTGAAACTGCTAAACCTCATCTGATTTGGCAAAGTTTTTCTCCCAGAGCTTCAGGAAATGTCTTGTTTTTCTTACTGAAGAACTAGCACATCTTTTCTGCTTGCAGCCCTGCTTCCTCTGGGCTCATCAGTTGTGAGAGAGTGGAGCATGAAAGCCAGTGTTTTCTGGATAATAGGAGGCTGCAAAGTTAAGAGGGAGATGAGGATTTTAATTCTTTTTTTTTTCTTTTTTTCCTCCTGCCACTGCTCCAGTCCTAGGGAGACTGCAATGACGTGGAAGCCTGAGGTGTCATTATGGGTTATTAAACTCCTTTCTGTCACTCAGGGATGCTGAATGGAGCTGTGAAGGGAGAAGAGAAAAAAAAAAAACATCTCTTGATGGAGCTGGCCATCCCCCCTGTAATTGCTTCATGTGTCAGACTGTAATTATTTAGGCTGTGGAGGGGAAGAGGGGGAGAGAGTGAGTGAGGAGTGGGAGGAAGAGGTGTAAGGGGAGCACTGAACCCCACAAGGCCATCAGGGTTGTGATGGGAGGTGGCAGCTCCTCAGATAGTTGCACAACATCCCTTTCTTTGGCCTTGCAGATTGTTTTTGGGTCTCTTGAGGCAGGCAAAGTCAGAGCTGGGAGTCCATGGGGACTGGTGCAGTGAAACAGTGTTTGCTCTTTCTGCTTTCTGTCAGATTTTAACCCCACAGCTGCACACACCTGGCACCTGCACCCAGATGGACGTGTGCTTGGAGTCTGCAACCCAAAGCAGTGATGAAGCCCCATCCACCTCTTGTATTTTCTTCATAAAGCTTCCCAAGGACTCATCTTCCTCATCAGCAAATTGGGTAGGAAGTCCAGCATGACAAAAGCTGAGACCAACCTGGCTTGGTTTAATCAAACAGGCTCACACTCCCCAGAAGTCGTGTCTGAAAGCAGCAGAGCTTAAACATGGACCCAGACAGGTGGTTTGTAGAGATGTAAACACATGAAAAAGATGGAAATGTCCAAGCTGGGGGTGGTCTCCAAAAAGCTGGCACTTTTCCTTGGGAATGTGTTAAGGAGCTTTGAGCTGGACCAGCTGGGAAAAGGTGGGGCCTGTGTTCTTGCAGCTTCTTGCCCAAAAGAACCTTCTGAAAGGTGGTTGCTTCCAGCTCACCTCCTCTGCCAGCTTCTCCGGGGCAGAAGAATCCCAATCTGCTTTTTCCTCTCTTATCAGAGGGGAAAAGTCTTGTGGCAACTGGAAGTTCTGTCCTTGGTGACACAGAAAGCAGGACTTCACTTTGGCTACCTGGAGCCTCCGTGCTGGAGAACATTTTTGTAAGATGCAGGACATCAGCCAGGGATTGTGGGGGGACAGACTAGCAGGGCTTAAAGAAGAAAAGAGTTGTATTCCTAATTTGTCATCCATATAAAAAAGAGGGATTAAAAATCAAGGGCTTTGAGAAGAGGTGACTAAGTAGAAGAACTGATGAGCTTAAATAAAGTACTGGATTTCACAAGGAGATAAACAATAATAATGAGACAAAAGGAAAACAAAACAAATTCAAAGAGATCCCATCTATTCTTGCAATAGTCTTGAATGCTTGTCTGATGTTCTTGGTGCTTTTTAAAGCCACTGTTTATCAGAAGAACCTTCATTTCTGTCTCTGAATATATTACAGCTTGCAGGAAGGCTGAGTGACTTGATCTGTTCCTATATTTATTAAAAGAATTTTACCAATTTTTTCAATTCTTTACATGAATTGACATTTTAAGGTTATCCTTTCAGCACATTGATTACAATTTCAGATAACTGGAACTTGCTTTGATGGCTGATTTTAAGTTTATCATCTCTGGCAAATGTTGTTCTGAAGAGACCTTTAAAGTAAGTCTGTCATAAAATAAAAGGCCTAGTAAAATAGTTTATCTTTCTTATTTTAAGGTAAGAAAACAATATGAAGGAAAAGAGATAAAACCCATCAAATAATTTGAAATTTGTCCTAAAATTGAACTGAAAACCTCAAACAAAAAACCACTGAAATTCCATAGTCTGCAGGCTGTTCTAAAGGTAGTGCAATCCAGAAGAGTTCAGCCAGAATTAAAAGTTTATTAGATAAATGCATTCAGATGCTATTCTTGCAACTCTTCTATGCAAGTCCCTTTTTCCTTGCCAGCTGAATTCCCAGTGAGGCTCAGTCTCAGCCAGGCCTTTATTTGTCAAAGCTCACTTTGCAAGTGCATCATACCAGCAGTCTCTGAATAGTTTTAATTAAGCACTTCTGGAATATTAAGCCTAACTCTGACTTTCTGCCCTTTATACCTTTGCAGCTTCATCCCAGACTATCCAGCATCACCAGTGCATGAAATGGCCTCGTTGGCTGGAAAGAAGCATAGGACAACTTCAGCAAAGCAAACAGGGAATGGCTTCAAGGGGAATCTTCTTTCTTTGCACTGGTGTTAATGGAATTACAAAATCCTCTTGGATTTTGTAAGTGAGGATTTTTTATTTTTTTTTTTTAAGTGAGTGGATTTTGGGAAAGATACACAGGGATATTCTTGAGGCCTCTTTTGGAGCTGGTTCTTCTTCCTGCCATTATCTTCAGATGATCAATATGGTCTTAGTTTGTTTTTAATCCATATGTTTCCATAGAAGATTTACTTCCTACATACCATGAAGCACTAAGAGCAGAGAGGACTCAGTTTACCTAAGGTTACACACTGGTGCAACCTAGGACAGATACCTGCTGCTTAGGAGTTTTTTCTGAGTGTCTATTGACTTACTGCTCATCTTTAACCCCACCCTGTATCAAAAACAATATTGAAAAACACCACAAAAACCCCAAGAATTTGCCCTCTTGGTTTCTAGAGAGGATCAGATCTGTAGCAGGGTGAAAATCAGAATGAACTGCTGTGACTGACTTGGGAGTGGTTGTTTGGGGTGGAGTTTCCCCTTCAGACTCAGTGGCTGTGATTGGGGTAAGCCAGAAAAGTCCCAGCATGGGCATGAATATCACACTGCTTGAGGGTCCTGACCATGAGGTTCCTGAGAAAAACCTTGCTTCAAAAAAAGCCAGGGCAGAATGTGGAAAAATGAGACAACATGAGTGGCAGTCTGCACGAGATCCTCATCTCCTCAAGTTACATGGAAAGCTTAACTTCAGGAGGAGCTGGGCTGTGTTTTAAATGAATGCTGTCCCACAGGCATTTGGGAAGCCTTCTCTTTCCCTTAATTAAGAGGCAATCAGTTCCTGAGCAGGATAACAAGCTTGGCCATCCAAGAGAGCCATCACTCCTTGGGTGACTGTGGTGTCTCAGTGAAGCAATGTTCATCTTTTTCTGTGCACCTGGTGGAAAGATGGGCTCAAAAGGGCTGTGGATGGGTACAGCCTGCAGGGAGCACAGCTGGGACACCTGGCTAAGGTGGGAATGAGCACAAGTATCCCAAAGCATTGTTTCCTGCACCCCAGTTTGCCCAGTTACCATGATCCTCCTCAGCCAGTGGCACAAAGCAAATCACCCATAGGGCTGTGCTAATTTGTATTCCCCAATAAAGGCTCCCCAGGACCACCCCAGGAGCCAGGAGGTGACTGAATCTGCAGTGCTGCTTCTTGACTAGGTGCTGGGCAGCAGAGATGATAGGGGACTTATCCTTAAAGTGGTTTTTTGGGAAGATCTTGCCACACCAGGCAGCATTTCCCTCCATCAGTTTGGTGGGTTTTAATCTTGTGTTTTGAGCATCCAGGGTTTAGCAGAGGCCAAACAGGAGGTTTAGGAGACTCAGAGGGGATTAAGAATGAAATTAAATCTCTCATTGTGTGAGGTGGTACCACACAAGAGGACACAGGGGCTGGGGAGAGAGGAGCCTCCATGGCTACTTAACTCCTTCTTCTGGTTTCCACTGTACTGAATATGTCCTCAGCAACAAGAGAAGCTGCTCTGCTGGAATTAGAATTATTTTTGATCACTAATGGACCAAATTTTTAGCTGCTGTCAACTGCTCACTTGAGCTTCTACTGAGCTGGGGCTTTCCAAGCTGCCTTGGTGGGGCTGGCAGTGTTGCTCCTGCTGTCTTCTGAAGGAGAAGGTGAACATCAAGACCTTTGCAGCCTCAAGGAGATCAATGGGATGCTGCCCATCCCGGGCTTTTGGCACTGCAAAAATCATCAGCATTCTGGCACAGACTCAGCTGTCCTGCCAGGAAAGGACATTAATTTTATCCAGGTGTCTTCAGCAGATGTCTTCCAAAGCAAGGCCTTGGGTGGCAAGGTTCTGGGTGTGCTCTCCAGCAGTCAGCCAGTGAAATGCCACCAACTTCCCCTCTGCAGGAGTCTGTGCCAGCTGGTGGCCTCTCCCTAGCACAGTGGTGGCTCACACAAAGGAGTGTGGATTCCCACAGCTCTTGGTTGGCATGGGAGAGATGCTGCAAATCCCCTGGGAGGAAAACACCACTTCTGCTGGCAGCAAAACAGAGTCCTGGAATGGGTCCTGAGCTGTGAACCATTGTCACAGCCCTAGAGATTCTCAGGCATTGGGTCTCTTAGGAGTTATTGCAAGAGGAGCAAAGCCCTTGGGAAGGCAGGATTGAGAGGGATTATTTTTTTTTTCCTCCAGATTATTTTCTTTAAAGCCTTTTAAAGTCCTGAGGACTCAAGGGGGCTGATTCTGTAGTCCTGATGTCAGTGTTACATGGCCAAACCAAAACAGGAGGTAGTGGGAGAGCACCCAAAACGCACTGAACCAGGAGGTGCACAAGTGAAAACACCATCCAGTCCCACAGCTGCCTTGGGGGAATCAGTGATATTTTCCTTTTCATTTACTGCCTCAATGAGAAGGCAAACATGGGGGGGAAAAAAAACGAGCCAGAGAGCTCTGAATCTCTTCCTTCCTTTGATGTTGTCCATTCACAGATCAAAATCTTTACATGCAACTCCCAAGATGGACAAGCAAACGTGCTGGGCTGGAAGATGGCATGAGAAAACTCCATCAGGAAAAAAGGGGAGGAAAAAAAACAAAAGAGTAGAAATCTTTTGGGTGGCAGGCAAACAGGTGGGGGGAGTGTCTGGTCTGGGAAGGCAGGGTGTCTGCAATCTTTGTAGCGATTAGATTTAATGGGACAGAAACGTTTCTCTCCTCCACGTCCCCGCCTCCTCTCAGCCTGAGGGGGAGAAAAGAGGGAGGTGGTGATAGGGAGGTGGCAGGGGGGAGACAAGATTTGAAAGACTCTTTGACGTCAGCCCTTCCCTATAAAAAGCTGGAAAGGAGCTGGAAAGCAGAGATCAGAGCTTGTGGAAGAGCAAAGATGCCAACCCCGAACATTTCCACCTCTGCAGCCAAAGGGTTCCGCAGGGCGGTGTCAGAGCTGGACTCCAAGCAAGCTGAGGCCATCATGGTAAGACAAACCTATCCCACTTCTTTTCCTCCCCCTTCCCAAAACACAACCTTTCCCATTTCTACAGGGAGAGGCAGACAAGGATAGATGGACCAACACCAGCTTTGTAGGAGTTCCCCTATACGGACACCTCCGGGGTCCAGGCTAGAGGCAAAGGGAAATGACCCCACAGTTCTCTCTACTTGTGAAATGCAAACATTTAGGAGGGTGAAAACTTGAGCTAATGCCACCCCCTGCCCTCCCCCCAGCCAAAGCAAGGCAAAAAACCCCATAGACCTAAGTCAGAAATAACAAGGAACCCAAGTGTGCAAGGCAATTAAAAAATATTAATGCTCCCTTGATTTAATGACAACAAACTGCAGAAATTTCACCTGTTCCAGCATAAAGAAAAACTGTGGCTATTACTTCAGACAACATAGGAGGCACAGGCAACTTAATCAGTTTGTTCACTGCTGCTGTGTCCACAGTTTTGCTTTCTCCCAGCACATTCTTCTCCTGTTTCTGATCCCAGACTTTCTCTTATTTGATCTCAGCCTCAGGTTTAGCCTGGGGAATACTTTTGCACACACAAGATGTACGTGTGTCAGGGAGAGGAGAGGAAAACTTTCTGCTGAGCTGTCAAGTGCCTTTCAAAAGCCAAACCTGGCCAACCCATTGGACTGTCTGTAGGGACAGGGACATTTCACCTCTTAACACAAATGCCAGGGCAGGCAGGAGGAGCCCAGACACTGGGACAGTCCTGTGGGTCAGAGCTGTGGCCAGGCTGCTGGTGACACTGAAAGAGCCAGGGCAACCCCTACAGCAAATCCACCAGGAGGGGACCCACTGGGGATGCTCAGCAAGAGGAAACCTGGAAATTGAGCTGAGTTAGGGAGCAGATAAATTTGGCAGATTCAATAGGTTGATTATAGAGCTCCCCATTTCTCTTCCCTATAGCCAATTGCCTTTTTCCCCTGCTCCCCTCTTAACCCTGTGTGATGCTCTGACACAGTAAAATCAGACTGATAGAAAGAGAGAGGTGTTTTGGAGAGTGGAGTGTGCTGAAGAAGAAGGGAAACATTTAGGAAGCAAGGAGGTAAGGTGGCTTTCTCTAATAAATGGAAATCAGGGAAGGCTTCCCTCTGACACAACCATTTTCATTCTGGCAAAATAATAAATACTTAAGTGGTTCTTGAAAGCCTGGTATTTTCCAGGCTGCTCATCAAATCAGTACTTGAGATGCTCATTGCTGTCTAGAGAGGGGGCAAGTGCTTGGTTATCAAACACTCTGGGCTGCTGCTTCATGTTTGATAGGAAAGAGGCCACTGAACACGGGGGGCAGAGGAATTTGAGTTCACCAGGTGTGCTGGCAGCCTGCTTGGGGTGAGGAGCTCCCACAGCCTGGGGCAGACAGAAAACCTCAGGCCATCTTTGCATCCCTTTTAAAATAATAAAAAAGCCCAACTCGAGCTCTTTAGCATCATTCTGAGAACAGGCTGCACGAAAGCCTTTGCCTTTTGCTCTCACCTGGAGCTTTCCACTGTCCCTTTACTTTGCTGGTTTGTACCAGAAGGAGGCAGATTTCTGTGTGACATTGCATGTCCCCATCCATGAGGTGTTGGCATGAGCCACCAAGCCCCTGCTCACCACTGCACCAACTCTGGCAGGTCTGAAATATTCCCTTGTGAATAACCCCCAGGGACCAGCACCCTACTGCAGGGGAAACAGGGAGAAAAAAGCACCAAACCTTTACAATCCCAGAACTCATCTACACCAGCAGGTATTTTCCACACAAGCTGGGCCAGCAAAACATCAAACTCACATCATGCAAAAATCTTTTGTAATGTATTTAGGGGTTTTTTGCTGCTAATAGTTTTTACAGGACACCCTGGGGCAGGGATTTGCTACAGAGCACAAAAGCAGAGCCAGGCAGGAGACAGCAACTGGAGGTAACCCAGCAGGCAGGAGTGTCCAGGAGAGCAGGGCTCAGACATCACTGTCCCCATATTGCAGGGAGGGAAATAATCTTTGCAAAATCCTGCAAGTTATGAGCCAGGAAAAAAAAAAAAAAGTACTTCCACTCAGCACAGTATTTTTAATGACATTGTTCAGGGAGAGCACTTGGAGCTGCAGCAAATTCAAAGAAGGGAAAACAAACTCACACTCTACAAGAGGTGAATGACCACACCAGACTCAAGCCCCAGTTAGGCAAATAAATACTTTGCAAAATCAAAGTAAACTTCTCACTGGAGGCAGATATGGTCTCAGGGAGCTAATCTGCAAGGCAATTCAGAAATCCCATGTAATTCTGCCTTCTGAAACCAGGAAAGCATTTATTAGGAGAGATCAGTTTGGTTGGTTTGTATGCCAGCTTCCTAATTTCCAGCAAAAGGAGGCAATACCCCAGTGAACATGAATGTGAGAAGCAAATGAGAGGAAAAAGAGATGGAAAACAAGCAGCCTCTACCTGGCAGAAGAGGCAGCAAGCAGGCAGGTCCCTCCCAGGGCTCTTCTTCCAGACAAAATTCAGCCTTTTTAAAGTTATTTTTTCAGTTTACCCCCCTTCCCCTAGAACATACCAGCAAGGAACAAAGCAGTTTCCAGGACTCCTCCACAGTGACCAAAGCCCCCACACTCCTGCCATCCAGGGATATGGATCTAACTGGATGGCTCTCCTACTACAGCTTTCCAGGCACGTAGCTCTTCTTGCTATTTACACTCCTTCCAGTCTGATTTTAACTTGATTTAGAGCCTAAACATGGGGCTTTATGTTCCCTCCTCTCCTCTGCTCCACCCAGAAATAAAATCCTCCTGCACCTGGGGCACAGTGTGATAAAAGAGGCTCAGCTGAGGCTGGCCTGGGACTGCTGCAGAGCCATGGCTAGCACAGGGCTGTTTGCCCTGCTTATTGCAGGGGCTTTAAAGTAAACACTGGCTTAGCTTTAAACATGGTAGTGATATAAAATACATAAAGCTGAGCACACGATCACAAACTTTTAAAAATTAAACCTCAGGGTACTCAGATGTCTTCTCTTTTTGGGCACAGATCCCCTCAATTGAGGCAAGATGCTCCTATTTGTTGGGTGCTTTTCTATGCCACAAAGAATAAAGGGATTGAGGATCAGCAAATATCATTTCAGGGGGGTATCTTCATTATAAAATGACCAGACAGAAGTGTGTGGGTTGGTGCTTAGATGTGCTGCATTTAAAATGCCAGCTTTACACTGCTGAACCACCCAAGAGCCTTTTCCCAGGAAAAACTCATCACCTATGGTGGACTTTGAAAATCAGAGAGAAATGAGCCTAGAAGTTGAGCAGGCTGTGGTTTTATGAGGGAAACACTCACCAAATTTTTGCAAAGAAGGGAAGGTGCTGCTTGATTAGTACCTATCTTTTTAATGGGTATTTTTAATGTAATCAGAAGGAAAAGTGCAGCCCATCCCATTCCTTATGCAGGTGCTGCCTGGCTTTAGGTGCTGCACCTTCTTCAGTGCTGCCCCAGCTTTATTTCATCAAATTCTGAGGTTTTGTCATCTGGTTTGGGTATTGAACACAGAAAATTAGAATCATCTGAGCTGCCTCTAAATGGGAAGCTAAGAACAAATGAGTTAATATATGAGCTATTTGTATAACAAAAGAAACAGCAGTGGAGGAAATAGTTTGCAACTATAAATATAAATGAGTGACCTAACATAAATCCAGGCATGAAGCTGCAGCATTTCTAGTGCAATTCCAACAGAAATCTACAGGAGGTTTTTTTTGGGAACAAAACCAATATACAGATAAGTGGGGGGAATTAATTTTCTGGGGTATATAGTTGTGATTCCAATTATATTTCAATGGGCAAGTATCCACTTCATGTCAGAAGAAAATGTTGCTTTGGATCCTGTGAGTGGTTTAGCTAAACTGTCCTGCTAAAACACCTGCAAAGAGTTCAGATTTCCTGTCCAGGCCACAGCTGTGACCTTCAGCTGTCCCTCATACCAATCTTTTCTCAGAGACTTCAGGTTCATCTAATACCTCTCCACTTGAGTTCATCAGACACCTGAAAACTGCATGAGGTTGTTTCTGATTTTTATCTTTTGATAAAGACATCTTTTGAAGGACATTGATAACTGTTGCTAGGGAAGGTGAGAAGCCCATTCTCTAGTTTTCCTACACAATATTTTGCAGATTTTTCCTAAAGCTCCACGTTTCCACAAGTTCCTCAGTCCTCTACAAAGCCAAGCAAGTCAGTCCAGCCTTTTACTTCTTCCTCTGCTGAGACACATTGGTCACCCCTCATCCAACTATTGGGGATGCCTCTGATCTCCCCACCAGCACTATCAGAAATCTTATTTATTTCTGTTCTGCCCTCAGTCTCCACGGTTCATTGGCAGACGCCAGAGCCTCATTGAAGATGCCAGAAAGGAAAGAGAGGCTGCAGCTGCAGCCACAGATACAACAGAGTCTACAGAGACAATTGTCTTTGAGGAAAAGGATGGGAGAGCCATGCTGAACCTCTTCTTCATGCTCAAGGGAGCCAAGACTTCACCACTCTCCCGTGCATTTAAGGTATTTGAGGTGAGTTACCTGATCTGTTGTATGGGACTTAAGGGACACGCCAGAGATTTCATGGCTGTTTGTCAGAAATAGCACTGAGACCATTTCAGAAGACTCAGTCTTGGTCTGCCTACTGCAGATTACTTGTCTGATGGCCCCACACTTATGCTTTGCTCATGCCCCAACATCCCATCACTTTCCACCACTAAGAACAAGCCATACCTCTATCTGGTAATGCTGTTAAGCTCTAGGCTTAACTTTGCTTAATTACTGGATCCAGCCACACAGTTCCACACCTACAGTCCACACCCTTGCTGCACACCCTCTGACAGCTCCTTCCAGTGCTCATCCCTTCATCTTCATGCACAGGGCTCTGACCCCACATTCAAAGGATGTTTTGTGCCCTGCATGGCTACAGACTGAACCCACCCTACCTGTGGGTGAAAGTTTTGCCAGTCTCTGAGTGGCATTAACACATTGGGCCTTGGTCAAAGAGCTCCAGGAACAAGTTCAGCCTGGGTGTAAAACCAGTTCACAGATTTCAGTGACCTCCTTACATCAGGGCCAAATTGGATTCACCTGTTAAAGGTTGTGTTGGTTCTCCCCAGAGATACACCCTGCACATGGCTTTGATACCAAGGTAAATTGGTAACTAATTGAGCATTTTGCCCCTAGCCAGCTGTGTAATGTTGCATTATCTGGGATCTCAGTACCATGGAAAGACTGAGATAAGTGCTGCCTATTTAGACAGTAATGAAAGCACAACAGCATCCATTTGTGTAGTACATTTCCATCCAGAAGGATTCATCAGTGTTTTGCAAACTGAGGTTCTGAGATATGTTCTATCTACAGTAGCTTAATTTCATTGGCTTCAGCAGTGAGAGGAGAGGACAATTTGTTCCTATTAATTAATCACGTGGGTTGTAAGGAGACTCTGGAGGTCTCCAGTCCAACCTCCTGCCCAGAGAAAGTCCAGTCACAGCAGGTTCCTTGGGGCTGTGCTTGTTACATTTTGAATACCCCTGAGATAGAAATCCCACAGTCTCCTTGGACCCAGTGTTTGATTGCCCCTTAATGGTAAAAAGCTTTTTCTGTTTTCTTTTTCTGTTTAATGTCCTTGCTTCCATCCTGTGCCCATTGCCTCTTGTCCTCCCACTGTACTTTTCCAATGAGTCTGGCTCTGTCTTTTTTACACCCTCCCACCAAATACTGTGGACAGTGAACCCCTTCACTTCTTAAGGCTAAAAAAGCCCAATTCCCATTCTTGATAAAACTTTGTGCTCCAACCCTCTGAGCATCTTGGCATCTCCCTACTCTACTGGCTACATCACATCAAGGTCTTTCTTCTACAGGATGTGGTACTCCAGGTGAGATCTCCCTCAACCCAGGTAGAAAGGAGGAACCTTTAACCTGTTGTCTTGCCACTGCAGTTCAGTGTGTGTTGGCCTTTCTTGTCACCAGGTCATGCATACTAATACACATGGTAATTCTGTGACAAAATGCAGCAACTTCTAGGGTAAAAAAACACCATCAGCAACACTACACAGCAAAACCACTACCTAACAGCTGTAAACCTACTAAAAGAGTGTTTTGGGGATAAATTATTTCCCTGAAATTGCAGGGCATTCTAGCTGCTCATTGCCCATGCAACACTACCTCTGATAATCTAATAAAAAACACTTCTGCTCTTTGGCAATTACAAAACATTTTGACTCTCCCTTGAGAGGACTGCTGCAAGAACAGCTGTTTTCTGGGCAGCATATGGTGCTTGTCTCAAGACTGGAAGAATCTCTACAACAAGCTTGTCATACAAAAGCCTTGGTGTAGCCATGGCTAGGGTGGCCTTCCTAGGCAGGCAAAGCAACCAGATAAGGCATGAAAAATCCATCACTATAACAGTTCAAAGGCAATGGACTCTTTAGCAGGTTTGAAACACTGAAGTTTAGCTCTTGTACTTGGTAGCTTTTATGTTACCCTGGATTTAAAGCCTATTATTTAAACAATCTTTAAAGCATCAAGCAAGAAGCAGAGGCAGCCTATGTTCAAATATTATTTGTTTCTTCCTGGAGCAATTTACTTGCTACATCAAGAGCTTTCCTAGTAAAAAAAGCTCTTTGAGCTTGTCACAGAGAAAGCTTTAAATACAATAAAAACCCAAGCATGTCAAGCCCCAAAAGAAGAAGATTCATTTCCCAAATCCCTCTGGCAATGCAGGTACAAGATATGAAAGCAGATGGACGTAATGACATTTGCCTCATCATGAACCAGGCTGCAGGGAAACTGGTTTCACTCTTCTGTATGTGCAACATGCAGCCAAAGTATAGGTAATGCAATCACAGCTGTCAGATTAATGCAAAGGTATTGATTGTTGGGGCGACAATGTAATAGTGAAGTCAGTAGGTACATTAAAAAAAACACAGTCCTAAATTTAATTTACCTGTGGCATCACATCTGTTCCTTCTCATCTTTGTGCCTCGGATTAAAAAAAAAAAAAAAAAGAGATTGTGCCCTTTTCTCTAGCAAAGATCCTGTAGAGAGTTTGGAAAGGTTGGGTCATTGTCCAGGGATTTGGGGCTCATACAGCCTGAAGAAAACAGCCACAAATGGACCTTTTGAAAGATTATAAACTCCCTGTTTTTTCCTTGTGATTTTTCCAGGGAGGTCAGTGCTGGTAAGGAGACCAAAGGGTGTCGGTGCTGGCAGGGAGAGGTTGGTTCTGGCAGGGAGAGGATGGTTCTGGCAGGGAGAGGTCGGTTCTGGCAGGGAGAGGTCAGTTCTGGCAGGGAGAGGTCGGTTCTGCCAGTTCTGGGCTCAGCCCCACAGATTCAGAACCAGAGTCAGCATCCGGGCCAGCACCTCCGCACCCACCCGTGGGAGGGAGAGCCCTGGGGCCCCCCTGGGGGTGAAAAGGAAGGGAGGGTGGAGGGGGGTGGCTTTTGCCACATCAGGTTCCCCTCTGTGACACCGTGGACACCTTCTGTTGATAGTTACTGACCAGCCCTGGTCCAAAAGGAAAAACTCTGGAATCACAGAAGGGTTTGGGTTGGAAAGGACCTTAAAGATCATCCAGTTCCAGCCCTCTGTATGGGCAAGGACACCTTCCACTAGGTCAGGTTGCTCAAGGCCCCATCCAACCTGGCTTTGAACACTTCCAGGGATGGGGCAGCCACAACTTCCTTGGGCAACCTGGGCCAGCATCTCACCAGCCCCACAGGAAAGACTTTTTTCCTAATGTCTCGCTTGAATCTCCCCTCTTAAAGTTGGAAACCATTTCCCCTTGTCCTCTCACTACACACCTGTGTAAAAAGCCCTACCCTACCTTTCTTGTCTATTTCTTCAGAACTAAGGTAACCTTGGAGCCTCCTCCAGGCTGAACAACCCCAACTTCCTCAGCCTCAGGGAGGTGCTCCAGCCCTCTGATCATTTTAGTGTCTCTCCTCTGGACATATTCAAGAAGCTCTGTGTCCTTTTTGTGCTGGGGACTGCAGAACTGAACACAGCTCCAGATGGGGTCTCACAAAAGCAGAGTAGAGGCACAATGGATGTGTTCATCCTAATGGGATTAAAAAAAAAAAATAATAAAAAAAGAAAGATGGAGAGAAAAAACAGACAAGGGTGGGTCCCACAGACAAGGGTGGGTCCCTCCCAAATGTATCCATATGTTTGGAAGCACAAGCATGTGTTTCAGGTGTTGTTTAATGTTTTTGTTCTCCTTTTCCATGTCCCAAAAGACATTTGAAGCTAAAATTCACCACCTGGAGACAAGGCTTAGCCGGAAGCCCCGTGAAGGGACTGCTGAGCTGGAGTACTTTGTGCGTTGTGAAGTCCACAGCTCTGACCTCAATACTTTCATCAGCTCCATCAAGAAGGTAGCAGAAGATGTGAGGACCACTAAGGAAGACAAATGTAAGGATCTTACAAACTATTTCACTTTTGCAGAGAGGCTGAGCTGTAGCAACTGTGCAGTTTGTTATTCCTAGAAAAGGGAAAGGTTGACTGCATGTTGAATTGGAGCAAAAGAGAAAAGAATGTCTCTGGGACACCTGAATCCTGAAAGCCACTTCCCTCCTTGTCCATTTCTCAATAGACTCCAGAGTCCATGCACCATTCTTTTGGTTCCAGATTGAAAAAATAGAAAAAGGAGAGGATTTTGTGCTTTGTTCTCACCTTTCCTACAGAGTTTTCTATCCCTGCTCTACTATTTTATATTATAAATGTAGTTTCCTAACTGGGTGTCAAGAATTCTACAAATCCAGCACTAAATTGCAAGCCACTCCCTATTCCATCCTGTTCTGAAGACAGGGTAATTCATACTGTAAAATATCCTTAGAAATCTGCAGTGATCCATCAACAACCAGTTGGACCTCTGGATTTGTTTTCAATGTGAAATCTGGCATCCTTAACTAAAATCCCATTTCCATCTTCTTGTTTACTTTTGTCATAAAATGCTCTGCTGAAAAATGGGAAGGGGAGTAATGATCTGCAGATCATGGCATTAGACCTGACTTTAGGACAAGAGCATTGGGAGTTCAGGGGCAGTGTCTGGGAAGCAGAGCTGTGCCCTGTGCTGGTTGGTGTTTGTGCTTTTGGCACACCAGGTCAGATCTGTCATGTTCAACCTCACAATCCCTTCTCAGCAGGGGATGCTCCATCTTCACTTCCACAGCCAGTTTTTCTCTTTCTCTCTCCCCCCAGTTCACTGGTTTCCCCGGAAAATCTCTGAATTGGACAAGTGCCACCATTTGGTCACCAAATTTGACCCTGACTTGGATCTGGATCACCCGGTGAGTTGGGCTGTGTGGGAAAATCCTTTTGTTGGAGTCCTGAGCAGTCCTTGGAAGCAGGAAGCTGTAGAACACCTCTTACTGCAGCTGATCAGGCAACTGTAGTGCAATCACCACCATAAGAAGAGTTCTTCCAGCCAGGGATGAACTTTGTTGGATGAGAAATTTTAATAACTGAATAAAAATCCTCTCTCTGTTCCTATTTGTCATCACAGGGCTACTCTGACCAAGTGTATCGACAGAGGAGGAAATCAATAGCAGAAATTGCTTTTCACTATAAGCAGTAAGTCTCATTCCTAATTTCCATGGAGGGATAATGCCATGCCAGTGCAGTCTGTTGGGAAGTCATTGTGCATGACACTTCTCTTCTTGTGTGCTTTGTCTCCCCATTCAGCCTTGCCAGCTCTTCTTTTGTCCCTCCTCCCTCTATGTATTCCAGTCTCTTCTAAATTAAAAAATATCCATGGCCATTAATTTGTACATTGATAAAGCCAGAATAAACCTCCCGTGTAACAAAAGCCATGTAGAGTTCTATTTGACCTCAAAATTAATTTTGAAATGTAGCATCCTTTTAAGAATGGCATCTGGTTTGGACTTCAGCATTTCAAGTACTGAAAAAGATACCAAGTCCCCAGAAAAAAAATTGTTCCAATGGCTTACCCTGACTGTGAAAAGAAAAAAGGGCTTATTTCTGAACTGAACATTGTCAGCTTTAGTTTTCTCCCTATGGATCATACATGCCTTTCATCTGCTAGATTGAATTCTGCTATCAATTTTATTTTTTTTGCTGTGAGGGTATTTATGGACTAAACAGTTCATCTCCTAACTCTGTCTGATAAATTAAATAGATTCCAGAAATGATCTCATCATTGTCTTACATAGATTTAAGACTACCACTTGCTTAATGCTCCTGTTCTGATACAGGCAGTGAGAGCACTCAGTCTCTCCACTGCAATGTTAATCAGAGCTCAAATATTCAGTTGGATTTATAAAATATTCCCCAGATCCTCTTCAGCTCCACTGCCTTGCACCTCAGCACCTCCCTCTCCCAGCAGGACTTTAAATGTGGATTTCTGCAGGGAGCTGTGCAGGAAGCAGGCTGTGGAAATTATATGGGTCACCTTCTTGAGCAGGTGATGTGATCCCAACATGACTTTCTGCTCTGTTGGGTTTCGTGTTCTTTGCAGATTTGAAGACCAGAAGAATGTGGACACTGATGTTTTTTTTTACCCTGTGCTAATATTTAATGTGCAGAAAGTCACTGTGCCAGCAAGAGTCCTGGGAGAAATCCTGTCCTAAGATGATACACCCATTTAAAATGCATTTTCTCACATCTCATCTGTAGGTTAGCATTTATGAGCTGCTGTGTAGCATCCCTTCAGGCTGTTAATGGAAAAAGAATTACACTTTATCATGGTAATATGTGAATATCTATCTCATTTGTTCAAATTCAGAACAGAAGCATTTATGAAATACAAATGCCAATTATGATGCAAAAGAGGCAAAACTGTCAGTCTTCTTTAGTTCCCACTTGTATCAATGTCAAGATTTTCTTTTCTTGCTGTCTTTAAAATTACTGACAATGTATTTTTCTGCAGTTCAAATGGATTTAGTTTTCCTTATTAGCTGCTTTTATTTCCCAGCCACTGATTCATTCTTGGAGCCATCAGCCCCCTGAATTTCAGGCATATAAAATTAATTTATTTTCACACACAGTTTCATTTTTTTTCCCAGTGAAAACCATTTTTTTTTTTTTTTTTTCCTGGAAAATATTATGTCTGCTAAGCTTTTGCTCACCCCTTGTTAATTTATAACTTCTGGCTAGAATAACACTTTTCTCTGTATCTGTGTAGTCTTTGCACCTGTGGAAAAGACACAGTATTAAAGATTTGTCTTTCGTGTTACTCCCTTGTTTGGTTTAAAGAAGATTGTTCAAGATCATGAAGAGCTTCTCCAAAGTGCTTCCTTCTCAGAGGGAAGGGGAGCCTGGCTTGTGCTCTGCTCCTGGCAATAATGGTGTTTTTACCTTGCAGTGGGGACCCAATCCCTCACGTGGAGTACACAGCAGAGGAGATTGCTACCTGGTGAGCTCTGATTTAATCTGTGACCCTTATTGACTTCACTACTAGAAGCTGGGAATCAAAATGTAAATCCTTAGGGTGTGACATCTTGAAAAAATAGATAAGGAGTGCTAGCATCCCATTGAATGGTTTGTTATAAAAACCAGTAACTCATTGCATGGTCTTTTCTGTTGGGGACTGCATTTGGGAGAACAAGCTACCTCCACACCAGTGATGCTGTCTCCTCCTCTCTTGGGGAGTTTCCTCCCCAGAAAGCAAGGTAGATAATTTAAAGTCTCTAATTGAAATTTCTCTAATGGGACCTGGCTTAGGAGCAGCCTCCAAACAAAGGACAAGAAGTATGAGGCCTGTGGTGAATACCTGCCTGGGACCTCTTTGGCCTCACTCAGCAGTACTCTTCTCTTGAGCATAATTATTTCTGGGAGTGTCACTGCAGGGGTGTCTCTGGAAACAGGACCAGCTCCACAAGCTGAGTGCACAGGCTCCTAAACGAGGTCATCTCCTGATTATATTGACTGTCTTCCTAGTGCAACTTCAGGAGTTAATCTAAAAGGGAGTACTTTAACCCCAGTTTAATGCCTTTTATAAAATCATGACCTTCAAGGTCAGAAATAGATCTGTGCAGATAAAACTGAGACTTGAATGTGTGTCTGTATGCTCACGTGCCCCTGTCAATGCACACAGACATAGACTTAGTGGTGGAGAAAGGCAAAAGGACAAGAATCCTAGAGGAATGAGTCCTTGATAGCCAGAGGGCAGGAGAGGAGTAGACACACAAAGCCACTGAACAACTGCCACCTCTCATCCTGAAGGAAGGAGGTGTACAGCACCCTGAAGAGCTTGTATCCCACCCATGCCTGTAAGGAGTACCTCGAAGCTTTCAGTCTACTGGAGAAATACTGTGGCTACAATGAGAACAACATCCCCCAGCTGGAGGAGGTCTCCCGCTTCCTGAAAGGTGGGTTTGCACCTGGGGGACCCACGGTCAGGGTCAGAGGTGGCACCTACAGCCAGGGAGCCTGGACCTGGAGGAGGAGTTTTTGAGCTGGGATTTGGGAGGAGAGCGCTTGTGCGTTCCCCACTGAGGAGAGGGGTAGGACCCAGGTGGTAGGGGCTGCAACTGAAGGTCAAACCTGTGGTCAAGTGATCTCAGTGAGCACCTAAAGACCAGATGTTGCTCCCTAATAGCAGCAAAAAGATCAGGCTTGAGCCAACAGGAGCCTTTTAGTTCCCAGCACTGATGCTTTCTCGCTGTCGGTGCTGGGAACACGGGACACGGGCACAGCCTGGGGGCCGTGCACCCCTGCAGACACAATATGTGCTGTTTCAGAGAGGACTGGTTTCCAGCTGAGGCCAGTGGCTGGTTTGCTGTCAGCACGGGACTTCCTGGCCAGTCTGGCCTTCCGTGTCTTCCAGTGCACCCAGTACATCCGCCACGCATCCTCGCCCATGCACTCCCCTGAGCCGTGAGTATTGCCTGGCCCCAAAGGCCTCCACCTGGCCAGCCAACCATTAACCTCTCCCCCTAATGGACAAATTCTGCTGCTGACTGCATTTTCCTCCTTTTCCCTGGGCAGGGATTGCTGTCATGAGCTGCTGGGCCACGTCCCCATGCTGGCTGACAAGACGTTTGCCCAGTTCTCTCAGGTAAGGTGTTTGTCTGCTTCCTCATCCCTGAGAAGGCAGGGAACCCAAACCAGTTCCAGTCTTGCCTCCTAAACCCATCTTGTTCTAGGGTTTATTTGTATTAAACATAACATTCAGGAGCTCTGTTGATGGGCTGAGAGCCCTAATGCAGAGTAAAAGTATCAGACTCCGTTTTTAGTCTGAGAATGATGAAGCTCCAGCAGATGCACAGCAGTGCAGGGCATCATTCTCTGATGTCTTGAGGCAATAAAACAGAGCAGTCCACACAAATGGCCCTCAGACCAAATCTGTCTTGATGTTTGCTCCTTCCCTTCTCTTCCCAGGACATTGGGCTGGCATCTCTGGGTGCAACTGATGAAGAAATTGAGAAACTCTCCACAGTAAGCTTTCCTCTTTGCTGGAGGGAGGCCCTGATCCCTCCAGCAGCACCTCTTTGGTATCAAGGGGATTTCTGGTCCACCCTGGTCTCCCCAGATTTGCAGGCTCAGAGCCCCTACCCAGCCTTGCTGTTTCACCCTGCATGTGCAGAGCATGGATCAGTTAAACAGCAGGGTTCACTTGCACATTAATCCAGTTTTCTCAGGCAGCAGAGTATCAGCAAGTATCATATTTCTAACAACAGCACTGCTGGGATTCTTTGGGATGGGATTAAATGACATCCACTTCCTTTGGCTCTGCCTTGGCAAGGTGACCTGTCCTGCTCCAAGGGCACCGTGCAGCAGCCTGGCAAGCAGGGCACCAGCCCAGGGGCACAGTTTCCACCTGTCCCAGCATGGAAACAACTTAATTCAGCACTTTGCTCTGGCAGCAATGGGTGCAGGGTGAGGATGGGAGACAAAGTGCCAGGCAGCCATTAGTTTAAACAACCCCAAATCCCATCCTCAGTGCAAGGGCTCAGAGATGACATGGGAATGGAGATGAGGAGCTGTGTCCCATATGCATTTTTCTTTCTTCTTTCACAGCTTTACTGGTTTACAGTGGAGTTTGGGCTCTGCAGACAGAATGGGATAGTGAAAGCCTATGGAGCTGGGCTCCTGTCATCCTATGGGGAGCTCTTAGTAAGTCCCAGCATCTCTTGCCTTTCTGTTCTAGACCCTATAAAGCAAAATCCCTTCCTCTGCACAGCTCCAGTGACTTCCCCCAGTCTGTTCTCCCTCTCTGTCTATCATGCATGTGCTCTCTAATCCCCTTAATTTCATGCTGGCAATTTTCTGCTTTGTCCATAGCACTCCTTGTCAGATGAACCAGAGGTGAGGGACTTCGACCCTGATGCTGCTGCTGTTCAGCCTTACCAGGACCAGAACTACCAGCCAGTGTATTTTGTGTCTGAGAGCTTCAGTGATGCCAAAAGCAAACTGAGGTAGGACTGGGCAGTGAGAGACACCCAAACAGATAGACATGTAACTATAATATAACAAAACAGGGCTTGGCACCGTGGCTGCTTTCATTTCAAGATCTCAGAAGTGCTCTGGAAACTTTCAGAATGAAAGTTCCTACAGGGTCCAACTTCAGCCCCTTGGATTCACCCCGAAGCCCCCCACCCCCAATATTCTGGACTTAAGGGTGTGGGTGTAGAGGGGTGGGATGGATTGAGAGGTCCTCTGAGAGACAAGACTGAGGGAGTGAGAGAAAATACAAATCTATGTCAAATGCCTAGTTCTCATAGGAAGGAGTTACAGACTAGGCTGCTTTAAAAAACCCTAACTGTTGCCCAATGAGTAATTTCCTTGCATTTAGAAAGGAAAAATACACCACATGCACATCCAAGATTAGGCTAGAGGGTGTTGCTAGTGACAAGCACTGTACATGACCTCCTTGAAAGAGCTCAGAGACCACACAGGTGTTAATCTATGAAGTGAAAACATTAAAACCTCTGTATTTTTTGCAATACTGGCAGCTGACACCATGGACCTGATTACCAGTGTTATCCCTCAAGAAAAGCCTTTTTTCCCAGATAGAAAAGTTTCCACTGGTTTTCTAAGGCAGACATGCACCCTCAGTGGCTCTTCCAGGCACCCATCTTGTACCTGTGTGCTTCAAAATGTTGTCAAGTGTCACCTGGGTTGGAGGGCAAATTTCTATTAAGCAGTAACAGCTGTGCCTAATTAGTGCCTAATTTACCAAAGCAGGTGAGCTAGACCTTACCTGATAGAACTGAGATAAACCACCTGTTTTAGGACAATGTGAACAGGCAGAAAACCCCACGAAAACGCCAGCGTTTGCATTTGTTTGTTTGCAAGGGGATCTGCTTCTCTGTGCCAGCCACAAGAGGGTACCCTAAGCTTAGAAATTCAGGAGCAAAAGGGTGAAGCCTCAGCAGAAGTGAGGCACATAAATATTGTGACTGCTGTTGATACCCTCATCTTCCCAGGTCTTTCCAGCATGAGACTGTAGTCATTAAGTATCTACATATAAATCTCCAGCTCCATATTTACACAGCCACTAAAAAAAAAAAAAAAAAAAAGCAAACCCTACCTTGTCAAGCATTCAAATCTTAGGTGAACATGAGCAACTTTGGGGAAACCTCACCCTGGGTTTGTTTTTACTTGACCTGGTGTTTCTCCATTAGAATCCATTAGAAAGGCAGCAACAAAGTCTTGCTCTTGAGAGGCATCAGATGAAGTCAAGCTCATCCCTGTGTTCCCCTGTGGAACACAGGGCTCCTGTGATGCTCTTCCTCTCCTCTTGCCCAGGTCTGAGCCACTGCCAGTCAAATCTGTCCTTAATACACCTTGCAGCTAGTTCACCCCTTCATAAGAAGAGAGCAGTCTACAAATGCATCTCAGAAAGGATTTAGGAATATAATACTATAATACCACAGCTTTCTCTGCAATTAGCTTCTAAATCTCCTTTGCACTTTTGAAAAAGAAATAAAAAAGTTGAAGTAGAGGGTGCCTGGCAATGTCCAGAGCTGACCAGTTCAGTGTACCCTCCATTTTGAAGTCCATGTCCAGACAAACTCATGGTCTTCCTTGCTGACCAGTTGGCATCTCAACTACTGCTATAGCCCCATAGAGCTGGAAAGGTGGGAAAACAGAGCTTTTGTGCTAACCTAGAAATTTTACCTAAAGAAGTCATTAACCTGTTGTGATCTGGGTGATGGTGGTGAGTAGGGGGGGGGCAGAATCAGGACCTATTTTGCTGTACCAAGCCCTCTGCACCCTTTCCTTGCAGGAGCTACGCAGCTCGCATCAAGAGGCCCTTCTCAGTGAAATATGAGCCCTACACCCACAGCATCGAGCTCCTGGACAGCCCTCAGATGATCTGTCATTCCCTGGAGAGTGTAAGGGATGAGCTTCACTCCCTGATTAATGCTCTCAATGTTATCAGTTAATAGGAGAACCGGGCTCTTCCCTTCCCCTCTCCCCTCACAGCCCCAACGCCTCCTGCTCTGCTGATAAACCCTCCCTGTCCTCTCCACACATTTGCACTGCTGCCTGTCACCCTGCAACTCCAACAACTTCCCACTTTTTTTATGTAGGGCCAGCTCAGATGAGGGGAAGAGGGATGGCCCCAAGGCCTGCTGGCTTTTTGGGTGGTTTTTCCATTGGCTGCTGAAAGAGGCATAGCAGGGACCAAAAGCATAGCCAAGGTACAAAGTTGAAGTCAAGAGCTGTGTGCTAGGCTCCTGGGTGTAAGGAAGAGGAGAAAAGCCTCTTTATTTGAAAACCAAACAAAAAAAAAAAAATTTGAGAGAAACGATATATTTTTTGCAGTCTGAAAGAATAAATCTTTTTTTTTTTTTTAGCCCAAAGCTAAAAAGCCCCCTATGGCAACTTCATGAGGGACCCTCAGTCACCACCACCTTACAGCCTCATACATTTGGGCAATGCAGAACTGCTCTAGAAGCTTTTCTGCCTGAACCAACCCGATGAGATTTGAAATTTCACCTCCCAGCTTATGGCACAGGAGGATGCTTAGGTACAGATGCTTGAGCTTCATGACCCCACCAGGCTGCAGAAAGCCTCACAGCTCCCTCCCTGGGCTTCTAAACTGTCCTAAGCCCAGATTTGTCTGTCTGGGCAAATCCACCTGCATCCTCCCTGGCATAAGCACCTCAGAGCATGCATTGGCCACCTTGGTCCAGAGCTTGGCCATCCTTTTCAAGCTCTATTTTAAAAGCTCCCACAGCAGGGAGTACTGAAGAGCCCTTCTGCCACCCTTCCCAGCAGACACCAGTCACAACTGGTGTTGTGTTGATGTTCCTGCCTGCTGATGGCCCTGGGCAACCATGGCAGCCTCTTGGTGTCCTGAGTTTCTTGGTTATTGCAAGATGAGTGAGGCCACTGGTGTTCTCAGTTTGCCAGTCACTGGGAGGATTTCACACCCTTTCACTCTGCCAGTCTGCTACACAAGGGCAGCATCATCTTTTTTTTAGACATCCCAGTATCCCTGGCACTTGGTGTAGCTCAGGTGTGTCCCTGTTGCTGGCCATTTCTGAGGAAGGAAACATATGCTTAGGATGCTCAAACCCAGTTTGCATCCAGCTTTCACTGTAAATATTAATGGCTTAATCTGACCCAAAGCTGTCAGTTTCCCTCCCCCTGCTTTTACCCTTCTTATCTCCTTGCAGGCTGTCTCATAACTTCGAGGTTTGCTCAGAAGTTTGGCCAAGGTTATGCAGCTGTGCAGTATCAGAGAGATGTGGAGGTAGCTCAACAGCTGTGGGGCACAGAGAAGGGGAGAATTACACAGAGTTGTTTGCATGATTAGTTTTAACATTTCTGTAGAGACTTTTGGCATCCTTATCCACTATCTATTTTTTTTTTTTAATTTCCTCTGAAAAAAAGAGGCAGGCTTAGCAGTTAACTTTTGGCTATCAGGTCTAATATAACCTCACTCTCCAGTGTTGCTTCTATTGTGGCTCAGTCATAATAGTTCATGATCCATCACACTTTATTCCATTTCAGACCTTCATACACAGATGCTTAACCCTCAGTTCTCCAAATTTAACCACTCTGCTACTGACAGCACTTAGTCTCCCACCTGCTTCAGTCCCTCCTTTCTGTTTCCTTTCTTTTTTGACTCTGCTCCTAAAATCCTCCTAAATTGCTTCAAAGACTCTTACTGAAATCAGGAGCTCAACACTAGGCCCTGGCTGTTCTCAAGCTGTTCCTCCTTGGAGGACTGTCCCATAAATGAGTAAAACTACTGAGTTCATTCAGCTATTGTAATTTTAGAGCACTTTTTTTCAAAGCTTCAGCTATGATTTCCCAATTTGGATGGACCCAGATCTCCAGCTGTAACTCTCAAGGCTCCCTTAAGAGCTGCAACAATTTTTAATTTGGGGTCTCAAGTTATTACTATTAGATTAAGAAGCTGGAAGAAGCTAAGGCAGGTTAGGCTATAGGTTAGCTATCTAGCCACGAAAAACTTTTTGGTGACTCCAGTCAAACACTAAAATAAAGAGAATAAACTCCAAACAAACAAGATAATTATCTGTATTGTTAAATCTACAGTTTATGGCCTTGTTAGCCACAGCAGTGCCATATTCCTGGCCTACAGGTCACTTTTTCTGCTCTCTTTTGGTAATCTCCAACTTCTGGGTTGCTGCCCATGAGTACATCAAGGAGGCTGCAAACCCTGCAGCAGTGCCAGGCTCTGGGTCAGGATCAAGCAGAAAATCTCTGTGGAGGAATTCAAACCCCATAAAGGTCTGAAGGTGGTGGCTTCCAGTCCTCCAAAGCACTTCACAGCCATTATATGCCTTCTTAAATGCCTAAAATGAACAGAATTTATAAAAAGACCAAAGCTATTAATATGGAGTGAAAAAAAAAAAAAAAAAAACAAGTTAAAAATTCCTGCAACTGCAGGAGCCCTCAACTCCTCCGCCTTGCCTTGGAGTTTGCATTGCTGCTCTGTGACTCTGTCAGCTGTTGCTTGTTTGAGGAGCTGTAGTAAAATCTGTTGCCCTACAAAAATAGAAAATAAGCAAGACTGGAAGCAGAAATCAGCCCCATTAGTATGCAAGCAGACAAACAGATCTCTCAGAGCCACACAGGAGATAAACACCAGGTGGGCTGCTCCCCTTTGCTTCTGAAGTTGTGTGGGGGCTCAGCCTCAACAGGCACTGGAGGTTCCTCTTTGGGGCATTTTTTGGGTCTGTGTTCTTGACAAATTCATGGCAGATTCCTAGTTTTTTGGGTCCCTTAGGGGGACATCTGAGAAACATGAACCTGTTTATATTTACTGTTGCCCTCATCTCTTTAGTGTCTCAGAGGGCTTATCCTGTTAGTAATGTAATAGGTCCCCTTGGTTTTTGTCTCTAAGGCTTGTTCCTTTTTATCTGATTTCACATACATTATTTGGCCCTTTATTTCCTTTCTCATTTTATTCATTTTTCTCACATTGTTTCTTTTGTCTGTGCCTTGTTTTCTTCTTTATCCTGCCAGAATATTTGGTGACAGAATAATCTGTCACTGCTCCTTAAAGCTGCTAATATTGAGGTTAACTTTTCAGCCCATCATTTTGGATATTGTCCTACAATTTTCTTTAATCTATTTTTAATAGTCTGACTCATTTCTTTCTACCAGTCTGGAGGATTGCAGGTGGTAGGGTATATGCAATCCTTAATCCCCAGGTTACTCATTAAGACTCAAGTTACTTCACTTAAAGCTTTCTCCTTGCTCTTCATCTCATCTGTCTCAGCTGCTGTTCCATACCTATGGAGAGTTTTCTTTAAAAGCATTTTTGCAGTTCCAGTGGCTTTTTCATTTGGAGCTAACTATGAACTTTTTGCAGTCTTTTCAGAGTACCTTGTGCTTCTTTATGAAACATTATGACAGCCTAAGATCATTTGCTCTCATTCAGCCAGCCACAGAATCCATCCCATCATCTCTTTCTGTTGATTCCTAGTTGGGGCTTCACTAAACCTTATCTGCTTGCTCACTAAATTGTTTCTCACTATTGCTTTCAGTCTTCCCAGCTACTTTAACATCCTTTACATGTACCTTATTCCCACTCTCTCTCTAAGCTTGTGAAATAAATCACTTTTTTTTTTCATGAGCATCCTATTATGTGCTTGCCATTTCCTCTGTCCCTATCATGCATTCAGGATTTTATTCTATTATCAGCAACCTGTAGAGAGAGAAGGTGGAGAGGAGTTTGTCTTTCACTTACAGCTTGCATGCTCCTTGGCCTGATCCTTTCTCTAGTTTCCCCACTATTTGTTCCCTCATTCTACCCATAGAAGTATCTTGGATTATTTGTACAATCAGAGAATGGTTTAGGTTGGAAGAGCCCTTCAAAGGTCATCTTGTCCAACACCCCTCCAGTGAGCAGGGACACCTTGAACTTGATCAGGTTGCTCAGACCCTTGAATGTCTCCAGGAATGGGGCCTCCACCACCTTTCTGGGCAGCCTGTTCCAGTCTTTCACCACCCTCATAGTGGAGAACTTCTTCCTAAAATCCCATATAAATCTGTCCTGCTCTAGTTTAAGACCATTGCCCCTCATCCTATCACTCCATGCCCATGTAAAAGGTTCTTCCCCAGCTTTTCTGTAGAAGGACAGAATCACCTCTCTCAATCTGGCCAGCAGACCACACTCAATGTTCAAATTCAACACTCCCATGAGTACACAACACCTTTGCTTTATTACTGGTTTCCTTTATTATTCACATTAATATCCCTTTCTTCTCTCTGTGCTTAAGAGCTGAGTATAAGTAGGCTGGGCTGCCTCAGATCATCACAGCCCTGATTCTAACCAGGCTTTCTCATGGCTGGAGAAATATTTGTCCAGCCCCTGGAAAGGGGAGGCCCCATATGCTACTAGAATCCATTTTCCTTCATTATTTTTCTGTGACAGTACTTCTCCCACAGAACCAGCTCATGATGAAATTCTTAGTATAAGAAACTTTATTTTGACTGGGAATTTTAGTGCAGGAGCTTTCCAAGCTGCTTCTTTCACATTAGACAAAGAATTATCTTGCTTTTTGCTCCTTTCCTGATTCTTTTTCTGTTATTTCCATAATGCTCTGCTGGTACTAGCAAAGATGGATATTCTGCCACAGGATAGTAGCACAGCCATAGATATGCTGCTGCAAGAAATCAAATCCTCCCAGAACTCTTTACAGTTGGGGCTGATTACTGGGAGTCTTTATTTCACAGAAAGCTTAATTTTATTTTTTTTTTTGTACCTATCCATCTTCTTGTTTCACCAGATCCAATTCCCAAGCAGTCAATGTGGGGTTGCCTTAATCCTGCTGTATTCACATTGACTCAAAATCCCATTTGATCTATTAATTTTAAAACTCAGCTCCTTCTGTCTTGTGCACCCTCTTCTGTAACTGAATTCCCCCAGATATCATCCACAGAAGGCATTTTATTCCCTCTGTCCTCTGGATACTATAATTCAAACACTTTCCTCACACAGGCAGGCAGCAGGGCAGGTGCTCAGCCCTGTGGGATGCAAGTAAAAGTATACTGGTTGTCTCTTAATGTGAAAGCAACCCTGCAAATTGCTTCTCCCTCTGCCTTTTTGCCATATGGGAGTTTGCTGTGAGCCATGGGGGTGCAGCATTTGTGCTGCCAGCTCTCCTAATTTGTCTGCTGTCCAAGGAGCCTGACTCAGTCTCTGGGCTGCCAGGGGCACTGGAGATACCTGTGCTCCATTGGGAGTGGGGGGTTGGTACAGGGTATCCTGTCCTGCTGGCATTTGAGCAGCTTCCCAGCAGTTCATTAAAGACTCTGCATCTTCCTAAAACCTATGGACTGATGTTAATGCTGCCAGTTGTATCCTTGTCTTACCATTCTCCTGGGAAATGTTATTATATGGCCAGGATGGTGGGATTAAATCAAGGAGATGGCCAGCCTGCAATGGATAAAAGCTGGTGGAGCACATGCTCTGATCAACTTACCACTTAACTCCTCTGTAATTCAAAATATGGAGCAGTTTCTCTAAAGCCCACACTCCACTGTTGTGTTTTCTTTCAGTGGCTTCATATCTGCCTGCTTGGAGTCACTTTTTATCTCATTTTAACAGCCACAGGAGCTGGATCTGCTGGAGCTGTCTGCCCTGGGATGGCACTTACAGTCTTTGTGGGATATGCTGTTATTCCCTGCTTTTCTTTCTTTTCCCATTTGCTTGTACCATCCTTGAAATCATCTTCCTCTGATGGCTCCCTATCCAGTTCTCTCCACCAATTCCTGCAGCTACAGCACTTATTTTTAATTTTTGCATCCCAATCTGCTTTTGCAAGTGTCTAATTTTAGTTTTGCATTTACTATGATCAGGTCCCTTTTGAGTTCTCCCTTGCTCCAAGATGAATCACTGCACTATGTATATTAATCCCTCTCCTTCTTTTTGCAGCTTTTCCTTCTTTTTTTTTTTTTTTTTTTTTTTCTTCTAAATGAGTCTTATTCTCTGATTGCCACTCTATCTCCCTATTACTTTTTTGGGCCACTAGATGGTATTCCTTTTCTAAAGAAAAACTTAAGTCACTCAACAAACTCTTTTAAAACACAATTTCCTCATTGAAGCAGCTGTCATTCTGATGTTGCCTTGGCTTGATCAGCACAGAAAATTGCTGCTTCCCAGACCAGTTCCACCAGTAGAGGCACCATATCCTTGGGTCTCCCTCCACCCACTCTCCCATATCTGGGAACATTTGGTCCCTATCAGCCATTGCTCACCTGTGGGCTGGAAAGGTTCACACAGCTGTAATCTCTGATACTGTTGGGATTTCCTCTAGCCCTCCAGTATTCATAGTTTTAGGCTTTTTTCCTGACTCCCTTTAGATTTTTTCCCCATGCCTTCAACTTTGTCTTCAGGTATCTCTTAAGTATTGATCACAAGGCTGATCAGATTCCTAGAGTTGCCTTGAATGGGATTTCCCAGAGGAAAAGTCTTTGAGATCTGCCCAGTCCCACCCTCCACCAAAGATGTTATAAATCCCTATTTCCTGACAGTGAAGCAGATTTCTGGGATTATCCAAGCAAGCACAAGCTCATGTCCTTTGGGTGGGTCATGGGGAGCCCTCGTGACTCTTCCCCAAACCCTACAAATGAGGCTGCAAGCTCTGGGACAAGTGGCCTGGAGGAAACCAAGATGAAATGGTCAGTCCAGATGAAACCCTCCCATGGATGGAGCTTGGGCTGCTGAGAGAGGAATCCAGGAGAAAAAGCCTTCCTTGGAGCCAGCCCCACCATTCCCTCTGGTGTCTGTGTGTCCCAGTGCCTCGTTGAGCAGTCTCTTGCTGTTGTTGCTGCTGCTGCTGTGGGTGGATCTGTCTGTCTGTCTGTCTGTCTCTCTGTGGAAAGAAACACAAAAACAGAATTATTTTTCATTTTGGAATCGTGCTGCTGCTGACATGATATTAAGAATAAAAGAAATATATTTCTGGTCTAGCATCCTGAGTCTGCCTCTTGCATCCTTCTGATGTCCAGGTTCAAGCTGGCTGCCTTGCCTGCAGGCAGAGTGCAAAATGCAACCTGGGGGCACATTACAGAAGAAGATCCACAACTTGGGCTGGAGCAAAATGTTAACCTGGGGGTGGAAAACAGCCCACTGCTTGCAGACAAGCTGATCTGCACCTCTCTTTGCCAGGATGTTACCAAGTGCACAATTAAGCATGGAACAGCAGCTGGGTGGTCTCCTTTAAATAATGACACACCAGGGGGGGGGACTTGAGTTCACCTGATGCTTTTTCTCCCAGCATTTCTCACTTTATCTCCCCAGCTCCAGTGATTGGACATTTAGGGCACCTGTGCATGCACTGTGCCTGGTTAATGCAGCCTGGTTTGCCTGTAACCAACCTGTGCAACCCCCAGTCCTCAATGTGTAGAACACCCTTCTAAGTGTAATTAGGGATGGATCCTGCTTCCTTAAGCATAGGGAGTGTTCTAGAGGACCTAAGGTCTCTCCTGCATCCATGTGGGAATGGTGGATGAGCCACTGGAGGCCCAGGAACTGGAGTGCAACCCTGGAGACCAGAAGAGATGCCCAAGGCCACATCCATGTTTCCTCCTCCAGGGTTATGTTTAAGCAAACTAATTCCAGTCACTGCTGCAAGCTTGGTTTTTACGTGAAAGAAAAACTCTTTTCCTGGTTAAATCCCCCCCAGGATCATAGGAAGAGGTGGATTAATGTATATTGCCAGCAGAGGCCTGGACCTTGCATCCAGGCACCCCAGCACTGTCTGAGAGGGAGTTTCCTAATTCAGGACTTGTAAGGTTACCCTCTGTCTTCACAGTGCTCCTTAAAGTGTTACAGCTGTAATGAATTCATCTTCATTACACGCTTGGGAGGTAGAGGAGTGCTCTCATCCCTGTAAAAGGCTGACAGATAAAAGGAGCAGAGAATCAGAGAGAACTCAGACCAGGCACAGAGCCTGAAAAGTAATTACATGCCTAAACAGCTTTGGGAAGAAGTGTCTAAATGGCAGATCTGGGGCTTGAACCTCTGTCAGCCCCCCCTGGGACCAATCTTTCTTCCTGTGCTGGGATGGGAGGGATCAGAAGGACTCAATTATTTACAAGTCCTGTAGCTGGAGGTCTGTGCACACACACTCAATGCCCCCCTGGAGATGGGAACTGATTCGGATCAGGCTGACCTGAGCTGTCATTTTCTCTGCTAAACCAGCTCAAATCAAATTTGTTGGTTTTTTGGTTTTTGGTTTTTTTTTTTTTTTTCCCAGAGACCAGAAAAGGTCCAGGCTTCCCACTCCAAAGAATTTGTTTTCAGTTTTCCTACAGTTGTTCATCACGAAGTTTTGGAGCATGCTGGGTTTTCAAGGGGAAAGCTGATCTTTCAGCATTTTTTTTTTTTGCACAACTAAAAGAAGAAAGGAGCTGAAATGCCTTGAAAACTGATGACAATATTTTGTTGATAGGTTTTTTTGGGGGGGGGGGGCGGGGTGTTTGTGGTTCTTATTTATTTTATTTGCTTTGAGTTTTTTGGTTGGTTTTGGGTTGCTTTTTGTTTTTTGTTTTTTTGTTTTGTTTTGTTTTGTTTTTTACTGAATATAGGGATTTGCCAAGATTGGGTAAAGAGTTTTAAAAGCCAGGTGTGCCATGCAGCTCTCACTGTGCAGCTGGTAGAGTTGTTGGTGGCAAATCAATAAAACAAACATTTGGAGATCAGCATCTTTCAGACCTCCTGATGCTGTGCTTCAGGTGACTGAGGATTTGTCCATGTGTCTATTAATGAATTCTTTTTGGCCACCTTGTTCCCAGTGTCTGTCACCCAGGAGCAGCTGGTACATGTACTGCAAGCCTTCCAAAACCCACTTATGTCCCAACAGAGATGGAACTCACCCAGATTCCTCACATATCTCCTAAATCCTCTCCTCCAGAACTGTAGAGGGTTTGGGTCTCAGTTTCCCCAGATCCAAAATATTTCTTCCAGCTCCAACCTGCTTTATCCTGGGTTTCTGTATGGGATGTTCAGAGGTTCAGCTTGGGGTGGAGCAACTGATTTTGAAATTCACATGAAACAGAGGTTTGAATGAGACCTGAACCATGGGTACTGCAGGACTGGACAGGCTACAGAGTTTCTTGGGGTCAAGGCCCATCATTATTTATTTTCCTGGAGGGATAATTATGCAAAATCCACTTTTTCACTCCTGACATTAAGTTCTCCTCAGTCTCTTTGTGATTATTTTCTCTGGGCACAGCAGGGTGAATTGATCTACCAAATATTTGCAGGGATGGTGAAGGATTAAGTATCTCACACGAGCCAGTTCAGTGCAACAGTTGTGACCCAGGACGGGGGAGAGAGAAAAACAGGGTGGGGTAAGGGAGTTGTTCATTTTCCTTCCACTGAGGTCAGCCTTAAATAACTCTCCCACCTCCCTTGGAGGCTGAGACAAGATAATAAGGACAAAAAATGTCAGAGCAGAGCACGGGGCCCCTCTATTTACAGCAAAGGCCAAATCACTAACCAGCAGATGGGGGCTCACTTGCCAAACATTGATAAGTGACAACTCTGAGTTAACAGCCCTGGTTCCTCTCCTCCTGCAAATCAACCTGACCCCCCCTGTCCCCCACTGCCTCCCCCCACCCAGGGCTTCCCCAGCAGGAGGAGGGGGCTGCAGCAATGGGTTCAGCCCTTCCAGCCCATGGAGATCCCTGTGCCTGGCTCCAAACCCCCCCTCCCTGCCTCCCCCTAACACTAACAAGCCTTATCAGTAGGATTTACACCTCCTTGTCTAGGAACCCAGAGGCAACCCGATGGACTGGTGTTACTGGTGTGCATCCAAATCCTCAAAAGGAGCTTTAAGGGCTCAAAACAATCCACTTGCCCAGTGTTAATGAAACTTGGGAGTCCCCATGCCCTCGGGGGGGAGATGAGAGGACTCTGTGGTGGGGTCTGGCTGACCATGAGCACCAAGGGGGTCACCCAGTCCTTCTGCCAAGTCCTTCACACCTCCTGACCCCTCGTGGAGCAGGGAATAACCAGCATACCTGGTAATAACACCAGGGAGAGGGATGCCTGGGAGCAAGAACAGCCATGGATTGGGTTTTATTCACTCCTGGATGCCATGGTGGGAAAAGTCCTCTGGCACAGAGCTGTGCCAGTTGCCTAAACACCAATTCCCATGTGGGTGACACTGTGGGAGTGAAGAGGAAGAAATCACAGCTCCTGTCTTGGGTCCCAACCCAGCTGGAGGCATCTGAAGTGCTGAAGTTCAGAGCAAGCTGTGCAGGCCAAGGAGAGGGCAGGGTTTTAATTTGGAGGAGGATTGGTTTAGGTCATTAGGAAAAAGTTCTTCACTATGACACTGGAGACACTGGAATAGGCTGCCCAGAGAAGTTGTGAATGCCCTGGAAGCATTCAAGGCCAGGTTGGATGGGGCTTTGAGGAACCTGATCTGGTGGGAGGTGATTCTGCCCATGCAGGGGGGTTGGAAGCAGAGGAGCTTTAAGGTCCTTTCCAACCCAAACCATTCTATGAGAGCAGCACCTCCAGATGTGAGCCACATCTGGAGAAAATGGAACCTCAGAGCAGAGGCATCAGGGTAATATTAGCCAAATTCTCCAAGAGAACCCTGATAACAAAACAGGGACTGTCAAAGTAAAGTTTATTCTAGAAAATAAGATCTCAAAGCCCCATATTTAAACTCAGCAGGAAGTGTGGTGTGAGAATGAGCACTTTGTTCCTCAATGTCCTCTTACAGGATCACTTGCAGCCCCCAGATTTATCACTGGAGCAACCACAGCAGATGTCCACGATGCCCCCACAGCTGCAGAGATGAGCAGTGGCAGAAAACACACAAGGATGTGACATGACAATTTTTTTTTTTTTTTCAAACCACAAAACTGCTTTACAGCAGAGGACACAGCCAGTGGGAGCCAGCAAAATCCTTTGCTTCATTTTTCAGCATTTCTCTCCCTTGCTGCTCCTGCTGGTTACAGCAGCCACCGTTTTCTGCTGTGTTTGCTGCTCTCTGGTGGTCTGCCCATGCTTTTCAGCATCATGGCCAAGGACCAGCTCTTTATTTTATCCAAATCTTCTCCAGATAATCCATGTCTTTGCTTTCTTAGTGATGCCACCTGCTGTGGCAGCCGTGGTGGTGGCACCATAAAACTTCAGTGCCTACAAATGTGGACAGAGGAGAAGACTCTGATGGACTCAATGGTTCCTCTCATAGTTTTTTTCCTGAGGGAAAAATCTCCCCAGGTCAGAATCTTCTTTGGTTGCTCTCATGGAGTTCCATGACACGAAGCAGAACAGATGTGGTATCAGTGCTGAAGAGGTGTATTTTCAGGTTGGTGCTGATCAGGCTGCTTTGCCAGTGTTTCTCCACTATGTGGAAGTTATTTATTACTTTTGTGGTTCATTACTTGTCCTCTATCACCTCTTCTAATGTTTCTCTATCTACGCCAAGGATTACTTTTGGGCCATTAATAGCCACAGATTTAATCTTCTCCTCATTGATAAACAAACTAATTTGTTCTGCTGCGTCTGCTAATAGCTGTGTCTAGGAACTATTAGCAGCTCTTAGGTGCTATTTTCTCCTCTACCTTCTAAAAAAAAAAAAAAAAATATGTGGCCATAATATTTTTAATGGGGTTAAAAGGAGCATGCCTGTTTTTCCACCTGTATTTATAACCTTGCCCATGCCTTGCCCAAGGTGGATGGGACAGATTTTAGGACCTTTACTCTAGATATCATTATATTTGGTCTATTTTGCTGTACTTGTGTAGAGGTTTGAGCCTCCAGGGTCCAGGGGGGGGGAACTTGGGCAAGGTGCAGCCAAACCAATTTGCAGGATCCATGGTCCCAGGTGAGCAGGGCTGACCAAAGGTCAGCATTTCCCTACCCAGAGGTCTGATTTGCTCAGGAGGTGGCCAGAGGCTTTGGGGCACAGGACACCATCCTCAGAAGCACAACACACCTGGAAAACTCCCTTGTCTGCTGCTGAAACCTGCTGGCTCTTCTGAGTTACTTCTTGGAGCATCTTCTACCACTGAGCTGCTTCTCCAGAGGTGCAGATGTGTCCTCACCACCCTCTGTTTGCTGTTAGGAGCCACCCAAAGGTGACAGAAACCAGGGTCAGTTGCACCCTCTGGTTTATGAATCAAAGTGGCAAGATAATGGCCCTGACCTGGAAGAGCTTGGAAAAGAGTGAAATCTGCAGTCTGGCCAGGGGGGTGATGGGGATGGCTCCCCTTCCCTGCACCCAGGTGGCCACCTGGATTAATTTATGGAAGCAGCTGAGCTATCTGTATCCCAGGCCCTTTTCTCTGCTTGCACAATGCCTCTTTTGAAGCAAAGGCACCTCTCATTGTGTGGTTCCAGATAAGCCACAGAGCCTCTCCCTTTGTATCCCTTCTCCCCCCCACCCCAAGCCCAGGATGCTGCCCCACCTGCCACCCATCTCTGGAGGCATCACAGGGTTTGGTTGCAAGCATTGCCATGATGAAGCTCCTGCCCCCAGTGCCAGCTTCACCTCCCCACCACTTATCTCTTATTGCTGCTCTGGGCAGGGTGGTTGCACACTGCTGCTCCCCACGTTTGCTTGGAGGCACCAAGAGGAGCACAGCTCCTCCACATGGAGCTGAGGAGCACCAAGGATGCTCTGCACCACACCATCAGCTACCAGTGCACCTGGTGTGGGGACTGGGACAACTGGTGGGACCCCTGAGGGGTCCCCATCTCCCCATGCCAAGCAAATAGCTACACCTCTGTAGCTCAAATGGTCCATGTGCATCACCCCAACTACAAATCCGGGCACCCCCTGGGGTGTCACCACCCCTGAGAGCTGCTCTTGGGGTTGCAGAGCCCTCCAAGTGCCCTGGGACCAAGTTTTGGGGGGGTGTTGGTGAGGCAGAGGGTGGATTGGCAGGCAGGACCTCCTCTGGGGCTGACCCTCCAGGGAAAGGGAGGCATAGGGGCACTTCCAGACTGCTCCCTGCTCTGCTTTTGGGGCAAAACTCAGCCAGGGGCCAGCAGAGCAGCCCCAAGAGAGGCTGCTGAGTGTGAGAGCAGCAGTGGGGACATGGGTGGCGTGTTGGAGACTTTGGGTGTTCTCCAAGAACTTATTTCCTCCAGACCTGACCTTTGCTGTTGGTAAAGCTTACACAAACTTGTAGCTGTTAACTAATTTGCCTTTAGTGGGCTTGTTATTTCTTTTTTTTCTTTTTTTTTTTTTTTTTTTCAGGACAGGGTTTGGGAATGCCAGACATCTACAGTAGTAAAGATTTTATTGTGCTGGCACTGGTCTGTAAAACTTCATTACATGACACTGGGGGTTGCCTAAACTTTATTCCCTCTGATGGAACTGCTCAGGGCTGGGGGGATGCAAGGGAGGAGACTTCAAGTCAGGTCCAGAGGTGGTTTAGAAGGAAGGGCAAGAACCAGGAGCAGAGCACTCCCTGCCAGCTGCTCCCACCCTTCAGCCAAGTGAGCCCAGTGGAGAGCTGAGGGGCTGGGGGGGTCACAAGGGGCACCACATGTGGTGGAAACAGGGGATGAGCATCTGGGCTGTCACTACCTGTTCCTGTGAAAATAATGGGGAAGCCCAAACTCGAAGGAGTGAGCTGAGATTTTTCTGTAGAAAAAGCTTTTCATTGGAAAATGGGCTCTCCTGCTGGCCCCTCCTTTCAGTTCTGCTGACATGGGACTTCCCCAGATAAGGCAAAACTTTTCATACTTTACGTCCAGTTTATATCCTACTAGCATTTTTTTCATATTCCAAAGGACTTCTTATGGTAAGAAAATACAATTTCCAATAAATAATCAAAGTAATCATGTTTTGAAAAAAAATCATAGTAGGAAACTTTTGGGGAAAAAAAAACAAAAAAACCTCCTGTGCTGAACTTTAAGCCTTTTTGCAGTCACAGACATTTAGCAAACATTTGACACTTCACACTTAAAGCCATGACAGGGTCATATGGGGCTTCCTACATTCTAGATGCTGAGGGATGAAATTGCTTTGACTACTCAAGAAATCAAGAGTCTGGTTTGAGTCTTAAGGCACTGGTTTGGTGAAGTTCCTTCTTACTGGTGAAATTAAAGGGCAGCAATCAGCCTTACCCAACAAAGAGGCAGCAAGAGATGGAGAGAAGTGGTGAAGTCCCTTCTTATTTACACTGCCAATGGAGGAGCAGGTTTATTATAAATTAAACGAGCATTTAAGTTCAAGCAGATGAAAATGTTTCCTTTTCAAGTATGTTGAGCACTTGCAGTCTCAAAATTTAGAGCAATCAGAATTTTGATGATCATCTCATCCCCAGCATTTAAAACAGGTTTTTTCTGGAAGGGAAAAAAAACCCCAAAACCAACCAAGAATATTTTAAGAGGAAAAAGGCACAACTGGTGGAAGAAAACTTGAGCACAGATATATCAAAAAAATGGGGTGATGTTGTGAAAGAGAGAGGGGGAAAATCAGACCCATGGAAACCAGTGGACAATCCCTAGCTCATTATCTCCTATTAAAAGCAAACCAGAAGGGAGATCTGATTTTCACTGGGATTTACCAGAAATATTTCTTAGTGCTGGTGACACAATTTCAGGCACAGCCCCAGAGTGAAGAGCTGAGACCTAGAGACATCTGACAGCCTCTGCTCTGCTTAATCCCAAAGGGGGACTTGAAGGGACCCCTGGCAGGTGAGGGAGGGGACCTACCTGTCACTGGATGAAGAGGGGAAAGCCTTGTTTTTTTCCCATAGAAAATTTTAAATTCTCCAACTCTGAGCCCTGGCCGAGCAAGAATGACCTCCCAAGGCATCCTGCAAGATGCAGATGTTTTTCCATCCCAACCCAAGCCTTGGACACATGGCTCTCACTGTGCACTACAGGTAGCCTCAGGCAAATAATGTGTTTTCCTTCCTCTGACACCTGACAGTAGCGTGGCCTCACCAACAACTTTGGTCCCATCACTGAATACTTCCCAACGTGGTATTAATCAAACAGATTAAGGTGTTTGCCTTGAATTTTACATTTTGGAAGCAGCTGTTGAGGCAGCTCAATGCCAGCACTGCCTGTTGCCAGCATTAGTGTCATTAGTAATCATTGCAGCTGTAATTGCACCATTATCTCCTGCTAAAAGGGTCACTGATGGCTCAGGACAGAGCTACAAGGAAGGAAAAACAGGTCGGGTGAAATGAGATGGAAACTGCAAAGCGTTGCTTCTGTCTCAACTTTCCTAAAGACCTGTTGATGCTACCTAGAGGGCAAATAATGTGCACAAGCAGCAAAAATTTGGGCTACGGTGTCATCGAGGAGGTGGGGCTCGTGCAAGCTCTTGTGTCACTTGGGCTAATGTAAAGCATATAAATATGGGAAAGAGAGAATGGGGAAAATACTTCCAACCAACCAGTTTTCATCTGTCAGAGCAAACTCCTCTCCATCTCTTGCTGCCACTTTTTTTGGGTAAGTCTGATTGCTGCCCTTTAACTTCTACCTCTTTTGCAGGGTTTTATCCTTAAATTGATGTAGCAGGTGGTGTCACATGCTGGCTCATTGGTCCAAGCAAAGGTGTCTTCTCAGAACTTTGGGCACATTGTGCTGTTTTGGGGCCATCAGCATAAATAACAGCCCCTCCTGGCTTGCTGGGGACAAATTTTGCCCTGAAGGAATCTGTTGATCTTGGCTCTCCTGGGCTCAGATGCTGCAAGATGGCTCCTCCAGTCTGGTTTGGTCTGGGTGCATTTCTGTGTGTTCTGTCCCAGGTGATGCTGTTTTGGCAGGAGTGTTGGACAAGGTGATCTCTAGAGGTCCCTTCCAACCCCTAACATTCTCTGATTCTGTGATTCTATGGTTTTGGGGGAAGACAGCAAAGTGTGACCATGTGGATGGAGATGGACCTCTGGTTGTAAGCATTAGCCATTTACTGGGACTTGTAAAGCCTAATGCAGAAAGCTTTAGGTCATCTTTAGAAGCTCTTTGGTCTCATTTTTGAGCCAAAGGAGCTGAAGGACATCAGATGCTTGCTGACAGCCAATTCTTCCCTCTCAGACCTCCCTGTGTCTCCTCTGCCTCTTCCCCCTAGGCCTCACACTGCTCACCATGGCTATCTGGATCCAATCACTGCCTCTCCTGGCCCTTCTTGCTCTTTCTGGCCCTGGGACCAGTCAGGCAGCTGTTAACCAGCACCTCTGTGGCTCCCACTTGGTGGAAGCTCTCTACCTGGTGTGTGGAGAGAGAGGTTTCTTCTACTCCCCCAAAGCCCGTCGGGATGCTGAGCATCCTCTAGGTAAGTCTCTAGGTAAGATTAGATATTTGGAAGAAGTTCTTCACCTTGAGGGTGGTAAAACAGGTTGCCCAGAGAGGCTGTGGCAGTCCCATCCATCCCTGGAAGTTTTTAAGGTCAGGCTGGATGGGGCTCTGAGCAACCTGATATGTGGGAGGTGTCCCTGCCCATGGCAGGGGGGCTGGAACTGGATGATCCTAAAGGTCCCTTCCAACCCTGAAAATTCTGTGATTCTCTGCTTGTATAAGTCAGGCTGACCTTGAACACAGCTGCATGTTATGGGATGCACAAGGCAACCACTGCCTGTCTCTGAGGGTGACATCAGGAATGTCCTTGGTAGGGGATGCCAGGAATACCTTTCCCATACCAACAGCATCACATTGCCAGTGAAAAGCTCTTCAGGTTGAAAAGGCAGATGGAAGGGCAGGCAGGAGAAGAGGATTTGGGTAAGATTTGGGTAGGAGTCTAATCCTTTCCTTCTTATGTCTGTTTTTTAAGATATTTGAAGACTGTTCCCATCTCCAGTTTTAAGCTCTCAGCTAAAACCCTTCTACACCCCCCTCCTCCACTACCTTCTCAGGTCATTATTTTCCATATCTCTCTCCATGTGATTTATTCTGAATTTGGTCTGTATCCTTTGGGACTGGGGATGCCTGGAGAAGTGCCCAAGACCCCAGGTGAGGCCTTCTCAGTGCCAAGTCGTGTGAACAAACTGGACAAATTTTGCACGTTTTTCACACTTTTTCTGCCTGCACAGGTGGTTTGCCTTTTTCAAAGCAGCACTGCCCACCTGATTGATCTGATCAGTGCCTTGGTGATCCCTTGGGTGGATCAGCCTCATCAAACTGTCCTGCTGGATGAGCAACAGCCTTCCTGCCTACCTTTACCACTTTTCCCATTTCTTTCTGAGCAGAATCCCATCTTTTCAGTATTCCTATAATTTTAAAAGGTAATTTTCAGTACTAATCCTGGCTTACAAGAGGCTTGCAGCCCCCAGGGGTTCCAGAGAACTGCCCTTCCAAGTGGTGTTTGTGCCTAAATGGGGTGAGGATCTGTAATGCTCCAGCTGCACTGCAAGGCTGATGTCTCTCCTGGGGCAGAACACCTCTCAACTTCAGCTCCTCTATGAATTCAGCAAATAAACTCCTTTTTTTTTTTTTTTTTTTTCTTCCAAGCTACCAGTGGAGACTTTGACTGGATGCAGAAGGGACCTTTGTCAAATCCCAGTCATTGCAAGCCTCTTGTTTCCAGGTGGACCATTAATTAACCTCCCATTACTTCTCCTCACTGGCATTTGGTTCCTTCTCCTGAGTATGAAACCATCCAATCCAATAGCCCTCGAAGTAATTTGAAGGTGAAGCAAGGTCACAGCAGAGGGTTTGCAATGATTTGCCTTAAAGAGCCACCTGGGCTTTTAGTTGCTTCCTTCTCTGATGATTTGTTTCTGAAGATCCCCATGAATAGGCTGGAAGTTTAATTATGAATTATTAATTCTATACTGAGAATTTCACTAGGGCCAGCCAGTATCTGAGGATGTTGTGTGTCTTGTTGTAGGATTTTTCCCTCAGCCACCATCTCTTTGTCACACAAGCTGCTTGTGTTTACAGTCTGCTCACAGCTGGCTTGAGGGATGAAGACAAGTAAATCATGAAATATTGCCAAGCTGTTTCCTCTTCTACTTAATGCTGGACTGAACCTTTCCTAAATTTTCCTCCTAGCTCACCAGCATAATGATTTCTTGTTACTCCTGTGGTTCATTCATTGCATCACACTTTGGGGGCTTGGAGATTTTGTATCTTGTGCTGCACTTTGATATTGCTCTAGAAATCTCCTCTTATTCTTACTTTCCAGGCATTTTCTTTTTCTTGTTAGGGTCTCTATTCTTCCAGCAGGAAAAAAATCAGTGTTTTATTTGCCATTTGCTGTAATTTCACAGGGCAACTAAAACCTATCCACAGGTTTTCAAAGTTCCCACCAGCAAACAAGCCACTCTGTTGAGTTTTGTCTGTGTCCAAACACCCCAATTCATCATTCCTTCTAAAACCCCACCCCCAGCTGTGAAACACAAAAAACACACAAATGCTTTTGCCATTGGCTTGAGGATACATCCAAACAGACAACAGGAGCAGGCTGTTCAGGACCAGCTGGGAAATGCATCCAGCCTCAGGACTGGACCATCCTTGGGATAACAGCCCCAGGGGGCCTGGAGTCCCAAGCAACTCATCTCCAGAGGCAACTCATCTCCTTTACATGGGGGTGTAGTGAGAGGACAAGGGGAAATGGTTTAAAACTTGAAGAGGGGAGATTTAAGTTGGACATTAAGAAGAAATTCTTTAATTTGAGGGTGGTGAGACCCTGGCACAGGTTGCCCAGGGAAGTTTTGGCTGTCCCATCCCTGGAAGTCTTCAAAGCCAGGTTGGATGGGGCTTGGAGCAACCTGGGCTGGTGGGAGGTGTCCCTGCCCATGAAGGGGGTTTGGAACTGGATCATCTTTAAGGTCCCTTCAAACCCAAACCATTCTATGATTTTATTCTGTGATCTCTCTGGAGCAGACCAGACCATTATATTCTCTTACTTACTAACTTCTCACCTCAGGGAGGGTGCAAGGTTTCTCTGCTTCTCCACACACTGAAGTGTCTGTATCCCCTTGTCTCTCATGCTCTTGGTATTCACTCAGCTTGGCTCCTTCTAAGCCCCAAAGGATTAATTTGGGAGAGGAAACACAGAGCCTAAAGGTCCTACCAGCAGGGAAATCTTTCCAACTCCCTCTTCATCTTCCAGCAAACTCTGGCTTAGAAACCTGGTGCCTGCCAAGGGGGTCTCCATGGGGCTCACCATGTTACTGTGTGGTATCTCTTGACTCCTCTTTTTCTTCCCTGGCAGTGAGTGGTCCCTTGCATGGGGAGGTAGGAGATCTTCCCTTCCAGCAGGAGGAGTTTGAAAAAGTCAAGCGAGGGATCGTGGAGCAATGCTGCCACAACACCTGCTCCCTCTACCAACTGGAAAACTACTGCAACTAACAGCAAGGCCAGGAGAGAGGAGCTTCCAAGGCCACAGCCAGAAAGATGCTCTTATGCATCTTCAGATAAACTTTACCTTCAAATAAACGTTGTGGATCTCTCCAAAGTACTGTGCTGGTCCATGGGGAGGAGGCACTGACGTTTGCTTTAGGGTCTTTAAAAGGTCCTGGAGCCATCCATCACATCCCAGTGTGCTTCTGCTGTCCAACTGGACTCCCTGGGAGTCAGGGGGGGAGGGAATTAGGCAGCCCCAAAAGCATCTATCCGTGGTGCCTGGGAGGCAGGAGGAGAGGGTAGGGAGGTTTGAATGAAGTTTCTCTTTCAAGGGAAATGTTACAGGGGAATTTCTGTGGCAATGCCCTGCTGATCAGCTTCCTGCAGTTCACAGCCCAAATATAGCAAGGCAGCTGGGAGACCAAACTTCCTCAACTGTTTAATGGAAACAGTTCAAATTAAGCAAAGAATTAAGTCACCCATAAATTGTACCCAGAAAAATTGTGGGCGATGGCCATGACCAATTTAGAAAGTAAGTCCAGTTCCCCTTCTGCTACTGGGAGGCCTCAGCAGAGTCCTTGCTGTGGGATGTGCTTGTTGTTTACAAGTATTTGACAAATCCTGTGCAGAAAGCAGATTGAATCCAAAAGGAGTTTTGAGTGTGTTGGCCAAAAGCTGGACACTTCAGGGCAGCATCTTTGCTCCTGTGGGTGCAAACCTCTTCCAAATGTCTTGCCCTAAAATTGCCCCTTTCTGGCCAAAGTGGGAAAGACTGTGGGGAAGGGTGATGTCCCCTCTGCCAAGGGACTGCCACGCATGGGAAAAACCTGGCAGAGATGGCAGCAATGGCCAGGGCTGCACCTTTTTGCTGGTGGCAGGTTTTGAAAGCTGGTCTGAGAGGAGGCTGAGGTTTTAAAGCTTCTTTTACCAAACCAGATCTGCCTGCCTCCATCAGAGCTGCACAGATGGAAGCTGCCAGGACGCATCAGTCTAGTTCCTACCATGAGCACAAAATTGGCAAAACCACTAAAAACTGCAGGGCTGCAAGAGCAGCTGCTGGGAAGAAGATGAAACCATAAAACAGGAAGCTGGAAGGCACCAGTGGGTCCTGGTGGTGACCCAGCCACGTGGGCTTCCTTGATGCATCCAAGGTCCTGTAACAGGACCCACCACCTGCAGCCAGCACACCAGTGCTTCTCTGCCAGTGCAGAGAACCCTACACACAGTAGCACACACAATGGGGCTATGGGCTTGCTTTAGTACCTAAAATCCCAAATGTTCAAAACCCCCACTCCCGTTGGGCACCCTCCCACTGTTGGGAAATTTGCCCCTAAAATGACACAAAAGGGACCTGACTCACAAATGCAAAGCCTGACAGTTGAATACTCCTGCTGGTTCCAATGAAACCCTACCCACAGCACCACCAAAAATCAGGCTACAGGTTTTCTATAGTAAATAAAACCCCAAAGGTTCAACCCCGAGGCCGCTCTCCCATTTTGCGGAATTCAGCTCAAAAATTACCTACAAATGGACCTGGCTCCCAAAGGCAAAGAGTGACCATGGAAAACTCCTGCTGGCCCTCACCCTCCCATGGAACCCTAATACCAATTGGGCTGTGGTTTTGCTTTAATACCTAAAACCTCAACTGTTTGACACCCCCCCCCCCTCAGCCACATTCCTTCTGATGTGGAATTCACCCCCAAAATTCTACACAAATAAAATATTCCCAGCAGCAGAGCTGGAAGGTGGGACAGGCATCCTTAGTCCCACTTTCTAAGGCTCTGACAGCATGGCAAGCTGTTTGCTGCTTCTGATCTACTTCCCTCCCACCAAACCTCACAGCTCCAACATTTCACATTGGAGACTCCTTGGAAAATAATTCTTCCTGTCCTGATCTGTGATGAGATCAGGACTGGTGGTACAGTAAAGACTGGTCTGCAGTAAAGATAGCAGAGCCATTGCTCATGGGAAGGCCACCGTGACATTCCATGGAATTCCACAATGGAATTCCAGCAATCCCATACATCCATTTGCCCCAAGGTGATGCCACCCTGAGCCCAATGGCAGAGAAGAGATTCTGCCATGGGGTCTGCTGGTACAGTGAGGAGAGAATCATAGAATTGGTTGGGTTGGAAGGGACCTCAGAGATCATCAAGTCCAACCCTTGATCCACTCCCCCCGTGGTTCCCAGCCCATGGCACTGAGTGCCACATCCAGGCTCTTTTGAAATATCTCCAGGCATGGAGAATCCACCCCTTCCCTGGGCAGCCCATTCCAATGGCTGAGCACCCTCTCGGTACAAAGAAATCTTTCTTATGGCCAACCTAAACCTCCCCTGGCACAACTTGAGACCTCTTGTGCCCTCTTGTCTTGCTGAGAGTTGCCTGGGAAAAGAGCCCAACCCCCCCCTGGCTCCAACCTCCTTTCAGGGAGTTGGAGAGAGTGATGAGGTCTCCCCTGGGTAGCAAGACAAACCTCTTTTAGGACACAGCGCTCCAAGACCCAACCAGGTGTTCCAGGAGAAACTCACCAACAGTGCTCCAAGTCCAATGCTCTCAGGACTGACCAGCCTCCATCGGTGCTACTGCTCCACAAGTGGCCTCCCCTCAGGCTTCCTCAGGACTGAGCTTTATTGGCCCCCTAATCCTGCTCATGCGCAGCAGGGGCCCGGCCTAACCAGGCACAGGTGGCCTTGACACAAGCTCATGCCCGCTGCCTGGCAATTAGTGCCACCTGGTTGCCTCATTTCACTACACCCCTGAGCCTCCTCTTCTCCAGCCTCAACACCCCCAGCTCCCTCAGCCCTTCCTCACAGGACTTGTGCTGGATCCCTTCCCAGCCTCCTTGCTCTTCTCTGGACCTGCTCCAGCACCTCAATCTCCTTCCTGAGCTGAGGGGCCCAGAACTGGACACAGGACTCAAGCTGTGGCCTCCCCAGGGCTGAGCACAGGGGCAGAATCCCTTCCCTGGACCTGCTGGCCACGCTGTTCCTGAGCCAGCCCAGGATGCCATTGGCCTTCTTGGCCACCTGGGCACACTGCTGCCTCCTCTTCAGCTTCCTGGCAATCCAGACTCCCAGCTCCCTCTCTGCCACTCTGTGCCCAGCCTGGAGCTCCCCATGGGGAAACACATTTGAGAGAAGTTCTTCCCTACACAACAGAAAATTCAAGGCTCATTTGTGTCACCTGGATTTGTCCTGCATCACCTAGGACAGAGAACTTTTGCTTAGCCATAGGGGTCCATGGAAAGCAGGTGGTGCTGAGACAAGACTCAGACTTTCTCCTGCAAATCAGATTTTGCCATCCGTGCCTACCTGACCAGAAATGGTGGTTCCATTGGCCACCCCAGAGCTGTTTATCTGCTGGCACTCCTGTCCAAAGACAGCTCTGCTGAGATGCCTGGCTCATTTCCTGCTCTCTGCCATTGTTTGGTTTGCTCGTTTGTTTGCTTTTTCTCAATGCTCTCAATTAGGACTGGTTGAGAAACTGCAAATGCCACGTTTTTCACTGGAAAATGTTGAGTCACCAAAATCAGCACTTCCCACAAGACTGGACTGGTTTTAGCAGGGCGGGCTTTAAAGGGCTGAAGAGATGTGGGAGGTTCAGGTGCCCACTCTGTGGGTATCAGAGTGAGGATTTCATCCCCTGAACCCAATTGCCCAGGGCTACATGTTAGGTGCCAGGCTCTGGCCTCCCCTGGAGTGGACTCCTCTCCTTCTGCTGAAAAATTCTGGGAGGTTTTAGGAAACACAGAGTAGAAATTGCTTTGAAATCTTAAGATGGGACAGGACCATCCTCTTCTACCCAGCTCAAGATGAAGTTTGATGGTTTTTTGGCAGGTTTGGAGGTTAGGGGCTATGGGAAACTGGATACACAGGAGGCCCAGCTGGTTATTTCCTGGGCCTGGAGGTGGGGAATGAAGGATGAAGAGCAGAAAGTGGTCATGATGGCCATTCCCCACCATTCCCCTGCCTTTGTGTCTCCTGTGAAGAGGAGGCAACAGGTCCCTTGAGAGAGAAGGGAAGAGGAGGGAGTGGTGATCATCCTGGGTCAAGGAGGGAGGGATGGCCTTACATCTGCTTTTGAGGACCCCTGAACTCTCTACAGAGCACAGAAGCTGCTGCTGTTCCCTTCCTTCCTAAAGCAAGAGCTGTCCTGGAGGATTTAAGGCACACTGTGAGCCCCACCACTCCCAGGGAGGTGCAGGGGAAAACACTGCAGCAATGTAAAAGCAGTAGAAAACAAAACCAAACAAAACAAAAGTTCTTACAACTTCACTTTGCTTTCCAGAACTGAAAATAACATAAAGGGCTTGGACAGGGCTTGACAAGGCTCTGAGCAACCTGACTGACCTAGCTGAGGGTGTCCCTGCTTATTGCAGGGGGGATGGACTAGGTGACCTTTAGAGGTCCCTTCCAACCCAAATTATTCTATGATTCTATGGCAGGGCCAGCTCTTTTTTTCTAAAAGCTTCAGCAAAATGAAGGCCACAGGAGACCAAAAGTACTTTTCCTCCTTTTCTCTAGGATTCCAGGGAAGGAAGCCTGAAGGCAACCCTGCACACTTCCCATGCTGGAGCACACAGTTCCTTGACTTGCAAATGTGACACCATGGGCTCACTAACCCTTCAAGACAGGCAGATTTAGGTCTGTACACCACCCAAACTTGGAGATGAACAACAGCCCAGGTTGTCCTTAAGTGTGGTCCTGGATAGGATTTCTTTATAAAGCCCCCTGTGCACAAGCAGCTCAGGAGATCCCCTGTTCTCATATGTGCTCAGGAGATGCCAGACACATAAATTCCTGCAGGAGAAGTGACTCAGGGACAGGGAATGCTATATCCATTGACCTCCCTTCCCACTCCCTCCTGACCAGCTTTGCATTGTGATCTTTGGGAAGCAAATGCATCCATCCCCCTTGGTTCTGACTCAGCAGTTGCTTTGAAGTGATTTTTTGCAGTAGTGGTGGGGCATGATGCCCAGCTAAAATATCTTGGCTTTACTACTCTTGCAACAAACTTCCAAAGGTCTCATACTAGTGGTGGAGGGCAATTTGAAGAGAATGCAAATAAAGGCTTCAGTTCATTCATGCTGCTTGAATAAAGAACTGAAATCTGAGCCATGCAAGACAAATTCTTTGGGCTGCCGAGTTGTTAACGCTGTCTAGAAAAGAAAGGATATGAAAGTTGCCTCTGTTTCCAACATGCACAAGTTCTTACACGAAAGGGCTCTGCTCTGGCTTTGAAGAAAGGTGAGAGACATTTACAGAAAATGGAAGGGAAGGAAGGCCCTGATGGCACTGACCAGGGGGGTCTGGGGTGGCTGGGAGATGGACCACGTCCTCTGGGTTGCTGGATGGACCTCTCTGCTTTGGCTTGTCTGAAGAGGGTGGGAAGACTCACTCACAGATTCACCTTATATGGGAAACAGCCAGATTGTACCTCACTTTTTTTGTTTGTTTGTTTGTTTGGGGTTTTTAACCACAATATCAACGTCTTAGGAAATTCTAAACCTGCTTACAGCCCCTCTCCTTACCTGCAGCATGATGCCTTAATGACTGCCTTGGGCAATGACTTGGGTTGGAAAGCATGCACGGGGCAGACTCCATATTGACACCCCAAATTCCCTCTGATTTAGACCAACCTCATCAAAAACACTTATTCTGAACAAAAAATAGCCCTTCTTCCTTCTCCTTTTACCCTGGGCAGAGAGAAACCGTTAGGTCAGGCTATAAATTGATCTGGGAAGCCATTGCCAGCACATTGGCTCTGGGTGAATTATTCCTGCATGTGGCAGGGAGGAAGGAGGTTGATTTTTTTCCAAGGCTGATGCCAGGCTGGCTCTCACATGCCCCAAGTTCTGTAGGGCAGAGCAGGCTGGAGCAGACCTGAGACAATCATGGGAAGGGAAGCAAACTTTCAGGAGCACACAAGGAAATGATGTGAGCCTTAATCCTTTCCCTCCATCCCGAGCTGACTGCAGGACAGTGGGAGGTGGACAAAGTATTTGGGCTCCTCAGAGCTCCTTTCTGTTACTGAAAGATATAGTCCAAAAAGGGCTTTTTTTTTTTTCTTTTTTTTCTTTTTTTTTCTTTTTTTTTTTTTTCCTGCCTGGTAAATGCCAGGATTTTCAGGATGCACATGGTTTCTCCCACTGAAATTTCCCACATAATGCTTTCAGAGTTTGGAAGAAAATGGGTAATGGAAATAGAACTGGCTTTTGATTTTCAGGCTGTTGTCATTTGGGCCATGTAATGCTGGATTCTGGGGGTCTTACAGAACTGCCAGTTTCTGAAATGTAACTTTTTGTCAGAAAAGATTGCAGCTTCCTATTTTTCTAATCAGAAAATAGAAAATCAAATGCAAATAAAACCACCCAGCCTACACTGACAATAAACCATTCTATGGAATTTTCAATGGAAAACACTCCTACTTTTTTTTCCCACTTACCAGAAACCTTGTCTTCTTTGGAAGATGGGATCCAGCAAGGTCTTGGTATGCCTGAATACCTAGGTTTCCAGATTTTGCCACCTGCTATGGAAATGTTTGGGGAATTAAAAAAATTTATTCCAAATCAATGCTATCTTGGCCCCTGGTCATCTGAGTTCAGCTATGAGAGAGAAATCACAGTGAAACAGTTTGAGACTCAACCCATCCCTGGTAAAGGCACACCCAAGATGCAAACCCCAGCATGCTCCTTCCCCACCTCTGAAACTGCTTTTTTAGTTGCTTTTCAAATGCCTGCAAGCTGAACCTGGCCATATTTTTTCCAGGATAAGAAATTCCAACCCCAAATGAGGAAAAAAAATTGAAGCCCACAAAATGCTGGTGAAATGTAGCCAGGTTTCAGGCTCTCAGAGCAGATCTTACAAGGCAGGTGTCCAAAGTGCCTCTCTCTGCATATGTGTGAATTTTAGGAGACTGAAGCCCAGGTGCTCCTTGGTGGTGAGGAAGCAGTGGCAGGAAAGGAACAGTCACCCCCCAGCAGCATGGGGAGAGAGGGGGCTCAGCCTGGTTTATGTCAAAGGGGTGGGAGGATAACCAGAGGCTGAAGCCCCTCTGGGGTAGAACTCCTCCTGCAGGGGCAGTGACCTCACCCTGAGGACACCAAGCAGCACCAAGCACTGATGTCTTGCCCTTTCTTCCTTTATGGTTTTAGCTACTGAGCCCCAGTGTCATTCTGAAGATGCTTTCCCTTAATCTTCACCCAGAAGTGTTGCTTTGTCTGCCCCATTTTATCCCACTTAAGAGCACAGGACCAGGGGTGACTTTCAAGCCATTCACCTTGGTCCTTGATATCCTCACATCTCTGATTTCTGCATCTCCAGAAAGGCTTTTGACATCCCACTTTCTTCTTTTAGCCTGTGTGCAGCTTTCATTTCTGAAACCTTTCCAAAGGAATTCATCCTCTCCTGTTGGGCTCCACGATCCTCACAAGCTGGAAAAGATCCTGAGGTTTCACCTATCAGTTCAGAGCAAATCTGTGGCTCTGTCGCCGAAATAGGGCACCACAAAAATCCCGGGAATCTGTTAAAAGTTGGATTCCTGTGACAGCTTTCTCTTCCCTTGCAGTCCCAGCTGATGCCAGGGGATGGAGTGCAGGGCATCCCACAGCTGGACCCCACAGCCCTGCTAGGGCAGGGTGGGATGGCTTGGGCACCAGGAGTCCCCAAAAAAGAGGGAGAAAAGATTAATAGGTGCAAACCACCCAAGATGCTGGAGGAAAACTCACTGGGGATGTGATTCTGGGGTAAGCCTTTGGGCCAAGACCATCTGCTCCATGGCTGGTGAGGCCACAGCTTGTGTCCTGTGTCCAGTTCTGGGCCCCTCAGCTCAGGAAGGAGATTGAGGTGCTGGAGCAGGTCCAGAGAAGAGCAAGGAGGCTGTGAAGGGATCCAGCACAAGTCCTGTGAGGAAGGGCTGAGGGAGCTGGGGGTGTTGAGGCTGGAGAAGAGGAGGCTCAGGGGAGACCTCATCACTCTCTCCAACTCCCTGAAAGGAGGCTGGAGCCAGGGGGGGGTTGGGCTCTGCTCCCAGGCAACTCTCAGCAAGACAAGAGGGCACAAGAGGTCTCAAGTTGTGCCAGGGGAGGTTTAGGTTGGACATTAGAAAGAATTTCTTTAGGGAGAGGGTGCTCAGCCATTGGAATGGGCTGCCCAGGGAAGGGGTGGATTCTCCATCCCTGGAGATATTTCAAAAGAGCCTGGATGTGGCACTCAGTGCCATGGGCTGGGAACCACGGGGGGAGTGGATCAAGGGTTGGACTTGGTGATCTCTGAGGTCCCTTCCAACCCAGCCCATTCTATGATTCTATGATTCTATGATACTGGGAGCAAACTTATTTTCACCCCACGGGGTGGTGATGCTGGCATTGCCCTCACTGGTTCTGCCAATGGTGTAACAAGGAGTTAAATTGCTGCTGTTCTTGCTCTGGGCTTTGTTTCAAGGTCTCCAAGGAGGATTTTGGTTGTGTTTCTGAACCTACAGCTCCTCACAGCCCAAAGCCCCCTGGCTCAGTTACCACCCTGCATCTGCCACATGCTCTGGGGAAACTTTCCCTGCTCACTGCTCCTCAGATGCAGCAGGTACCTGGGGGGTGGTTTTGGTTGGGTGGCCACGTGTGTTTTCAAATCAGAACTCCCCTTTTGAGCAGGCCTGGGTTTAGGTCTGCAATAACCTCCTGTGCTGTACAACAAAACCCTGGGCTCTCCTGGCTCACCCTGAAGGGCTGCCAGAGCACAGACATCCTTAGGATTAGTGTTCCAAACAAACCTGGGACACCCTGGAAAACAGCATTACCACTGGGTTGAGGTGCAAGTCCCCTCGCCCTCCTGCCCCCAAGGGACTTCATGGCATCCCGGGCCTCCTCCTCCTCCGTGTCACCTTTGATCAGAGGTTCTCCCCCTGGGATAACCATCATCCCAGCCGCTATCTGGGATACGGGGATGAGGTTCTACCGAGGGGGCACGAAACGAGGTTGTAGCCAGCAGAGGGAGCGCTCCCAGCTTCGGCTTCGCACCCGGGAAAAAGAATTAAATAAACCCTGGCCACCAAATCTGGAAAAAGGACGTGGAAACAAAGGTTCTCCCTGGCTCAGCTACCAGCCCGGTGATGCTCAGCTGTGAGAATATGGGGAGTGAAGCTTCCACGAACCCCTCCGTAGCCTTGGGTACCAGCTGAGCCAGAGATGAGCATCCCAGAGAGGGACAGGCTCTGGCTCTCAGCTCCCTCTCCAAGCCATCAAGTGAAATTCCTCCATTCTTTCAGTTCTAGCTTTGGGCTCTTGTAATTACTTTCCAAGTCGAGTAATTTCTGCAACTCAATTGTTAAGGAATCATTTCTATAGAGTTTTATTAAAAAAAAACTTCTGTAGCTTCAGCACCAGCCTCACATCAGGGCTGGAGCTGGGAGGGACCCTGCAGGCTGGGAGCTGTGGGAACCTTGGGCATTTCAGGTAAAGCTTCCTTTGAATTTAGGCCAAACAGAGCAACCCAGAGCTAATTTGTAACACTTTAGTGAATTAAAGCCTCTACAGTTCTGTAGCAGTCCCTTACCTTAGGAAAAGGGTGTAAATTATTCTCCATGAAATGCCTCTGTGTGTGGGGGGGTGGGACCTCTCCACTCACATGAAGTAATAGAAGTATAATTAGTTACCCAAATGCACATTGGCAAAGACTTGTGCCTGGTTCCCTCCTGACTGTGCACATCCCCCAGGTGTTAAAAGAGGCTGTTCAGGCACCAATGGGCATTTTTGCAACTTCTGTCTGTGCAGATCAGTAGCTGGAGAGAGTAATGGCTCTGGGACTGTGTCAGGACAAGCCCAGGAGGGGATCCTTATGTGAGCAAGATGGATTTATCATTAAATCACTTGCAGAGTGAGGTTATTGCAGAGTGAGTGAGGTTATGGAGGGAAAGCTAAGTGTTCAGAGGATGTGTGTGGTGAGCTGATTAACACCCCTTGCCAAGCTGATAAAAGACAATGGGACACATTTTCACCACTAAATACATCAGGGATGAAAGGGAGCTGGGAGAAGAAGCAGAAAAGAGCAGCAGGAATTACCTGACCTGCCTAAAACTTGCCTTTGGACTGGAGAGCAAGGAGGCAAAAAAAAACAGTTGAGAGAGCCCTGATTGCAACCAAGATGATGGGTGGGAGAAGAGTCCTCATGGTGAACAACAGCCAAAAGCCATATAAATCTAATATGGAAAGGTCTGGAAGGTGAAGTCAAGGCCCTCTGGACTGGAGTGGTGTTTGGTGGGCAAGAAGCAAGTGCTCAGTGGGACACTTCAGCTGTGGACACAAGAGATTTGCATCATCTGAATCAAGGGAAGAGGAAGCTTGTTCAGTTGCTCACCTCAACATAAGTGCTTGCTCTGGGAGAAGCTGGATACAAATCTCTGGCTATGGCATGCAGGAAATCTCCCTTTCCCCACTCAAAATTTGGGTTGGAAGCTTCCCATGGGTCTGATATTCTTTTTGGTGTCTCAGACCAATTTCCTCTCTTTCTGCTCCATCTTCTGAGAAGGTGGGGGTGGCAGGGGACACTAGAAAGAGGACCTTGTTCTCCCTGCACTTGATCTCCAATTACTCCTCCTGGGGCAGGAGAAATCCCATGCAGGAGACACCCTCTGCCTCCCTGAGTATGCTGTGTGCTCTTAGCTGGTTCCAGTTTTTGGGTGGCAATGCCTTGACTCAAGAGAAGTCTGATGCTTCCAGTCTGTAGCAACTCAAAAATCAAGTTTGAGAGGAGAGCCAGCTCTTGCTTGTGATGTGGGTGACTCCTTCAGATCCTGAGCCTGTCTCACTCACAACAAACCAGGCCTTCAGAAAGGTGGGATAGGAAAAGCTGCTGTGGATTCAGTGAAGGGGGAAAAAAAAACCCAAAAAATCAATGCAAAATGCCTCAAGCAGTGATCTGTTTGGACTTTTGTCATGGTTAGCTCCAAACCAGCAAGCACAACCAAGCTGTCAGTAAATCCATTTCAGGTATGAGAATCCTTCTAGAATTTCCATCACCCTTAGTCTATAAAACCCTCCACACGTGTTAATGCAAATTCCCCTTTTTGACAACACCCAGTGATTAATCTTGAGAAAACTTAATCCCCTGGGGCAATGGGAGCTCTGGGGCAATGCCTTGCCCCTTGGCTACCACACCATGTCCCTGTGAAAAAACTCACCCTGCAAACCATTTTATCTGACAACTTCTGATCACCAAAGCCCACACCCTCCAGGCAGCCCAGCAGAGATGTGACCACCAGCATTCCCCCTGCTTGGACAGCGTGGCCAGCAGGTCCAGGGAAGGGATTCTGCCCCTGTGCTCAGCCCTGGGGAGGCCACAGCTTGAGTCCTGTGTCCAGTTCTGGGCCCCTCAGCTCAGGAAGGAGATTGAGGTGCTGGAGCAGGTCCAGAGAAGAGCAAGGAGGCTGGGAAGGGATCCAGCACAAGTCCTGTGAGGAAGGGCTGAGGGAGCTGGGGGTGTTGAGGCTGGAGAAGAGGAGGCTCAGGGGAGACCTCATCACTCTCTCCAACTCCCTGAAAGGAGGTTGGAGCCAGGGGGGGGTTGGGCTCTGCTCCCAGGCAACTCTCAGCAAGACAAGAGGGCACAAGAGGTGTCAAGTTGTGCCAGGGGAGGTTTAGGTTGGACATTAGAAAGAATTTCTTTACTGAGAGGGTGATCAGCCATTGGAATGGGCTGCCCAGGGAAGGGGTGGATTCTCCATCCCTGGAGATATTTCCAAAGAGCCTGGATGTGGCACTCAGTGCCATGGGCTGGGAACCACGGGGGGAGTGGAGCAAGGGTTGGACTTGATGAGCTCTGATGTCCCTTCCAGCCCAGCCAATTCTATGATTCTATGGCACTCCCAGGGGAGCAGAAAGGTTCAGGACACAGCAAAGTCCTGCAGGGAACATCTGACACCAGGGCTGCAGGTCCCTTGACTTCATCACCAAATTTTCTGTACCCACTCCACCCGGGATCCCAACTTTGCTTTCCTTCCTCTGCAAAGTCACAAACTGTGGCTGCAGAGCTTGGGAGGAAGCCCATGGGGGGAACATGATTATCCATCCTAGAGCTCCAGAGCAGCTCGTATGATTAAAAGAAAAAAAAAATGTGGTTGGGAGGCTTTCTGTGGCAGAGTCAGAGAAGAGGCAGGTGAGGAAGCAGCCCTGTGGCAGTGATGCTTTCCCAGCCAGGCACTGAATGCTCCAGCTGGAGTGTGGTTAATTCAAGCAAAGTGCTCACATCCCATGGCCCATTTTGCCTGGTCAGAGAGGCTTTTGCAGCTTGGTGTGGTCATCCTCACCCCACACCACTCCCACCTCCCACCCCACAACTGTGGAGTCCCTGTGCCCAGGAGGGAGAGCTTTGGGATGCTGCTGCATCCTCCCTCTGGGTTTAAGAGCTCCCAATGCTCTTCCCCCCAGCAGATGATCTTCTGAAAGCATCAAGGGATCAATCCTGGTGCTGGAAACCAACAGGCAGAGAGAGGAAGGGCACAGGAGCTGGAGGCCATGTGCTGATGGCAGAGAGAAGAGCAGCCCAGAAGGTGGAAACCACTGCCGAAAGACTCCAAGCATGGTGGAAACTCCTTCCTCTGCTTCAGCTTTCTGTGGAAGCCCCGTGCAAAACATGCATCCCACTTGCAAGTTAGTGCCATTCCGTGCCTCCCACCTCCCTGTGCATTACCCATCCACCTGGGCAGACTCTTCAGAACACTCACTGCAGCCCAAGGGATGCTTTCCTGTTTCCTTGCTGGGATCTGGGGCTCTTTTCACTCCCAAGACCAGAATCTGGCTCTGGCAGTTTCTATCCTGGCAGAATTGTGCCCAGAAAAGCATGTGTAATTTAAAAGTCAAGTGCCAACATCCCAAGCTGGTTGTTTAGACTAAATGAAAGGTTTTCAGAAAAAAAAATTCAGTATGACTTCAGTTCCACCCCCCTCCCTCAGGAGATTGCTCCTTATCTGGTTGCCTCCTGAAGGTGGGAGCAAAGGCTTCACAGTGAGTCATCTTTTACTTTGTATACCCCAGCAGTGCTATTACTGCTTCCATATGGGTCCTTGGGAATGGTATGGGTGGTGGTGGGTGGGAAAAAGTGGCTGTGAAACAAACATCAACCACCGGAGGGGTTTTGTGCCCTGCTTGCCCTGCTGGGTGTGGGGGAAAGCAGGGAGGCATCCCCAAAAAACATTGCCCTCCCCAAGACAGCTCTGCCTTGGACCTGCTGCCCTACACCAGTTGGGATGGGGATGGGAGCTCTGAAAACACCCCAGTGACTCAGGGAAATACAAGATGATGCTCACCTAAATTAATCAGGGAACCAGAGCCAGGCTCAGCCCACCCAAAAGCCTCTGGGATGACTCACTGGAAAAAGTGAGGTTCACACAGAAAGGGGGTACCAGGGTGGTTGTAAGGCACAGCAGTTCCAGGTCTCAGATGATGGGAGCCCTGGATTGGGACCCAGCAGGTCTGGCTTGAAATCATCCCCCATCTCCAATCAATGCTCAGGTTTCTTGGAGGGAAAGCAACTTGCCTCTGAAAGTCCCTTTTGGGCTTTTGGGGGATGCCTGCTATTCACTGCTAGATTTTTCTCTCTCCTTATATCTCACAGGGAGACAAAGGAATTCATTCTATCTCTGGAAAACATATTTTTCTTTCTCCCCCCCCCCCTCCCCTTTTGGATGAGGTTAGTAGAGAAGAGGTTGTTCCAGTCTGGCACCTCTTGTGGTTACTGTGCTTGTTTTGACTAAAAAACACCCGTGTGATCTGTACATATTTGAAATGGTTGCCTTTAATGGACAAAAAAAAAAAAAAAAAATCTAAACAAAAAATCCACACAACTTAATTCCAGGCATAGAAAATCCAACCTTCTGCATGAAGATCTACCTGATGGACTGAGATGGTTCAGCAAGAAACCCCCCTGGAAAAATATAGGGAAGAGTGGCAAGCAGGCTTGAACCAGGGGTGCAATTTCCATTGCTGTAACTACACTTGCTCATCATTAATCATGTCCAGGTATCTGTGGAGCTACAGAGGTTCACCACAGCCACCTCTCATAACTGGGGATACCCAAAACTGTGAAGTGCTGAAGTCAGGAGCATTATTTCCACTGATTTTTGTGCTGTCTCATTAAAATTTTGTTCAGGCAGGTGTTTTGGCTACCGTGGCATGAGCAGCACATCCTTGCACTCAGGTAAAGGCAGAGGGACCACTGCAGGGTGAGAGATGGAAGAGCCACCCTCAGCTTGTATGGATCAAGGCATCAGGGGATTGATCATAGGGGCTGCATCCCACAGGCTTCACCAGGAGGAAAATCCCCCCAGTTTAGGAGCCCTGCAGCATGGGAGGCAGCAGATGGTGCCTGTATCCACACATGGATTATTCAGGGAAAGGCTGGTGGGGGGTCTCCCTTGGCCATAGCCATATCTTGCATTGCACTTTTCTTTAAACTGTGGGGAAGTTAGATTAGGTGAGGAATTCCACAATTTCTTAGCTTTTCAAATAACATGTCTGTGATATCACCCAGCCTGACTCACTCTCCCACCTGCCTTGAGAATTCTGTTAACCCTTTGCTTGTGAGCTTTGGGGGCTGGCACCAGAGCTTCACGGGGAGCCTTTTTGGAGCCTGTTATCTTTGGCTGATGAAGAGGTGGGGATTCAACTGGCACTCCCAAAAGTGGTGCCAGAAATAGGGGAGTAGCATCTGAATCACCTGCCATTTGGCTCCAGCTACTTAGCCAAACACTCACTTCCCCCTCAGCACAAAAATACACGTGTGCACACACACACACACACACACACACACACACACACACACGCCTGCATGTGCTGTGCAACTCCACCACCTGCTGCTTTGAAAAGCTACAGAATTTATTTTCTTCTGGTGGGGGTTACCTTCTTCATCATTAGTAATTAGCTTAGCATCCCCCAGGGTCCTACCCTGGGAGGTCTCCTGCTCCAGGAGTGCTGGAATATCCACAAAACCCAGAGAGTTTCTGCAGCACAACAGCCACTATTAAAAAAAAAAGCTTCATTATACAGGATTGGATTGTACCCATTTGCCCTGTGACTCTACCTAGAGATTCCAACCCCACCTAGACACCCATCCTTGAAGGTTTGATAGCCCCCCATGGCCAACAGGAGACAGCAGAGAATGCATGGACCCAGGTGGAGGGACATGCAGGAATCCCAAAGCTGTCCATGGGGGCTTTCCCCCAGATCCCTCCACCTGCTGCCCCCATGTGAAAAACCCTGGGAGCCTCCTGCCAGGATGAGCTGGAGATGTCCCCAAGCCCACCCTGGCTGGGACCTGGCTTGGGGTGCAATCGTCACCTTCCCTGCCATACCATGCCACACCATCATCTCACTCAGGGGATTATATTTTTATTTTTTTTTTTCAGCAGTGGAGTACAAACATTTCTAGCTGAAGTGCACTGGGTGCAAGGTGCTGTGCCAGGTGCTGTTGCCACCCCAGTTTCCTTAGGATTATGAGGGAGTGTGAAGTTTAAGCAAGAAAAACAAAATGCCCACACCTCCTGCCTCTCCTCCCCAGCAAGGGCAGCGTGGTCTGGAGGGTCTGGTGGCAGCACAGGGGGGCACAGGGTGTCCCCCCATGTCACCTGCATCAGGGATGGGAAGGAAGGGAGGGGGCAGCAAGTAAGGACCTTATTGCAAACTCCTCTACACCTGCTGCCAGCTGTAGGGATTGGAAGTCCCAGCCCCTCAGGGAGCAAGGAGACAGGGAACAGGTTTATTCCTGCCCCGTGCTGATAGATGAGGATGCAAAGCAGAGGGAAATTTAAGTGACTTGCCCAAGGTGACACGAAGATGCAGTGGCAGAGGAAGGTTGTACTCTGTGTGAGCCTCTCACTGCCCCTTTTCCCCATGTCCTCAGTGCCTGGTCATTGCCATCCCAGCTCCACATCCTCCTTTGGGGTCTTCAGGGTTCAACTCAGACCCAAGGGCTTCAGTGGTTGGGCCCTGCAGCCTGTTTATCCTGCCCCCAAAATCCCTGCCCTGAGGGAGCACTGGGATGGCAATCAGGGATGGGTATGGGGCTGCCTGCTAAGGGGTGAGGGCCTGGGGGAGATGCTGCTCCCCAGCCCTCTGCCAGAGGAACAATGAGAGCTGCAAACAAAGACCTGCACTGAAGCACAGCAGCAATGCAAAGAGGAGAAAGAAAAAAAAAAAAAAAAAGAAAAAAAAGAAAAAAAAGAGGAAGAAATGCCTGAAAGATACATAGCTGGGATTCCTGAACCCCTCAGAGGTATTTGGGCTTAGCCAACAGGCTCAGAATTTTTTTTTTTTTAAAGCCATTAATTACACAACAGAGACATATCTGCACCACTCCACCTCTCCATGGCAAAAAAGGGCCCAGAGGATATTCCCTGCAATGCTTCAGCCTCTGTGCTCACTGCCATTGCCTCTCCTGGGCACTTGGAAAAATAACTCATCCCAGAGTGATATTTCTTTCCAGCTGTCTCTTGTGTCTGATTTTTTTTCTGGGGAGCAGTGAATGGGCACTCAAAGCCTGAGCCTCCAAAGGGTGCATCTGAAAGATGTGAACTGAATCAGGAGCAAATGGCAAAGGACATGGCAGAGGGTTGGAAGCTGCTGGAGAGGACCTCAGCAACAACTGTTGTGCCTCTTTTTCTAAGGAAAAATTTTGTAAAAGCTCACCTGGTTTTGCTCACAGATCCAGCCAGACTGATCAGTTCATACTCCTGGGAGCAGGATCAGACATTTTAAAGGGTGAACCCTGAGTCTTCCGAGTGAAGTAGGAGCAAAGTGATGAGGGTGAGGGTGCTGTGCTGGGGCTGGAGACACAGAAACCTTTAGAGGGCACAGCATGGTCCTGCTCAGAGGCTGGTGACACCCTTGCAGCCCCCCTTCCCACTGCTCAGCTCTTCCCTGGAGAATACAGGGATGCCCAGTGATAGTGCTGCCTTCCCAGAGCATCCCCATCAGGCTGCTCCTGCAGGGGCACAGCTAAGGGTCTTCACCCCAAAAATGCTTGTAATCCAAAGGGTCTCCCACTGCCTCCCACAACGTGTTTCATTCACCAGCTGTTTTGACTCAGAGCTTGTTCTGTGGACAGATTGATATTTGCACGATGTTGTAAAGAGCCAACTTCATCCATCCCCTGGTGCCTGGAAGAACTAGTTGTACCTGCTGGAGCTTTTATTGGTTCTTAAATGAGTTTGGACCTCTTCTTCCCCGTGACATTCCAGGGAGTATTTTCATGGAAATGCTTTAAAAAAATAAATAAGGAAAACAGGAAATTGTGATGTGCTTAGCTGTTAATATAGGCACGGACCCATCTTCCTTCTCTGCTACTGTATTTGTTGCACATTTTTGACACGAACAATCAGACAAAACTTGGAGCCTTCCAGGCTCCCTGTGCAGTGAAAAGAATCTGGGGAGAGGGTGGGCATTTCTCCTTATCTGTCCTGTTCCACCCTTTTGGGAAACTGCTGAGGTGGAGTCCACTGTGGCAACAAGGGATGGCCAAAAGATGTTTGCTGTTCAACAGATGATGCAGAAGAAGGAGTCATTTCTCTTGTTTTTTGGGATCATCTGACCCTGGGACCCTTTGTTCTCCTTCTTTTGGGCCAGGGTGCAGACCACATCCCAGCAAACAGACCCATGGAGTTTTTCTTGCTGAACGTCCTCTGGTTTTTTCAGTTCCTACCTTGCACTTGGTTACTGTGACACCTCCTCATCCTCCATCCTCCTTCCTGCAGCCTCTTGAACCAGGGCAGGTTGCTCAGGCTGGAGCTTTTCTCTGATCACTGAGGACACTGATTTTTAAAAAGCACTACAGGAGCACCAAGTCTGTCCAGACCACCAAAAAAAAAAAAAAAAAGCAGAGCTTGCCCTCCATACAGACAGGGCTGAGAACCCTTGTTTATTTCAACACTGTCAAAGTTCCTCCAGCACGGTGCAATCATTTCCCTTGGAATAACTCCATTTTTTGCTATGCTCAGCATCCTCCAGGTCCTCAGGATTCATCTGCCAACATCTTTCCTGAACACCTCAGTCCAAAGAGTGCTCCAAGGCATCAGAATACCTGGGTGGGAGTTGCTACATGAGTCCCTCTTTCACCTTGAACATGCCAGAAGAATTTCTCTGCTGATACCTAAGGGCATCCTGCTTTTGCCCTTCCCATATAGCAATCCTACAGCAGAAACCCTCTGGGCTGGGACCTGCAATGTTCTCCCACCCAAGAAGTGCCAGGAGCCCTGAGAAGACCTGCCCAGCTTTTGCTCTTCCATGTTTCTTGTTGACCAGGGGGCCCAGGTGAATTATTTCTCCCACTGTTAATTCTCTGACTTCAATTTCACAGAGGGACCTTCCATATATCACATCCCCTTTTGCCAGTGAATCTCTCCTGTTCCAACACTTTAGTGTGCCCCAGGATCAATATATTTTAGCAGCATGCAAGGACACGGTGTTATTGTCAGGTTTCTGGGTTGTACAAAACAAAAGGTATCATTTTCTTGAAGCCACTGGAAAATGCTCTGGGCACACTCATGGCAAACACTCCATGATTATTCCTCTGCCATTAAAAGCTGTCTGTAACCCGCTGACTAATCACTCTCCATTGTAATTAGGGATGATTTCTTCTCCCAGGTTTCAAATAACTGCAGACCTGAGGCCATGGCTCATCCTCCTCTTATCTTGAACACCTCAACCTGCAGTGCTCAGATCTGTTGGGCATCTTAGCAAAGCAGCCTGGTTTCTTCTGGTTGCCCTCACTCGTGATGCATGAGGCTGTAAGGTGCTTTTCAGACTGCAGGACAGCACCTGAACCACACAAATTCCTTTTTTGCCCACTTTGTTAGTTGGGGTACAGCTGTGAAATAAGTCACAGAAAATTAACATCCCAGGGTGTCTTGGGTGGGATGGGATTAGTTGACCTCTCCTTGGGATTACAGGTGGAGAAATAGGGAAAAGTCATGGAAAGGTCCCCTTCCATTAAGGTATCTGCTTGGCAGAGCTTACCAGCAGCATCAACATCCACCCTGGCTCACTAGCACTGCATTTCTGCAGCTATTTACATTCTTTTGCCTTTGCTGAAGCTCACATCCCTGTCTGCAAGGTCCAAGCTGGCCCAAGCTTTCCTGTTCTTCCCCCCTTTCCCTAAAAAACTTCCCAGCCCATCACCACGTGTCGGTGGCCACCCAGGAGCTGCTTTGATCAGCTCAGAGAGGCAGTGCCATCACGGGGCTTTGCAGCCTGCCCAGATGCTTCCACAGCCCCTGCTGCAGCAAAGGTTTGCTGTCCAAGTCCTGGGTATCCCCTGGTCGTTTCAGGGCACCTTTCAGATGTTGCTTTTATTCTAGTTGGGATTTGTTTAGCTTCAGCTCACTTCGGATGACTTTGCTGTCCTTGCTCCTTAAGAATTTACAGGGCAACTCCTGACAGTGATTTCTTGCCCGAATTGTGCTGATGATCACAGAGGCCAGAAAAATGCAAGGTGTTGTGGGCTACTTTTATTGCATTTCCAGTGGTTTCAGGTGATGTTTTGCTGCAGCCCTATCCACTTTCCAACTGGAAGTGCTTCCTGAGGTGCTGTGTTTTTGTAAGCCCCCTTGGCACTCGGTGCTGTTGTCTGGAGACCCTCCTCTCTCTTTCTGCCTCCTCATCCTCAGGTTAGCTGTGTCTTAGGTCCTCCTCCTGCTCTCCTCCATAAGCCCTCCTTGTAGGCAATGCCAGGGGCTGGAGTTTGGGGTGGAGGCAGCTATTGTTCCAGCTATCTGCAGTGTAATGTTCCTTATGACTGTATTAAATGGAGGGCGGAGGTCACACATCCCTAGTTTAAATTAGGTTTAGGCTGACCTTTAACAATATTACAGTCGTGGATCCTCTCATAACTCACTGAATAAACTCCCAGAGGGTTTCACCACCTCCCTCTTTTCTTCCTACTGTAAGGATGCCCGAGGCTTAATGTGCTTCTCTCCAATTTCGCTTTGATTTCTAATCCCATCCCCTTCTCTTCCTTCTACCCCCACCCCCCAAATACAGATATATTCACTCCTTTAAAGGTGGGGAGAAAGAACCTGTTCCTTTTCTCTTCTGGGTGACAGCTCTTTCTTTTGTGTCTCTTTCTTCCCTTCCCCGCCCCCCTCCTCTTTCTTGACACAATGCACTATTTATTTGCACTGAAGGATAACTAAGAAGCAATTAAAAGATCAAAAGGCACAAACACAAGTAGATCCAGCGGCAACTTGTGGGGTTTATTTTGCCGCCGCTGCTACTACTGAAGCTTCACCAAACTGCCTCCTTGTTTTTTTCTCCCCAGCCGGAGAGACACCTCTCTTTCTGGGTTGCCTCTTCCTCCGAGCAGACTTTTTTTTTTTTATGATCGCTGTTTTTCACCCCCATTGTTTGCTATTGCAGTTGTTTACTGGAAAATCACTTGTTTTTCTCAGAGAGATTAACCCTCCAAGCTTTCTTTTGTCTACTCTCAGGAGGTCCTTGTGGTGAGCTGGGGGAAGGGAGCTGGGCTCCTTCAGCTCTTAACAGTAGCTTACAGCCCTGCTTCCCCCCCTGACAAGGTTGGGTCCTTCCCTTTGATGGGGTTTTTGCTTTTGCAGTGAGAAAAAGTGGGTGCTCTGTGTTAGGAACAGTTGTGCCAAGCGGGACGAGGCTGGGATTTACAAAGTCCTGGGTATCTGGGAGAAACTCCTAAAGGTAAGCATCGATGAAGATGCCTCTTTTTTTGGAGAAGTTTGGAGCCCTGACACGTATTGGCAGGTGGTTAATCTTTTTGATGGCCAGGTCACTTCTTTACACGCTTAAATATCGATGTAGGAGCTGAGGTTTGGTTAGAGTTGGAGTCTGCTGTGCACAGAAACACTTTTTCAGCATCACACCTCTCCCAGGTGAGCTGATTTTGAAGCCCACAGCCCTTTCTGAGAGGTGGGATCTGCAGCAACACAGCCCAGAGAACAGAAGGATGCTGGGGGTAAGGATGTCCAAAGCTAGTGACAAAGTAGCAGTTCCTCTCACTTTGTCTCGGGCGTGCTGAGAGCAATTCTGAGTGTTCAGAGCTGCACCAAGCCTTCCATCCTTTAAAGAAAAAAAGTGCAAACTTGGGGGAAAAAATCCAAACAAACCAAAGAAAAAAACAGGGTTTTGTCTTTTGGGTTTTTTTTTATTGACTGGGGAGAGAGCTGCTGCATCATTGCCCGTCCACACTACTACCTCTGGCAAGTCCTACCTGAGATGGATCAACCTGGTGCCCCATCTCAGGCAGCTCTGCTCCTCTCCATTCCGAGGAAGGTGGGTGGGCTGCACCCCCCTGCGAAGGGACCCCCACCCGGGCAGCTCTGAGCTGCGGGCACCCTGGGGGTGGCCAGGGCTGCCTTTGGGGCTGGCGGGAAGTGATTGGGGTCCCTTCTCCTGGGGTGGCCGCTTCCCCGGCGGGGCAGGTCCCTGGCAGCAGCCGAGTTCTGCTGAATGCAGCACCAGGCGCCTGCCATGCAGCACCGGCGGAGCTGCGGGAGGGCGTTCAGCCGCGCACTGCTGCGCACCGCACGGCGGAGCCTGGGAAAAGTCCCTTTAGATTCAAAGGTAGCTGTGCCCGCCGGAAAGCGAGAGGCAGCCTGGTGGGCATGAACCGCTCCGAGAAGGTGGTCTGCGGGATGCAAAATCCCGGTGCTGATGCCCCGTGGAGGGGAGGGGGGCGTCCATGTTGCCCCCACGGAGGGACGCGGGGGGCTCACTTCGGCCGGGCTGGGGGCTCCCCTGACCGCACCGGGGAGCGTAAGGCGGGGAAGGGCTCCGGACAGGCGGGAGAGCCCAGGGGGGACCCTGCGGTCGCCCTCCCCTCGTGGGGTGCCGCGGAGGGGCGTGCGGGGCCGGTGGTCCCGTGCCTTCCCCGGGGAGCCCTGCGGAGCGGTGCGGGGCCAGGAGAAGGGAGCAGGCACCTGTGCTCTGGGAGCACCTAGAGAGAGCCCCGAGAGCCGGGTGGGCAAGATCACCTCTCCCTCCCCTTCTCCCCAGGGCTTGGGGCTCGCCATCCAGCAGCGAGAGGCGATCTGGGGGAGCCTCTCAACATTTTGGGCAGAGGCTCGGGGCGCAACCCCCACCTCCTCCCCTCACCTGCGGGGATAGCGGGGGATGCGCAGCCCCCAGGACCCACCGGGGTGGGTGAAAGCCCCCGCCCGGCAGCAGCCCGGGAAGAAACCGTGCGGCAGAAACTTTCTGTCCCCTGTTCCCTTCCCGAGCTGGACTCCGGAGGGTTACGAGGGAGAAGGAGGGAAGGAAGGGAGGGAGGGAGGGAAGAGAGGGGGTTAGACCGCTCTGAAACTTTATTGGCTGCGTGGCCGGGCTGGTCCTCGCTGGGGAAGTCAGAGCATGCCCATTGGGGGGGTATAAAAGGGGGGCAGTCGAAGCGCCCTGCCTGTCTCCTCGCTCGTGGGGCAGCCAGCCGGGAGCAGCGGGCAGTCAGGCAGGCAGCCGGCCCCTCCGTCCCAGCCAGGGGATCGCAGTCAGTAAACACAAAGTGAGAGCCACCCAAGGGGCAGTCAAAGCAGGAGGAGAGAAAGAGCAGGGAAAAAAAAACAAAAAGAAAAAGAAAAGGAAAAAAAAAAAAAAAAAAAAAAAAAGAGAAAAAGAAAAAAAAAAAAAAGGAAAGAAAAGAAAAAAAGGGGGGAGAAGAAAAACAGGGAAAAAAAAAAAAAGGAAAAAGGAAAAAAAAAAAAGAAAAAAAGAAAAGGAAAAGCGCGCTCGCTCTCTAGAATAACAAAATATCTGATCGTAACAAAATAACATCCTTCTGACAAAATCAAGCAGGGACGTGACATACCAAAAGGCAAAGGCGAGGAGAGCGAGCCAGGGCGCGGGGAAGGTGAGCCAAAGCCGCGATCGCTGCCAGGGCAGGAGAGCAGCAGCATGTCAAGCGCCGGGGCACACACGGATGAGCGCTGCCGGCAGCCTGCCTTCCTCCCCGGCCCGCAGCCGCCGCCGCAAGACGCTGAGAGCAGCAGCGGCAGCGCCAAGGTAAGCGCCGCTCCGCGCCGACCCTCCGCGGGCAGGGGCCGGAGGGCTCCGCTGTGCCGCGCCGGGCAGAGCCCAGCCGCGTCGGGCAGAGCCGTGCGGTGCCGTGTCGCAGCGTGCTGTGCCACCGCAAGCCGTGCGGTGCCGGGCAGAGCCGTGCGGTGCCGGGCAGAGCCGTGCCATGCCGCGCCGCGCCGTCTCCGCTGGCCGCCGTCCCCAGACGTGTCACTAGAGGGACCCCGAGAGCCGGCCCAGCCGCGGGCTGGCGGGGCGGCTGAGCCGCGGTGGGGTGCGGGGTATCCCCCGGGGGGCACCCCGCGCCCCGGCGGCGGGGACAGCCCGCTGCTGCCTGCGCCTGCCGCTTCCCGCATCCTCCCTTCCTCCCCCTTGCCGGGATGCTGGCAGCCGGGGCCGCTTGCGCGGGGTTTGCGCGCGGTTTGCGCGCCAGAGCGGAGGCGGGGCGGCCCCTCGTGGGGTGCCGCGGAGGGGCGTGCGGGGCCGGTCGGCGGCAGAACGGAGTGCGGGAGGCGCGGAGGGGCCGTGCGGGGGCCGGGCCGGGCCGGCGGCCGGGCCGGGGCTATGCGAGGTCACGCAGGGCTGCGCGGCCCTCGGTGGCCGTGGCGCTCCCGCTGCTCCCGGGGTTGTTTTGGGAGCGGGGAGACGCTCGCAGCGGCGCGGGGAAGGGACAGGCAGTTCTCCGGCTTCGGAGACCGGGGAGACTATTAAAACTCTCTTCTGCAAAACATTGCGGCGTGTTCAGTCTCGAAGGGATAAAAATACGGGGAGGAAAAACAAGAAAGCGAAGCCAAAATGGAGTGAGAGTTAATGGTTGGCATGCAGCCGTCGACTTTGTGTGATTTTCTTTTTTTTTTTTTTTTTTTTTTCTTCTTCCTTCTCAATTGCTTTTCCCTACAGTATTTTTTTTTTTTCTTTAAAGAGCGCAGCTTGGAAAGGTTTTAGCACTCTGTTGAGCAGTAGGGAATTGGGGCACATGAGGAAACTCGAATTTAGTGTAACTGTACCAGCAGATGTGGCTGCCTTGCCTCCAGCCAGTGGTACTTGAGCAGGGTTTCTGATACGCCAGGTCTCACTCAGGCGGCGTGGAGCAGTCAAGTGTAAAAACAAGGTTTGTGTGGGTGGTTTTAAATAAATACCTCGGGAGAACCACTGCTTTCAACCCTCCATCAAGGCTTCCTATACAAAGTCTGTAGTTTTATTCCACATGCTGGGATGTGCTTGGGAGGCCAAGGCCTGGTTTTCTTTGGGTTTATTTGTTGTCAGGTTGTGCTTGTGTGTGGTTTGTTTTTTTTTTTTTTTTTTTTTCCCTTTTACTTCGCAGGGTTCAGCGTGTTGGGTTTTTATTCCTCCCCTTGCCTTGATTTAGAGTGGAGTTGAGGAGCCTGGGTCGTGGGGTTTTGTGAGGGTGACTTTGTGCTAAGGACATCTGGAGAAATAAAGCTGACTGACACTTCTGATTTGAGCTTCACTGAGCTGTTTTGGACCCAACTTGACAATTTTGGTGGGGGTGAATGGGTCAGAGCTGTAAATCTTGCTCTGTGTTGTCGACACCCACACAAGTTCACTTAGCCTTTCAAAGGGGCTATCCCGGCTCCTGTGAAAATTCATTAAGGGATAAAAGATTTGACACCGCAGGTCCCCTCCCACCGCCACATGAAATTTGAGAGCCCAAATGTGTCTGCGTGTGTGTCCCAGTGCTTTTTCTGACAGGTGATCCTTTTTGCAGCCCCGGCTGGAGGGCTGCTGCTTTGACCAGGCAACCCGGAGGTGGCTGTGTGTCTTCCCATTAATTCCTATAGGCTTTGGAGTGCTCCAGAGAAAAGCATTTCTGTACTTTTCTTTTTTTAAATAAAGCAAACACAGCAGGTGAGGTCTTATTTTTAGAGGGACTGAGGAACTGGTGTGTTTCCAGCAGTACATACGAGCACTGTAAGCGGCCCACCCTCTCCCTGCTCGTGTCCTGGGGCTGACCTCTCCGATCCTTCTTTGGGTTTTCTTTGCTTTTAGAGGCTTGTAAGAGGGCACAGAGATATTGGCCTTTCTTGACACGTTTGTGTGAGGGGTCAGGGGAAGTGGGGGGCACCCAGGGACAAAATCTGCCTGGGCATTGCAGCCTGGCTCTGAAAGGGTTAAAGCTGCTCTGCCAAGACATAAAGCAAGTTCAACGTGTTGTGGGAATATCACTTGCCAGTAGACTTCAGCCACCACAATTTCTGATTTAACAGCTTAACTTGCTGTTAACTTTCCCTGATATACTCCAGGTTTAGGAAGGGAATGCAGAAAGGAGAGAGGAACAATAAAGAAAGGAGTTAAGTGAAGCTACTAAAATGGACTTAAATCCCTTCCCTGGGTCTTGCCAGCTGTCTTTAGAAGAGTTAAGCAAGATTGCATTTCCTTTTTTTTATGCAATAAATCAAATGTTTCTGGGCTGCATACCAAAATTTGTGCAAGACGCTCTTACTCCCCAGTGGGGTGAGTAAATGGTACTGAATACCCCATTCACCTTTTTCAGCTTGATTTTTCCTCAGCTGTGGTAGTCCTTGCTGCAACACCAAGAGATGTGGGGTGCAGGCAGCCTACCCTGCCTATCCCATTCCCTGTCCTGAAGGCAGAGGAGGCAGAGCCAGGCATTTCTTCCCGCTCATGGGATGGGAGATGGAAAGGTGACCCCCAGCTCTGGGTGGAGTGGGCTGCTGATGGGGATGAGCAGTGAAGACAAAAAAAGTGAGGGCTAAAAATAGCAGCAGCATTGCCAACCTCAGCCATATAAATGTCATGCGAGCCAGGTGCCAAGAATCAGGAGTTTCTTATTTTTTTTGTCAAGCCTGAGCTAAACAGCAAAACTCATGGTCCTGGCTCCGTTTTTATTTGTCTGACAACTCAATGGTCAAAAGTTTTGTGTTTTGAAGCTTACACCTTCCAAGCTGCGGGTTGGAATTCTCATCCTCTCTCTTGCAGATGTAAAGGGAAGCTCTTCTGCAGCACACCAGGCTCCCTTTGGGTACCACTGGGTGCCTCATCCCAGTACTTCTGCCCAAGGTGCAGCCCTCAGGGTGGTTTTCAGTGGCCAAGGCACCTGCCTCTCCCCACCAGCCTCTGCTAACCCTTTGCCACTTGTCACCACAGAGGTTGCCCATAGTCACTTGGCACATGGGAGGTTGGCACATGCCCATGTCCTGCCCCTTCAGGAGAGCTGCACTTGGAAGCGGGTCAGCTCCCCTGCTCTCCTGGGGTTGCCCTCTGAAAGGAGTAACCCAGAGAGATGCTCCCCATCTCTCAAAGGCAGTCATCTGAGGGGCAAAACATCTACCTGGCCCTTTTTGGGTTTTTTTTTGGAGGGGTGGAGGTTGGTGGAGGCTGAGATGTGCAAACAGGGGCTTTCCCCTCCTGCACATGCTGCTGGGTTTGGGCCGATGACTTTTTGCTGTGCTCACTTTGAGAGGCTGTAGTGCTCTTCAAAGAAGAGACATTTATTTTTTTTCTTTTTGCTGTCCAAATCCAAATTTTGCAGACTGGGCCATCTGTCAATTCCCTCCTACGTTGTTCTGTTCTTATTAAATTGTAATGAAGGCCAGACTGAAGAAGGAATTAGGTCAGACAAGAGGTTTAGTCTCCCTTTTTGGGGAGATGTTCGTTGCCCAAGAGAGGAACCGTGGTTTGGTTGGCTCGGTACAAGCCTGGATGCAAGGGATGCCTGAGCTGTCCTCTGAGATTTGGCAACAGGGTCTTGTAGCACATCGTGGCCTCTTGGCCCCCAACTCCCCAGCAGCTGGACAGAAATCATCAGTCCAACTGTGATCCTGCAGAAAATAATTTTTAACAAAATCCTTTAGCAGCTTTGGGTAGCAGGGTGGCTCTGCTGCAGACCTTGCCCTTGGGCTTTGCCCTCAACACAACTCAGCTGCTTGGAGAAAATCCTTCCTGTTGCCTTGTCCCCACTGGCTGAGGGCTGCTGGTTTTAGGAGGTTTCTGGCCAAGGGTGCAGCAACTTGTGCTGCAAAGGGGGGATAAGGAGAGCCCCAAGGCAGCTGGGAGCATCTTGCATGCAGTAGCTTGCAACTGAGCCATCTCCAGCAGCAGGCTGGCTTTGTGCAGGGACCTGGGGGTGCAGGGGAAGGCAGGAGAGGGACATGAAGGATGGAGAGCAAAGCAGATCCTCTGCAGGCAAGGAGAAGCCAGCAGCATGCTCTGAAGGCTTGCTGCACTGAGAAGGCTGCTCTTGGGTGTGATTCCCAGGATGACACAAGGCACCTTTGCAATCAAGTAATTCCTTTTGCATCATCCTCTTGAGTGCCATGTGGGGTCCAAGCCTTCATTAGGAGGAATTTGGTGCTCAGGTTGATGGGCACCTGGCGTGTCTTACACTGCTGTTCATCACTCCCAGGTTGAAGCCACATGCTGGAAGGGTTTGAGCTCTCTGCTGGCATGGCTGATATGACAAGAAGGGGCCTTTGTTGAGTGTAGCCTCTTTCCTAGTGATCACAGGATCTCTGGGAAGGTGCCTCACTTACCTCTCACTGGGTTATGCCTGTCACCTCTCATGTGAGGAGTTTCCAGCCATCAGTCTGAATTTACTCCTGTCCCACAGCTGAGGCTTCCATCTCCTAATGCTTGGAACAGAAGCCAGAAGTGTTCTGTCCCAGCTTTTCAGTGGAGAATGGAGGCTTGGAGAGTGCACCAGGCTTTGGCTCACCATACTGCCCAGGATGTGGCTTTGATGCCACACACAGCCTTGGTACCCAGCACGATGCTCACACTGCTGTGGGCTGTGGGTACCCACCCAAGCTCTGCCACCCCGTTTTGGGGAGCTGCTGCAGGGCAGGTGGGAGCTGTCCTGGGTGGGTGCTGCTTCCCCTTGCTAAGGAGAATTGAGAGGGGAGAATGATCAACTGAGAGGTCAGGATGTGCTGTGCCAGTGCCAGCACCCTGGGAGCCTTTGTGTGAAGCCTGGTGACTGTTCCTCCATGGGGTCAATAGGGCCAAAGTGAGAGGGAGGATGGGTTGTGGCCCCATCAAACTGGAGAGAAACTGCAGCACCAGGTGGTAAATAAAGATGCTTTTTGCTTTGCTGCCCTGGTTCTCATTACACAGCTGCTGGAGGGAGCAGGGAGATGCCAAGGTGACAGTGGTGGAAAGGGCTGATGCACAAGCAAAGGGTGACTTCATGACATTGCCTGCATCCATCTTAGCCCTGGATGACAGCACTGGGGGTCGTCACTCACCCCATGGCTTCCAAGGGGCTTCCTGGCTGGAGTTATGCTGTGCACAGGGACTCTTCAAGAGCTCAGAGAGGGTGGCCAGGGACTGCCTTGTGCTTGTGGTGCTGGTTGTGCAGGAGTGGGTATTTTCCAAGGAGTGCAAGTTTTTTTCCACAGAAGGTATCAGGTCTCCTCAGCATCAGATATCGCCCAACTGACAAAACCTCACTCTCCCCTTGCTTGACAGCATCTCAACCCTTTCCTTAAACTGAATGTGAAGGAAAAACTCTATTTTTCACCTGTGCTACTGAGGAAAACCCTTTTGGGGGACTGGCTCTGGCCTGGGGAAGGCCATGTCCCAACCTGCTTGTTAGCCATGGTGCTTGTAGCCAGAACAAGTCAAATGGGAGGGGAGATAATTTGGGTGCCCTGAAGTCCCATGTAAACAGTTTTGGCAGTGGCACTGGATGGTGTCCATCAGCTGCCCTGGCAGTGAGCTGCTGGTGCTACCTGTGCCCTGGGGACACCACCAGTCAGGAGCTGCATGTAAAATAAAGGAAGAAAGAGGGAAAAGAAAAAACCAAAAAAGTCAAAGGAGCAGGATTGCTTCTGTCTGGTCAGTTGGAGATCCAGCTGCTGCTGCTGTTGTACCAGGGACATGTGGCCAGCAGTGCAGGTGATGCTGCCATCATGCTGGGATGGCCCAGAAAAACATCCTGCTTCACACAGAAGTCAAGTTGAAAAGGTGTTGGTGGCAAAGCACCACAAGCTGGCAGGGTGGTGCAATCTCAGCCTGGTGCCATCCCTCTTCTCCTGATGTAATACACAGCAAATCCCCCCAGGTGGGCCAAAGGCTGCTGGAAAAACTGGTCCCAGCCCCATCACTTCCTTGCTTGAGCCCAAGTTTGGGTTTTGGGCTTCTGCCTCTCTTATCCAGAGCCCTGGAGGGATTTTCCCAGCTTTGTTGGTCTCTGCCTGCACAGGCTGTGCAATACAATGAGCATCCAAGCCCATGGCAGGGGGATGCCCCTCTCAGCCCACCCAGCCCTTGCAGCCTGTGTTTTGGTTTGTCTTGCTGCTGCTCAGGGGAGCTCAGGACTTGTAAGCACGAGGCATTTCTAGCAAACAGGGATTTGAACTACGTGCTAGTAAAAAATTGGTAGCAAGGGTGGCTTTATTGCTGGCAGGAGTGTAGCAGGGCCCCGGGGGAGCTGGGCTAATTTCCTGGCTGTGCTGCAGACTTCCCCCGTGACCTTGGGCAAGTCATTTAATCTATCCTGGGCTTCGGCTCCATCTCCGAGCATCCCAGGGGGATGAGGTAATATTCATTAACTGATATTATTCTTGAGTTGCTCAAATGCTATGGCAATGAAAGCTGGATGTGAAACCCAGCATCTTAGCTGAGCGTTAGCAGGGAGAGGGGGTGCTCCACTTCAGGTGTAGCATTGCCCCATGCCAGCTGCTGTTTTACCACATTTCTCATCATTTTGAGCTGGCCTGTCTGGCTGTCATCCTTATTTGATTGAATGGTTTTTAGTGGTGTTTATCACTGAGGGACTAAATGCCTTGAACCATCTATGGGGTAATAGGACCCTCACTTTACACCTGCAGAAGCTGACAGGGAGGTAAAGCTGTTTGCTGGAGCAGAGTCAGGGGAAATCTTTGAGTTAGTTAACAAATATCCAGGGAGTTTCTTTTTTAATCCTCCACACCAGCTGTTACCCTCTGGGCCTTCCTTAGTGAGGCTTCAGGTGTGTTTCCCATGGGAGTGCCCTGCTCCTGAGGGATGTCCTCCCTGTCCTGGCTCTTGTCAGCAAACATGGCTTGTGCAATCAGCCCCTGGATTGCCCGAGCCTCAGTCCTGCAGGTCCCGTACACCTGGGGCAAAGGCCACAGCTCCCTGGCAAAACTCAGCTTTCCTCAAAAGCAGCTCTAGGACAGGTGGAAACTTCAGTTGTTTCTGCTTTGGATGAACATGGGCATGAAAACCTGTCAGGAAAAAACAAAAACACAAACAAAACAACAACCAAACCCGATAATAATTTGAGTGATTTCCCACGTAAAAGGTGGAAAAAATGAAAAATGGTGCTGCTGAAAGAGCGAGGGGAATAAAAGCCCTTCAGAGGTAGGCTGAAGTGGGATTTTCCAATGGAAAAAACTGCTTCAATGCAAACCTTGTCTGGCCAGAGTGGCTGAGCGTGTGGGGAGCCAGCCTGGCACCAGCAGCCAGCCCAGCACCGCCGCTCCTTCCCTGCAGCATCCTGGCACGGCCGGGCACCCAACCCCAGGTGTGCTGCGGGTGGGGGGGGGGGGGGGATTGGCTGGGCCAGGTGGCATCCCTGGGGGTCTCTGAGGCTGTGTTAACCCCGTGTCTCTGTCCCCAGGTGCAGAGGATGTGTGCAGCCAGGAGGATGCTGCTGCTGCTCTTGGCTTTCCTGACCTACGCCCTGGACTCGGCGGCTGCGTATGGCACGGCGGAGACCCTGTGCGGGGGGGAGCTGGTGGACACACTGCAGTTCGTCTGTGGGGACAGGGGCTTCTACTTCAGTAAGTGGCAAGCAGGGTGCTGCCTGCACCCCGGGTCTCCTTGTTTGGTGGAGCTGGGTTTCCCAGCCCGCTGGGTTTTTTTTTTTGTGCTTGCTTGGGACCCGGCGGGAGCTCAGGAGGGGAGGGGGGAAAAGCTCGGGGTGATGTGCACCCACCTTGCACCAGTTTGGGGGACTGGCTTTGGTGAGTCCTGCATTTGGTGCTCAGGACAGTCAAATACCACTGTATTTGGTGCTGAGGAGCCATAGGTGATGGGCTCATCAGTGATGCACAAAAGTCATTAAAACAAGAATGGCTGCGGCCAGCTCTCTGCTGAGCTTCAGCTCTGCTTTATTTTTATACCTTGATGCCTGAGTGCTGCATCCAGAGAGCTCCCCTTTTCTAGGCAGCTTCTAGGCTGCTCCCAAAATATGCTTGATGGCCTCCTGGCTACCTGCTGGGTGAACCTGTCCCTGCAGAGTGATGTGTTACCCTTTTGCAGTGCAGCTAGTCCAAAAAAATGCAGCTTTGCTGTTGTCTGAGTGCAGGTGGCTTCAGGACAGTTTGCTGGAGTGGGCTTTCCAGCAGGATGCTTTGGGGGTTTGGATTATTGTCATTAGCAAGGGCTTAGCTGGTAAAGCAGAGAGATGTAAACCAGAAGTGATGGGTGCTCAGTAAACTGTGGGCAAAAGTGCCTCAGTGTGATCCTTGTTTTGGTGTTCTGGTCCCCTGCTCTGCTTGGGAGAGGGAAAATCTTGTGTCTTGGTGCCCACTGGGGACTGAACTGCAGAGTGATTGACTACAGGAAAGATGCAAAGCCAAGAAGGGGAAAGAGGATGGAGATACCAGCTGCACATGGGGCTGGTTGTTTGACAGCCTCCTGGAAATGGAGCGAAAAAGTCAAGTTTCAAGTAACAGGGATTTCTTTTGGAGTGTATTGGGGAGCCAGCCTCTTCTCATCCTAGTCTGCCCATACAGGAAAAGGGAGTGCTGCAAAGTTAGGAGATGACCCTGGATGTCCCTTCCCAGCCCAGATGCTCAGGCTGACTTGGCTGACAGTGTCTGCTGAGGTTGGGTGCAAGGATCCCACATCCAGCAGCAGCCAGGGTCTGGGCTGTGTAATTTTGGTGCTAGCTGGGGCCAATTGTCCTGCCCTGTCCCAGCTGAGCAGTGAGATGTTTTCATGGCTCCCAAGGGTCTTGCAGGCAGGTGGTGCTTTTGGGGATGCCCTGGGAGTGTTTCCTTCCTTTTCTTGGAGCTGAGTGATGAGGATTTGCATGGCAGCTGTTCTCCCTCTTCTCACCTCCCCTTCTACCTTTCTTCTGCCAAGGAGCCCCAGGATGGAGCTCAGCCAAGGCTCCAGGGCTTGTCTTACCAGCATGGTGAGGAGGTGAGCTCCTCTCCTGCTCTCACACATCATCCTCTCCCTTTATATATAGAGGAGCATCCATCTCTTTCCCCTGTTTTTTTTCCCCTCCTCCCCCTCTCTGGGGATGAAAAGGAATGGGGCTTTTGTTTTATGGACAAACTGACCTCCTTTCACCTCAAATAACCCAGCTGTCCAGGCCAAAATAAAAACACTTTTGAAGGCAGACAAGTTGCTTGATGCCAAGTGGCCAGTTCTGGTGCTTGCAAGGGGATTCTTGCTTTGTTTTTGTTTTTTCTTTTTTCATCTTCTCCCATTCCCCTTCTTCTTGTTTTTGAAAATTTTTGGAGAGCCCTTGTGCCAGCAGATGAAGCAAAGTCCTCTCACTCTCATATTTTAACCCCTTCAGCTTCTGGCCATCCTGTGCAAGACTTCAGGGTGATGTCTCTACTTGATGAAGGGTTTGGATATCCCCAGCTCATCTTGTTTTTTCCCTCTTCCTCTGTCAGTTGGCCTCAGAATGTGATTAACTCTCCTGACCATATTCATCTTCACTCCTAAACCCTCACTGATGAACCATTGTCACCATATAGCCTTGGCAGGGCACTGCTATGCAACATGGTGATGGGTTTATGTCTTAAAACCAGGCCTGGATTTGTCATGAGCAATTCTTAGCATAGGAAGTGTGACCTGATGAGCAGCCTGTGCTCACACAGTCATTGGTGTGGGAAGGAAATGAGTTGGGCAGCTTTGTCCTGCATGTTCAGGTAGGCCCTGATTACTTGATGGGGCTTGTCACAAGCAGCTGACTATTAGTCTTGTAAAAGAAAAAAAAAAACCAAACAAAAAAACCCAACAAACAAACAAAAAATGGTATGAAAACCCATCCATTGTCAGTTTCCTACTGCAGCAGTGATTTAAGAACCTAAATAATGCTCTTCATTCTTACAATGGAGCACTTAGGGAAGATAGCTCTGAAATTCAGTGCTCTTTGCATACATAAAAGCAGATGCAGTGTACCTGCAGTGTTTCATTCCCCTGGCATCTGGTGACAGGGAAATGTCACCAATCCAGACTGAAGACCCCCCCTCCAATAACTGGGATGCCCATCTGTCTGCTGGTGTGGGGAACAAGCCCCAGCCTCCAGGTGCCCTTGGAGACATCATGGCTGGCAGGTGCTTGTGCCTGAGGATGCTGAAGCTGGGGCTGCAAAAGACCTGCACCAACAGGGCCAGGAGCTGGCAGTGCTGGGGTGACCTGGCCATGGGATGCACGCTGGGCACGGTGATGTGTGAGCCACACCAGCCCTGTGCTGCATCCCAGAAGGGATGGGCAACCTGGGGATGGAACCAGGAACGCTTTGCTCTCCCCCTCTGCCCTGATCCCTCCCCTCTAGGACTGCCAAGGCTTTTGGGGCCGGCCCGCAGGTGCGGGAAGGCGGTGGCATCCTCCTGCTGTGATGCTGTGGCAGGATCGGGCCCCCTTCTCCCTGCTCCCCGGCCCCTATCCCAGCGCTGGCGGTTCGGTGTGGTTCGGAGGGATGCTGCTGAGCACAGCCCCGAGTGAAACAAGCGGGGCAGGTCGAGAGGAAGCCCCGGCCGCGAAGTTGCTGTCATGCAATACTGGCAGGGAGGGCAGAAGGGGCTGCAGGGGGAGAGGCGTCCGACTTCTCTGTAAACAACAGCTCCTGTTTCCTCCTTTCCAACAGCTGATAAGAATTTAGCTCTTTGCAGCCGCTTGTGCTGACAGGGCACATTCTTGCGCGCCCGCCGCTCCTCCGAATAATACTAGGAAAAAGCAGGGGGGAAAGCGCGGTGCCGGGGTGGGGGAGGGCCAGGCCGGGGGCACTGGGACGGGGCCCGGCATCGCACAAAGGCCCCCTTGTTGCTCCCGACATTCCTGCGACAGGGGCGCGGGGACTGTTTACACCCAAAGTCCCCTTCCACTTGGCTTGCCGCCTGATTGACCAGAGGAGAGGGGACCCGACCGGGGTGGCACCGGCACCGCGCACCCCTCCCCGCAGCATCCTTCGGACCCGGTGAGGGTGGGGAGCCCGGAGGGGTGGCGATGCCAGGGAAGGGACTCTCCTGTCCCCTCGTGGCCACGGCAGTGCCACCACCTGCTGCAAGGAGGCACACCTGAGCTGCAGGTACGAGGCTTCCGGGGCCTCTCGGGAGCAGCTTTGGGTTTGCATCACCACCGGGATGCTCAGCTCTCCGATGCAGCCTCCGGGTCCTCCCGGGAGGGGTTTTGGCTTTGCGCTGCCACCGGGATGCCCAGCTCTCCCCCTCGGGATAGCCTGATGCCAGATGGGAATAACCCTGGGCAGCTGGAGGGCTGTCACTGCCAGGCTTTGCATCATGGGGCTTTGCACTGCCCTTCAGCAGAGTTGTGGGAGGTTTTGGTGGAGCAGCGTTTGGGGATAAAAGAGAGCATAGGTGGCCATTGAAGGCTGAGGGGAAGTGTGTTTCCTCTGGAGCAAGAGGTCATTGCTGCCCTGGGAAGTGGCTCTCGCTCCTGCTGCCCACACAGCTCAGCCCTGTGGGTGAGGGATGGAGCAGCAAAACCCTCCCTGGGGTTGGCAGTGGCAGTAAAGCAAAGTGCAAGCCATGGGCAAAAGCCAGGAAATTCAACCTTTAGTCTGTGCATAGATTGTGTTGCAGAGCACATGCTTTTCCCAATCCAGGTCAGCAGTGATATTGCTGTCAACCAGAAACATCCTGGCATCTCTTCCCTGGCTTTTTGTCTCCAGGTACTTTCTGTGACTAAATCCCAGTTTGTTATGTTTGCCTTTTTTTTTTTTTTTTTTTTTTTTTTTCCCCTAAAGTAACTCTCCCACAGAAGATTGTATTGGCATTTGGCGAGATCCGTACGGACAATTATGTAATGGGAAATGTGTCCTATTGGACCATTGCAGTGGAGCTGGCAGCAGCTCCAGCAAGGGGAACAGCACACAGCAGCTTTGTGTGAGAGGGAAGGGGCAGAGGGCTGGGGCTGTGTGTGTGCCCACAGGATGGGTGGGGGCAGCAGGTGGAGAGGAAGGGACTGTTGGAGCTCTTGGTGCTGTTGGGAGCTCCCCCAGGCAGTGCCACACCTGGGCATTTGCAGATGCAGGGATGCTCACAGCAGGTGCTGCTGTCAAGAGGTGCCCTTGATGGCAAAGCAGTGAGAATGGTTCTGCTTTGCTCGCTCTTTTACCCCCTCTCTTCATTCCAAATAAAAACGCAGCTGCCAGTGGGCAGTTTCTGGTTTTGAGAGGAGATGTGTTCACCTTTCAGAAGCTCAGCTTTTCCCTGAACCATGTGTGTCACCCCTTGTGCAGCCTTCTGTTCAGCAGGAGTACAAATGCAGCCCTCTGGGGATGTGTCAGCAAAAGAGAATTTTTTCTCTTTTCCTCTCAAACTCTCCTTTTGCCCATGTTCCAGATGCCATTCTGGAGCAGCCTGATACATTCAGCAGCCTGCCACACATGCAGGTTTGGCTGCTGGGCTTGATGTGTTAAGCAGGGGCTGTACATGGTACAGAATATTAGTGGCAGCACAGGTCTCCCCATGGACTTTGGGCACTGCATGCTACAGGAAAACCCAAGCTCCAAGCTGGCTTCTCTCCTCTGTCTCCCTTGGGCATCACCTTGGTTTGCCTGTGCTGGCAGCACTCATATGTCTGTGGGCACCCAACACACCTTTAAAGGGAGGGCCCGATCCTCGTGTGTTCCTGGGGGCCACAAGCATTTGTGTAGAGAAAACTGAACTCCTAACAGTGCTCCCTTTGCTGAGGCTTTTCCAAGAGGGAACTGTCTTTTCCACCTTCCCGTGGGGCTGGCAAAAGGTCACACCTGAAATTTCTCTGTCAGAAATCAAAGGAGGGTGGTGGTGCAGGGGGGAGGGATGTGAAAACCAGAACGTTTTAAATGACTCCTGCAGGTGGGCTGCGTGGCACGAGTTAGCTGCTCCCTTGCCCTGTGTCCCAGTGCCATGTTTGCTCTCATAACCTCCCTGGAGCATGGAGCTGAGGGGCTCCCCTCCAATATGGGCAGAGCTGATTTTAACAGAGTGGGTGCCATGCTGCCAGGGGCTTCACTATTGCAGAGCCCCTGGTGACACAGAGTCACTGAGTTTTGTATGGCAGCATCACATGCAGGGGGCTGCATCATGCATGCAGGGCTGTGTGGCACATGCACAGGGCTGCACTGAACACATTGGGGCTGCATTGCATGCACAGGGATGCACTGAACACACAAGGCTGCATTGCATGCACAGAGCTGCGCTGAACACACGAGGCTGCATTGCATGCACAGGGATGCACTGAACACACAAGGCTGCATTGCATGCACGGGGATGCAGTGAACACACAACTGCATTGCATGCACAGGGCTGCACTGAACACACGAGGCTGCATTGCATGCACAGGGCTGCATTGCAAGCACAGGGATGCACTGAACACACAAGGCTGCACTGCATGCACGGGGATGCACTGAACACACAAGGCTGCATTGCATGCACGGGGATGCAGTGAGCACACAACTGCATTGCATGCACAGGGCTGCACTGAACACACGAGGCTGCATTGCATGCACAGGGCTGCACTGAACACACAGAACTGCATTGCATGCAGAGTGCTGCATTGCACCTGCAGAGCTGCGTTACACACACGGGGCTGCACCTCACATGTTTGCATCTCCCACGTGTGTTTGTGCTGCACACGTGGGGCTGCTCTCCACACGTGGGTTTGCACTGCACGCACAGGAGACTCCCGCGCTTTGCAGTTTGTCCTGAGGCACTTTGGGCAGCCAGATAGGGTACCCCCTCGAGAAATTTGTCAGCACCTTGCAAGCCAGAGCCCTTAAATCTGAACCCAGGCCAAATACTTGAGTGCCTGGGTCATCTGGAGTGCAGGGCAGGAGGGCAGGTCACGCATGGGGCCAAGGTGGACCATTTTGTGTCCCTGCAGGGCACGGTACCTCCACAGCTGGCTCAGTTTTCCCCAGACCCAAATTCTCCTGACCAGGACATGGTACCCTGTTTGCAAGCTCGGGTGGTGCTGGCTTTTCTTCCCCTCCCTCAGAGCACTTAGAGCTGGGAAGAGGTGCTCCTGGCAGCCTGCAGAACCCCTGCCACAAGCAGGGCAAGCAGATAACACAGCACGTGTAAAAACCTGGAGAAAACCTTTTCGTTTCAGGCTGGTTTGCACTTGGGAAGTGGCAGTTCCCGAGCAAATTTGTTTTGCATCAGAAATTCAAATTTGCCTGTCTCTTATTTCAAGACAAGGAGAGGCAAAGCAGTAAAACTGATGTAAGCTTTTCCTCTGGAGTGCTTTGGCAGTCGTTAAGCCGTGACATGAAATGCACTCAGTTGCTGCTGCACCGGACACAGGTTTTCGCATCCTTCTGCAGGCAGAAACGAGACAGGAACCCTTATTAAAAGATTAAGTTTAATAGCTATTCTTGGCGAGTGCAGGAGCCTGTATTCTTTCTGCAGCTGTCTCAGAGCTGTCCCATCTGGTAAAATTTAGCTGCCTTGGTTCTCTTCACCTGCCTGGAGCCTCGATCCGACAGAGGGAGGTTGGCAGCCGCTGTGCTGCTCCTTCCTAACAAACCTCCCTCCCCAGGAGTAACATCAGAGACGGGCACAGTGATCAGCAAAGGGCTGGCAGCCGGGGGGATAGGAGGGAAGGGGTATAAATCATATAAAGTGTCTTTAATTAGCACCACGTGCCCGCAGGAAACGCTGTTGGCATCACCGGCGTTTGCCTGGGAAAGCCTTAATGTGAAATCCCGCTGGTTTGAGGGCTGCTTTGGGGAAGCACTGCTCTTTTTTGGAAAGGTCTGGGAGCCACCAGGCTCTGCTGGCTGTTGGAGGGTTGCCCGCAAAGGGGGTGGGCACCAAGGAGAGGGGAAGAGGGTGCAGTCCACGTGGGTGGCTGATGATGGGGTCTCTGCCCTTGCAGGTAGACCCGTGGGACGAAATAACCGGCGGATCAACCGGGGCATTGTGGAGGAATGCTGCTTTCGGAGCTGTGACCTGGCTCTGCTGGAAACCTACTGTGCCAAGTCTGTCAAGTCTGAGCGTGACCTCTCTGCCACCTCCCTGGCAGGCCTGCCAGCACTCAGCAAGGTAAGGGGCTGCCACGGCATGGGGGGCCCTTCTCTGAAATGAAAGAGGGAAGTTGGGAAGGCCACGGGTGACAAACCCCGTCCCAGAGGCCTTGGAGAGATGGCCACTGTTGGCAAGTCATGCCAAACGCCCTGCAGAAAGTCAGCTTTTAATAAGATGGGGGACCAGAAGGGGGCTGGATTAAGGAATCACAGGTCTGAGTTGGAAGGGACCTTTAAAGGTCATATTGGGTAGAGCTTTTTGCATGGGTATGTAGTAAGAGGACAAGGAGAAATGGTTTAAAACTTGAAGAGGGGAGATTCAGGTTAGACATTAGGGAGAAATTTGTTAACTTTAGGGTAGTGAGACCCTGGCACAGGTCACCCAGGGAAGCTGTGGCTGTCCCATCTCTGGTGAAAGGACTCGAGCACAGATCCTTTGAGGAGAGGCTGAGGGAGCTGGGGGTGTTCAGGCTGGAGAAGAGGAGGCTCAGGGGAGACCTCATCACTCTCTACAACTCCCTGAAAGGAGGTTGGAGCCAGGGGGGGGTTGGGCTCTGCTCCCAGGCAACTCTCAGCAAGACAAGAGGGCACAAGAGGTCTCAAGTTGTGCCAGGGGAGGTTTAGGTTGGACATGAGAAAGAATTTCTTTAGGGAGAGGGTGATCAGGCATTGGAATGGGCTGCCCAGGGAAGGGGTGGATTCTCCATCCCTGGAGATATTTCAAAAGAGCCTGGATGTGGCACTCAGTGCCATGGGCTGGGAACCACGGGGGGAGTGGATCAAGGGTTGGACTTGATGAGCTCTGAGGTCCCTTCCAACCCAGCCCATTCTAGGATTCTATGATTCTATGAAGTGTTTAAGGCCAGGTTGGACAGGGCTTGGAGCAACCTGGTTTAATTGGAGTTTTCCCATCCCATGCAGGGGGATTGAACTAGATGAATTTTAAGGTCCCTTCCAACCCACTCCATTCTATGATTCTGTTCTATGATCCAATCCCCCTTGAATAAGCAGAGACATCTTCAACTAAACCACCTTGCTCAGAGCCCTGCACAACCTGACCTTCTGTGTCCCCCGGGACGGGGCAAAGTTTCCTTTGGGATGCAGGGACCTCGAAGAGGGGATCCCCTGTTTGGAGGGGCGGGCAGGCTGACACTCCTCTCCCCTCCCCTTGCAGGAGAGCTTCCAGAAGCCCTCGCACACCAAGTACTCCAAGTATGACGTGTGGCAGAAGAAGAGCTCCCAGCGGCTGCAGCGGGAGGTGCCCGGCATCCTGCGGGCGCGCCGGTACCGGTGGCAGGCGGAGGGGCTGCAAGCAGCCGAAGAAGCCAAAACTCTGCACCGTCCCCTCATCTCCCTGCCCAGCCAGAGGCCCCTGGTGGTGGCACGAGCCTCTCCCGAAACGACCGGCTCCCAGAAATGAACCCTGAGCGGCTGTCTCGATTTTTGATCTCCTTGGGGTTATTGGGCGGGAGGAGGACTGGCGAGAGACCCGGCCCCCCCCACCCAAAGCCCCCTCCTTCCCCGGGGCTGCCGAGCCCAGGAGCGGGGTGCTGGGGCACCCTCGAGCCGCTCGGGTCCCCCAACCAAACAACTGACACAGCAAAGGAGGGGACGGCGGCGGCGGCAGCGGCGCCGCTCCCGCAGCATCGTCCTTCGGGGGTGGGGGGGGAGGGTTGTTTCATTTCCCAGGCCTGTTTCGTGTCCCCCCCTGCACCCTCTTCGACCCCCCCAGTATCTCCAAGCCTGTACTTGCAAAGGGACAGTTTTGGCACTTGAACTTTTTTTGCTGCCGGGTGCTGCGTGACATCCCTGGTGCCAACACCAGAAGACAAAAGAAAGAGCAAGAGGGAAAAAAAAAAGGATATGAAGTTAAATTTTAATTTTTTTTTTTTTTTTTTTTTTCTCAAGAAGAAGAGTCCATTCCATGTCTTTCTTGACAATAAAGTGAAAACAAAAATAACACGGGGAGAAATATTGAGGGTTATAATTTTTTTTTGTTTTTTGCCTCATTCCCACCCCACTTTTTTCTTTTTTCTTTTTTTTATTTTAATTTTTTTATAACTTTCATTTGCACCTTTAAAAGAAAAATGTAACTGAGAAGTTCCGAGGAGCCCCCATCTGCATTTTTGTGTGTGTGCTTCATTACAAGATTCCAAATCGACTTGCACCTTTTTGAAATCATTGATGACATGAGAAAGAGAGGAACAGGAGAGAGAAAGCAAGAGAGAAGAAAGAGGAAAGGGGAAAGAAGAATAAAAATAGAAAAGTGAGCTGATGCTCACTTTAAATGGAGGAGGCGTCTGCATTGCACATTTGCCACGGATTTAGTTGATTTATATATATAATATATTATATAACTTTTTTGGCAAAAAAGCACTATTTTTATGGGACATTTTGTGTAGTATCTGAAGAGGGATTGTAATGTTTAAAATGTGTTATGGTGCTAAAGTAAGTTGGAAGGGAAAAAACCCAGAAATAGCAAGGGAGGGTGGGGAGGGAAGGACAAGATAGCGAATACTGAACTTGAAATTTTAGCTTTTCGTTTTAGGAAAAGTGTGATAAATGTGTTTCTTTTCTCTTCTGAAATATAGCTTGGTCATGACCATATGAGCTAGTTGGCTGTTACTCATGTACACAGATGCACGCACACACAGAAATACATTGACATGCATCCTTTTTTTTTTTTTTTAATTAAAAAAACAAAACAAAAAAAAAACAAAAACCACAAAAAAAAAAAAAAAAAAAAAAAAAAAGAAAACCAAACCACCACACCACAATTTAGACAAAAAAAAAGGAAACTGTTCTAGAGACAAACTATCTGGAATGGTGAATGCCAGTCACAACTTGAGGCCCTGCTTCTGCACGACCCCTGGCTGAGCTCTTGGTTTTCCAACCTTTGGGGGTCCCATCACTCCCTCCCCACCCTGGGGCTTGCTCCAGGCTCCTGCCCAGCCCTGCAGAAGCACCAGCTCCGTGCCCCAGCATCTCCTTTTCCTTCTCTTGGCCTTTTTGTGCTTCCCCACGGACCCCCCCTCCCTGCCCTGCACCCCCTGCCCTCCTCCCTTCACATCCCTGGGGCTGCCGAGGAGGAGGAGGAGGAGGAGGAAGAGGAGGAGAGGGGCAGCCGGGCTGGGAATGCTGCAGGAGATGGGGGTGGAAAAGTCAAAAAGTCTCTGCCTTGAGGCTGGGGTCTTGGTGGGCAGATGGGTTTGAGAGGTAGGTGGGCAGAGGGCTGTAAAATAAGTTGGTTTTTAAAATAATATATATTATCTGTCTAGGAACCGTTTAAAAAAAAAAGAAAAAAAAAAAAAAAAAAAAAAGGGGGGGGGGGAATCAATTACATCTCCCTCTGATATACTCTCACTTGCTAATAAAATGGGGACACTCTGTTAACCAGTTCTGTACTTGCTTTGTCTTATATATCCATACATTTAAAACATAAAAAGAAAAAAAAAAAAAAAAAAAAAAAAAAAAAGACTACTTGAATCGCATTCTATTTCGTGGTCTAGAGGGGAGGGCTAGGGGGAGTCTTGGAAGGGGGAGGATTTCAATGTATAATCCTTTTGTTTGTTATTACCTTGCAATGTTGAGCCATGAAGCCTTTGTTTAAAAAAAAATGGCACTGCAATACACGACAAAGAAAATCCTTTATTTATTTTATTAAATATATATGGGAAAGAATGAAAATCGGTCCAAATTAAAAGGGAGGGGAAGGAAAGTGGGTGGGGTGGGGAAGGTGGAATAAAAACAGAGCAATTGCAAATAATTGACTTTTTTTTTTTTTCCTTTTCATGTGTCTTTTTTTAAAAGAAACTTAGTTTTTATTTTTTAAAAAGAGAAGTAAAAGCTTTCTTGGATGCTTTGTACCAAAAAAAAAGAAAAAAAAAAGAAAAAAAAAAAAGAAAAAAAAAATCTGTTAAGCAAATAAATATCCATCCAGAATATAAAGCCTGACTTTTCTTTTACTTTTTGTTTATTTTTAATTCTGGGGTGAGATCTGGGGAAGAGTGCATTACAGCTTCTCTTTTTTGGGACTCAAACCTTCAAGCAAAGGTGAGGTGCTCTGATGCCCTTAAATACATCCCTAAAACCTCAATCCCATGGCTGATGCCCCCTGAACCCACTGAGATAAATTCGTGCCCATTCCTGGTGAGACTCCTGGATATTCCCCAGTGTCTGTTGGGATTTTCTTAGCTTCAGCATTTTGGGCTGTTCCTGGAGACCCAAAAACTGAATGAGAGTTGATGAAGTACCCAAGGCAAAAAGGAGGAAAGGAAAAGTTTTATCTGGATGAGGTTTCCTGGTGGTCCCTGAGCCTCTGGTTTCTCAGGGTAGGTCAGTGTTAGGAGCTGCTCTTCATCACCATTGGGCACCAGTGCAAATGGGAGGTAAAATCTGTCCCTCCAATTTGATAGTTGAGTGTCCAAGCATCCCTAACCCCCAAAATCAACCAGACATTGCCCCATCTCTGCAGTCCCCCTGGCACTGCTGGGACATCTGCACTGCTTTGGGGTAAGGGACTTGAGGAAAGACCTCACCAAGTCCAACCTCCACGTCCAAGTCCTCCAATTCCAACCAGATGGCTTTGGCTGGAAAAGATTTCCCACCTCAAAAGTGGAGCCACTGATTTAGCCACTTCATAAAGACATATTTTGAAAGAAGTTTCTTTTAAAATCTTGCAGTAAGTAAAAAAAAAAAAAAAACAGTTAAATTTTCCTTGGTGTTTTGGGATGGTTTTTGTTGTTGGTCAGGAGGGCAGGGCTGCTTCCTTTGGACCTCATTGCAAGTGGAGAAAAAAATGTGTCTGCCTTCCTGTCCTCATCCCAACACTGCTGCAGCCCTTTGAGTTTCTTTGCACCCCAAGGTGTTCCTGTGAAGGGCTGAGGGCTGACTTCATTGAAGCTTTTGATATCCAGTGCTGGAAATTTTGCCTTTGGGAGATTTGGTCCTTTTCTGCTCTTTGCTGTGTAAACCACTACCTTGGGGGACATTTAGAGATGACCAAAAACAAAGCAAAACTTCAGCTAAATCTCTTGCCTGCCTCCCCCAGGGTGCAAAGCAGTGGTGGTAAGAGGGATGATGCTGTTTAAGGAGCACAGTTCATCCTTAACCCTCCCCTCTGCCTTATCCTGTCCCAGGTGACCGTGTCCCAGACCAGAGCAGCTAATTTTTTTTTTTTTTTTTTTTTTTTTTTGACAATAGGAAACCTCAAAATGTGGCATCCTGTCTTTTGGCCTGCCAAGGGCTGTGTATACTTGGAAGCAGAGACCCAAGCAGCCACAGGGACTTCTAAGCCTGGTCCTGGCCAGTGGGTGAGGGATTGGAGAAACTGGAACTTTTTTTTTTTCAGCTCACCTTTCTTCTGTTGCCTGCAAAGCCTCTTTGCAGGTCAGCAGGTAAGTCCTGGGCTTGCCTTGGAAAATCCCAGACTGTAGGCTTGAGAACCAGCCCCAGATGCTGCATTTGCAGAGATGGATGGGCAGAGGTGACTGATTTTTGCTATGATGACAGCTCCCAGCTCCTGGATTGCAGAAATTCTGGAGACTGCAGCAGTGCTCCCTGGGAGGGACAACCTGGGAGGCAACTGGGCACCCAGCTCACTCCTAATCCAGCCCCACTGGTCCAGGGATCTCCACTTGCTGCTCAGCTGGCAATCAAGAGGGGAGGAAAAGGCTTATTTCAGCAGAGAAGTGCTAAAGGCTGCTTAGAGCCCCAGGAAGGACTGGGAAAGTCACCCCCTTGTCCCAGTCCAGCCTCAGTTCCCTTGAGTAGTGTGATGTAGCCCTGCAGGAAACCACAGGCAAATGCATTTTGCATAAAGCAACTCTCCAGAGGGTGTTATTCAAGTGTGATGCACACAGGGATATTGGGAAGGATGGAGTATATGACTTGCTGTACAGAAGTGGCCGTGGTCTTTGCAGGGTGTGTAAATCAGTGTCTCTGGCTTTGTCTGGATACAGGGACATACAGGGAAAAAAACCCACCAACACCTACATTCACAATTTTTTCTCCTTCTAGACTATTTCTTACCTTTAAAAAAAAATAAAATAAAATTTTAAAATCCGGAAAGCAGCTGAGCTGCTTTTCTGGCTTTCAGTAAGTTGTACTGGTGCCACTGAGATGGAATGAGCCTCCAAACTGGTTCCTCTGTATCATGGAGCAGCTCCATCCCTTTCATCCTGCCTGCTCCCAGAAACTCACACCTAGCTGCACTAAGTTCTTCTTTTGGTTTAAATATACCTGATTCCCTTGTCTTGTAGTCCACTGGTGTTTTCCAGGGCTGTGGGGAGGCCTAGGAAAGGTGTTGGTGTATCCTGGGTGATCTCACTTGCACTCAGCAGTAGGCAAGACTCAGATGGATTCTGCACTTCTCATTTCTAATGCAGCATCAATAAATCAAAGCAGTTATAACAACCTTCTGGCACCTGTTATCTTCCTCCCACTTTATAAAATAATAATTTTTTTTTTTTTTTTTTTTTTAAGAGCAGGTGAACCATAAAACACCCTGAGGCTATTTCAGCACAACAATCCTGGGCCTCCCAGTGCAGGTGAAGGGGAACCCTGGTCTGCCAAGGCACACAGACCCCATGGCTTAGGAGGGCTCTGGCATTGCCACCCAGAGGGGCTGGGGGGGCCTCTCACCCCTCCCTGGGGCACTGGAGGATGCTCTGCCTGTGATCCAGGAGTGCACTGTGACAGACATCACTTCAACCTGCCAGAAAGGCACGGATCCTCACAGGAATCTTGGCCCACTTTGCTGCTCTGCTCCCAGCTGTGCACATCCTGAGGAATGCACTTGCTCATTAAAATCATGTCAGCGTTTGCAGGGATCCCTGCGAGAGCCTCTTTCACTGCCTCCTCCTTCTATTTGCCAACAGTGAGCTGAAAGCTGAGGCTTCCAACCTGCAAGGCTCTGGCTCAGCGATAGCCTGGAGGCAGGAAATTTCTGAGCTAGGGTTGTTTTGTTGGGTTTTTTTGTTTTGGTTTGTTTTTTTTTGGGTTTTTTTTTTTGGCTTGGGCAATGTGGGAGGTCAAACTTGACACTCCAAATGGGCTAATCTGGGTTGAAGCCAGCTGTTCACAGCTCTCAGTTTGGGTTTCCAGGACAGGCACAGCACACAGCAGGGACTGGAGGTGAGCACCGTGGCAGAGCATCCATCTCCATGTGTGCTCTTCAAAGAGCAGCCAGGGAAGAAGCATTTGCCAGACAGCATTAAGCATAGCACAGTTTCAGGGGGGGAAAAAAACCACTTTTCAAGTATCTGTGTAATTCACAGGTAGCAGCAGCAGAGACAAGTGCAAAACTTCCACCTTTTCACCAGCAATAAAACACCTGCCTCACTGTTCAGATTTACTAGAGATAAATTCAGCTGACTTTTCAAAGCTCTCACGTGGACATTTTCGTGCTTCTTTGTTGTCCAGCTTTAGAAAGAGCATAGCTCACAATTTTAGGACAGTGAGATAAAATAATACCAACAATTACAGTGTATAGCAGAGTGCTTGGATGTTTTTCCATGGGAGAAGTGCTGGGGCAGTTTCTTTGTTCCCTTGTCCTCCCTCAGTTTGTTTGGATGAAGCCCATGCTCTTTCCAGACAAGACCACATCCTTCAGCTGTGTCAAGCTCAAAAGGAACTGATTTGGAAAGGCACTCAAGACCCAGGGGTCTTGTTAAAAAGCTTGTTATTGCAGACAAACATTATTAATAGAGATCCCTGGATGAAGGAACTATCTCCTTCATTTCACCATGGTGCTAATGAAAGCTCTGCTGGCAATTTGGGTTCAGTTTCCTGAAGCTCCATGTTAGGAAAGCAGGAATCTCTGAGGGCACCCCTCCAACTTCTAGGACAAAGCATCTCCCCATCATTTCCCCTCACTGGAAAAAAAAAAAAAAAAATCACCAGTAACAGGAATTTTGGAGACTTGATTTTCCCATCTCAAGCCAGAAGGGAACACTGATAATGGGAATTGTTGTTTTCTTCACAGCTGGGGCAGAGCTGCAAAGGGAGGGAGGCGATTAGGAGAATATTAAGACTTCATCTTCCAAGAGGGTGTTGCTTCTGTTCCTCCTCCCTCTCCCCTCCGTTCCCTGTGCTGAGCAAAGAAAGTGGCAGGAGTATTATTTCTCAAGGCCTAGGCTGACGTCAATACGCAGGGTATTTATTTATGAAATTGAATCTAACAGTGGGGGAGAGAGAAGCGGAGGAAGATGGACGTGCAGAGCCAGCAGCTGCCAAGTTATAATAGAGCAGCAACCTCCCAATATTTTTCTACCCCCTTTCTGGGGGAGGGGTGCAGTGCCCAGAGCTTCGGAGGCCCAGGGAAAGTGAGATGGGAGAAAGGGAAAAGGCAGGCTTAGCATCAAGAGCAAAGGGAGGACCTAAATGAGTCAAACAGCCCATTGCTGGTGCTGGGATATTCAGGTTCAGTTATATACTAATATATAGTGTATTAATATCCCAGATATTCTGGGATATTCATATTCAGACACTTGCCTTCAGGCAAGCTCTGACCAGACTCTTGCAGCCCTTCCGTCTCAGCCTCTTTGGTTTCTACGCAGACAAATCAGAGGGAAATTCCAGCCCAATAAATAATTTCTCCTTCTGACGCCCCTTCCTTGCTCCCTGTCTCAGGCTCAGGCAGCAAAACAGCTCTCTGAGAAGCTCAGCACTGGAATTAACATGGAGTTGTCCCCTGCAGTCAATGAGAAACAATTTTCCAGAGTAGAAATTTTGTCCATTTTTGTCCATTAATGTTACTATGTGCAAAAGCATAAAGAGATGAAACTCAGAATTAGAAAGCAGATTCTCTACTCTCCCAAGGAGGACACAAACCTGGGATGAAAGGGGGAGGGAGGGGAAAGCCTGAGGAACCTGAGGAGCACAGAGGACCATGACAACATCGTGTTTTCACCTTCAGCTCTGGAAAGCTTCGGAGAAGATGCCTTTGGGCATCCCTCACCAGCCTGGAAGTCACACATGGATATTGACAGCCTTGGGGATGGAAGTAGAGGACGATGGCTTTTGCCTTTCCCAGGTGCTGCTGGTTAGCATGGGGTAGGGCTGGGCAGGGGCAGGAGGGAAAGGAAAACACCTGGGTGAGCATGGAAATCAAATTCCCCCTCTTTAACCATCTGGGGTCCTCCAGGCTTACTGCTGGGAGCACATAAGGACAGCTTTTGCTGAACAGGTTGAGGTGCAGCTGAAGGAGCCCTGCAGGTCTCCAGGATTGCTGTCAAAGCCTCTGCCTCTCCTGGGACCTCCCTGCCTACTCCCCATTGCCACATCCCAAGAGGAGGTGATGCCCTGGATGGATTCCTCCTTGCGAGAGCTCAGTTCCTGCCCTCTCAAGCAGCATCAAGGTGTCAGCCAGCCCCGAGCTCATTGTTTCTCCAAAATAAAGGAAGAGAGGTATGTTCTGGAGATCTGTTTACAAGCCTGACTATCTCCTGTTATATAATGACACAAGCCTGGCTGCCAGCAAATTGTTGCTCCAAGTCGGGGCAGACAATTAGATCCCCTCTCAGGGCAGCGAGCGTGCACAATGCAGGCTTTGTGCCACCCTGCCACCAGCTCTGGCACGCAGGAGTCAGCCCGGCTCTTCGGAGGAAGAGGTGGCAGAGGGAAAGGAAAAACCCCTGGAAAAACCACCTGGGTGGACGTGGCTGTGCCAGGAGAGGGATGGTTGCCGAGGGCCGGGGGCGCCGGGGATGGAGTCTGTCTGTGAGGGCTTTCCGGTCCTGGCGGAGGAGGGATGATGGTAAATTGGTCATCGTGCCACAGGGCAGAGACAGCTCTGACCCCACCACTGAAAATGGGATGGGAAGTTGCAGTGTTTGGCTTCCCCTGCTTCCTGGCGCGCTGACGGATTTAGGCTCTCGCTGAAAGTCTTGGCACTGCCTGCAGAGGCAGTGGAAAAAATGTGGTATCGAGAGATGGGAAATACCAAACCCACCCCGAAGTGTGCTCACTCGAAAGGGAAAGGTGGTTTCCGGGTGAATTTGCATTCCTGTCCTCGATGGATGTGGAGGGAAGTTGGGCTCCGGAAAATTCAGCCTTGACTGCTGCAGCGCAACCTGCGATGAACGTTTGGTGGGTTCTGCTCAGAAACAGAGTCACAAAAGGTCTTTGGTTGGAAGAGACCTTCAAGATCCTCCAGTCCAACCTTTGACCAACACTAAACCATGTCCCTAAGGACCAGGTCCACACCATTTAAATACCTCCAGGGTTGGTGACTCCATCACTGCCCTGGGCAGACTGTTCCAATGGCTGACAACCCTTTCAGAGAAAAAATGTTTTTGGGCTACAATATGCTTCCAGGAGTGTTATGCTACCAAAACTGCCCATCCAGCCAAGGGGACACTGCTGTCCCTTTGGTGGACCTGGGGCATGCCATGAAGCAGCATATGAAGAGCATCTCTCAGCTCTCCCATGTAGCAGAAGCCCTGGTTTCAGCAGGCAGTGACACACGGGGAGGAAAGATGGACTGGAATCAAACAGCTGATGTCAGCAGCCACAGATTGATTCAGAGAAATTGCTCGCTGCTGCAAGAAGTTAATGAAAGAAAAACACCAGGAAGAAATGTCATCTCTGTGATGAATAAGGGTATGCATAGCTGTGCTGCACAAGGGAAGTGTTGATAAACATTGCTAAACCCTCCTGCTTTGGAGGAGCTGAGTGCTGATAGCCTGGGAGATAGAGGAGAATTCTACTGGCAGCTTGCTGGGGCACGGCTGCCCCTGCTGAGCACTTTCACCTCCTCCCCTCTGGCATTGCCACTGGCTTCATGGGGAGCTAAGGGCTTAATTAAATACACCACTGCTCTGAACTGGTCCAGATGCTTCCACCTGCCTGGCCAAATGTACCTCACAGGCTTCATTCTGCTGAATCTATGCATGCAGATGTCAGTAAAAAAGCATAGAATTATCAGGGTTGGAAGGGACCTTAAAGATCATCCGGTCTCAACCCACCCTGCCATGGGCAGGGACACCTCCCACCAGATCAGGTTGCTCAGAGCCTCATCCAGCTTGGCCTTAAAAACTTCCAGGAATGGGGCTTTCACCACCTTCCTGGGAAACCTGTTCCAGTGCCTCTCCACTCTTATGGTGAAGAGCTTTTTCCTAACGTCCACTCTGGATCTACCTACTTCTGGTTTTAATTTGTTCCCCCTAGTCCTAGACCCAAGATCCTAAAGAGTCCCTCACCACCTTTCTGAAAGCCCTAATGGCAACTGTGGACTTGCCTGAGACACGATACTCCTCTTAGCCCAGCCCAGCCCAAACAGCTCCCTCTGGAAGTGAGTCATAAATCTTCACCTTTCAAGCCACTCTGTCTTGCAGACTTTCTGACTACATTTACCTAAAACGCATCCTTCCTTTCTTTCTATTCCTGGTTCCATGCAGGGGGTTATTTTATGGCATGCTTGGAGGTCACTGTGACACAAACACAGACACACAGAGGAGAGCACACTGTGCTTTTTCAGGAGGTCCTCAGCAATGCTTGTGCAGGTGGCAAGCTCTTGGTTTCCCTGGGCACTCACAACACGCCAGCAAAAAGAAAGAACTGGCTAAGCTGCTGGTTGCTGCCAGCAGCTCCATGAGTTTGTCTACAAAGCGCAGCTTGTAGACACGAATAACCTTACAAGACCCCTGGAAGTGAAGCTGGGAGTAGGGTTGCTGGCAGAGTTAGAGAGGTGTAAGGAGGATAGGAGCACGAAGAGGCTTCCAGGAACGGCTTGTGCACGCGTACGGCATGGTTAGGGACTGTTCCTCCCTGGGATTTGAGTGCAGGCTATTATTTATATCCTCCTAGCTCTGCCAACATGTGATGCTTGCAGCATTAGAGCTGGAACTCAAGCTCTGAGCAAGCTGGAGGCTTTCATTCACAACTGCCAGATGCAACAAGGCTGTTGGGAGTCTGAGGGCAAGTGAGGCCGTACGTAAAAATATCCCAAGTCCTTCACAAGTTCCACCTTACAGCTCAGTTTCCATCCCAACTAAAACAGGTATCCTCAGGCTGGAAATGATACGACTGGGAGGTATGTGAGAGAGGTTTCTGAGGTTGTGAGCAGCATGGGAGCAGGGATGGGGCAGACTTTTCTGTCTCTTCCTGTCCCAGAGCAGGCAGTGGTCCATGAAATCAGCAGGAGCTGGGCTGAAAACCAAACAGAAGGGGATGGCTCTTCATGCAATGGGTAGCAAGCTGATCTGTGGATCTTCTTACCAAAGGGTGTGATGGATATGAGAAGAAGTTTACGTGGAATCAAGGAGAGTTCACGGAAGAGAAATCCACTGAGAGTTACTAAATACATAGAAACTGTATCTAGCTCAGGAAGTTCCAGAGCTGAAAATAGTTGGAGGCTGGGAGAGCACTGAGGGGAAGTGTTGGATGTGTTTGCCCTTGTTCTTACTTCTCTCTAGGCTTCCACTCATGGGCTCTGTTGGGGTCTAGACCTTCGGTTAGACAGACCTTTGGTCTGACCCAGCAGAGCTGCTTTTATGTCCTTATGTACCTTAATATCCATGAAGGATGGCTTTCTCCTCCTCTTGCATGGTAGCTTCCCAAAGGAAAGCATCCCCAGCCCATTCTAGACCACAGCTCAGGCACCACGCACACCTTTTTTCCAGGTCACAGTTGACCAAGCTGCTTAAGATCCTGACTGCTGGTGGACAGATTTGTTGATCAGCTCAAGGTTTGTGATGCCTGCCTCATGCATCACCCCCAAGTGGTCCTTCGCTCTCAGGGTTTGATGTTATCCCCTACCTGGCAATAATACTGATGTCAGACACTTGCTTCCTTCTTGTCCCATTTGTTCCCACCTCAGCAAACAATGCCAAAGCTGTTCTGAACCTGGATGTTGGTAGGAAATTATAGGGCACCAGTTAACCCACTTGGTTCCAAGTTTGGCTACTGAAATTCAGTCCTTGTTGGCATCTGCGTTAAAGACATCTGAAGCTGCCGAGATGGTGCACATCTCAGATGAACTGCTTTGTTCATCCTGCTTGGGATATGTTTTGAAAGGTTGATCTGTAGCAACAACAGCCTTCCTCATCCCTCTTTTCCCTTGAGAACAATATTTGAAAGATGAGACTCCTCTGAATAAAAACCAAGTGGTCTTGCTACCTTCCCACCGTCTCTTTTGAGGTCTCCTGTCCTGGATCTCTCACTGCAACTAAAGAGACTGCTAAAAACCAAGACTGATAAGGGTGATGGGGGAATTAGGAAAGAAAAAACAGAGGAAAAAAACCAAGAAAAGTTATATACCTGGAGCCCATCCATCCTCTTCCCTCTCACAAACAACTAGAGGGCAAAGCAGGCATGGTTACACCACGAGTGATGTTCTAAAATAAATATATCAGTGCAAGATTTGGGCACTTCAGACAAAGCCATCTGATGTGGAAACAAAACCCCCAGCTCTGCCACAGTTCAAAGCTTGCTGAGGTTGATGATGTGGGATCAGCAGGATGTTTGCTGTACAGGAGGGATTACTGGATGCAGAACGATTGCCCTAACTTCACTTTCTCTTTCCCACACCCACCATGGATTCCACTGAGGGAAAAAAATTAACCAAGTGCCACCCAGAGATCTCCAAAGGTGGACTTCTGTCACGATGGGTGGAGTGGGCTTTTTGCCTCCAGTGACATTCACATTGTTGATACTCTTTTTTTTTTACTTTTTACTCACATAACAGCAGAAGCTATTCTTACCCGGGGGGAGCTTAATCTTTCAGAAAAGAAAAGAAAAAAAATCTCAGCCCTCTGTGAGCCATTTCCACAACAATAACTTGTTGCAGGGAGGAAAGAGGGGAGGCCAAAATATGTAACCCTCTTCACCAAATAAGGACCCTTGTCAAGGCAGCCCTGAGTGCTGCAAAGTTTAGGAAGGACAGGGAGGGCTTTGGATTGGAAGAGTGAATCAGCATGGCCATCAGGTCACACCCACATGAATAATACCTCTCACTTCCCTTGATTTGTACGTGGTGATAAAATCCTAGCTGCCTTTTTTGGTATTCCAGTGCCTGCCCAAGAAGAATCAGATGTGAAATTAGGTTTCCTGTACCTTAACTTCATGGTTTAATTTAGTCTGAACTAAAAAGGAGGGCATGTGTACTACCAGGAGCCAAGAGGCCTCAAATGACATGTCTCCCTTTTAATCCTTTTTTTTTTCATGTGTGTCTAAATGTTGATTAAAAGCTGTTTTCTCAAAATTTTTGAAAGTTTACCACTACAAGAAACCCCACTGATTTTGCTCCATATGATGCATGAAAAATCAAAGGTGATGTCCTCACTGCCAGCTCTTCAGCTTCTTGGGACCCTGTGGGGGCATTTCTGGTACCACTGGAAAAATATTAACCCTTTCTTTTACTGTCCTGGAAGTTTTCTGTCTTAATAGCTGTGCTTGCCCATAATACATCAGCTCCCCTGACTTCCTTCTGACCATCTGAAGGAGAACCCCCTGCCTTGTGTTATCCTTCCAGCTTGCCTCTACATCTTATCCACTAATGGGTATTACAGCAGAGATGCTGAGTGAGAACAGGGAAATGAAGCCAGGGACAAAACTGTACTTCCAGTAGGGAATTGCAAAATGCTCACATTGAAGTGTTATGTTTCCCTTCAGAGCCCCAGAACAGGTTTCCCTCTGACAGAGGGCACACAGATGGGAATTTCCATGGTGACAGTGAAGACACTATCTTTATCTGAAGGTAACTCGAGACAAATTTTCCATGGAAAAGTTTTCCCAGCAACCTGGTGAAGGCTGCTAAGCATCTCAGACAGTCCTGACTGAACTTTCTTGTACTTTTAAGCTCCGTGCTGCTAAAAGAAGCATTTGTAGTTTTACCACGAGATTAGCTCTGTCCCTTTGATATTACAGATCCAGGACTGGCAGGAGACTTCTGTGCCCAGTTAAAATAGAACATGTAATACTGCTCACTTCACTCAGAGAATGCCAACTGGAAATTTAAGGATGAGATATAATGAGAAAAAGATGGGAGAAGGGTTGTACAGATAATAGGGTCACTGAGTGCAAAGTAAAGGGACTAAGCCAAATCTTCTTCAGATCTGGATGCCTCGTTGCCTTCCAATCTTGCAATCAACTAGTTCTAGAAAATTTAAAGTAAAAATCAGTGCCAACGCTGATTGATGAACAAGAGTTTATGGCACAAGGTGTTTCTGGAATTCCCATATCTCAAAAGATATAGAAAATAGTATTTGCAATAGTCTGAGGATACCCTCAAGTACCAGAAGGCTCGTCACCAATTTTCCTATAATTTCCTTTTTCACCTGTAAATTCCTGCCACATTCAGCAACTCACTGATATGTCTGGAAGTGGACAGAAGGCTTTTATCCTGCCCGGGAGGATCTCTAATTTGTAATATACTTTTTATTTGTAATCTTTACAAACAAAACATATCCCTTGCTTATTCCACCCACACAATCTTCTGAGAGGTGGCACTGGCTAACCCATTGGGTTTATGGCACAGGTTTTTCTGCACTACCACTTGGCCATTCCTGTTAGCACCAGCACCTTCCCCAGCATTCCCACACTCTATCAGGTTACTGCTTGCCTCAAGCAGAATAAAAAATAAGAAGTCTTAGCTCCTGTGGCTTTTGCTGGCCATGGGTATCTCCCCTGGTTTCCCTACCTCTGATTTGTCTTTGTGGCCACTCACAGGCTCAGCTGCTAAGCCCATGGGGACAATGTCCCTCTACCTGTGGAAGCTCTGGGGACCACATCAGGAACCCCTGAGTGGTAGCACTCTCATTGCCACCACCTCCTCCCCCCAGCTGGCTAGAAGTAGATGAGAGTTTCCAGCTCTCCTGTCCTTCTACCTTCTTAAAGTGAAACTTCCAGGAACTGTGTCAAGTCAACAGTCTGGGACACACACACAAAAAAAAAAAAAAAAAAAAAGAGACTAAAAACTCAACAACAACCCATCAGGAACACCCTGGAATTTCCTAGTGATTGCTGATAGCAGATGAAAGCTGCTGAAGAGCAGCATCAGTTATTATGATGATGATGAACATTTCTTTCCACGTGAATCCTACCCAAGGAGGGGAGCCTGTGTGCCTTGAGAGAGCAGCATTCCTTTGTCTTGCTCATCTGCCCCTGGCTCAGACCTTCTTCTGTTTTTGAAATCCAAAAATGGCTCGGAGAGAAAATAAGTCCTCCCAGCCTCACAGCTTGTGGCGTTATTCTAAGCCTGTCCTCTGAAGTCTGGTCAAAGTTAAACCGACAATATTTCAGGTCTTCCTCCCCTTTATTCCCCCCTCTGCTAAGGGGACCCCATTTTAATTATTATTTAGGAAGAGACAGCTGCTTCCTGTTTGTATCATTAATTTATTTTGTTTCCTGAAGGGAAGCTTCGGTGAAAAGAATCTGGGGATAGCTGGAACCTCTCACAAAATATCACTGCCTGCACGGGCCAAGGTTAAATACAATAGCTAGGTTTATTTTTAAATGATTATTATTTTTCTAAGTCCCTGCCAAATCAGAGACTAAAATTCTAGCACACGTAACTAAGCTTTTACAGTAAATTCTGCCTTTCCTCCATAACTCCCCAGAAGGGAGACAGGCATTCCTAGTTACAACAAAAGCTAAAACACCAATTTCCCTCCAACTCTTATGAAAAACCAAGGCCAGAGGGAGAAGAGGTGCGGTTCCCTTTCTCCAGTTTCTAAAAACCTCACACTCTGGTGAATTTGATACTCTGAAATCATGCCTGGCCATGGTGATAGCTTTCTCCAGTGAGGTGAGTGGCTCAGGGGATGAGGGGCGTGCAGTGGAAATGGTTTATGCCAACTTTAAGGAGGCTTTTGATGCTGTCTCCTGTAACATTCTTGTAGACAAACTGATGGGATATGGATGACCCCAGTGGATAGGGAGCTGGCTTGGAAGCTGAATTGCTGGAATCAAAAGGTTGTGATCAGTGGCATGAAGCCCATCTGGAGGGCAGTCACTAGTGGTGCAGCCCAGAGGCTAAAACTGGGACCAGGGGTGTTTAATGGCTTCGTTAATGACCTGGGTGATGGGGTTGAAGACACCCTTGGCAAATTTTCAGGTGATACAAAAATGGGAGGAATGGTTGATAGAGCAGATGGCTGTGGTGCCACTCAGAGGGACCTCAGGAGAATGGAGGCAACAGGAATCTCACAAAGTTTGAAGGGAAATTCCTCCAGAGGGGAGGAGCAGCCTCGGGCACCAGTATGAACTGGGAGCTGACAATGGTGAGGATGGTTGCACATTGGCACAGGCTGCCCAGAGAGGCTGTGGAGTCTCCATTCTTGCAGATACTCAAAGGCCACAACTGGGCAGAGATTTAGACCCACTGCAGCTGACCTTACTTGAGGAGCAGGAGTTGAAGTATGTGATCTCCTGAGGTGTCTTCCAACCCCATCTACTCTGTGATCTTGTGACTTCAAGGCTGTGACAAGAGCACCAGGAGCAAATAAGGTGCCAGGGCACTTCCATACCAGCTGTGACACAAGTCACAGCTCCACCTCACTCACCATCAGGTCTCTTACAGCACTTTTAACACCAGCTATTTCCAATCCCTCCTCTCAGCTCCTATCCAGCATCTCACCATTCTGTCATCCTCTCGTTTTCCATTCATTCCAGATGAAAGGTCCTCACTGGTCCTCACTCCTGCCCAGTCTGCCTGCTGCTAGCAGTTATTTGCCACCAGTGCCACTGACCTTTTCACAAGAATGAAGATTAGGAGAGGTTTAATTTGTTGCACATGAAGTAACTAATCACCCCCTGCCCTGTTTTCCCTGGTTTCATTTCTTATGTTTGGTTCTCTTCACCAGGAGCTTTCAGATGCCAAGTTGCTTTGATGGAAACCATTACCTGAGACAGAAAAATTATACACCTTTTTTTCTACTCCCCCTTCCTAAGTGAAGTATAGCTTAAAACTGAATAATAAATATTTGTTTCCTTAGAAGAATATTCAGTGCTTCAAAGCCAACCATGAGAGGTGGGATATGCTACTCTATACTCCAAAAAATGGAATTGTAAAGGCTTGATAACAGAGCAGACAAGGCTTTCAACATAGGAAAAGCTGCACAAAGGGTTCCCTGCACCCTTCCTTGACACCCCTTCAACTTTAAGGTGACACTTGGTGTGGCAAGGTTAAAAAACTACTAAAAAGCAGCCTTTTAACAAAAGTACCAGATCATTTTGGGTCTCAGCTACCAGTGCTGACAGCAAACTGCTGCAGGATTGCCAGCAGAAAGTGTGGGCACTTTTTTTCTACTCCCTCTTCCCACATGAAGTATAGCTTAAAACTGAACAATAAATATTTGTTTCCTTAGAAGAATATTCAGTGCTTCAAAGCCAACGGTGAGAGGTGGGATATGCTACACTATACTCCAAAAAGATGGAATTGTGAAGGCTTGATAACAGAGCAGACAAGGCTTTCAATATAGGAAGAGCTGCACAAAGGGTTCCCTGCACCCTTCCCTGACACATGAAGGTGACACTGGGTATGGCAAGGTTAAAAAAACTACTAAAAAGCAACCTTTAACAAAAGTACCAAATCGTTTTGGGTCTCAGCTACCAGTGCTGACAGCAAACTGCTGCAGGATTGCCAGCAGAAAGTGGTTGCTGCACATGGGCTTGTGTAGAGCAAGAAAGGCAGGGTGAGAAAAGTGCTGGAGATGTCCCCTTGTGCCACAGACACGTGGCACCCTTCAGCTGCACACGATGAGCAGAGGGAATGAATGAATGAGCCCTCCAGCCACCCGCAGAATTCATTTTTGTCACATCCCCAGGAAAGAAATAATGTTGGGATGTGCATCAACAAAGCACTCAGTGCAGGCAGGAGCCATTATTTAAAACTGGGGTGGAATTTGAGGTTCCCCTTGCTCGGGGCTAACTGCAAGCAGCTGCTGGGGCTTCCAGCATTGTCTGCAGGGAGCAGGGGGGGTCAGGGCTGGTGTCCCCATGGTTAACACATGCAGTGCTGCTGAGCCACTTCCCAAAAAGTGTCCACATGGAAGGCTGGGCTCCCCCTCCACTTCCAGGGCGGGGTGAGGCACAGCTCTTCAATTATAAAAGACGTGAACTTCCTTTTTATTTGGGAGGTGGGTGGGAGTCTTTTGATGGTACCGTTTCCTGCTGGAGGGACGGAATTAAGGAGAAAAATAAAACTTTAACCTCTTCACTCAACTATGGAGAAGACAGACTCACCACTGGGCAAGGTTTATTCTGCTGGGAAGCTCAAGCTATTCCCATCTCGGGTATAACACAAGGTCAACAGCAGCAGTCTCCAGGAATATTAATCTTTCACCCCTCAGGCCATGCCACGGGTAATTAATCACTTGATTGCATAACTTCTTGTAAGACAGGAAAAATAAGCTGCCTTTGCCAGGTTTTTGGACAAGTTATTTCACATACATTTGAACTTTCTTCCAGTGCTTGTTGGGTTTTGATTGCAATGAATGAAGCGCATCCAAAGCCTTTCCCAGATGCGGAGGAGCCAGACTGTGTGGAGGCATTCTATGTCCCACAGCAACTTGGGGACTGGGTCACTGTGCTGTTTGGGGGGGTTCTCTCCAGCCTCCCAACAGGTGGGGGGAAGGTACAGCAGTTGATGGAGCAGCTCAGCCCAGGAGGGGGGAGAAAAACACAACTCCCCCTTACCCTGAGTTTTACATCTGTATGTAATTGAAAGCAGAATCTGGCCAAGCTGCTGTTGACTCCAGAGAGCTGGAACTTACTTAAGAGTGGGGAAATCCTGGAGTTTAATCCTAGAAAGTGAAGTTCTGGTGTGCTACAATCACCTGGGATGTACCACTGGGATGGGCCCAGCTGCAGGAGACCTTCAGGCCCTGGAGCTCATGTAAAGCTGGGAGGGGTGCTGAGCCAAGCACATTGCTGGAGTGGCTGTCAGCTAAAGCCCATCTCCCCACCAGACTGCAGGACTCACCCTCCCTTTCTACAGCTTCATTAGATGGGGGTGAGAAAGGCAAATTTTTTTTCTGTAAAAACATTTTATGGCATATGGGGTAATGAAATGGGAAATGAGGGCTACACCAACCAGCCCACTCCCAACCCTGGCTCTCTGCCTTTGGGTGGAGAAAAAGCATCCCTGTGTGTCCCACTCCTGGTGCACCCTTCAGCAGCCTCGAGCATCTCAGCACCCCACTCCTGCCTCCCAAAGCAGGTGGAAGCCATCCTTTTCCTCTTTGGATTGTCTCAGCTAAATATTAGATGAAGCTTCACCCTTAGACCACTTTCCTCCCAAATCATTCAGTCTGAGGCTGGTGGTGGAAGAAGTCATGATTAAGTGTCCTCCTGGCTCCTTGAGTGGAGGACCCTCACTGGCACACTGAGAGGGAAGCTGGAAAAAAAATGTAGTGGCCACAAGAGTCAGAACTGAACCAGGCTGAGGGATGAAAGCACAATTCTTTAGCAGCTCCTGGAAAAGCAGTCAGGAAGCTTGGTTTGAAAACGTTCCTGCAAGGATCACTTTATCCTTTGGCTCCAGGTAGCCCTTCAGTAAAAACTGAGAGAAATATTTCCCTGGATGAAGTGTTCTGAGATCCTTTCAGGGAGGATGCTAACAAAGCAGATGGCTGAGCCATTGCTGAATATTACAAGTGTTAGGAGCAACATGTGAGGAACCTGCACAGGGAAATGCAGCTTTCCAAGGTGACAATGAGAGGGGACAAGAGAGCAGAAGAAAAGTCCCTTGAACACCCAGACAAGCTGCACCTGCTGCTGGGCAGGGCTGGGCTTGAATTTTGTCTGCTTAACCTCAGGCTTGGTGCTTCCCCCCTGCCACTTCTCTCACCCTACATCTCCCTGGAAGGAAGGAGGCAGAAGGCAGCTCCCCACTTGTCCAGGACACTGGAGACCTCCAAGAACAGCGTGGCCAGCAGGTCCAGGGAAGGGATTCTGCCCCTGTGCTCAGCCCTGGGGAGGCCACAGCTTGAGTCCTGTGTCCAGTTCTGGGCCCCTCAGCTCAGGAAGGAGATTGAGGTGCTGGAGCAGGTCCAGAGAAGAGCAAGGAGGCTGGGAAGGGATCCAGCACAAGTCCTGTGAGGAAGGGCTGAGGGAGCTGGGGGTGTTGAGGCTGGAGAAGAGGAGGCTCAGGGGAGACCTCATCACTCTCTCCAACTCCCTGAAAGGAGGTTGGAGCCAGGGGGGGTTGGGCTCTTTTCCCAGGCAACTCTCAGCAAGACGAGGGCACAAGAGGTCTCAAGTTGTGCCAGGGGAGGTTTAGGTTGGACATTAGAAAGAATTTCTTTCTGGAGAGGGTGATCAGCCATTGGAATGGGCTGCCCAGGGAAGGGGTGGATTCTCCATCCCTGGAGATATTTCAAAAGAGCCTGGATGTGGCACTCAGTGCCATGGGCTGGGAACCACGGGGGGAGTGGATCAAGGGTTGGACTTGATGAGCTCTGAGGTCCCTTCCAACCCAGCCAATTCTATGATTCTATGATTCTATGAAACCCCCTACACCTTTTCAGCTGGTTCCTCTGGCTAATGCTTTTCAGAGTCAACCCATCTCTCAAGCCAGCTGTGATGAGAGCTCTGACGTCTTCCCAGCTCCTCACCGTGCACTGTGTGGCCACGAGTGGCTCCAGCTCCATCTGGCCATAGTTAAAGGGCTATCAAGAATAGGTCATCTACATAAATTTCCTCCAAATCTGGTATTGCACCAGTGTAATGTCATGACACTGCTGTAATACAGGCAAATTAAAAGCAAGGCCAGACGCAGCTATTCCCCAGGTACTCTTCACATGAATAAACAAGATAAAGCCTGGGAGGGAAAGCTCAGGAAATGGTTCTATTTGCAGCTTGATCACACATCTTCCAAAAGCAACTGAGCCAGCTGGACAACTTAGTATCTTCAACCACTCTCCTGCTGCAGGATGCTGCCCCTCCAGATTGGTTGGCAACGAACTGAAAGTAGCTTAGAAAGCAACCACCCAGGCAGTTCAGACAACATATCAAAAAAAGATCAAAACTTCTCTCCCAAGACAGGGAGGCACAGGTGAGGGGGGCTGATGTCTCCAGCCAAAAGGCAAGTAACTCAGCAGGCAACTAAGTTGATTTTGTGGGAGCCGAAGGACCAGTATGAACCAGTTCACCCAAATATCTCATGTCTCGTGGACCATGAAGCATTCCAGTTTCCATCTGTGGAAACCCTGCTGCCAGCTCAGGTTCCTGGAAGAAGAATCTGCTTTACCAGGATTTTGCTATTCCCATGACAGACAGTGCAGAACCAGCTGAGGTCAGAGCTCAGGCAGTTCAAAGCAACTGCTCCACTTCTCCAGCAATAATATTCCATGTTTCTTGATTGGTGAGAGAAAGCTTTACCCTTTCTCTTCCTCGCTTTGTCTACAACTACTAGAGGAGAATGAAGGAGGAACAGCACAGTCTGATCAGTTGGGGCACTGCCTGAAGCAGCTCCAGGAGCTTTGGCACAAGCTGGGTACAAATCAGCCACGCTACATTAAAATTAAAATCATTTTCAGCAGACTGGATCAGGAGACAGTCATTTCAGTTCACATTGTAACAGCACTTGAACTTGGAGCATCCAAGCTGAGCAAGCCAAGGATTGGGTTTCCTTGAGCAAAACTCAAATAGCCAGCCAGAGGTGTGGTTGCTGCTCACTGCTGGGTGGCAGTGACATCTTTCCCTTCTCTCTTGACTAGTGGTGGACAAAGGTGGCTTTCAGCCAGGTGCCCACCAGCACCAGGCTCCTGGGTCTCTTTTCCAAGAGGCTGGATGTCCAAGTCCCATGATCTGGATTTGAAGGAACTTCTTTGCTTAAGGTCAGGAACTAATTTTTTTTAATTTTTCCTAGCTGATTTCATATCAAACATTCTATTTTGATAAAGTAAAGGTTAAATCACCTTGGATTTTGGACCTGCTTGTGTGTGGACATGTGAGTGTAGGAATTGTTGGGGACAGCAGAATTAGGAAAGCTTCAGGCTGCATAATGTCTGCAGTCTGTGAGTTTGTATGGGATCCTTCATGCATTACGAATTTTTCTGAGCACCTTTGTTGGGCTAGAGGAAGATTTTTTAATTATCTTCCTCTTTATTATTATCTTTATTAATAATAAATAAAGAGTATTAATTTTTTTTCTTATTTACAGAGCAGTTTAGCCAATGAGGAAATCAAGTCAGTAACTTTGGTGGAACACTTTTGCCCATTGAGGTGTCCCAGACATAAAAATGTCACTGGAGTCCCTCCTGGAAGTGAGAAGAGAGAGCTCTGAGTGCTGTATGATGCTTGCTTGTGGCTGAAAATGATGATAAAATACTGACTGTTTCTTTGCTCCCCTTCCCCCTCCAAAAAGAAATTCCAAACTCCTCAGAATATTTATGTCTAAATACCTGCAAAACATTTTTATTGATACCAGTTTAGTAGGGAATGGAGCAGAAATATGTCAAGATTATTTCTAACTCAGACAACACAAAGTAGAGTTTGGTCTCTGGACAGTGTTGGGTCTTCAGACCTTGTTTGCTTTCTACTCTTATTTGTTTGCTTTGTTTGAGCTTCTCACAAGTGTCTCTGGCATTCCACCTAGAATTTTGCCATTTATATGAAGGTTTGACACAAAATCTAGGAAGGGAGTGAAGCCTTATCTGTGACTTGTTAGTACAAGACTGCATGGCATGAGGGTTTTCCTCTGCCATAGCTTGCACAGGAGTGGTTTGATGTCCCCATCAAACCAACATGCACATCATTTAAAGGAGCAAAACAAATAGTTCCATGAGAAAGACCTTCAAGGGTGTTTCTATACCATCAAGGGAGTGTTTGGGTCATGATTGCCACTGCCAGCCTCCTTTCTTCAGCTAGCAATTCATGAAGGTAGAAGAAGACTTCCAGGAACAGGTATATTTTTCCAGGAATACCCATTAATTATCTTCCCCCCTGTGTATTCTGCACCAGACAGTTGACAATAATAAAAAACAAACCCTCAAGGAGCCTTGCTCAAAATGAACCAGTCACTGGGAAGACCTCAATTCACTGGGCTGGGTGGGTGAGCTGTGAGTTTGGCTCCAGGAGTTCAGTAACAGAGAAGAATCAATATTTTGGCTGGGAAATTTTCCAGTGGCTGGTTTGGTTGGAAACACCAGACATCATCCAGTTTTCCTGCAAGATGCCATTAACCCTCTCACCCTCCACATCCCAACTGAGGCCCGTTTGAACCTGTGCCTACAAGCTGGATGGATGGGGCACAGCTACCCAGCAGCATGGGGGGTTGGCCAGGGTGAGGACCCCCCTGCTAATATGACCATGAAACCATCACTTGGGTGTCTTGGGTTCCTTTCAAGACTCCACTGGCTCTGGTGCCATGGTGTTCTGCAAAAGAAAATTTAATTAGCCCGCCAACCTGACCTTATACAGAGCAGCTGCTTCCTGTCTCCAATGCTGGCTGCTCACTAATGGGCTCCAAAATGAAGAAAGCAAAAAAAAAACCCACCCTGTCTGTTGGCCCAGAGCTTTGGGTATTCATAAGGCAAAGTTGGTCATAAAATTGTTGTGACGCCCATCAAGGGGAGCTTAGGATCTAATCATAACCTTGGCACCGTGCTCCTGCTGCAATATCCCCCACCACTCCCAGGTGCAGTGCCTTTGCTTCCAGCCCTTTGCATGCCAGGAAAAATGGAGGCAATGAGAGTAAAAATAGGCATGAAACATAGAAGAATTGTTGCCATTGCATGATAGCAACGTCGTCTCGTGGAGGAGTCTCGGGCTGCCCCACAGCCTTTCTTGGATCACTTTGTAGGTGGGTGCATTTTCCGTGGGGTGACACACATGCTGCTTCCAGGAGAGAGTTTTTGTTTGCCAAAATGCCTCTGGAGCCTGTGCAAACCTTCTTGTCAACCCAAGTGCTCAAGTAGGTGCTCAGATTGCTATTCAAACCACCTTGCAGTTCCTGTAGCCCCGAGCAGAGCTTGGTGTGCCAGGTTTCAAACATGAAACCCATCATGAGCAGCCTGTCTGCCAGCAATTCATCTCTGAACACACAAACCACCATGGGGATGTCCTTTTTAGTCAGTTGTCCTCTCAGCTATCAGAGCACAATTGATGTATCTGCAACCACACCTGAAAACAAGAAGCTTTTCATTCTCTTGGCACCCACAAAGCCCTGCAAAGTGACTGCAGAAAGGGGAAAACTCCACCTGGTCATTAATTATTTTTTTTTTTCTTCTTTCCTTTTTGCAAACTATGTGTTAAAAATGCTTTCCTGCCCAAGGAGACTTTGTATGAGGGGAAAGTAAAGCTAAGTTACAACTTCTTAAAAATAGGACATAGTGTTTTATAATTCCTTCCCTCCCCCCATTACTGTGCTGAGCCACCCCACCCACGTTAAACTGCTCTCTGACTCACTCCTGTGTCTCACTTGGAGAGAAAGGATTTCCACCAAAGGGGGCACCTGGTCAAGAATGTTGCATTCAGGGTGGTCTTGCTGTTTTACACTTTGAATAATTTTAAATAGCTTTATATCTATGGCTACAGGGCCCTTCAGATAGGCATAAACATTACCAATGGAAGAGACGTGTTGTCATATCCTTGCAGCAGAGATCAGATCTTCTGGAAAATCAACTTCTTGGGCCAAACTGACTCAATGGCTTGGACAATAAGCCACCTCTTCTGTATCAGTTCATTTCTGGTGTGGCACTCCTCAGGCAGTGCATTACCCTCTGCTATTCTGGGAACACACGTTTGACCTCTGTCACAGGGGTTTATTGTCAACATGTGTCCACTGGGAGCCTCAGCAACTTCTCCCATTGTCTATTGTCTTACAAACAGGCTCAGAAAAGCACTGCAGGAAAGCCAGCAATGCACCAAAGTAACTCCAAAGCTTAACTTCCAGCTTCTGCATCTTGCAGTGGTAGGAGAGGTGGGGAGGGACGTGCCCTTCACCTTCCCTGCTGTCCCAAGCCTTTGCATGGTGCTGTTCAGTGATCCCAGAATCCCAGAATATGCTGAGTTGGAAGGGACCCATCAGGATCATGGAATCCAACTCCTGTCCCTCTGTAAGGCACCCCCAGAATCACCCCATGTGCCTGAGAGCATCATCCAAACACTTCTTGAACTCAGGGAGGTTGGGTGCTGTGATCACTTCCCCAAGGAATGCCACAAGCCCTGTGTGAACTGGGGTGACTGATCTCCAGTGGCTTCAAGGGGAGAAAATTAAAAACAAAATTAAAAAAAAAGAAGAAAAAAAGAGAGGTGCTGGTGGCAAGGAAACTGTGCTGGTTGACCCTAAAATAAAGTGTAACTTCTTCTCTACCAAAACTCCCAGTTTGTGGCTGGGCTATTGTAGTAAGCAGAGAAAAGCTGTTTTTTTACAGTTAACAACATTGAAGTCACTCAGCTTAAGGCATGAATGAAACAAACACTTGGGAGCATGTTCACCCAAGGGAAGGCAGCATCCTCAGGAAACATCCCAGTGTGGCCAGTTTAGTCATCTGCAGTTTCATAACTTTCAGCCTCTAAACTGGGATGCGCAGAGGCAGAATCCCCTCGGATTTTTAAGATGGTCCCACCACTTCCAATGTGCTGCTGTGGCTGGGCAAACAAAGGCTATTTGTAGGCATTTTTGGAAAAGGAGTCAAGCTCCCTCCCCACACAAAGCAGAGCAGCATCTGGCATCCAAGCAAGAGGCAGGGATGAGCCAGCAGTTCACCCCCTTTCCTGGCCAACAGACTTGACATAGGGGGCAGGAGAGGAGAAAATGGGACAAGGATTTTCTGCAGCATTGCTGCCAGAGGCTTCCTATCCCCTCCTGTGGCAGGGGAGGGGATATTGCATCCCTCAACAGCCATCAGAAGGTTCCAGAGTTAACCAGATGCCAGCTGGTGGGACAAGCTGTGCTGCCAACTAGTGATGCTCAGGCAAGGGGAAACCATCAGTATAACCAGGACTACACAAGCATGAAAAGAGCAGAGTTAAAACAAACAAAAAAAGTCCTTAAAAAAGAGGAAAACAGAGGAGAAAGCCTAAAGGGAGGTACAAACTGCCGTGGGCTCCACCAGCCACCCCTGTCACATCTCTTCCCCTGTGCCAGCCAAGGAGAGTGAGGTCAAGGAAAAGTTTTAGTCCTCCCTTTGTATTTTTAATGCACATTATGTTCTCCTGTCCTTGGTGAAACTATTGCCTTCCTCTGAGTGCTGCCAATGCCAACACACCATCCAATGCTGCAGTAAGGACCCCCACTGAACTCAGCTCAGTGATGCCATTGTTTGGATGAGCAGGGCTGAGATGCAGCCTCCTGCCTGCACCGTGCCCTCTTCTCTGTCCTTGAGCTGTTTACTGCCCATGGTCAAGGCTCTCTCACCAGGAAAGCAAAGGCTCCCATCTCAATAGGGACCATTTAAAAGTTGCTCAAGAGCCTGCAAAGGTTATGTTGCCTTGCTCTCTGAAGGCAAAGCAGTTTTAGCTGGAAAAGAAAGAAAAACAACCAACAGCAGTAGCAACAACAGAAAAAGAACAACCCAGGGTGTTTGTTTACAAGAGCACATTCATTGGTGTCTGGAGGGTTGACTCAGTTGAAAAGGAAAAGGGGTGGCACCAGACAAGTTGTGCTGATAAACAACTCTGCCTTCCACTGTGGGGTGGTCCAAGAGCTGGTTTTCCTCACCTCACTTGGTTTCAATGGACCCATCTCACCCACAAAACCTCCAGGAAGCATGGCTCTGGGGTACTGATGGATGGGCAGCTGCCTCACTATGCAGCCCCTGGGGAGTGCAGAAGGGTCTTGGCATGAAGAATTGGGATTGGTGTCTGCTTGGGCGTCCCCATGGAGGAAGCAGGAGGGGCTCACACCCCCGTGTGCTTTGGTCCACAGGGCTTTGCCCCTCCTTGGTGCCTTGAATGTTCAACTGCTCAAAGGAGACCTAAGCTGAGCTTGCTTGACAAGCAGAGCAGAACACATCAGACCTCATACAACTCCAGCTGCAGCTGTGTGCCCAGGTGGCCAAGAAGGCCAATGGCACCCTGGGATGGCTCAGGAACAGCGTGGCCAGCAGGTCCAGGGAAGGGATTCTGCCCCTGTGCTCAGCCCTGGGGAGGCCACAGCTTGAGTCCTGTGTCCAGTTCTGGGCCCCTCAGCTCAGGAAGGAGATTGAGGTGCTGGAGCAGGTCCAGAGAAGAGCAAGGAGGCTGTGAAGGGATCCAGCACAAGTGCTGTGAGGAAGGGCTGAGGGAGCTGGGGGTGTTGAGGCTGGAGAAGAGGAGGCTCAGGGGTGTAGTGAAATGAGGCAACCAGGTGGCACTAATTGCCAGGCAGTGGGCATGAGCTTGTGTCAAGCCCACCTGTGCCTGGTTAGGCCGGGCCCCTGCTGCGCATGAGCAGGATTAGGGGGCCAATAAAGCTCAGTCCTGAGGAAGCCTGAGGGGAGGCCACTTGTGGAGCAGTAGCACCGATTGAGGCTGGTCAGTCCTGAGAGCATTGGACTCCTGGAACACCTGGTTGGACCTTGGAGCGCTGTGTCCTAAAAGAGGTTTGTCTTGCTACCCAGGGGAGACCTCATCACTCTCTCCAGCTCCCTGAAAGGAGGTTGGAGCCAGGGGGGGGTTGGGTTCTGCTCCCAGGCAACTCTCAGCAAGACAAGAGGGCACAAGAGGTCTCAAGTTGTGCCAGGGGAGGTTTAGGTTGGACATTAGAAAGAATTTCTTTCTGGAGAGGGTGATCAGCCATTGGAATGGGCTGCCCAGGGAAGGGGTGGATTCTCCATCCCTGGAGATATTTCAAAAGAGCCTGGATGTGGCACTCAGTGCCATGGGCTGGGAACCATGGGGGGAGTGGATCAAGGGTTGGACTTGATGATCTCTGAGGTCCCTTCCAACCCAGCCAATTCTATGATTCTATGATTTCACCAACCAGAACTGCAGAGGAAAGATGGGATGGTTTTGCTTCAGCTACTCCTGGTGTGTAAGGCAACAACATCACATAGTGCAGCTCAGTTCAGTGATTAATAGGATATGGAAAGAGCATCAGGATATATGCTGAGTAAAGCATATATTTAAGGAATGCTAAAGAAAAGGATTTTGGGGCTCTTGAAGCCTCCGAAATAGCTTTTGTAGTCGATCATCTATTCCCACATACAGCTGTACTGAAGGGTCCCTACAGAAAAGCAGGAGGGGACTTCAGAGAAGTTCATGTAGTGGTAGGACAAGGGGTAATGGCTTTAAACTGGAAGAGGGAACATTTAGGTTAGATGTTAGGAGGAAATTCTTTCCTGTGAGGGTGGTGAGACCCTGGCACAGGGTGCCCAGGGAAGCTGTGGCTGCCCCATCCCTGGCAGTGTCCAAGGTCAGGTTGGATGGGGCTTGGAGCAACCTGGACTGTGGGAGGTGTCCCTGCCCATGCAGGGGGGTTGGAACTGGATGAGTTTCAGGGTCCCTTCCAACCATTTAGAACCATTCCATGGCTCTAAAGCTGCAGAGTTGTGATGGTGAAAAAAAAAAAAAACAAAAACAAAACAACAACAAACCAAAATAAAATCCAATAAAATTGTCAACTCTCTGGAATCAAAAATATCTTCACACTGCACTCTACCTGCGGAGAGCAAAGATTCCAGTTTCTCCCTAAGCCTGGGAAGTGGAAGTGTACTTTGCTGATGTCCCTTCCTCTAGAAAAATGTCCTTGTCACAGCCAGCCCAAAAGAAACAGTTGTGACACAGGTGAGGAGAATGGGTACAGGCTTTTGGAGGGAAGATATTGGCTGGCTCCAGGACTATCCCCATCTTCATGACCACCATATCACCCTCAGGTATCCAGCTTTGGTCCTACAGCTGCACTGTTCAGCTGATTCTCTCTCAGCTCTGATTTTATTTCTGCTTTGCTATTAAACCATGGAGGTAAAAGCAGCCATTGGACCCTAAAACTTAAAAACCTGGAGTCGCAAATCTTCTATTTATGCCTTTCTTATGTGGTCCAGACACATTTTTCAGGCTTGTAGCATTGTCTGAACCCTTTTTTCCTTTATATTGCCTCTGAAATTGGCACTGAAGTCTGTTTGCCTTACAAGCTAAAGGTATATTTGCCACTGCAGCACTACATCTCACGTGGAAAATTGTCTCTCTCATTTCTTCCCCCTATAATTCTCAGGGTGGCTTGGTTCTGGCAGGGACAGGTGCTGAAGCAGAGCTGATATATGGCAATTTTATGTTATTGCATGAAGCTGAAACTTGTTTGCAGTGCTGATATAACAGAGGACTACTACTGTGCTTCAACTAAATCTTGGATTTATTAACAGCACTCAGGCTGGGAATGTGAGTGGCTGGCAAGCCTGCAACCCCTAGCATCTGTAGAAAGACATCATGAATTTAAAACCCCCTTTATTCCATTAAGAAATCATTTCAGAAAGGTGGAGCACAAGTGGCAAGCCCTGGTTGGCTGTCGGCGATGTCAGACACATGTCAATAATATTACTTAATGGGTTTTCCTTGTCTTATTCACAAGTTCCATTTCACACAGCCGTTGTCCCAGAGGATAATTATTACACTTTTTGGGTGGTTTTGGTCTTTTGGCTCTTGGCCTCGTGCCTCAGAAAACCACCCAGGGTATCCAATCTCATAGAAAGGCTTTGTGGCCGGTTGGGCTTTCTAGAGTACTTTTTTTTTTTTTTTTTTTTTTTAAATTTTCCCTCCCCTAACTTAAATAAACCATGTAAATATTTCAAAGTATCCTTGGTTTCCATTGGGCTTACAACATCATTGCCCACCCCAATGGGGAGCTGGGCCCTGTTTTTCTGGCCAGCAGAGGAGAAGAGCACTACAAGGATGCTCCTTTTTCTCAACGGGGAATCAGATACGAGACCGCGTTTTCTGCGAAAGGACATTTTGGAGCAACTCTTTTACTTAACTTTGCATATTTACACAGTTGTGGTGTCTTCAGACCTATGAGGCAGTCGGGAGGCTCAGAGCTGATATTTACCTGCTTTAATAAACCTCTGGATGTCTTTGGGGTTTCTTCAAAGTTGAGCGACGAGACTCCTTAGCCGTGCACTTTCGGTTGGCTTTGGGTTCGAAGCTGATTTTTCTACCATGTTATAACCATATTTATTTAGGTTCCCACATTCTGTCAAAGTCTGTTTACACAAAGAACATTTGTTTTCACTACTGCTTGTGAGGAATGAATATAATAAGTGCCAAGGGATTTGAAGAAGTTGAGAGAATTAGTATTTGGAAACAATGCATTCGGCTCTTTCTTAGGGGAAGATTCATGGAGCACAGACACATTCTCCACTAAATCTATCAGGATGGAGCAGTTCTCATGGAGACAAAGCATACCCAGGCTTGTCTCAAGTTCCAAACTTTTTATAAAATCAAGAGAGTTTCTGGAAAAAAAACCCAACAAAAAACCAACCCAACACAATGGCTTTTTGTTTCTTCAGAGAAAAATGGATAAAGTAGGTTAAGATAATTCTGCTTGTTGAAATCCAAATCTGAAATCTGGCACTGAAAACCAGGATCCACAACTGCCCCAGAGTCTCCCTTTCCATCTTGCAGTGCTTTGCCATGATGTGTGCTGAAATAAGAGTTACAACTAAATTATTTGTTAGAGGTTGTTTGTCATAGCTTTAATTCACCACCATAAATTGCAGCATGTACTAGACTGGGTAATTCTCATTTTAAGACCATTATAAAGAATATTTTAGCTTGTGGAATGCTGCTCACAGCTCTGAATGTGTAGGGATTTGCCTCAACATTTCTGTGTCTCAAAGGCTGATGTTACAAAATACCAGGGGTGAAGCTTTGGTTTGTAAATAAGGAAAGTTTTTTAAAAAAAGGGTCTATCGATGCCTTATTTTTTTTTTACATTAATTAGAAAATGAGTACAGCAACTGCTGGTAAGGCAATTCTCCCCTCATTTTCTGTTGAGCTTCAGACTGAGTATTGGCTCTCCAAAAATCAGCATTAGCATTACCAGTTGCCAGTGCTGACACATCATCAAAATTCATGTCATTTGGTTTCAGATATTATAATACCTTTTACATGTCAAATATTCCTAGGAGATTCCCTCCACTATCTGGAAAATAATGAAGTATTTAATGGGTTATTCCCTTCTTGACTGTGTCCTAACAAGCTAGAAACATGGGGATATTTCCCCTGAAGTATCACTGGAAAAAAAAAAAAAAAAAAGAGTTAAGTCCTTTTTACCAAACCTTCAATTATAGAATTTTTTGGTGCAGATATACAGTTGAATTGATGTATTTAAGCTATGGATGAATACCAGAGAACACTCCCATAAGCTGTACTCTAGATGGATGTCTTTACACATGACTGTATTACACTGCCATATATTTTCATGCCTTCTATAGGGCAGATCTTAGTTATTTGCTCTTTTAAAGTCCCCAAGCACCAGCAACCAAAAGCTGTTGCTGGAGGTCTGGTGTTAGAGGCTCAGCCAGGATATATTTATGAGTCTTTTGGTTTCCCTGCTGCCTTAAACTTGGCCCCCCATCATCAGAAGATGCAGTAAAGAGCTCTGTGGCAATTCCCATTTTCTTTACTGATCAATAGGAAATATTTTACCCACTGACCCTAGCCTGCCCTCTCCAAAACACATATTTTTCAACAACAGCCTTTCTTGTTAGGAGAGAAGCAACCTCTCTCTTCCTTTTCCCAGAGCAGCCTCCGAACACCTGTAATTACTGTCAGTTTTTACCCAAGTCACCAGAGAGAGGACCCACCAACTCCCCAGATCTTCCCATCTGAGTTGTGCTATGATGCTCAACTCCATATTAAATATTCAGCAATCATTTCTATTGCTGGAGGACAGCTTCTCTCTGCACTCGAGACTTGGCTTCTCTCCTAATCAAATTTGCTCAGGCAATAAATTAATGACAGTGCACGAGTCTCCTGTTTTTAAGGTGTCAAGAATATAGCAATTTAAAGGGTTTTTCCTCCTTTAGTTGCAGGGGAACTGCAAGCCAGCCAGGTCCTGTTAATGCCTTGGCCAGGGTGTTCCTTGAAGCTTGGGCATCTTGCTCCATCACAGCTGTGCTGATGCCCTTCTCATGCTCCATCCTCTTGGTCTGCAGCTTCTTTGCTCTTCAGTTCTGGAAATCAGCTCCTAAGAGGCCAGTGTGGGTACATCTCCAATGTTTTGCATCAGATGTGCACCAGGAGATCCAGGAGGCAGGAAGCCTTTCCAGATGTTGCACAGGAAAATAATGCAATTGCCTGAAGTGTCAACTGCACTGAAACTTGCTGAGTCTTGGTCCCTGACTGGAAGAGCTCATCACCACTTGGAAAGAGAGGGGACAGCCCTGACATTTCAACCAAGTCACACAACATATTTGTCTCATGACTGGCTTGACATGAGCCCAATTCAGGGAAGTATTTCCAGGCCACAAGCTGGGGCAAAGCGAATATAATTGTTCTATGAACAGCCTTCTGCATTTGTTTAGGGCTTGCCATTTCCCCAGTCAATAAATGAGTTTGCAGGAATATTCACATGTTAATATCCAGAGGGAATTCTCTGGAAGATTTGAAGTGGGAGGTCCCAGGAAAACCATTGGAAGTCAAGCAACCAGCCTGCTGTTTCCATGTAGCACCTTGTGCTCCATGGCCACACTCAACCCTGACAGCCCTGGGAATAAAGTGCTTGCTGCAGGGGCTCCCCATAGCCCTGATTCCTGGGAATGTACTCTGGGAGGTTGGATAAGAAAGTGCCCAGTGCTGGGCAAGGCTGCTGACACCTTTTCCCAGCCCTGCACACCCATCCCCACCCTCCCTGGTGTCCCCCTCTCTGCTGCTGTTTATTTATCCCAGCTATAGTGTAAAATCTATAGGATAAAAAGCAAAGTGCCAAGCTAAAATAAGAAAGCTAATCCCAACGAGGAAGGGAGAGAGGCAGCCTCCTGCAGCTAATAATTCTCTGTGTGGCCTAGAATGAGCTGAATTGGGGCTGTCAGGAGGTGTCCCCAGGGGTCTCCAGGCATGAGGAGAGGGAGGAGGAGCAGCTAAAGAGCTTGTCTAGCTGGGCAGATCCCATCCCTCACTTCATTAAAGGGGAAGCCCCTTCACTGCTTTAAAAGAGGGAAAGGGATTTGGGAAATCCTCCTGGAGGTGCAGGATCAAACCCTCCAGCATCTGCTCCAGGACAGCAGTGGCTTTGGGACCTCTGGAAACCCAAAAGGCACACATTATTCACTGGGAGGGCGACAGGGCACAGACAGGAGGTAGGACTTGATGATCCTTCAAGGTCCCTTCCAATCCCTCGCTTTCTGTGATTTCCGTGATTTTCCACAGCATCCTCAGCTCTATCTGCCACCTTCTGGGAGCTCCCTCTCCCCTGAGATATCTCTGCAGGGGCCAATCCCAGATGCAATCCCTTGGGTTATTGGGGTAGCAAGTGGTTAAAAAAAGAAAAAAAAAGCGGGTGATAGTGCTGGAGGCAGCCAGGCAGATGCCAAGCAGACAGCAGGCTGAGACCAGGGCCACTCGTGACAGCAGTGTTCCTCGAAGCTGGTGGCAGCCACACCTCTTCCCACATGTGGCCATGCCCCGGGGCAGGCAGATGCCACTTCCTGCCATTAGAAAACCTCAGGATGCTCTCACAAGAGGCAAACTTATTAGTGAGGGAGCCAGGGGGGAAAGCAAAGAGAATCCCCCCCACGCAGCCCCCGTGGAGGGGCAGGGGGCTGAGGCTGCCGAGCTCATTTCACATCTGGGCTGATGCCAAAGAAAAAAGGGGGAGAAGAGAGGGAGCAGGTGCACAGTGCTGGAAGGATTGCAGCCGAGCGTGGCAAATATCGAGCTGCCTGGATTCATCCAAAATTCCCAAGAACAAGAGAAAGGCAGCCACTAATTTTCCATCTTGCTCGCTCTGGGGCAGGCACACACCCTGCAAGGCCTGGAGCCAGGGAGCCCTGCAGAGCCTTGGGCAAGGGACATGCAGACTGTGTGCTCCTGGGAGGAGAAAAATAATGATAATTTAAAAAAAAAAAAAAAAAAGTGGATGCTCTGGCAGACAATAGCAGGGAGGCTGAGCACCCGTAGAGGCACAATGGGGATGGACGACCCCAGCCCCATCTTTCCCAAAGGGAAGGAGAGGGAAGCAGCCAGCACCTCCACTGCTGCTGTGCTCACTTGTGCCCACTTTTCCCCATGGCCGCACATTATCATCATTTATTCATTCCATGACCTTGAAATCCCTCTCTCTCTCACCAGAAAAACAACGAATCCCCATCAGAAAAGTGGGCTCTGCAAAAGAGAGGGGAAAAGGAAAAAAAAAACCAAACCCGAAACCTAAAAAAAAAAAAAAAAAAAAAAATATCATGCAACCTCCCATGTTGCTTGTATTAGGTCAGATGGGAGAACTTATTTAATTAGTGACTTTTATAGGGCTTTATTTTTCGATGCCCAGTGGAGTAGTTAAGATTGGTAATAAGAATGAAGTCTGGTCCCACGCCAGCCCTCTGAAGACAATGGTGCAGGGAGGAAAGAGCTGAGCAATGCATTTGAATGTTTTTAATGCCTTGGTTTTTTTTTTTTTTTTTTTTTAAAAAAAAAAAAAAAAAAGGAAACTTTATTTTTCAGTGCTGTATTCTAAAACCACTTTAAGGGTGGACACACAGGGGAGGGGAAGGAAATCGGGGTGGCCAGAGGGGAGGATAACGATGAATAATGGAATGAACCCAGGGAAATGGGTTCTCTGGTTTCTCCACAACCAGGGAAATTTCCCCCCAACAAGACCTTCTCCAGCACAGAAAGAAGATGGCTGGCAGGTGGCCAGGCACCAGATTTTTAGGTGAAGAGGGAGGTGGATGGCACAGGTGAATAATCACAATGGATAACTGGGAGGGATGGGAAAAGCACCGGTTGCTGCTCTGTTTGTGCTACCACCCCTTTCCATCTTCTGTTTCTGTTGCTCATTCCCCCTCACAAAAAATACTGTAGCCTTTTCCTCGTGTCCATCCCAGCGAAGGAATGAGGGAGGAGGATTCAGGTTTACAAATTTCCCACCCTGGGACTGTGCATTTCTCAGCACATGGGACCAGCTGAGGATGCTGGGGTGTGAGGCACCCTCCCCAGCAGCCCTGGACCACGCAGCACACATCCCAAGTGGCTCAGGGCCACTCTCCTGGGATGAAATGCAAAACACATGGAGCATAAACCAAACCAGATGCTGCATGAGAGATTTTATGGCAGTGGGGTTTTGCTCTTTGGCCCTAGAGTTGTGCTACCCACTCATCACCCATTGATAGGGGAACTTCCAGAGGCTGACAGAGCAGCTCTTCTATGCCAAGCATTTGAAGGACATTCATAGGCCACCATCTAAGACAGTAGCCTCACCAGTGGCCAAAAAAGCTCCATGGAGCCAAACTTTGCTCAGTAGCCAAAGTTTGCTACTTGGGAGGGGAGTCACTCAGCCGCTTTCCTGACAGCAAGAAGAATAATGCAACAACATTCAATAAATTCCTAGCAAACAAGCAAAAAAAAAAAATGTTAAAAGGAAAAAAAAAAGCCCTGTTAAGCTTTGTCCTTTGCAAAACGAAAAATATGATTGTTTTTCTCTATGGGAGGAACAGCGGAATCAGCTTTAAAATTGACAGCAGATTTGGCCAGAGGCCACGGCCCTTTTGGCTTCAGCTTCCTCCCAATAGTCAGCTCCCTCCTGACTCAGAGTGCCCAGGCCACAGCTACACACCTGATGATACTCTGAGTAATGGCCTTGGATTGCAACTATCTGGTCCATGCAGCAGGGAAGTGGGAGGGTGGCCATGGATCAAAGGCCATTTATCTGCGTGGCTGTGGCTTCCCTGGGTCTGAAGCTCTCCAGAGCAGGGCCAGCACTGCATCCCATGGGAAGGGCTGGGATTTCTGGTACCTGAAGGATGTGCAGTGGTCCCTGGGGTTTAGCAGGTGACTGCTTGCAGAGACCCAAGCTCACAAATCTCTGATGGCTTTCCCAGAATCTTGTGACTTCAAAGGAAAGCAAAATAGCCATTAAAAATCAGGTGAGTTTGTGCTGGTAGGGATATAGTTTGGAGTTTGTCCTTCTTCTGGGCCTGCCCTTGGTGAGCACCCTTGCTCATCCCCATGAGCTCCTGGGCTGCAACATGCTGACATGTCACCATTAATGCCTTTCTTCCCCTATCATGTTAGGGATCCCACTGCAATAGTGTCTGGTTTAGGCTTTTCCCCCTGCAGGGTGTGCAGGATGGAAATCAGCTGGGATTCCTGGCACTCAGCCCTGGGCTTGTGCTCCCTCCCAGCACCCAGCCTGCCTCTTACCCATGTTTCACACATCCTTGTCTTCTCCCACCTGCCTCTTGCTCCATCCTCACCAGCCATGGCACTGTTGCAAAGCAGCAGCACCCTCCACTTTTTATCCCAGTCTTCAGGGGAAGGATTTGCTTGGGAGAGATGTGGTGAAGTCCAGAGCCCAACAGTGCTGAGAAGCCAGAAGGACCTTTGCACAATGACAGAAATTTTAGGAGCACATCCTGGTCTCTATAGGGTTATTTATATCAGAGTGCTGACAAGAAGGAACTTTCAGCACTGCAGCTTGGGTGACCATATTTCTTTCCTCACTACTCCTGCATTGACATCACCAGTTGGGGATCTGCAAGGGGATCATAAGGTAGAAAGGACAATCAGAAGAACCTAGAGCATATTATAGAAGTCATTACCAAGCCTTTCCTTCATTCCCTCCACATTTTTCATGTGAAAAAGATGGTTCTCTCTGCAAAAAGAAATTTGGAAAATGTCCACTTATTCTACTGGCTGCACTCAGGAGAGTGTTTCTGCCTCTGGCAGTAGCTTCTGTTTGAGTCTGGCTGTGCTGCTGAGACATCCAGTTCCAATGGATGGCTCCAGCATCTTTCTTGAGCAAGGGCTGGTGTGAGCAATACAGCAGGAGGTGCTACAAACGGGCAGAAAGTTTTGCAAAACCACGGAGTGGGAAGAGTGTGGTGGTGCAGCTGAAACCCCTGCTCGCTCCATCTAATGCAAACAGTCCTCTGCTTCCAAAATTGCTCAAAGCCAGCAGCTAAAATAACTGCTTTTTGACCTTTTTATCTTCACCCATCTCTCTAAGCCTTGCCATTCTCCTTTTTCCCTCCCTGGCCACCTGATGTTTTCGTTAGCAATAATCAGCAGCAATAAATAGGTGACATTTCATTGCTGGGGAGATATTCTGGGCCAAGCCAGTGGGGCTGGAGCTCTGTGAATCCTCTGGCCAGCAAGAAAAGCCACTCCTAAAGTCACCTTGCTACCCATCCAGGAGCTGCAAGGTCTACTGAGAGCAACAAGCCTGTGTGCAGTGGCTGGGAGGGTGGGGGATGTTCCAGCTGGGAGCCAGCTGGGCTGGAGAGGAAAAAAAGAGAGGAAAAAAAAAACAGAGACACTGTGGCTGGGAGCAAAACCCAAGTATGAAGCAGATCTGGTGGGACCAGTGGAAGGAAAGAGAAGAGAGCTCCACTGGTGACAGATGCTCAGCTGCAGGACTTGCAGAAGAGGCAACCTCTTGGGCATTGGGGGCTGAACCAATATGAGGTTCAGAGAGAGGTTAGGGTTAGGGTTCAGAGAGAGGACCTGAGATTGATGGGAAGGGTGGTGGGATGGAGATGCTCAGCTCTTTCAGATACCCAGCTCCACAGGGACTATCTGCAGAGGTACCTTTAAGGCTCTGGGCTTCGAATGCTTCAGTCACATTTTAAAAATAGGGAGGGCAGGAGGCTTTTACACCACTCAGGTATTTTGGAAAATTTTACTCAGCCTTTCTGCAGCTCCTGTCAATCCTTCTCAGGGTGGTGCTGAGACACATCCATGGCACGTACACAAATGCCATGCTTCCCTGTCAGCCACGGATGGAGACACTTCAGTGGACTTCCCCAGCCCTCCTCCACACCTTGGAGAGAATTTTTTTTTTTTTTTTTTTTTGTGGGGGTGGGGGGGTGATGCCTCTGGCTCTCCTGATAGCAGTGCTCCTGGATTTCTGCAGTGTTGAAGAGGCCACCAAAAAGCCTGAAGCACTGGGGTGAAAGGCATTGCAGCAAGGAGATCCTTTTACTTCCAGGGTGGAAGCAGAGCTCTGGTGCAACCTCCTCTGCATCTCCAGGGACATTCCCACCACAGCTGGAGTTGACACAACACGGAGCCTCCAAGGTCTTTGCTGCAACCCTTTGGAAGGCACCTGATGTTCTGTGGGTCCCTTCATCTGCCCTGAGGTCACTGCTGGAAAAGAATATCAAGATGTGATCACAGAGAAGCAGATGAAGAGCACTGCCCAGTACGCTGCCAACCACAGGGAGTTAGCAGTGGGGAAGGATGTTTCCTATCTGGGCTTGTTCAGATCAGAAAACTCCACAAAGTTCAGCTCAGACAATCCTATCCAGATTGTAGGGACTGTTTGTTCCCAGTTTTGGCAGGGTCGTGAATGATGCATGAGTAACAGCATCCCTTAATTAGTGTAATATGTTCGACCAGGTTAGAAAGCACTCCCTGGTCTTGTTTTTTCCTCTGTGTCTGTGTGTGTGTGTATTTCTCTTTAAAAGAGAAAGGAATGAACAGAAAACATTGCAACTGTGTTTTTGTTGGTTGGGGCACTGATGAACCCTGTTCTGATTGGGCTGGTTATGAATCACTGGAGAACCATATCCACACCAAAGAGAGCTGCAGCCAACCTGATGTCTGCTTGGCAGTTGTACTGAGCAAAAGCTCCTTCATTATTGTTTCTACTGCCTCAATCTTTGAGGAGAAAAAACCCCCTACCTTAGAATTTAGGAGACTGGATGCATAGGAGGGTTTGGATGTGTGTGCACCTGTTTCTGTATGCAGGTACCAACAGACCTTTGTGCTTCCACTCTTGGGATACAGGAGAAAGCTCCATCACCACTTTTATTTCCCTTTGTCTATCCGACTCCCTTTCTTCCCTCTCCTGGCTGGTTTTGTTTGGGGCATTTGCAACATGCCCAGCACATCAGAAATAATGTTTTCATTGCTGGGACCACAAAGGACATTTCCTGCCCTCCCAACCTTCCTCCTGCAGGGCATTCAGACAGTGCTGCTGTACCCAGGACCTGCTCTGCCAGTCCACAGCCATCACCTCTGGTGCCACCAGTCCCCATCCTCCACCTGGAGCATCCTCCCTGCTTCCATGCCAAGAGAAGCCCTGCCACCCACCCCAAAACCCTGCCCATAGCCACTTCTCCTCCGACTCATCTTTTTTTCCAGGAAAGGGATGCCTCAAAATCTCCCTCCATTCGCTCCTTTCCTCCACGGCTTTCCAGAGCCACCCAAAAAAATGCCACTGGACAATAAGGAACCTTGGGCTCGGGCTGGCATTGCTGATGCTTATTCCCATGGGATCCCCTCAGCCTCTGCTTGCATGGGGACAGGGGTGGCAGGGGGGAAATTGATGGCACCAAAGGCTTGGGAGCAGAGGTGGCACCGGGGTCCTGGAGCAGTGGGGAAAGAGAAAGCTGTCTCCCACTGGGTAACCCGGCAGCAACTGCTATTTCAGTAAACATATCATTTTGTGCTCAGTAAACACACATTCCAGAGGAATGCTCTCATTGTTTTTTTGCTCTGTAATGCATTAATGAAGAAATAAAGTTTAGGTTGTGTAATGGTGACAGCTTGAAGTCATTTTGCCTAGTGTTATTTCTCAGCGAAGGCTCAGCTCTCCCTGGAACGGGAGGGGAAAAAAAAAAAAAAAAAAAAAAAAAAAAAAAGACCACATTTTGCTTCAAACTCCCCGACATGTGCAAAAAACCCATCAAAACATGACAGCAATTAAGTCCCCAATAAAACTACCTCTCTCGATTGCTCCGAGCTTTGCCCCGGATGGGGCTGTTTGTGGAGGAGACAATACAAAGTGGGTTTATACAAGGCTCTTGTTTTAATTTTTGTTTTATATCCACTGGAACCCTCAAGTAGTGAATTCATTTCCTGATATAGTAAACATTTCTGATGGCCAGGATTCTTTCTCTTTTCCCAAATGAACACAAACCCCTGGTCTAACTCACCAGCAGCCCAAGTCTCTACAAACAGACCCATCAGCTACATTTGCAAAGAATCCATCTCAAGCCCACAGCTAAGAAAATAAACAAACAGCAACACCTTCACCACAGCCTGGAGGACCCCCTCACCAGCAGGAAGCTTTTCTCCCCGAAATTTGCTCCAGCCCTCAAGTGCATGTGGAAAAGCTATCAGCTTTTCCCCATGTTCCAGGAAACAATCTTCTTCTCCCAGTTGCACCCTGATGGCTGCCGGCTCGCTGCGAAATGATCTCCGCAGTCCCTCTGATTTGTGACCCTATTTGCACTATGCAAATGTCTTCTGACAGCTCTCTTTTCCTGTCATTAAAACAAACAATGGCCCCTGAAACCAAAAAGGAAATCAGTAACAGGCGAAAGCTGTTCTCTTTTCGTTTTTTCTCTTTTCTTTTCTCTTTTCTTTTTTTCTCTTTTCTCTTTTCTTTTCTTTTCTTTTCTTTTCTTTTCTTTTCTTTTCTTTTCTTTTCTTTTCTTTTCTTTTTCTTTTTTTCTTTTCTTTTTCTTTTTTTCTTTTCTTTTTCTTTTCTTTTCTCATTTTCTTTTCTTTTCTCATTTTCTTTTCTTTTCTTTTCTTTTCTTTTCTTTTCTTTTCTTTTCTTTTCTTTTCTTTTCTTTTCTTTTCTTTTCTTTTCTTTTTTTCTTTTCTCTTTTTTTCTTTTCTTTTCTCATTTTCTTTTCTTTTCTTCTTTTCTCTTTTCTTCTCTTTTCTTTTTTCTTTTCTCTTTTTTTCTTTTCTTTTTTCTCTTTTCTTTTCTTTTCTTTTCTTTTCTTTTCTTTTCTTTTCTTTTCTTTTCTTTTCTTTTCTTTTCTTTTCTTTTCTTTTCTTTTCTTTTCTTTTCTTTTCTTTTCTTTTCTTCTCTCTTCTCTTCTCTTCTCTTCTCTTCTCTTCTCTTCTCCTCTCTTCTCTTCTCTTTCTCTTCTCTTTCTCTTCTCTTTCTCTATTTCTTCTTGTTCTGAGATTTAACTGGTAGTAACTACCCTGAAATATTCAGAAAATTCTTCCTCTACCAAACTGCTTTACACATCCCAGTGGCCAACCCAAGACACCTAATGTAATAGCTCTTCTAAAAGACCTTAAAATAAACCAAACAAATAAATTAAAAAAACCCAAACCAAACCAAACAAACAAAAAAACCCAAACTAGAACCAAAACCAAAACCAACGACCAACCAAGTAAAAACCACCCCTGTCTGGTTTTTTGATATATGTCTATCTTTATCCACATGCACACAGATATAAAAAAATATATATTGACTGTCTTGAGGAGCTTTTACAATAGTTGCTGGTCTGCCTGGAATAATTTAAATATTGTTCTAAGAGTGGAGAAACATGAAGTAATGAGGAATAGGAAGGTGGTGTGGCTGGGGGATGATGTTTTGGGGGTGAAGACACACCTTTCTCTTTAGTCATCTTGCCATTCTCCAAAGCATCTAAACTCCACATCCAGCCCCAAAAAGTTCTTTGCTGCTGGTTTTTTTTTCCCAATGACAGGTAGGGGACAGTCCCCCCCAGCACATGGATGCTCTGCTTTTGATTTCAGTGGGAAAAGGGCTGCTTTGAGAGACCTCTGAGTACTTAAACACTCCCAGGACTTGCTTCTTTGTCTTTTAAATAATATGGAATACATAATCCTAAACTGGGCCAGTTTTCCAGCCCATCACACAAGCTTTGTGCCTGTAGGGCTCAGCTGAAGTCAATGGTGTTAATGTTGACATAAGACCATGATGACCAAGTGGGAAATTAGTCCTGTAACACTTGGTTGTCTTTTGCAAAAATTTTCTAAATGGTCTTAATGGTTTTGTTTGTGGTACGTGTTGCTCACTCCTGATTGTACTTCTGCCAACTTGTATTTTTAACTGTAAACACTGGTCTCTCAGAAAATTTGAAGTAAAGCAAACCAGAGGAGATGTTCAAAATAACATTACGACCTAATTTAATTTATCCCTTGGTAATTGCATTTGTAGGAAATGAACAAGGCAAACAAAAAGAACCCAAGCTTTTCCAGCTATCACAATTGCTTTCACGTGGGGACACACCAGTTACAGCCAGCACATGGTTAAGTCTCTGACTCCATCAGGAGAAGTGCAACGGGGTGTTGGGAAGCTGTGGGTGCCTTGCCTTGGGTCTCTCTGCTTGTAGGTGCCACCCAGCCCCAACCAGCTCTCCCATTGCTCTTCCTCCTCCTGCAATTCCCACGCTTAATTTCTCCTGTACCAATCGATCCATTCCATGCGTTGATCCCGGAGGAAATAAAGCTGGATGACTACTCACCAAACTCAATTAACCATGCAACCGTAGTGCCTTCTCCTGGCCCTGTTCCAGTAAGACTTTTACATGCTCTCCTAATTCAATCATAGGAGCTGCTCTGAGTAAATCCCATTGAACTTGGGTCCCCGTTTGCAAACCCTGCAGGAACTTCACCGATGTGTTTGATGCCCCGTCGCTCCACCAACGCTTTCTCTGCCTCTGTCTCCTCCATCTTTGAGTTGCTTGGAAATCAGGCAGCCTGACAGCAGTTCAAGCAGTTGTTATTGGGGCTTTTTGTTTGTTTGTTTGTCTGTTTTCTCATTTCTCTTTCTCTCGGTGAGCTCCTGCATGTGTCGCTGTTCATCTCCATCACGTGGCGGACCTTCTCTGCTTTGATTCAAAGAGTTCCAAACCCACAGCAGCTCCCAAAATCCTTTATGCACGCCCCTTGCTGCACAAGCCCACACGAACAGAGATTTTCACAATTTTTTTTCGGATGCTCTCCTAATTCAATCATAGGAACTGCTCTGAGTAAATCCCATTGAACTTGGGCCCCCGTTTGCAAACCCTGCAGGAACTTCACCGATGTGTTTGATGCCCCATCGCTCCACCAACGCTTTCTCTGCCTCTGTCTCCTCCATCTTTGAGTTGTTTGGAAATCAGGCAGCCTGACAGCAGTTCAAGGAGTTGTTATTAGGGCTTTTTGTTTGTTTGTTTGTCTGTTTTCTCATTTCTCTTTCTCTCGGTGAGCTCCTGCATGTGTCGCTGTTCATCTCCATCACGTGGCGGACCTTCTCTGCTTTGATTCAAAGAGTTCCAAACCCACAGCAAGCACACCCCTTGCTGCACAAATCCACAGGAACAAAGATTTTCACAATTTTTTTTCGGATGCTCTCCTAATTCAATCATAGGAGCTGCTCTGAGTAAATCCCATTGAACTTGGGTCCCCGTTTGCAAACCCTGCAGGAACTTCACCGATGTGTTTGACGCCCCGTCGCTCCACCAACGCTTTCTCTGCCTCTGTCTCCTCCATCTTTGAGTTGCCTGGAAATCAGGCAGCCTGACAGCAGTTCAAGGAGTTGTTATTAGGGCTTTTTGTTTGTTTGTTTGTCTGTTTTCTCATTTCTCTTTCTCTCGTTGAGCTCCTGCATGTGTCGCTGTTCATCTCCATCACGTGGCAGAGCTTCTCTGCTTTGATTCAAAGAGTTCCAAACCCACAGCAGCTCCCAAATTCCCTTATGCACACCCCTTGCTGCACAAGCCCACACGAACAGAGATTTTCACAAGTGTTTGTCGGGTGGTTGATATTTACACAAGTACCAGCAGCACGTCCTCATAGCAGGAATATTTCAGCAAGTGGTGCTGTACCTGCCTGGTTGCTTGCCAGAAGCAATCACTGGGAGAATCACTGTCACTGCCAAAATAAACTCATAGTTTTTATTTGAGGGAGGACTTGTAAATAGTATTTTTTCTAGCGTTCACCCAGCTCTAAGTGGAACTCCCTGTGTGATGAATGCTGTTTACAGTGCAGCTCTGTTTGTTGTGAAACAGGATAAAAAAGCAGTTTCTTGCACTTGCAGGCAGCGTGCCAGTGTGGTGGAGGAAGGTACATCCCCTCCTGCTGTCACTCTTGAGCAAAAAACCAGTGCCCTATTTCTTGCTCTGCTTCACACTAGAAGCCCACATGGAGACCTGGGATTTTTATGCTCTCAGAGTGGTAAATTGGAAGAAGGATGAATGGGGAAAGCCCTTAACTGGGTAAAGAAATTTGGATGTTTTCCTTCCAAGTCTTTCCATGGCCCCACTGACCAAAGAGCCACTGATGGAAAGACATGATACACCCCGCAAGGAAAGATGAGTAACATGCATTAACAGGTTCAAAGACAGGGAAAAATCATCCCCAAATAGGGGAAATGCAGGTAGCAGGCAAATCTCTGAAAAGCAGTTTTTCCTGTACCAGCAGAAAGCTGCTGGGACACGAGAGGCTCAAGAGTGGGGCAGGACAAGGTGCAACACAGGAGGAAGACAGATGGGAGAGCCAGAAGCCCCCATCTCCACTGCTCCATCTCTCCAGGTAGTTGTGGTTTCTCCTACACATCCCAAGAAACCCACACATCACAATGATGAAATCACACTTTTCTCCCACAAGGGAAAAGGCAGTGTTTTTCTTTCTGTTTTTCCCAACCCCCCCCCTTTTTTTTTTTTTTTTTTTTTGCTGTGATCAGAGTGAAAGGGAACTCTCTTTGCAGATGGAGCGTAGGAATGAGAGTGTTGTGATGTCTCTGCAAATGCCACGTTCTCCTTCTGAAACCCTGCACCTCCAGCCATTCAGGACCTGCTGTTTTCCTCTCCATACCATCCTCAGGGAGGAGAAAAAAACATCTGGAGTCTACCGGTGGCTCCAGGGGGGGTTGGAAAGCTGAGTGATGTGGAAGATTACACAGGAACACCAGCTCGATTAAGGCCAATGCTGTTAGAATTTGAGAGCAACTTGCAGTGCAAGTGGCATCACTCCACATTTCTGAGACCTGAAGCCACTTTTGCTCCTGTATTTGACACAGCCTCAAGCCTTCATCGTTGCCTCCCTCAGCTCTCATGTCTTAAATGAGATCTGGGTGCAAGCTCCTGCGGCTCCAGAGAGTTCCTTGGTCATCCAGATGGGAAGTAGTTTCCACTTTAGAGACACTTTAACCATCTTTTTCAATTTGAGGCATGTCCTCTCTTCACCCTCACTTTTTGGGCTGGTTTTTTTTTGTTTGGTTCCTTGTGGTTTTTTTTTATTCCCATATTTAAAGCAGATTACTTTGTTTGCTACATTAACCATTCACCTGTTCCTAAGACTGAGGAAGAGTTTCAATACTCTTTTTTTTTTTTTTTTTCTTTTTTTTTTGACACAATCTCTTGAAAGTAGGTTGTTCAGCTGTGGTCAATGAACATAGCGTGGGAAAACTGCATTAATACTTCCACCCGTAACACCGAGGGTGGCTATAAATAACCCCTTCATTACAGTATTTATATATTATTACATCATATAGCCACTTAAAACAGAGAGCAATTGGAAGTGTTGAATAATGTAATGGCAATCACTGCTGCATTAGTTCCACTGTCATTGCCATTATGTCTTGCTTGGTGATCTTGCCATGCTCGTGGCTTCACCCAGTGTTGCGTGACATTGGTGGTGACATCAGGGTATCAACGGGCCCTCTGCAAAAGACAGGCAGCACTTTGCCCAGCACAGGGAGCTGGCTATTATATAACCAGGGTGCTGCACAGGAAGATTTTGGCAGCACACACTTTATTTTTTTGTCTCACCTTCATTCAAACGAGGTGTCCACTTCTTGAAGGAAGTTTGCTTGAAAGCAGCCAACTTGTCGTGCTGATTGCCCAAGGCTCCAGCACCCTCATGTGTGGAGAAGGGAACTTTGAGTCATAATTGCCAACCTTGCATCTTAAGAAGCACTCCACGTTGGGCTAGTGAGGCACATTGGGTGGCTCCTGCTGCTCCAAAGCCTTCTCTAGTCAGAGATGTAGCTGAGAGATGCTGAGGGCAGGAAACTGAGATGCTGGGGCTTGGCAGGGAGGCAGCTCAGTGGTGTGACTCTAACTCGTGTCACCTGAATCTGGTTCTGGGGTATATGGAGGACTTCCTCCAAAACAAACCAGATTTCTTCAAAAGTTAATACAAAAGTATCATCACTCCTTTGCTTTTTCTGTTGTTGCTGCTCTTCTTCCTTTTTCAGAGGAGGGGAGTGGGTGGAAACGTGCTTGGTGTGACCGCGCTTCAACCATGGCTGAGGAGCTTTCTTGCTGACTGTGGATTTCAATTTCCTCAGTTTTGACAAACTTCCCCTTAAGGAAGCACAGCAAAACAAAACCCCTGTCTCTTGACTTGAATGTCTCAGTGCTGGTTTTCATGGCCCATCTCAATTACACTGTGGTCACCAACGTTCAGTGCCTTGTTGATAGTCACTTGTTAAACCAGCTCCTGTGTGGCCCAGAGGACCAAGTCCAGAGGAGGATCTCCACCACAGTGCTTGGAAGGGGCTGCTCCAAAAACCAGTCATCTCAGATGTTGAGAAATTGCTTCTCTAAACCTTGTCCTCATATGACATATGACCAATTTCTGCACAAAGATCTCCAGTGGACTTTTATTACAGCTCTGATTTAGCTGCTTCTTTGATTTATCGCAACAATGCACATTCAATCTCTTTCTTCTGATCTGGGGGCCAGAAATCTAACTCTACTCATATGTTTGTATTCTGAGGACTCAGGGTTTCACAGATTCAGAAACTCATTCATAGATTCACAAGGTTTAAGGCCAGAAGGAACCATTAGAACATCTGGTATGACTTCCTATATTTCAAAGCCATTCAGTTGCAGCCAATTAGCCGAGTACCGAGCCCAGTAGCTTTGCTGCATCTTCCAGAAAAACATCCAGCTCCGGACATACCAAGATATAAGAATGTGAAGATGTCAGAAGTTGGAGGCTCCCCACCTTCCTTGATTTTGAAGCTCACGATAATTAAAATATGTTCTTCGTTTCTAATACATTTTTCTTTGGCTTCACATCTAGCAATCAGTTTTGCACCTTTCTCCACTTCATCACGGAACAGCGTTGCTTGGCAGGCACTATGCTCCAGACTTTGGAGTTGTTGGGTTCTTTGCCTGACATCTGGACAAAAGGCTGATGTATCAGAAGTATTTGTGAGTCAACTTCAGTCCAGTTTTGGCTATTTAAAAGACTTCTTGCACTGCTGCTTGCATTATTATTTTTTCTTGAATTATACAGAGCAAATTCACTCTGCAGAAGTGCCTTTCGGCAAATATTGGTGTGAGAACTTGGGATATTTTTAAAAATATTTTTCAAAATGCTTTGATTTGGAAAAAAAAAATAGAAATTCAGCTTGCAAAACACTAACTAACATTTCTTGGTGAAACAAAGGTGTGACCAACCTTACCAATGGGCTTCTGAACACCTCACCCATCTCCCTGGTGTATATATACATATATATATATATACACACACACACCTTATTACTCTCTCCTCAGTCCCTTCTGACACGGAGATGGAGACAGACCTGTGTCTCACAGCATCAAGTCATATTTGCCAGCTATGAAATTAGTTGTGCATTTTTATTTGGTGTCTTTCTATGGTTCAGTGGCAACACCAGAAGCACTCGCATTTTCTTCAGTTTTATCCTTCCTTCTTCTTTCTGAGTGGGCAGAAACTTTAATACTAGAGGAATGGCTTTCTGAAGGAAGCTCATTTCAATTTCATTTTCTGACCTCTATGACTTTCTCCTCTCCATCCAAATGTCATTGGTTTTCATTAATTTTAGTGTACTTAATAAATAGCAGCGGAAGAGCCGGGAAGAATCAGATGTTTGTCTCCCATGGATTTATCCATCTTCTGCAGTAGATGAAATTCAAGGAGGAAAAGAAAAAAAAAAAAAAGCTGCTCTGTGGGCTGAGGAATGCAATAGCTGCACGCTGGCAGGCAGAAATGCCAGTGACGTTGGTGGCAGGAATGTGGGTGCCACCTAGATGCCACGTTGCTAATATTTCCAGTTTTTACCTCTGGGCCTGAAGAGCCACGTCATCCATCTAGCTGGAAGTCATGCTCTGGACTTGTTTTGGAGAGCTGGTGCGTGATTGTAAAGGCTTAGAGGGAAGGAATGTGGTGTGTCCCACATGGTGCTGCATAAAAGCATCCGGGCTGGGGCAGGAGGGACCGTTGACCTCCTAAGAACCACAGAGTGTGGGTAGGGAAAAAAAAAAAAAAAAATCATTAATATTAATGGCACCAGCCTGGGGCTCTGTCAGTGAGAGCAACCCTACCTGGCACGCAAGGTGGAGAGCAAACAGGAACATCAGCCTTTTGCTGGAGGATGCTCCTGAGACAGGGGTATCTGCAGGTTTGTCTGCAGCCATGGCCAGGTGCTGCGTGTCCAAAGGCTTCTGGAAAGAGCTATCAGCAGCCACTCCTGTGGGTACACCTCATCAGCTGAGGGTAGCCAAACACAAGGCTGAGTCTTTGCCTGAGACCTCATTTTTGCTGAGAGGAGGAGAGCGCTGGAGCAGAGGCAGCCTGCTTGATTGTTTTGTTTGTTTTTTTGTTTTTTGTTTTTTGTTTTTTTTAAAAAAAAAAAAAAAGGATGTAAAGTCTGTGGCAAAGCCTGTTATTTCTGGAAAAATCTGACTTCCTTCTTTCTGGGTATTTCTACAGATCCATTACTTACGAAATAGTTGCACATCCCATGCTGCTAATGCACGACCCTCACATGGCTCCTACCAGTTTTACAGCAGGGGAGCTGAGGTCTAAAAGAAAAAGAGTGGAGCTGAAGGTCTGAGCCACAGGGGAATCCCCTGGTGAAGGAAGGAGTGAGCCTGGTTTCCTCCAGCCACACTTTCTCTCTCTTCCAGCCTTGCAACAACCACGGGGGTAGGGGAATAGCCAAGCCAGGCAGAGCTGCAACTTATTCCTCTGGACCTAGGCTCAGAGGTGTTCAAATGGTGGAAAAGTTTTGGGGTGGGTGTACAGCCTCTTCTTTGTTAAGAAAAAGAATAGGAAAAAGAATAGGGAAAATTAAGAAAAAGAAGAAAAGGGAAAAGAGAAAAGGGAAAGGGAAAACGGGGAAGGGAAGAAGGAAAGGGAAAGGGAAAGGGAAAGGGAAGGGGAAAGGGAAAGGGACAGGGAAAGGGAAAGGGAAAGGGAAAGGGAAAACGGGGAAGGGAAGAAGGAAAGGGAAAGGGAAAGGGAAAGGGAAAGGGAAAGGGAAAGGGAAAGGGAAAGGGAAAGGGAAAGGGAAAGGGAAAGGGAAAGGGAAGGGGAAAGGGAAGGGGAAAGGGAAAGGGAAAGGGAAAGGGAAAGGGAAAGGGAAAGGGAAAGGGAAAGGAAAAAGGGGGAGGGAAAGAGGGAGGGAGAGAGAAAGGGAAAGGGAGAGGGAAAAGGAAAGGGAAAGGAAAAGGAATAAAACAGTTGTGACGGAGCCAAAAGGGATTTTTCTTTCTTACTTGGCCTTCTTGCTGCTTCTGCAGGACCCCAGAAGGCTCAATCTCTGTCACCCAAACCTTTGGTGTGCCTGGGGACACCTTTACTACTCCCCTTTCCTCCCCTGCAGAAGAGTCCAATGCAGCTTTGACCACAAAGCCCAGGAGGCAGTGGAGTTTGTCTGAAACAAAAGAAAAAGATTGCGAAAGGCGGTGGTGTCAAATAATGCTTCCATTTAGTAGGAATTTTGCTCCCCTTGCATTCCCAGGCAGCACCTGCTGTGTGAGGCTCTTGGCCAGCTCCTCGGAGCCTCTGTGGTAAAACAAACAAAAACAGCAGGGAAAAAAATTCCTCTTTATAACGCCTGTTATCCTCAGGCTACCTTCCAGCACTGCCTCGCCTCCCCATGTCGATGGTACCCTCCAGGGAAACAGAATACTACAGGGCCAGAAAGTCTTGTGCAAATGGGCAGTTGAGCAATGGAGGAAGAGACCCTGTCTTATTGAAAACAAGATTGTTTTCCTTCTCTTCCTTCATGTCTAAATGCAAACGGGTCCTTATTGATGTCCCAGCCAAGGAAAAAAAAAAATACAAAAAAAATTGACACGTTGTTACTTCCATGGCAAAGCAATTAGGAATTCTTCTGCATTAGGGAAAAATATGGCTGGGAAGGAAAGGGATGGGTAGGCTATCTGGAGGGGTTGGAGGATATGGTTTTTGGAGATGTTTATAACCCTGGGCTAGACCCTTGTTATCCTTTGTTCTGTCTGACATGCTTTGTAGGTCATAGAATCCCAGACTGGTTTTGGTTGGAAGGGACCTTAAAGCTCATCCAGTTCCAACCCTCCTGCAGGGACAGGGACACCTCCCACCAGCCCAGGTTGCTCAAAGCCCCATCCAGTCTTTTCTTCAACACCACCTGAGATGAGGCACCCACAACCTCTATGGGCAACCTGAATTCCTCCTCAACTGGACAGGGAAGAGAAAATATAAGGAAGGGTTTGTGGGTCAAGATAAGGAGAAATTCACCAATAACCATCATGGGGACTTGACTAGGAGAAACTAGTTTCATTTATTACAAACCAAATCAGAGTAGGGTACTGAGAAATTTAAAAAAATATATATCTTAAAACATGTAACCCCCCAACTTCTTTCTCCCCTATTTGTCTACCTTCTCTCCCCATAGCAGCACAGGGGGATGGGGAATGGGGTTTGCAGTCAGTTCATCACAGGTTTTCTCTGCCAGTCCTCCCTCCTCACACTCTTCCCTTTCTCCACCATGGGGCCCATCCCATGGGAGATAGTTCTCAAAAAAATTCTCCTATGGGAATCCCTGCCATAGGCTCTAGTTCTTCATTACCTGCTCCAGCATGGGTTCTTCCTATAGGGTACAGTCTCAGGCACAGTCTGCTCCAGCATGGACTCCCCATGGGGTGACAAGTCCTGGCATCAAACCTGCTTCAGCATGGGGTCCTCTCTCCGTGGGTCCACAGGTACTGCCAGGAGCTCCAACATGGGCTCTGCACAGGGTGACAGAAAGATTTGGTACCTCCACCTGCTCTGGGCTGGGGACTTCCACAACCTGCAAGTGGATATTTGCTCTCCTGTGGACCTCCCTGGGCTGCAGAGGGACAGTCTGCCTCTCCAAGTGGTGGGACAGGCTCCCCAGGGATGTGGTCACAGCACCAATCCTGCCTGAGTTCAAGAAGTGTTTGGATGATGCTCTCAGGCACATGGGGTGATCCTAGGATGCCCTCCCCAGGGACAGGAGTTGGACTTGATGATCCAGATGGGTCCCTTCCAACTCAGCATGTGCTATGATTCTACCAGGGTCTTCACCATGTGCTGCAAGGGAATCTCTGCTCTGGTGCCTGGAGCATCTCCTCCCCGTCCTTCTTCACTGACCTTGGTGTCTGCAGAGTTGTGTGTCTCATGTATTCTCATTCCTCTCTCCAGATCCAGTTGCCCAGGGTTTTTTTTTCCCCTTTTCCTAATTATGTTAACACAGAAGAGCTACCAGCATTGCTGATGGGCTTGGCCTTGCCCAGGGGTGGGTCCATTTTGGAGCCTTCTAGGATTGGCTCTATCAGACATGGGGGAAGCTTCTAGCAGCTTCTCACAGAAACCACTCCTTTAGCTTCCTCTGCAACCCAAACCTGTCCATGCAAACCCAATACAGTGCTACCCAAAACATCACAGAAGAAATCCTCCACCTGGAGATTCTCCATAGTCCAAGAGTGAGTCTGAAAGACTCTGCCTCAGGAGGTTGTTTCAGTTTCTGAACTCAGACCCTGGACTGACAATGTGAGACATCAGCCTTGTGTTGGCCACGTCTAGAAGTGGTGGTGACAGAGCTGCAGCCTCTCAGGCACAGTTCATCTCCACAAAATTATGGGACAGTTCCTCTGACCAGGTGTAGGATGACATGAATCACCCTGCAAAGTTACCTCTGTAGTCTATTCCACTATATAAGGGGAGTTTGGATGCCTGGCTCATTTGTGAAGACCCACACTGGAGACAGCAGAAGTGAGGCAGGATGAGCAGAGGATGCCTCATGTCATGTCTCTCACTTCTGGGCCAAAATGGTTGTGGGAATTAATTCAAAAGGGCACTGAGCTGCAACCCGGAGTTTTATACTTGGTAAGAACACCAGTAAGGGATACCTGTGTGAATCCAGAGTCAAACAGGTCCATTTTCCTGAACAATTGACATTTTTTCCATGGCATTTTGTTGGCACTGTCAGCTTGCATCTCCTGAAACCCTCCTGCCTTGTTAATACAACCCCAGTGACTTCGGTGCATGTTGTGGTTTTGACTTCAGACTTTCATCCCTCACTTCATTCTCTGTAACATTAACACAAGCATTAGCACCTGAATTACTGTGAATGCCACCACTGGAGAAGGCCCCAGTCCACTGCTCATCCTTGGAGAAGCAAAACCCCCCCACCCCAGCATTTGTCCTCCAGCATCCCCATCTTCACTAAACCACCACCACCTGGTTGTCATTCCTTCCCCTGCATCCCCTTTCTTCTTCTGCACCCCTAAAACCAGCGATGCCAGCTGGGTTTTCCTGGGTGGCTTTTCCATTTCAGGCCAGGGTTAGCATTTAACTGGTCAGAATGGTGCAAAGAGCCCATTCTTGTCCCGGGACTGTGCTGCATGGGCCCCGCGGAACCAACTCTCCTCAAATAACCCAGCTTGAATGTCAGAGCCCGGGCTGTATTGTGTTTCACATTCTGGCTGTGGGAATGCTTCCCCAGCAGGAGTCAGGGTAACAAATCCCTTGCTCTTGCAGGAGGGCCCCATAAAATGAATGATTTTGGATCTCACGCTCCTGAGGAGGTCTCGGTTACTCCAGCAGTGGCTGCTCAGAACGAGAGCGACCGTAGGAGACAGAGGGAGGGCAGGGTGGTTTGGCAGCTTTCTGCTGCCTCATCACCCCTGGTTTTGAGTTTGAAGGAGCACCAGGAGCCCGGCCTTCCTTTCCTCCGATCCATACTTTTCCGTAGATATTAAATTAAAAAGAAAGAAAGAAACAAACAAAAAAAAAAAAAAACAAAAAAAACCAAACAAACAGAGAGTGGATAAACCCCGAGGCTGAGACTGAATCGAATGCATCCGCTTGAAATCCTGCACGGCCACCAGTGCTGGGAGCCTCCTGATTTCTCAGGCTTCCCTGTGAACAGCCCCGATGTCAGGACATTTATGGGGTGGCAAAAACAACAAGACAGTTTTCTCTTGTGCTCCACAAACACTGGGATCAAAACCTTCCACTCCCTCCTGGAGCAGCTGGCAGCATCCCCCCCACCAAGCCCTGCAGTGTGGCCACTGCCCCATCCATGGCAGGGACCTGAACTCCCCCACTTCTCCAGGGGAGAGGGAGGGATGCTGTTCCCTGAACTATCTCCCCTCTCTTGTTATCTTGCTTTCCTTGTCAGCCAGTGAGCTGTGAAGCTGCAGCCCAGAGCAAAATGAACTCTGACCTCATTTTTCCCCTTACAATTAGCCAGAACTCTGCCTTTTATATATATATATATATATGTTTTCTTTTTCCCTCCCCACTTTTAAATGATTAATAAGACAATCTGGTCCCTAGCTTCTGCAGTGAGGAGAGTGTGCTGACAAAGCACCACGATGCCTCTTCCAGGTCACCCGGCAGCAGGCCATGTCTTTATGAAAACATAAAAATTGGAGGGACTTATTTGAGGAATTTGGAGCCTGAGACACAGGAATTTTCATCCTTCAGACCCTGGCAACTGCACTCCTGCAGTGGTCTCTGAGCCACAGCTCCTGCCATGGAAAGGAGTATCTGCTTAACAGCAACCTGTGAGCTCTGAAAAAAAACAGATTATTATTTTCTCTTCTTTTGCTATTATTTTATATATATATATATATATGCAGCTGCTTTATGTGGATATTTAAGCAGGATCCAGTGGCAAAACACCAATCTGTAAACACCCTCAACAGCAACACACAGGAGGATCCTCACTCCCACTCACCCTGCACCTGAGCATTGCTCTCTGTGTGCTCATCCCCCTCCTGAGTTTCCTGAGTTGTTGCAGTGAGGAGAAGGGAATTAAGGTCAGGTGGAGGCTGTTCTCCTCATTCACCCTTCCTATGACTGTGTTTGCTTCAGGCTACAGATGCCCCTGTGTGCTCCCAGGCTTTGCTGGAGTAGGAAGGACTCACAGCACGGGGATGCTCCTGCAGGGACAGGCAAGGAAAGGACCACAACTGAGGCAGCTGGAAATGGGTAAAGCACCAGAGAGCAGCACTGGTGAGAACAATCCTGCTCCAGCCTCTGCCTGATTGCTTCAAAGCTTGCCTGGCTGTCTCCACAGCAGCAACTGGTGCCAGCCCCTCCAGTCCTGTCACAGAATCACACACAAATTTAGGGGTTGGAAGGCACCCCAAAAGATCATTGAGTCCAACCCCCCTGCCAGAGCAGGGTCACCCCCAGCAGTCACACAGAACACATCCAGGTGGGCTCTGAATGTCTCCAGGAGACTCCACAACATCCCTGGGCAGCCTGGGCCAGGGCTCTGTCATCCTCATAGTGAAAAAGCTTTTCCTTATGTTTCTGGAACCTCCCATCCTCAGCCTTGTACCTGTTCCCCCTTGTTCTATCATTGGACACCACTGAGCAGAACCTGGCTCCATCCTCCTGGCACTCACCCCTTACACATTTATAAACATCATAAACCCTCATTCTCCCCTTCTCCAAGCTGCAGAGCCCCAACTCCTCAGCCTTTCCTCACCAGGAGATGTTCCACTCCCTTCAGCATCTTGGAGTCTTTCAAGCAGTTCCCTGTCCTTCTGGAACTGAGGGACCCAGAACTGGACACAACATTTCAGATGTGGCCTCACCATGGCAGAATAGAGGGGGAGCCAGAAAGTGGCACTTCAGGAGCTGCTTTTCACACTGCTCCCAGCAGACCCCTCCATACCATGGGGGTTAAGAAAGAGTAAAATGCATTTAAGACATTTTAAAAAAGGATGAGTGCACAAGCAGAGTTTGCCAAGCTGCAGGCTGCTGCCAGAAGGGTAGCAGGACTTTGGGGTTTTTTGGAAAACACCCTTGGCATGTCAGAGAAGCAATCTGCTCTTAGCTATTGTTGTGGAGTAGCCTGTAGAGTAAATGATGCAAATCTTGCCATGGAGGGATGTCCTTGTGTGCTGAGCATGGGTCACCCAGCAGAAGGAGGAGACCATGCTCTTGGCTGAGGGACAGCAGCAGCACTGCTGAGGGGACTTACTGAGTCCTAAAGCCAGCAGGAAAACCTGGAGTCCCTTCCAGAGCCAGGAATACAATGGCAAACCTTTTCCTATGCATCTTGAAACCATCCATCCGTGGATTTCAAAACTGCAGCATTTGCCTAAAAGAGGTATATTCTGGGACCATGGTTTTTGTGTGCTTTTGGTGACCTTGGTTTCATCCATCCTAACCTCAACCTCTAGGTGATGGGGGTGGTGTTAACCCCACAGCCTCTCTCAGCTTTTCTGCCCTTTGTGCAGCTCCAAAGGCAGAGCATTTCCCTGCCCTTTCCAGGAGGCCTCCCTGGCTCTTTCAATCTTTCTTGGAAGAGCTGTTATCTGTCCAGATGTTTGTGAGGAGGAGGAGCAAGGCTCCAAGAGGAGCCTTCCTCATTACCTCCAACAAACTCTCCCTTGTCTGCAGCAGATGCTTCCCATTCCTCCCACTCTTTAGCTGGGGTAGGGAAGAAGGAAATACCAAAATTCATGGGGCTGGTAGGTATGGCCACAGAAAAGGAAAGAAACAGTCGCTGCCCCTGGACTGGCACTCTGAAGTGCCAGGAGTGTCCTGCTAATTCATGTGTGCCACTTAATAATTAAAACCCCCCATGGAATTGTTTAGCAAATGCTGGTTTTTAGTCATCATTATGAATTTTTTACTCCAGTATCTCCCAGGAGCAAGTCAGGTCGGGCTCCCATCATGCTACGCAGCCTGCGAGCAGCCAGGGAGGCTGAATTCCTTTCTCTAGGAGTTGACAGTCCAAATAAACAAGGCAGACAAAGGAGAGGAGGGGAAACAGAAGCTCAGGGGAGGTGAAGTGAGTTGTCCAAGGTCGCACAGCAGGTCAGTGCCAAAGCTGGGAGCAGAAGCCATGCTGCCAGCTCTTGCTCTCATGTCCTATCTCCCCAGGGAAGACTGGGCCAAAATAATTTGTGAGACAAAGAACTTCTCTCCTATTCCTCCTGGCACCATGAAGTTCTTCAGCTTGTGCAACTAAAGCACAGCCAGATAAAGAGGCAACTGGGCACTAGTTTATTTGGGTTTGCTAGGTCTTTGTTTCTTCACATTAGTAATGCTAGAAAAAGCCTTTATGAGCTTGAACGCATCGTCTGGACAGAAGCATCAGAGATGAGGAGGATCATTGCTTCAAGCAAGTGACCCGGACATCTGGGTGGTGAGGTTCAAGGTTGGATGGAAGAAAGGTGCTGGCCTTCAGCACCTTGGAAATGAGCTCCCCTCCTATACTATCGTGGAGGTGCAGGAAAGCAGCCTCAGCAGCTGCAGGGATAGAGGGGAGAGAAGGAGCAATTGAGGTGAAGTAAGAAACCAGCTCTGCTCTATCATCATGTCCCTCTGGGGGGAGATGAAGAAGCTGATGAGGCCCCAACGTGGCATCTCCTGTGAGTGCAATCAGACCCTGGACCATCCCAGGTTGGTTTCAGAGTGGAGTGGAGGTGGTGAGATGATAATCTCCAGGCTCACTCTGTCTCCCCTGAGGAGAAGGAAAGGCAGCAAGGAAGGGAAGCAGCATCCTCAGTGACTCACCTGTTCTTTGCCTGGGGCAGAGCTGTTGAATCTGCTGCTTTCTCAATCCCACTGGAGGCATCACTGCTTTCATGTTCCATAATTAATCTTTCAGCTGTTTCTCAGGCAACAGAGGGTACTGCTGTACACAGCATCCAGCCAGGTGCTCACACCTCCCCACCAGACTGGCACTGGCCAGCTGTCCCTTCACTCCTTTAGGTCACAAGGTGTTGGCATAATATTTACCATGTTTTTATTTTTCCTCTTTTTTTAACTATCTTTTGCTGGACTCTGGCTGATTTGCTCTCATGGTAGGGAGGGCTGGAGGCTCTAGGTCTGTTCTAGGACACCTGATGTGCATGTGAGGGACATTCAAGTCCAAGGCTCAAGCCCTTGTGTCCCTTGTGCTCTAAAGCAATCAGTGACCTCCCTGACACTGAGCTGTCCTTCCCTCCCAGCAGCAGCATCCCTTAGGGACCACTCTTCTGACAAATGCTGCAGCATCATGTGAACACGTTTGGGAAGACTGAGAAGTGATTGTTCTTAGTTTTTGCAATTGATCAAATGATCTTCAGATGTTAAACAGCAGAACTCCTACCTGCAAGATTAATTTTCTTGCAGCACAAAGTGGGCCTGACCTCGACTGGGAGGGCCAGACAGGTAGAAGCTGCTCAAGCCATCCTGGCTGGATGAAATGCTGACAGCTGGTATTGTAAATGATCTCCAAAAGGTTCATTACCTCCTGCATGATGTTTTATTGCTCAGCTATTTGACTGGTCTAAGGATATGTGCCATCCATGCCCTGGGTGGCCCTGACACCCTCAGACCTCCCTCAGGCCATTCAAGGGTCCAATGATTCTCAGGGCAAGAAAAGGACCACACCAGCATCTGTAGGTGCATATGGTAGTAAATTAGATTTGGAATAGGAAAGACAGCCCAAAAGACCCCATCTATGCAATATGAGATGTCTTTGCATGGAAGAGCACTTGAGTTGCCTCATTTCCCCCCAGTGTACTGTCCTGGGAACCCAGCTGCTCCGTGGCCCTATAAAAAGTCCCTCTCCAGCTTTTCTGTGACCCCTTCAGGTGCTGGAATGCTGCTACCAGGTCTTCCTAGAGTCTTCTACAAGCTGAACAACCCCAACTCTCTCAGCCTGTCTTCATGGGAGAGGTGTGCCAGCCCTCTGAGCATCTCTTTGGCCCTCCTCTGGATTTGCTCTAACAGCTCCTCACCCTTTCTTTTTTGGGGGATCCAGACCTGGACACAGAACTGCAGGGGAGGTCTCAAGAAAGCAAAGTAGAATCCTCATGAAAGCAAAGTAGAATCCCTTCCCTTACCTTCTGGCCATGCTTCCTTTGATGCAGCCCAGGATACAGCTGATTTTCCAGCCTGGAAACACCCATTGCTGGCTCATGTTGAGCTTCTCATCAGCCAACACCCCCAAGTCCTTCTCCTCAGGGCTGCTCTCAATCCCTTCTCCACCCAGACTCTATTTGTGCTTGGGATGACCCCAACACAGCTGCATTTTGGCCTTATTGAACTTGATGAGCTTGGCATGGGCTCACCTCTCCAGCCTCTCCAGGTCCCTCTGGTTGGAATCCTTTCCCTCCAGCGTGTCAACCACACCACACAGTTTGGTGTCACCAGCAACCCTGCTGAGGGTGCACTGGATCCCACTGTCCCTGTTCCTGACAAAGATATGGAATAGCACTGGTCCCAGTGCCAACACCTAAGGAACAGCACCCACCACTGGTTTCCATTTGGACATGGAGCCATTGCCCCCAGCTCTTTGAGTGCAATCATGGAGCTAATCCCTTATCCACCGTGTGGTTCACATATCAAATCCATACCTTTCCTATTTAGAGACCAGGATGCCTTGTGGGACAGTATCAAATGCTTTGCACAAGTTCAAGTAGATGACACCAATTGCTCTTCCCTTGCTGACCAGCACTATCACCCCACTGTAAATTATTTGACCTTGGTGAAACCTTTTTGATTGCCATCAATTTCCCATGGCCCTTATCAGACCTTTCAGGAGGATCTGCACTGAAAGCTCACTGCAAAATCTCTACCTGCTGCCAAACACATGGAGTGAAATCTGTCAGCATCTGCTCATCCCATCCTACATCAGCCTTTGAAATGGTAACTCTGCTCAGGATAAGCAATAAAAAATGCCAAAGGCACAAATCCTCTCTTGGAGTAACTTTGATATTGGTGTCACCAAACTCAGCAGAGAGATTTTTTGACTGACCACCTGGGAATGAGAGCACTGGAAGCTGCTGACCTGGATGCTCACTTAACTCTTGCCTAAATGTGGGGATTTTGGCCTGGAAATGGTAAGAGTCAACCAGAATCAGAAAGGTTGGTTTCAGCAGGGTCAGAAATTCCTGCAAGACAGAATTCCTAAGGGTATTTCACTGCCAATCCAAAGAGGGCAGGGGAATGTGAAAGCTGAAAAAAACACTGACTGAACTTTTCAACCTCCACAGAAAGGTTCAAATCTGAGAGTTGGGTTCAAATCTGAGAAGGTTCACACATACCTAAGGTCAAACAGAACACCATGGCCATTGGCCTGGAGGGACAGGGAGGCAGTGGCCTCAGCTGAATCCTCATTGACCATCTCACTGCAACAGGAAAAATGTGGTTCAGCAAATCTGTCCCTCTCAGCAGTTTCAGTTCAGCAAAAGGCTGGGATGTCAGGGACTGAGCAGGGGGATGAGTTACCTGCCCACAGCCCCATGGCCAGGCAAAGCTCCTGTGACACCAGCCGTGGGGCATGGGTGGCCACGGGGCACACAACCCCCCAGCTGGCACAGCTTCATCCCCCCTAGAAGAAATAGGGGCAGATGTCCAAGGCTAAAGGGCTGCTCTGAGATTCAGGGTGCACTAAAAGGCCTCTCATTCATTCTTTCACTTCTGAATTCCCAGCTAGAGCCCTTAACAGGAAAACCAATGCCACTGGCAGGTAATGATGTTTTAATGGGTACCTTGAGGAATACAAACAGGTCTTTGGGGTTGGTTTTCCTCCATCAGTCACCCTCCCTCCTCCCAAATTCATTTGAATTGCCCAGAAACAGCAAGCAATGGCAGAGAGAGAGTTCAGCCATTAAAAAGAGAGGACAGCAGGTAGGGAGGTAGCTAAGTCCTAACCAACCAACCTACCTAACCAGACACCCTCTTGTCTCTGTGTCATTGGACTTTTGGGGTTTTTTTGTGGGCAAGCTTGCCCTGGCTAAAGTCTTTTCAGGAATTCATGAGCCAGAGGAGAGTGATCTCCCCCATGGGCATGTTTTAAGCTTATGGTTCTTGCAGTTTTTCTTGACTACCACGTTCAGGAGTGCTGCCAGAGCCGGGGCTGTAAATGCAGGCACTGTGCTGAAGGCTGGAATAACCCTGGCTCTCCTCTCAGGAGGGCATCAAGGCAGAGCTTGCTTTAGCTAAAGGACAAACTGGCTTTTGGGAAAATGCAACACCCTGCCCAAAGCAACCTGAGCATCAGGTGTCAGCAGAAAGAAGCATTTCAGGCCAACCTTACCATACACCCACCTGCCACAGCCAAACCCAGTTAAGGGGTGTTGGGGGCTTAGGCACATTGCAGCCTTTCTTCCCAACTTTTGTCTTCACCTGGATTATTCCCTGCTGGGAAAAAGGCTCAGAGTCCTCCCAGCACAGGAATAGCTGATCTTTGGCCATGATTGTGTGGTGAGGAGGACAGACAGCAAACCCATCCCTGGCACTTCCCTATTTCTCAAAGAAACCTCTTCAGAAACATCCCAGGATCCATACACTAAGACTTGTTGGCACTAAAAACCTGGCATCTGTTTAGGATCCTCAGCCAGTTAAGGAAAGAAGAATAAAAAAAGAAGAAGAACAAAAAGAAGAGTAAAAAAAGGTGCTCTGATGTGCACCTGATGGATTCTGTCTGAGCTAACAGGTACTTTATAATAACACAAGCAGAGAGAGCATCAGATTCATTAATCTACAAAAGAAAGATTTTTTTTTTAAAGCCACAATGTCTTAACACTTGTCAAGAAGTAGGGGTAGGGGTAGGGGTAGGGGCTGGGCAGCTTTTTTGGGGCTGAGCCTAGAAATTAGCATTTTGGGGAGGGGTCAGAGTTTTCTCTCAGAGAAGTGACTTTAACCAGTTCGGGTCCTACTGCCTTTCTGCCTCTTGAGTAATATGTAAGCAGCTTTAAAGACTGACAAAAACAAGTTTTCACTAAAGTCAGCACTCCCAAGCTTGTGCAAAACTAAAAGAGGGAACTGCAGGCCAGTTTTTGCTTCTCCCACCAGCAAGGCCACCAGCTGAATCCTGACCTCAGCATGTTTTTTGGTAGGTGACAGCTTAAAAGCAGGAAGGGCAGCACAAGGATATGAATGGACCAAAAGCCACCTGAATCCTCCTCTCAGTTGTGAACTGAAACCTTTAATCAACTGTTGAAGAAATTCCAGCAAAGTTCAGAGTTCTGACATGGCCCATGAAGTCTGGAAACCTCTAAATAAACATCCTGGCTTCTGAATTGCAGAGAAGACTGGAAGCAACCTCACTTCTTGCCCAGATATCATGGGAGACTTGCAGTGAATTGCCAGGTAGGGGGAAAAAAAAACAGCTTGATTTTATCCCATAAACAACGTGCAACCTGGTGAAGTCAGGAGTCATTAAATGAAATTTCTCTGGGCTGTAATACAGTTTTGCTGAGGTTTTCTTTACTCATTCTGGTCTGCCTCAGGTACTGGCCCAAACCAGTTGCTATGTTCAATTCAGACTTTTGAAAAACTTTCTTCCCAGCTCTTGTTTGAGCCACAGATCTGCTCCTACTCTTGTTGGTGTTGCTGGGCATGGTTGTGTCATAATGAAGAGTTGGAATTTGGGAAGTTGTGCTTAAGATGCAAAGGGTCTAACAGCAATAATCCCAAATTATCCCAGCAAGAAGTGTGAGCAAGCCATGCTACATCACAGGTCTGGTGGTCTTCATTTCTCAGGGCCTGGTGTAAAGCATTTATGATCCCTGAACACTCAGAAGATTTATCACAACAGAAAAGAGTCTCAATCACTTCCCCTCACCACCCCACAGCAAAATTGTGTTTTAAAAACACTTATTAGCATGGAGACATTCTTCATGCCTTCTTTAAAATCCCAAGTGCCCTCTGAAAACATTTTTGTCACAAAGGTCTCTGTCTGCTTAGCAGATGGATGGTAAAATGAGAAGAGCTCTAGCTCTATGTGTATTGCTATGGAGCACAGCACAAGGGGTGAGAGCCTTGGTGAGTAATTAATAGACTAAGTGGGAAATTCCTCTGGTTCCCAAGCTTGTGAATATTTCCAGAATATCAGAAATATTTTTTTTCTCTCTTTCCTGCATCAGGACAAAGACAGAACCTGGAAAACTTTATCAAAGCCTGAGTTACAATTAATATGTCCAAAGAAGATCAATGGCAGCAAAACATTTCAGTGTTGACCTTTCCCAACTTTTTACTCTACATTTACTGTATTCATAACACTGTAACTAAAACTAAAATATTTTTGATGCAGGATTCTCTGAAGCTGAAACCATTGACAAAAGACTATTTACATTCCTTGATAATAAATTTTTTTTTTTCCTCAGATAGTTCTGCTTTGGAGTGGCATTTTCAGGTTGAAAAAAACCTCTTTCAAGGCAAAACTCCTGACTGCATTAAAGGATGAGCTCACACAAGGGTTCTGGAGTTTGCATATCGAATTAAGTTTGTTTCCACACACCCCTCTGGGCAGGAGTAGCTCAGAGTGGCTGGAGAGGAGCTGCTTGCTGCACCCCATTGTCATCCTTGTCACTTACTCCGGATCCCTCTGGAGGGACCTCGGGGAACTGGGACCCATTTTTTCGGTCAGAGCAGACGGGTTTTGCGTTGCAAGGAGGCCAGCACACACAAACCAAAGGGAATCCACCAGCTCCTTTGGATGTGTATCTGTGTGCACCTGGCAGGACCGTGGCCACCGCTTTGGGATGCGCAGGAGCTGCCCCTCCAGCGTCCTCTGGCTTCCTCGCAATTCCCCATTCTCCATCTCCTAAGCCCAGGGACACTTCCCTTTGCCCTCTCTTCCTCCACCAGCTGCTTTTCGAGCCAGGAAGAAGGAGCTGGCGAGTGTGCTGAAATACCTCTTCCCCCCCCACACAAAAAAAAAACCAAAAAAAAAAAGAACCAAACCCAAAACCTGCAGCGTTTGCTGCTGCTCCGCGCTCCTGTCTGATAACCCAAACCACAAAGAGCGCAAACTCCTGCCGCTCTCTTCCTCCCTCTGACGGGAGGATGAGCTCAGCAAGAGCTCAGCCAAATCCTGGGGGTAATTTAATCGCATTCCCGCTCCGTCTGCCTCAGTTCCCCCACTTGGATGTGTTGTGTCTCTGCGCTTCCTCTTGTGGCATCCTCGGCATCCCCCAGCACCCTCCCAACCTCCTCTCCCGACCTCGCTGCCCGGGGCTCTTGGCCGGAGCACATGGAAGAGGCAGCGGGATGCATTCCCGGGATGGATATAGGTAAATGGTCAGGATTAGGCAGCTCAGGACTTCTCAACCAGGGCAGATTAGGGGAGGGGGGTGTGTGTCTGCACGCAGTTTTGCCTTGGCACCACATTGAGAGAAAGGAGGAGCCAGGGAGGATTGATTTTAGGGGATGGATGGGGTGGGACCCACCAAGCAGGTGATTCCCTCCTGGAGAAGTTTGCTGGGGGAAGATGAGTAAGAGTTTTAGAGCACTAAAGTTGCAGCTGCTGAAAGCCACTGTAAAAACACCTCCTCAGGAGCAAATTAACAGAAGAATCCCAGACCTCATCAGCCCAGTGCATGCAACACTAAAAGATGGAAAAACCTGTTTTAAGAATGTATGGGGAACTTCCCAGGATGTAATATCTTGTTATATTTTTGGTGTGCTGATTGTAATATTTTGTGCACATACAACCTCTGCTCAGCACCCAGAGCCCAGACACATCTGGCTGACACAGTCACATAGGCAAAACACATCATTATCACCATCATCACCACTAACTTGAAAACTGCAATTTTTTTTTTTTCCCATTAGAATTTCCAAACGTCTCCAAACCTATTAGCAAAATCCTCATCAACTGCTGGCTTCTTGCTGAGCTGGTGGGCAGACTGCCTGCTCATCCCACCCCACAGGTGACTCTTGCAGAGGTTTTGTGCTGCATGGATTCTGGAAACATGCAGAAAGCTGCTGCATGACAAGCTGCAGCCCTGCACCTTGAGCTGGCTTCTGTCACAGCAAACAAAACAGATGGATAAAAAAGGGGAAAGAACAGTCAAATGGAGTGGATAGAGGAGGTCCAGCTTACACTAAGGAGGTATGGCTCAGCCCTTCCTGCCATGGACATCACTGGAGGGAACCAGGGTCAGGCACACGAAGATCACCAAAAATATTGGGCAGAAAGAGAGGAGACCTCACTCTGGCTCCTCTTCCCTCCCCTCCTGCTCCTGTTTGTACAGTCCCAATAATGGACTTCAGACTCGTGTATGTGTGTTTTGGGCACCAAGTTTAGAGTCCAGAATTAGAAAGAAGACGAAAAGAAAACCATTTGCTGGCACAGCTCAGCTTCTGTCACCCTGCCAGACACCCCGGCTCAGGGGAGCACCCACTGGGTCACAGCTCCTTTTCCCAGCCGTACACCCAGCCTGCCCTGCGAGCATGGGAGTCCAAAAGCCCAGGGGGAACCCTCCCTGCAGATATTATTTGGTTCTGAACCAAAGCCATGATGGGTGCTGTACCCTGTGGTCGATGGGGTTGTGCCACTGCGCAGCTTTCCCCAGCTCCCTGCTGCTCACCCCCCCGGAGCTGCTGCTGCTGCTCTCTGCTCCTCACCGAGTCCAGAACAAACCATTATTGCCTGCATGGCAGAACCCACTCAGCCCCACAGCACCCACCCAGGAAGAGCAGATCCCAGCCCTGCTCCTGGCCCCTGGCAGCGCTCAGGAGCCAAAGGGAGTCGGGGAGGGGGAAAAGAAGCAAGCTAGAGGTAGGCAAGAATAACCTGCTCCCCAAACCACCGTGATCTGCCCAGCCTCAGAAATGTGTCACCTCTGGCAACCCCAGGGCTCTGGGTGATGCCCGAGCAAAGCCCTGCCCGGCGGGGAGGAGCTGGCACAGGGGAGGGGGATGCTCGGGGGAGGATGCTCGGGAGGGGCTGGGGGACCTGGGAGAACCCCTGCCTTGTTTCTTCTGACCACTTCCCAGGAGCTAAGGAGTGCAGGAGGTATTGCTGACAACTTGAAAGTGTCCAATCTGAGCATCAGCCTGCAAGAAGCTGGTCCAAAAGCTGAGCCAGGAAGGGTGTTGGTTTTTTTTTTGTTTTTTTTACAGAAAGGGAGAATCTATCTGTCCATCCCATCTATCTCCTCTAAACGCTTGCAGGCACCTGTGGCGTTCACCAAAACCTGCTGGGAACTGGGTGGCCCAGGCATCTCCAGAATTTCTGGCCCCAGCCCCAGCCCCAGCCCCACCATTTTCATTTCCATTGCAGCACATGCTTGGTGCTCAGATTGCCCTTGGATAGGGGGGGGGGGGGCTGGTTTGGATTTACCAAACCCAATGCTACAAGTGCAAGCCAAACTCTCTGGGGCTTCACATGCCATTTCTTGCTCCAGACCATGCCAATTTTGGCAATTCCTTGCTAATAACTTCACCTCAGTCTCTGATCTCAAGCAGCAAGCTCATTTGGGAGTGGGGAAGGCTTTTTTCATCACTGAAGTCCCTTCTTGCACCAAAGGGAAAGGTCCTCTTTCTGCAGGCAGCACATGAATAATCCTAGGCAAGCAGAGCTCAGGCTGGGCAGCATGACCTCTGAGGCAGTATCTCCATAAAAGCAAACAAGAAGGCCTCCTCCAGCCCCACTACACAAAGCAGAGATGCTGGGATGGGTCTTTTGTGAGCCCTCAAGGGTCCATCCTGGCTACGACCTTAGAGCCTGGTTGGGTTTGCAGCTGAGGAAATAACCACAGAAACAGAGAGCAAGCAGTGTGCACAAGGGCTTCATTTTTAAGTGCAGAAGGGATTGCCGGGGCAGATGGGGTCCCAGGATGGAGGTGAGAAGATGCTGAAGGCTCAGCAGAAGTGTAGTAGCTATCACTGAGTAGTTGAAACTACACCCAGCAGTGTGAGGAGGCCTGGACTATCCTCCCTTCTCATCTTCTCAAGCTTGCATCAGCCAGTTGGGGCTGGGGACACGTACAGATGGGGAAGGCTGTAAGAACTGTATGGACTTCTCTGACCTCTAGGAGCCCCATCTTTACTCATGCTAAAAGCTCTAGAAGAGAAATCACATAGAAAGTCCTACATTTGTATTGTATGAGTAGCACTGGTGCAATTGGTGTGGAGTTCTGGGGAAGCAGAGGGAGACACAGCTGAGTCAGAGGGAGACACAGCTGAGTCTGAGATTTGTTTGCTATGCTCAGTTATTATAAATCCTCTAAGATGAGTGTAATGGTCAAATTACCACAGGAGCCTTTGAAAATAATGGGCATTTCAGAGGTGATGCCAGCTTTACATTAAGCATAAACGTATACTGAGTACCTATGGCATGCACAGAAGCATCAGGACACCAAGAGAGAGACCTCAAGCCCTCACAGGTTGGAGAATTAGAGAATCCTGTTGCATATTCTTCATTTCAAGCTGCCAAACACAAGATGTGAGCAATTGGATGTGCAGAGGCTGTCAGACCCAGAGCCAGCCAAAGCCATGCTGAAGATGCATAAAGAGCTACAAAAAAAAAGCTAGTCAGGAAAACTGAAATTTATACCAAAATGAGTGGTTACACTTTGCTGTTAATCTCTTGCTCCCACATTTCCCCCACTATGGAATTAGGGGGCTAGTTTGCTTTTATCTCACAGGTAAGCCACAAGGATATATTCATTAAAGTCTGGCTAATATTTGTAAAGGATGCAGACACTAGGGTGAGACCATCACAGAAACACCCAGAATCTAAAGCCTAAGTTAAGACAATATTTTCTAAGAGGGAGACATCGATCTTGTGACACTCTTTAGTTACAATGACTTTTATCTTTGCCATGCCAGTCAAGCCACTTAATCATTGCATTTGATGGATGCTGGGGCAGCAGGGCTGCAATTGTTCATTGTCAGGCAGATCCAGAGGTCACAGGCTTTGCTAAGCTCTGGATCCAAATCCAAAACAGCCACAGTGACGTCTGTTAGGTTTAAAAGAATAATAAATTTACTCATTTAGCTTTGGTGTTGGGTGCTGGTGCCACCTTTATCTGTTTCTCCTGAGAAAATAAACCCAGCACCACCATCCCCAGCACCACAGGGTGATGCTGCAACATGCAGTTAATCTTCACACCACGAGATGAAGGCTTGGGGGGAGGTGAAGGAGGGCACAGATTTGTGGGATGACTCAAAGGCTCTGCAACACCTTCCTTGACAGACCAGAGACAGCTTTGTGGAAGTGGTCAGGTGCCCCAGAGCTTTGGGAGGGCTGGTGATACTGGTGAACTAGATCCTGTCTGCTGACTGGAACCTGCCACAGCTGTGGCTCGGTAGCAAGGACACTATTGGTGCAATGGCAGAAAAAAAGGGATGGCAATACTGTGGCTCATCCTTAAAAAGCAGGATAATTTTTAGGATAGTGGTTGGGAAAAAAATTAAAGGCTAGGATATGTGCAGTCTTCAGCTAAATAGTCAAAGAAAGATGCAAGATGTAGGCACAGATTCACCAACTCTAATCCTAGCTCTTAACACCAAAAGACAATGCTCAAAAAAAATTCTCTTTCCCAACATTTGTTAACATTTGCTCTCATGAAGCTGTTGACATCAACATTTCTTACACACACCCATGTTCTCTTTTGAACCTATCTGTATTCTCAGGAGAGCCCAAGCACCCAGTGCATCCAGATCAGAGATGGAGAGAAAGGAGTAAGGATGAAGCTGGAGGAGGAGCAGATGGGACGGGGAAGATAGGAGGCTGGGGCCAACCTCGAGCATGGCAGAGGCAAAGGGAGCACCCTGGACTTTATTCTCTGGCTGCAGGAACATCAGCCTCAAAATCTCTGCTTGGATCTGGATTTGTTGACACAAAATCCACTGCCTGAATGTGGTGGGTTGGATGGAGTTTACCTGGTACATTCCCAGTGCTATCTCAGGAACATAACTCCATGGGCTGGAGCAGTTGTAGTGTATCTGCTTGTCTCTTATCTAATGTGTAACTTCTGGGCTGAAGACATAACGTACTGTCTATCCTTTCTGTGATAAAAATAAAGAATATAAAACCACACACATGCACACAGAATCCCAGGCCAGAAATTCCCTTAGGGGAACACTCTGTGACTAGATAAGAAGGTACCAGCTGGCACGGAGTTACCTCTTCTCTTCCTAACCAGGACACTCAGAAAAAGGGTGGAGGAGAGGAGAGAGGGGGGAGAAAGATGTCAGGGGAGGGGTGGCAAAGAAAGAAAGTGCCATGGAGAATGACTCTAAGGAAAAAGAAGTCAAGAGCAAACTGGGCTTTTTTAAGACTTTCATGCCTCTGCCCATCTTCATAAAATCTGACCTCTTTGGAGTCATAGAGAGCAAACCCTGCTAGTGCTGCCCTGAGTTACCCAAAAAAGGGTGTTTGGGGCCCATTGACTCTGACATAAAATAAAACAGCTCCTAAAAAGCTCCTGGAGGGCTGGAAAAAAAGTGTGGTGCATGACACCACACACTGTGTCTTTCCTGTGCTCTCCCCACTGCACCACCTGCAGGTCAACCTTCCTGGCAGGAGGGATCTCTTCTGGGGAATGATTTTATCACAGAATCGTTGAAGGCCCATTTGGAAGGGACCTCAAGGTCTGGTCCAACTCTTTTAATTCTATAGCCCTGTCAAGCTGAGATTTGAAACTTTCCAGGCTGGGGGAATCCACCCCTTCCGATCCAAAAATCAAAATCTCCCCAGGAGCAACTTGTGCCCATTGCCTTGTCCATGGTTTTCCTTGTAAATAGGGAGTCTCCATCTGCTTTGTAGCCCCTTTTAAGTACTGGAACATTGTAATAAAGTCTTATTATTAATAACATCGTAATAACAATATTAATATAATGTATATCAATATAATGTATATTAATATTTATGTAAGATTAATAAAACTGTAATAAGGTTCATCGTCTTCTCTAGGATAAACAGACCCAGTTTTCTCAGCCTCTCCTCATCTGGCAGCTGCTCCAGTCCTCTGATCATCCTCATGGCTCTTCTCTGGACCCTTTCCAGCCTCTCCCCATCCTTTTTGTACAGTGGGGGCCAAAACTGGACACAATACTCCAGGTGTGGTCTGACAAACCCTGAGTAGAACAGGATGATGACTTTCTTGGCTCTGCTGGTGATGCAGCCCAGCATCCTCTCAGCCCCTTTGCTGCTGCAGCATCACCCTGTTTGCTCAGGTTGAGCCCAGTGTCCACCAAGCCCATTGGACCTCCAGGTGCCTTTCCATAAAGCTGCTCTGTAGCCAAGTGGATCCCAGTCTGAGCTGCACTGCTGGGTTATGTGTTCCCCTGAACTTCATAAAGATCCCCTTAGCCCACTCCTCCAGTCTGTCGAGGTCATCCTGGAGGGTGGCTCTTCCTTTAGGGGGTGTCAACTTCTCCACTCATCTTGGTGTCACCAGCAGACTTCATCAGGGTGCTCTTGGTCCCACCATCCAGGTCATTTATGAAGATGTTAAAGAGCATTGGGCCCAATATCAACCCCTGAGGGACTCCACTTGTGACCCATTGCCAGTGTGAGGAGGAACTATTTACTGTCACCCTCTGGCTGATAAATCTCTCACTTGCCTTTTATTCACTTCAGTGGTGCTGGGGAAATTTCCCCACTACCCTATTGGAACATCTTCTGCTACATCACCTCCTGGGCACACGGGTGCCACCAGGTCCTGGGGGTTTATCCAACATGTCAGAGCTTGGTGGGAAATGCTGAAGGAAAAAGAGCTTTGAAAGAAAGGTGGCAGTGAAAGAGAAGGGAAACCAGAGGCTCAGCACCTCTACAAACTGAGACTTGGTGGAGCCCCCAAGGCCAGGATAACATCCAGGGCCACCAAGCACAAATACCCTGCTCAGTTTTCCCCTCACTCTGAGTTCTCTTTGTACATCCAAGGCAATGGAATGGATGATGGAGAACTGCAGTTGTATTCCATTCCTAAAGCCAGCATTTACCCAGGAGCTTAAAAGTAGTCAGAGCCACAGCAGTCCCCATGCCATGCTCTTCTATCACTCTGCCTCTATCAAACCCTTCCAAATTTCTCCCTCAACTCTTCTTGCCCATGAGAACCTTCAGAATTCTTAGAAGCCAAGCTGCCTGATGAAATGTTTGCTTTCTCTTGCTTTTGGAGATGCTGTGATAACTTGGGTTGTAGCCTGCCTCTGCCTGGACACTACCTGTGCCAATGGTGCCAGTGCCCTGCCAAGGATGCATTTTACAGGCATGTGCATGGCTCAGCTGGCAGGAGGCTACCAGCAGCCCAAAAGATCACAAACCACAGGCATGGCTCTTTGGAAACATTTTCACAACTAACTGGCTTCAGCAGTAAGGTAAAAGATGTATTTCCCCAAAGAGGGCATCTCGTTTTCTCTTTGATGTTTGGGATCAAGTCTTGAGTCCTGTTAAAAATTTAAAATTTGTGGAAAGCCTAAGCACACAGAACTTTAAACTTCTTGTCTTTCCTTTAGTCTCTTCGTAGTATTTTTATGAAAAAGTTAATTCAAATTTTAAGAACTGTGCTAGGATGAAGTAGCAAAACATTTGGTTCTGAAAATGTCAATATGACATATTTGGACATTTTCTGTGTTCATTTTTTTTAAACAAACAAAACAAAACATTGAAATTTATACTGGCTTTGCCAAAAATGTCAGTTCCATCAAAATGACATTTTGCAATGAGAAACTGTTTTACACTTCCCTCCCCCCCATCCCTTTTGCTGACTGTAGCACTGAACTCTTCGAGAAAAAGCAGCAGCCTGGGCTATCCTGAGAGCCAACACTTCGTGTGCACGCAGGAGCCTTTGCATATGCAAAACCACCTTTGGTTTTTGGGTGCTGGCATGGCAACCAACATGTCAGGAAAACTCAGCCCCTGCTCGGGAAGCCTTTGCCTTCAGTTTCCTTGGGCTGAGCGAGCTTGAGGCCAGCTCAGGAAATAAATCCAAGCATCTGCTAACTTGGCCATCTGGACCAGCCGTCCTGGGAGGGAGATGCAGCTGGTTACATCCATGCTGCTGGATCCGGTTCTGGTGCCAGCTGGGCCCTGCTGCTGCCCTTTGATAAAGCCATCGTGGCTGTGGACCCTCGGGGAGGGCCAAATCCACGCTTGCCCCGGGCGACCTGGCAGGAGGCTGTGAGAAAGGAGAGCTCGGGGCAATCATTAACACGGGGCGTGCTGCAGAGCCCAGGCTGCAGCCCATCGGAGGCAGTGAAGCATGCTTCCCATGGGAACTCTTAGTCCTGGCTGACTTGAGGCAGGCCCAATTAGAGCAGGCAATAAATACACTTAGCATGCTCAGGAAAATACATCTAAAGCTGTTTATACACATTCCTTTGGACCAGGCAGCAACACAAATGTCCTTACAGCTGTTCAGTCCTTCCCTTTTCCCCCTTCTCTCTCTCTTTCTGGGCTGCTTCTGTGCTGCTGGCCTCACCTAACCCTGCCTGCCTTTCCTCCTCTCCAGCCCCAAGTCCAGCAGGTCCTGTGTTCCACCAATTCCTGGATTCCTCAGCTTTCTGCAGAGCCCAGCTCTTGGGTTTCTTCTGCCTCCCCCCGAGGCTTCGGTAAGGAAAGCCAAGAGGAAAAAGCCTCGCACGTTGCCTTATCACTGAGGAGGAGCTGATACCTGGGACCAAATCCCTTTCCTCACCTCCGGCCACTTTCGTCACCAGGTTGGGGCTTTGCGCACCCCGGGACTAATGGGCCATTAAAACCAGAGCCGCAGGGGACCTCTGCCTAACGGGGATGATCCCAGGTGATGGGGCTGTTTGCAGAGAACACAAAACCCCGATCTTACCCCCCAGACCACTGCCCTACCCACAGATAAGACTCCTGATACGATCTCTCCATCCCGTGATTCACCAAGTCAGCTCCACGGCACTTTTCCCGTTTTCCAGGTGGGGGACTGAGCCTTTTGTAAGAAAATTCCAACTGAACGTGGTTATGCAGCGTGAAGAGGGTTTGATCCTGACCCTAAACCTTCCCACCGTGTTCCACAGTGGTTCAAAACTTTGTTTCACCCAAAACCAAAGGCTGCAATTTCAAGGGTTGGACTTGATGATCTCTGAGGTCCCTTCCAACCCAGCCAATTCTATGATTCTATGAATTTGGAAGAACTCAAGATCGGAAAGGTTTTCTCTTCAAAGCCAGTAGGAAAGCTGAATACGACTAAATTCTGTGTGGAAAAAAATTTAAATTTTTCTTTTCAAATCTGGTCAAGACTGGTTGAACATTTTTATATTTTATATTACTCCACGTTTTATAAAGTTATTTCGGGAGAAAAAAAAACAGCACTTCTCATCCTAAAAATGTTCCAAGGTATTTGGGATTTGAAGAGAACTGAATTCTCCAAAGGAAAACCCACTCTTCCCACATTTCATATCAATGTTGTGCATGGTGCAAGGGTGAAGCACAGAGCACCCCAAGGCTCACACAAACCAAAACCAACTCACGTGTCCCCTTCCCAGTCCAGTTACAGGGACACAAACACATGAGATGTAGGAGGATGTAGGAATCTGAAGACCTGCTGGTCAGAGCTATTTCAGAGAATCACCCAACAACCTTGTTTGGGAAAGACCTTCCAGATCATTCTGAGCATCAACCTAATACTGACAAGTCCTGAACTAAACCACATCCCTGAGTTCTATGTCTAAATGACTCTTAAAAACTTTCAGGGCCTTCAGTGCTGCCCTGGGGAGCCTGTGCAATGCCTGATAACCCTTTTGGCACAGTCATCCTTTTCTGGGTTATTGCCCATCCTTTTCTGGGTTATTATATTGTTATATTCTGGGATATGGCTTTTTCCTCCTTGGTGCAGTCTGTGGCTCTGGGGTCTGCTCTTCCCAGCTTATCAGACTGTAGCTGTCCCACCTTCTCCCTCCACCTCTGCTGCTCCCTGCTGAACCCTGAAGTTACCAACCAGCAAAGAGGGTGGTCAAACACAAAGAGATGTGGTGAGAAATGCCCCTTTCCCTTATCCTCTTACTGCTTCAGCTGGTGTTCTGCATCCTCCTGCTTCCCCGTGCAGGACCAGCTTGTATGGGGCTGGGACAAAGAAAGGATGGAGCAGGAGTGGCACCTATCCCTCTACTTCTCCCATTGGCTCTGTAATCATCAGTGTCTTGGAGTCAAGAGGTCCTGGAGGCCAGAAGACAGCTGATGTCCCCTCTGGGGACAACAAGAAGTGGCCAAGAAGCCACACAGCACCTACACAGCTGGGAAGCAGCAGGTATTTCCTCCTGGAGGTTTGCACTCTCAGAGTGAGCCAGGCAAGAGGGAGATTTGTCCCCACAGCCAGCAGGTATGGGCAAGGCTCTCTGCTTTCTAAAGCTTTCTCCTGCCACTTCAGCTGCTCCCAGGACAAGCCCGTGGCCAGGTGACTGGGGACACTTGCCAACCAAGCTCAGAGGAAGCCACTTGGTGCTGAGCCCACAGAGGTGCTGAGCCCACAGCTCCAAGGTTTTGCAAAGAGGCCTCTGCCAAGCTCGAGGAGGTTGAGTGCATCTGCCTAAAAAACACACACACACACACACAGAGGCAATGCTCAGCTAGGAAAATATTTGCTTGGAATATTTTGAAGCCTGATTCCAGTGACCTCAGTGGCTTTTTGAGCGTGTGTCACCGATGGAGCAGCTCCAGGCTTTATCTGATCAGCCCTCTCCACCTTCCTTCACGCTTGTAGAGCAGAGCAGAGGTTCATGAGCTGGATGTGATGCAATGCCTCACTTTCTGCTCCATAAAGTAGGAAATCCACTGCATGGATCAAGTCAAAGACGTCTTTGTTTATGGCTGGAAGGGGTAACAGTGGACAAGGATTTGATAGGAGGGGGAGGCAGGGCCAGATGTGCTTGGATGAGCAAAAAAGGGCAATGCTGTGGTCAAAATGCAAGACTAAGAACCTGTGTGCAGTATTTGGCTTTGTCACAGCTTTCTGCACATCTCAAGAGGAAGGGATGTGAGAACCACAGGGCTGGGAGGATTCCCTCTCCCTTCAGCCATTGTCTCCCAGACACAAAGGAGTAAAGGCTGGATATGCCTTACATGCCCACAGCTGGTGTCCTCTGGAAGAAAGAAATGGCAAGTAGATCAAGGTCTTTCCTGAGAAGAATTGAAACCATCCAATTCCACCTGTCTTCCAAATAAACAATCACCCCTTCTGAAACAAAGTGTGAAGGCCATCCAGCTGATCAGACAAGCCAGGAGACACCAGCAGGAAAAGAGGTCATTTTAGTATGTGCCAAGTGAACCAGCAATGTGGGACAATGTGTTCTAAGGCAGGGGCAAGAGGTAACCAACACTGGCCAGGAAAGGAGATCAGAGAATCAAATGGTTTGGGTTGGAAAGGACCCTAAAGTTCATCCAGTTCCAACCCCCCTGCATGGGCAGGGACCCCTCCCACAGCCCAGGGTGCTCCAAGCCCCATCCAACCTGACCTTGGACACTGCCAGGGTCTCACCACCCTCACAGGGAAGAATTTCTTACTGGCATCTAACCTAAATCTATCCTCTTCCAGTTTAAAGCCATTACCCCTTGTCATATCGTGAAATGCCCTTTTAAAAAGCCCCTCCCCAGCTTTCCTACAGACCCTTTCAGGTACTGGAAGGCTGCTATAAGGTATCCCTGGAGCATTCTCTTCTCAAGGCTAAAAAAACCCAACTTCTTTAGCCTTTAGTATTCACAGGAGAGGTGCTCCAGCCCTCTGAGCATCCCTGTGCTCTCCTCTGGATTTGCTCCAACGGCTCCACATCTTTCTTGTGTTGGGGGATCCAGACCTGGACACAGAACTGCAGGGGAGGTGTCATGAAAGCAAAGCAGAAAGGGACCTGCTGGCCATGCTTCCTTTGATGCAGCCCAGGATACAGCTGATTTTCCAGCCTGGAAACACCCATTGCTGGCTCATGTTGAGCTTCTCATCAGCCAACACCCCCAAGTCCTCCTCCTCAGGGCTGCTCTCAATCCCTTCTCCACCCAAACTCTATTTGTGCTTGGGATGACCCCAACACAGCTGCATTTTGGCCTTATTGAACTTGATGAGCTTGGCATGGGCTCACCTCTCCAGCCTCTCCAGGTCCCTCTGGATGGAATCCTTTCCCTCCAGCGTGTCAACCACACCACACAGTTTGGTGTCACCAGCAAACCTGCTGAGGGTGCACTCGATAGCACTGGTCCCAGTGCCAACACCTAAGGAACAGCACCCACCACTGGTTTCCATTTGGACATGGAGCCATTGCCCCCAGCTCTGAGGGCAACCATCAATCCAATTCCTTATCCACTGAGTGGTCCATCCATCCAGTCCCTATCTTTCCACTTTAGAGACCAGGTGGCAATGTGTGTCCCAACAAGCTTTACAGTCATCCTGCAGGAGCACCTTTGGGACAGGAAAACCCTTCAGTCAGTGAGAGCAAGCAAAGAGCAGTCTTGCTGGAAACCTGGGCATCCAGTGAAATCTGAGTATTGAGTGATAAGTGCCTTTCCTTGAAAAATTCAATAATTTATTTTGAGGGACAACCTAAAAAGCCATAAAGTGAGTGACCTTCAATGCCTGAAAACATATCTTTCATTTTCCAATGGGACCTGTGCATTCCCATGGAAAAAAAGTAAAGGGAAATGAATATTTTGTCACTCGTATCAACATTTTCCAGGGAGGAGGGAGAGGAGAAGGGGAAACATTATTTTGAAGAAGGTTTAGTGACTGGCAGAGCTCTTCAATAAATAGATCAGGGCAGAGAGCAGGACTCAGCCCACATGGCAGAACTGCTGGTCCTTGAAAGGCTGATAGAGATCTTGTTGGCTGAATTTCCCCCTGTGGTTGACAGAGCATTAGCTAAAGACAGGATACAGGCAACCAGTCCTGCTGGGAATGACTGGATGCCAAACCAGTGGCTGGCAAGATCTCTAAAGCCTTCAGGAAAATACTCACATAGAGACCTGACCAGCAGAGGATTTTGCTGGGGAGCTGTAGCCTTTCAGCCTAGCCACATGCCCTGACACCAGTTTGCTCTCAAGGAGTGAGAAAAGTAATAAATAATGCCCCCCAAAATTAACTATATAGATATTTAAAAAAAAAAAAATAAAAAAAAGGATGTTCTGCTCTGCAAATATTTCCAAGGTGGCTCTAACCTTGCTCCAAAGAGGCAAATCCAACATTAAACAGCCAGAGAATAAATCAGCTGCAGGGACTGGCAAGAGGCTGAGAATCTAAATTACAGCAAGGTCAAGAGGAAGCAGGGGGCTGCTCAGAGGGAGCCAGAATGAGAAATTCAAGCACATCTGGTAGGTGCAAAGCAATGCCCTTTGTGCAGCCTCAGCCCCCAGAGCACCCAGAGCCCAGCAGAGGGAACAACATGCACAGAGACAGCTTCAGGGAGGTCCTGCCCAAGGGAAATCTGCCTGCAAGAGGGTAGAGGGAGGGAAAGAAAAGAAAAAAAAATCATAAAAAAAGCAGGTGGATAAACGAGCAGCAGCAGCACCAAGAGGGTGCAGCTGGTCTGGAGCTGCTCCCTCCACTGGCTCAGGGGATGCTCCAGAGCTGCTCCTGGCACCTTTCCTTGGTGTGGTTGGGAATCCCTGGCATATCCCAGCCCCACCACAGACCCCAGATGAAAGCACTGGGGGGTTCTCATGTGTGGTCCTGGCATAAGGGACAAGGTGCTTTGGCAGCCCTCTGCTTCCCAGGGACCTAAAAATCCAGGTGGGGCATCCTAAAAGCTCCCCCAAATGTCTGTGGGGAGCAGGTAGGACTGAGAGAGGAGGGGGAAATCCAAATGGATCTCTGAAGAAGATAAAGGAATAGCATAAAGTTGATTTTCCTGTTGATTTGGAGAGAATTGCATCCTTTGGATGCAGCAAAAAAACCCAATATTTATAAGAAAACATCCATAAAAAGGGTGTAGGCCCTGAACACACACAGAGGGAAGACATGGAAAGCAAGCAAGAAGCTGCTTACCATGGGGACCAGGGCAAAAAGTAGGAAAAATAAAAATAGAAGAAGTTTTGTTGGAGACAAAGGTGAATATTTTGGGGCACTGTGATTTACCCTTAAATTGAGATGATCCCAGACCAATCCCATGACTTCTGCCTGGGTTTAGACTCTACTTTGTCATGACATAATAAAAGATAAATAGAGCCACTGATCCTGGCTATGGGAATGTTACCTTCACTTGGTAGTACTTCCTTAATATTTGAACGCTTCACAATATAAGTTCCTTCATTTTTCACTACTTGCTTATGGGTTTTTTTTGTTGTTTTGCTGTTATTTATCTCTTAGCACCCTATCTGAAGAGATTATCATCTGTAATTTAATGCAAAAGAATGCAGGAAGGGAAATAAGCTTTGAGGAGGACATGGACAGGACAGGGAAAAAAAAAAAAAAGAGAATAATAATATTTATTCAAGATAGATCAAATCTGGAGTTCTGCTTCCTACAGGTTGTACCTGGCAGTGGCAAGGAAGGTGCAGAAAACATTGCAGATGGCAACTTGTGTGCAACCAAGCCTGGGGAAAGTTTTTTTCCTAAATCTTTGATGTTTTGTGGGATCTTTGATCCCACTGCTCCCAAATGCAGGTCTTGGTAAAGTGACAAGATTCTGTCACCCAGCAGGGACCAACACCAGGAATGGATCCTTTCTTGTCAGCTCCTCAGCCCAGACTTGAATGAGTTATTCTCACCAGGTTGAGAATAATGTGTCTACTTAAATATATAGAAACATATAGAAAAAATATCTATGTATATCTACGTATAATATAAAAATAGCAATATATAATATAGATATTATTTAAATACTAACCTATGAAGATTAGATGACCTTTTCATTCAGCTCACACTGCTGACCTCCTCTTAGCCCATCCTCTACCTTAGACTCAGGTGATCCCATTGCTCAAAGGTTTGGGGGAAGAAGTGGAGCTGCCACTTCCCCCCCAGAGGAGCAGGGAGGGAGGATGAGGCTCTCAGCATCTCCAGGACCAAGCCAGTCAGGGTCAGAGCCCAGCTTGGAAAACTGATGAAGAAGCATCCCTAAGTTTTCCAGAGTGGATTTAAAGCTGGCTGTGGATGCAGTGACTCAGGTTGTGATCCTCAAAGCTATTTGGGCACTGGATCCCCCAGCCAGGCCAAACCAAGGACCTGGATTCCAGTGCAAGGTTTTTCTATCTAGACAGGAATGGACAGGATAAGGCTGAGGTTTTGCAGCACTAAGAAAGCCAAGGAGCCTTTCTGGGATGATGGGAAGATAGAGGTAAATGTGGAAATTGATAAAAGACCAACTCAGTCAATAGATTTGACCTAAGGTAGGATGGTGGGTGCTTCTTGGGGATGGGAAGAGTCATTAAAATATACAAGCAATGGAAATATTTTAATGCCAGGTGGTTATCACCTCATGGAGTCACATAGATGACTTGGCTAATGTGGAATTCCCTGTGGAATATTGCAGCTTCAAGCAGTTTCATGAAGAAGCTTTTCTTGGGGAAAAGAGAGGCTGAGTGATGCAGTTGGGTTGGTGTTTTGGGCATTGGCCACACTTCAAATCCCTGCTCTGCCTGATTCAGAATGAGCTCAAAACCTTGTGCAAGCAGAGAAAAAAATGAGGCTGGGTGGTGAGGGCTTAAAAACACACCATCAGAATTTTTAAAATTAAAAAAAAAATATGGTTTTTGGGGGTTTTTGTTTGGTTGGTTTTCGTTTGTTTTTTAAAAAGGGCGAAATTCATGAAACTTAACACTTCCCATGAAGACTTCTGGCACAGTTGGACACCCCCTGAGTCCTCCCAACCACCACCATTTCAGCCTAATATTTTTGGCTGGTTCTAATAATGATCCAGCATTACATTTTTATACACTCATACACCTAGCACATAGACATGAAGGCTCAGTAATCACCCCAGGGTCAGGGAGAGAAGTGTTGCTAAGACCTGAGCTGCTCCACAAGACAAAACCAAGTCTGAGAAGCATTTTTTAACCCTTTTTCCTCCCCTTCCCAGGAGCACCAGGAGCTGGGGACACTGCAGATGGCAGCCCCATGCCCTGGGCTGGCTCAGCCCCTGCCTGCACATTTCTGAATTTCTCTGGTGCCCTCCTCAGGTTTTCCAGAATTTCACCTTCCTCCAGACAACACCAGGATGCTTTTTCCCTCCTGTCCCACTGCCAGGTGTCCAGCACCCTTTTGGGAAGGTAAGAATTGGTCCTTCCAGCACCCAACAAAGAGCCCAAGGAACCTGAGATGCCACTGGAAGGTGATGTCCTCAAGGATGAAATTCCTTGTGAAGAGCTTCAGGGATTGTGCACAACCCTGGAAAAGGTTCCCTGCCTCCAGTCCCAGGGTCACCCAAGGGCACTCAGTGCCCAGCAGGATGAGTCCAGCATCCCTTGGGATCAACCCATGGCTTTAGGAAGCATTAGCTGAGCCCAAAGGTGTTGATAAAGTTTCAGTTGGGTTTCCTATGCCACACACCCCCCAAGACAGAACCTCCTGAGGAAGAGGAGTAGAGGAAGGGGTTTTCTTTGCAAATAATGAGCTGGTTAAAGTTGAGAGCCACCCAGCCCTCCTTTTAACCCTCCCACATCAGGGCCAGCTAAATCAACCACTTCTAGGAAATTATTTTTTTTGAAAAACTGACAGACACACACTGTAGGGAGAGAAAAATCTCTTTTCTTTTTCCCACAAGAATCTGTCCTTGATTAGAGGAGAAACATGGCAATGGGGAAAGAAGGGGCTATTGAGCAGCGAGCTCTGAAGAACAAATAAAAAGAAGGGAAAAAAAAATAAAAAGAAATATTTGTTCAGGGTGTGATAAAGACACATCCAAAGAGCATGGAGACAATTGGAAATTATGCCTATTGAAGCAGAGGCTTTTGCTGCTCAGGGTGAGGAACCAAAGGGCAAGTCCCAGGGAGGCAGGAGGGTGGGGTGGCCACCCCTGGGTGGCCAGTGACAGGCAGGCTCTGTGTGACCTCTCTGAAAATCCTTCCAGGGGGCTACCACATACTGTGGGGGGCATAAGGTGATCTCCAGACATGGAAACTCCTGGTGAAGATGTCCTTCAGGAGGCAAGGGGAGGAGAGAGTGTAATGAAAGCAGCCTGTTTGCCAAGCAGATGCTTCCCAACCCCCCCCAAAACCCCAAAAAAAAAAAAAAAAAAAAAAAAAAAATTAAAAATAGGTGGCTCTGGTGTATGGCAGGAGATGTGAAAGGATGGGGGAAGAATGCTGTTGGTCACAATGTCATATAATAAAAGAAAGGACTCCATATGCATTGAATCCAAAGCACCCAGAGGCTTGAGGGAAGGTCAGGGATCCACAGCCCTCCAGCTTCCTAATTTCATCCAGGTCTGGGCCCCCCAGTTTAAGAGAGACAGGGACTTGAGAGAGTCCAATGGAGGGTTCTGAGGATGCTGAAGGGACTGGAACACCTGCTGGAAGGAAGGAAGGAAAGCTGAGAGACCTGGGGCTTTCCAGTCTGGAAAGAAGACTGAGAGGGATCTAATTAAAGTGTAGAAATATACAAGGGCTGAGCTTCCAGAAAAAAGGGACAACATCTTCTCACTTGTGCCCTGTGATAGGATGAGGGGCAATGGATGGAAGAGAAAGCACAGGGGGTTCCATCTCAACATGAGACAGAATTTCTTTACTGTGAGGGTAACAGAGCCCTGGAACAGGTTCCCCAGAGAGGTTGTGGAGTCTCCTTCCCCGGAGACCTTCAAGACCCCTCTGGATGCATTTCTGAGCCACCTGCCCTAAATTTGGTTTTGCTCTGGATTTCTCATTTTTCAAGACCCATCTGGATGCATTTCAGAGTCACCTGCCCTAGATTTTGGTTTTGGAGCTGGTGGTCTTCAGAGGTGCCTTCCAAGGCCTGACATTCTGTTATTCTGGGGTATTGCAGACCAGACCTTTTCCCAGCTGGTTCTGAGCTACCTCTGGTTAAGAAGCATTTATCATCTGCCTTAGACTGACCTGGCCAGAGTGTGAATCAGATTTATTAACCCTTGCAGTCAGAGATCAATAAACAGCTTCCCCTGGAGTGGGCAAACTGCCTGGAATACAAACCCATGAAATACAAACCCACCACCAATCTGCTCTTCCCCTGTCCAGGGAGAGAGAGGAGGTTCCAATTCCCCAACAGGCAGCAATTTCTAATTCCTAGAGCATTTCAAAGCCAACTGTAATATTCCCATCTCATTACAAGGCCCTGGCTTTCTGCCATGGGGAGTATGGCTGTTAACAACATGATACATTTCTAGGGTCATTTGGAACCTGTCCATACGTGCACCCTTCCCATCTCCTGTGCTGATTGGATTTTGGTCACTCATTCTTGGCCCTTTAGAAAGAGCAAGGTAAATCAGCAAGATTTTTCTGCAGGAGAAGAAAGAGAAGATGATGGGGACAAAACCATCACTGCGTTTCAGCTCTCTGATCTGCTCAGGGAGAATGGAGAGGCAAGGTTAAAAGTGGGGAAATAAAAATGATGGAAATCTGCAGTTTGAGATTTTTTTTTAAATTGAAACTCTGAAGGGAGAAAGGGTGAAGGTTTACTAAAAAAAAAACAACAACAATAAAAAAAAAACCTAACCATTTTTCAGACAGAAGTCAAAAATACAGGGTTAGCTTTTTTGGTCTAGTAGGTAAAATGCTGATAAAGTGAGGAGAAGAAAGATGCCCTAAAAAAAAAGGGGCCACAGGTTCTTTCACATTAGTCCCAGTGAGAAGTTCCCCTTGACTTCAAAACAGACACAAATATGAGATTTTTTTTCTCTGAATTCACACTGCATTTTGAGATTTCCTAGCCATAGCTTAAAAAAAAAAAAAAAATTAAAAAATGGTGAAGCTCCTGGCTTAAGAAATCCCTGAGCTTCAAACCTCTAGAGCCTGGAGACCTTCTTATCCTCTGGGCATTTGCTTTTGGTGATGGGCTCCATGTGGACCTTGGCACCAAGTCATCCCTAATTTATTTCCCAATCCTTTCCTACACGTCATTATTCTCATGGATTCTGTTCATTCTCTTGTCATTATTCTCCCATAATTCTGTTTACAAACCCTCCTGGCTGACTCCGAGGTCCTTATCCCATCTCCCTCTCCTCAGTGTGATAAACTCTATTTTGGAGAAGAGCTTGCACAGGTGTAAACCACCAGGAATAGGTCCCTCTTATTTATTTTTCAGAGGCTCTTCTGGGGGGTGGGACAACATAAGGAAAAGCCTCCCTGGTGATCAGATCAAAGCTTTTGGCAGTCAGTGTTTTAAAACATCTTCGAGCCATGGCTAGAGCTTGGCAGGGAAGACTTTCTCTTTCTCATAAAAATTTTTGAAATTTCAATTGAAGTCCCTCTCCACATCAGAAAGCAAGCTGGAAGGAAATCTTAAAAATGTCCACAGACCACCAGGCAAAAAAACAAAAGCAAATTAAAGTAAAAATTGGTACAGATAAAAATATTTTTAAAGATTTGATTTGGACCTTTTCTTCCCTCTTTTGTTTCATCTCTTTTCTAGTAAAAATGAGGATAAATTTTAAAATGAGATGTTATTTCCATGTAAAAAAAAAAAAACAAACCCCCAAACCATTAAAAAAACAAAAACCAAAACGGTTTTATAAGATTGCAACCTTTCTGCAAGCTGGAAAATCTGTTAAAACCATCCCCTCTCCCACAAACAATTTCAGTTTTAATATATTTGCCTTCTGTGGAAAAAAAAAAAAAAACCAACAACATTTTCCAACAAGCTCTAGCAATGACTTTGTGTTTTTGGAATGGTTTTCAAGGTGAGAGATGCACCAAACCAAACTTCTGACCCTGACAGGTTGGAGCTGAGGATGTTGCTCAGCCCAGAGAAAGTGATGAACCCAAGAGTGTTGATTGGAAAAGAGAAAGGGTCTGACCTGAACCTGGGCCAGCAAGGGAGGAACACCCCATCCTGTCCTGAAACTGTCTGGTTCTGCTATAGAACGTGCCAGCCAACAAGGAACAGAGCCAAAAATGTCCTCTTGACCCTCAGCAAGCATCAGGATGAGCAGGGGCTCAGAGGAGAGCAGGAGATGTGGTCCTTGCCCTGACTCCAGCTGCAGTGGACTCTTCCAGGAGATAAATACTGATGCTTTCTAGCAATTTTCCCCCCCGCTTTTCCAGCTTTTATTTATCCGTGTTCAGTTCTCAACAGGACATCTGACACTTCATAAATTCTAAAAATTGATCCGTTTTGGGGCGTAAGGGTTGGGGGAAAGAAAATGGTCAGCAGATAGCGTGCAAGGCAGCTGCAGAGCTGATGGAAGGGGGAGGTTGCCAAATAGCTGCTGAGGGATGGGACAGTGGTGTGGCAGTCATTTCTCCTTCAGCAAAGCTGGCAAACAGAGACAGAACAGATCCAGACTTGCACTTGAGGGCTTCCAGGATTCATTGGCCCTGAGATCTCCTGCCAGAAATAGAGGGAGACGTTCTGGAAACCACATCTGCGTCAAAAGGCCATTTCTGCACCACCTTGGCTCTGCTGCCTCCCTCTCTTCCTTTCCACTGCCCCCTCCTCTGCCAAAGACCTTCACCCACCTCCTTGTCATTGCTGGGGGGATCCCCATGTGCCCCACGATACCACCAGAAGTGGCTGGGATCCAAGCACCAATCAATGTAAAATTTTTCGGGCCATTTGACATGGAAGCTCAGGTTCTGGGATTGTAGCAGCTCCCCTTGGCCATTAAAAATAATCAGGATTTTTGGGGTGAGGAGTAGAGAGCTCAGTCAACTGCTGACCCCACTGGAAAAAGGTCTGTATGGAAGAGAAAGCATCTGAAAGAGGCATTTGGCAAAAAAGTTGAATTTGCTGGGGTCATTTTGTATGTTGCCTGCTCAGTGGAGACCACAATGAAAACAGGAGAGCTCCCAAACCTTGTAAGAACCTAAAAATGTCCCAGGAGTGCAGCATTTTGAGTCTGACAGGGTATGTAGGGAAGGATGTAAAGAACATGGAGAGAGATTTAGATTCTAAGAAACAGCAGTAGAGAGATCAAGCAGAAATGAGAGTCCTTGCCCCTTAGAGATAGAAGGACATGTCAGAGAACTTCCTCCTACCTTAAAAAAAAAAAAAGAAAACAAAAATTCACCCAGGGAAATGTGCCCAGTGGCAGTGAGGAAAATGTTATAAATGACTTGGAGCTTGACTCCAGCTAACCAGGGGGCAAGACAAGACATTTGATCCAGCCTGGGTTTCAGTTCCATCCATGAGATAGGAATATTGCATCTCCAGGAGATGGAGACAACAAAACCATAACTGAGAAGTCCTAAGGTGCAAGGGATGAGGACCAGATGGTGCAGATAGATAGGCTGTATAGGCTTTTCAGCCCCTTTCCCTCCAGTATCTGGATTTTAGTGCCATGGAAGCACTGCAAAGACATCATTCATTACCCAGATAACTCACAATTGCCATCTATTTCCTCTCCTTTATGATTTCTTAAGAAAAATTGCTGCCTGCATCCAGGCAAAAGAAGGACACAAAACTTTCAGCATCAAAAGAAGAGAATGATGTTTGCATTCCAGGCATTCTTGTTCTGGGTCTGAATGCCATCTAGAAGAAAGATGTGAGCAGGCATTGCAATGAGAGTGAATTTAGGATGTCCCTCCAAGCATGTCCATGTTACCTGAGCTTGTAAAGGGAAAAGACATCTCATCCCTTAAACATTTCACTCAGCCCTCACATCAAGCTGGATGAAGTAGCACAAGAACCTGAGCTCTCTCTACCCAGCTCATTGCTTAGTGGGTAACAAGAGTTAGGTGGGAAAAGAGGATTTTTCATCCTCCCAGCCCTGATTCAATAAAACCAGGGAATGAGGCTTGTACCAGCACCTTACACTGAAGCACAATACCCAGGGCTTATGGAGGGAGCACAAATTGCTTCCAAGTAAAAGCAGGAAAAGGGAGCAGGATTGCCAGCTGAGGAGCTGAGGCTCACAGAGGGGTTTAATACTTGGAGCAAAGTCCAAGGGAGATTTGGGAGTCCTGCACCCACTCCCCTCCCATCACCCTGGGAACACCAAGTGCCCTGCCAGCTCCTGCTCCCCTGCAGCCACCCTGAGAACATCTCTGCAGGTGCTGCTGGCTCTACAGACCCAGGCCAGCCCTTTCTCTAAGTGAGAAAGCATCAGGACCAAATAAATATATTGCTTTGCTCTCTGGGGGCTGGGGAGGGGAACTGAGTTGTAAATACTGCTGTTAGATAGGGAGGGATCACAAGGCCAGGTTAAAGAAGAGAAGACATTAACTAAATAACTCTTTTCTTAGAAGAGGCTGTTTTCTAAACCATGACCAGTCTGCATCCCAGCTAGATCCTTCTCCCCCAAACCTAAAAAGGACACCAGATGAACTTCATGCAGGTATTAGAGGAATCTCAGCCCTGCTGCAGAGAAAACCAAGCATTGCTTTCTGCTCTGAGGTGGCCTGTTCTAAGAACTCCTAAGCCAGAAGACCTCAGCATCCCAAAATGCCTCCTCTCTGCTGAGCATGCCAAGGCTAACAAGCCAACTTTGTGGTGACAGTGCAGGCAAGAAGCAGAGCCAAGGCTCCCTGAAAACAATGAGACAATAGTTACAGTGTCTGGAAGTACTGCACTGGAGACCTGAACTTGTGCCTGTGTTACAGATGCTGTGGACAGTCTCAGTGTATTTGGCTCAGGGCAGATGGGTTAGAAGTCAGCTGAATAGGTGAGGGTATAGATATGGATGATATAGACACAGAAAATAGATATAGAAGAGACACAGATATAGATGATATAGGTGATATATAGATATAGATGATATGTAGATATAGATGATATATATAGAGATGATATATAGATAGAGATGATATATAGATATATAGATGATAATGATATAAAGATGACAAAGATGACAAAGATGATACAGATGATAGATGATATAGATAATATAGATGATATAAAGATGATATAGATGTTACATATAGAGATGATATATATAGATGATATATAGATAGAGATGATATAGATATAGATGATATATATAGATATAGATAATATATAGATATATAGATGATAAAGGTGATATAAAGGTGATATAAAGGTGATATAAAGGTGATATAAAGGTGATATAAAGGTGATATAAAGGTGATATAAAGGTGATATAAAGGTGATATAAAGGTGATATAAAAGGTGATATAAAAGGTGATATAAAAGGTGATATAAAAGGTGATATAAAGGTGATATAAAGGCGATATAAAGGCGATATAAAGGCGATATAAAGGCGATATAAAGGCGACAAAGATGACAAAGATGACAAAGATGACAAAGATGACAAAGATGACATAAAGATGACATAAAGATGACATAAAGATGACATAAAGATGACATAAAGATGACATAAAGATGATATAGATGATATAGATGATATAGATGATATAGATGATATAGATGATATAGATGATATAGATGATATAGATGATATAGATGATATAGATGATATGGATGATATAGATGATATGGATGATATAGATGATATAGATGATATAGATGATATAAAGATGATATAGATGATATATAGATGATACAGATGATATGATATAGATGATACAGATGATATGATATAGATGATATAGATGATATAGATACAGTCAGACAGCCTAGTGAGGTCTTCCTGGCTTTCAAGTCCATTAACTTAGAGGAACATACTTAGAGGTATAAAGAAACTGAAGAGAATATAATGCTTCCTATTCCATCTCTCCTAATGGAATGTGTTTAGGACAATATTAGTCCATACAAGATGCTTCCCTGTGCCTTGTGTCTTGAATTATCCCTGAGAGACTCAGTCTGGATGAGTACAGATAACAGCAGTTGAGAAAAGGAGAGTGTTAAGGTTATTTTGAAGAGTGTAGCATAAAACTTCATATTTCCTGCTTTCAAGAAGTTTTGAACTTGCATTAATTTTTCACATCCTGCTGAGGACTAACCCTCTATGCATTCTGGAACAATAAGAGACACCATTAGGCAATGTTAACTTTGGGCTGGAGCTTTTGGCATAAGATGCTGCATGCTCTAATCTATTTGCAAATAAAAAGCCAACGCTTTGCACACTTCAGTGAAAAGCCAGAGGCAGCCTACCCCACTAGAAAGGTCACCAGATTAGGGCTCAAGGGAACTCTTCGAAGTCCTGCCACTGATTTACTGCTCAATCTTGGCCAAGTCATCTCTTTTCTTTGTGCCTCTAGTTTTCCTCCCATTCTTTGGGGTTTCTATTCAGGCTGTGAGTTCTTTAGGGCAGGAGCAGCCCTCTCATTACATGCTGGTAATGTGCCTGGCACAGCAGGTGCCCCCCTCCTAACTGGGGTATGGCTACTGGATGCTATTGCAACAAAAAAAGAATTGAGAGCCTTAAAAGAGCTCTTCACAATTAAGAGTTTGGCTTTCACTCCCAGGTTTTTCAGTCTTTCTTGCTCGCTTCCTCAGCTTAAAGTTTTTTCAGAAGAGGCACCAGCCACCAGCTGAGTCAGTTCCCAATCAAAGGGTTAAAATAGCCAAATCCCTGAGATAAAGAGGAGAAAGGTGTAAGAGAAACTCAGATCATATGGCAAACTAGGTACTAGTTAATCAGTAGTACTCAAAGGTGAAGGCCAGAAGGAGGAGCCAGGAATCATTGCACAAGTTAAGCAAAGTTTAGCAAACAGCAAACTTGATAAAGCAAAGCTTTAACTGTTTTCTGTGAAAAGTTTCACCTTTCCTCTAACCTGGATCTGGAATAGGGACCACGTACACCCATCTTCTCCCTGCCTGACTCATGCACTAAAGGGTTCAGTGGAAGTTTTGAGAGCAACCCATGGACAATCCCTCTTTATTGCCCTGACAGTTCATATACTACATGTTAAGGAAAATTCTCCTATTCACTGGACTCTCAATTCCAACTTTTTCTGGTAAAAGGGCTTGTGGGCAGTTTACTTTCTGTCCAATGATTTCATTGCAAAGGATTTTTCTCCTCTGCTGAGCTTGCCATGTGCAAGCTCTCCTTCCTCTTGGTTCCCTACTCTTGTTTCCCAGTTTCTGGAAATAATTTGTGGTTTGGAAATGGAAATGCCCTTGTAGGCTTCAAAGAGCTTAAAGCCTGTCATACCAGATCAGTTCATTGGAATTGGATCCATTTAATCTGCTCTCCTTTTTTTCAGCCATGACCAATACCTGGGACTTGAGATGAAAACACAGCTTCAGAGTGGCAAGAGGACACTTCAGCATTAGGCAGAGTCCCCTCTCTGAATGAGTGAGAAGTTTCCCACTTCCACCTTGAACTGCTCCACATTTTCTGGGAGGGTTCCCCAAGGAAGCAGCTAAAGGGGCAGAAACCCCCCAGCAAGATAAAGAGACTTCAGGGGGTCAAAGTACATCGACAGATATCAAAAGAGGCCTTCCCAAAACACAGCACAAGAAACACAACTCAACCCCTTCCAGAGCTGGCTTGGCTTGCTTCCCTTCTTCAAAGAAGTTGGCAAACAAATCTTTATTGTAAGAGACAGAACAGAAGCCGTAGGGGAGGTACTGAAATCTGGGGATAATTCACAAAATCCTGGTCTATGGTGTAGAAGGAGTCCTGGATCTATCATTTCTACTTTTGCTGGTGTTACTGCTAGATTTAAACAAGTAGCAGCAGCCAATTGATGATCACACCTCATTTCCAGCTAACATCTTCCCTGGTTCCTTTTAAATTAATGGGAAGCAGGCATAAGCTAGGACAGACATTTCTTTGCTTGCTCACTCATGTCAAGGTGGTCTTGTGCATCGTAGATGTCCTACATACTACAACAGGATTATTTCTTCAATAAAGTCCAATTTAGTAGTACAAAGATACAAGATTTGGCCTCTTAAAAGTCTGCCCCTTTCCTCAAAGTGCACCACCACCTCTTTTTGGGCCTGGCGACTCCATATATCCATCTTTTCCCCACGGGCACCCAGGAATGGCAAAGCCATTGGAGACTTGGCAGAGATCTCTCAGGCAGATCTCCTGCAACCACCTCAGCCTGAGCCAGGCTGGGATTCCTGCCTGCAGTGGGTGGAGGGAACCAGGGGCACCACTCTTGGGGTGATGGAAACTTCAACCAGAGCCCATCTGCCAGAGGAGCTGGTGGAATGTGTGGTGTTACATTGCCACCTTGTGGAGAGCTCCCTCTGGAGATAAAGATGGCCAACTAAGGAGAGGAGGGCAATTGTCTGGGCAAGAACATCCCCTGAGGTTGTGTGCCCATGGCTGGTTGGGCACTTGGGGCCTTGCTGGGACTCTATGAGCCACTAAACATTGCTGTTATCTCTCCTCCAGCTGGGGGGAAGCATGGGACCTCTCCTCCACTTGGTGAAGCATGGCAAGGGCAATGGGAATCCATGGCTTCAGTGCCTGGATTTGCAGATTTAGGATTGGAGTTGAGTATGGATGGAGCCAATGTGAAACTGGAGTCTGGTCCTAGGTCAGCCTTTAAGGGTTGAGTCTGTGTTATCACAGCTGCCATTAGCTCTGTGTGGAACAGAAGGAGAACAAAGTTCTGTGAATCCAGGCCTCCAAAACCTCGAGGAGGGAATGAAGGAAAATGTATTTCCTTTCCTTAAGTGCAGAAGAAGCCTCTGGTGCCAATGCGTTTTATATTAGTGGTGTCCCCAGAGAGGTTCAAATATACAAACCCACAGCATGCTCCTCCTGTTTCTGTGATGGAGTACAGTGTTGACAGACTGGAAGAGAATTACTGACAAGTGCTACCATGTGGACTCTTGCAAGGATGCCATGTATTGATTTCCATCTGGTGATGATGTGCACTTTTCCAATTGCATTGACACTGTTCTTTCTCCTAAGAATCTGCAGACTGAGTTTTATAGTGAAAAGGATTAGCATTGTTCATTATTTATTCAGCCCTAGAGGAGTTCTGGGGCTGGATGGGCCTTCACTATTAAATGAGGAAAAAAAACCAAAACAACAAGCAGGGGCAAAAAAAAAAAAAAAAAGAAATCACAGGTCCCTGCCCTAAGGCTCTTAGCGAGAGAAATGAAATACAGCAGAGGAAGGCAGGCAAACCATGAGAAAATGGGTTCCATGGGTGATAACTCATGTGTGTGGCACATGGATGACTCTTCATTGCCTGTGCATCATGTTGGAGAACATTGATGGCCAGGGAAGAGGTAAAATACATCCAACACTGCTTAGAGGGAGTAACATCTCCTCCTCCGAGCTTCTCCACTGCCAGCCCTGTCCTCCACTGCATGTCTGGAAGTAAACAAGCAAAACCCTCAGATCTGTAGAACCTGGCAGATCACACTTACAAGTATCCGAAGTGTGGGCTGAAGTTTTGAAGGCTCTGAGAGAGGAACAGTCTTTGATTTCAAAGAAACCTGATACCTCCTCAAAGAAGGGGTCACATTCTTTGAAATGCGAGATATGGACAACTCTGGAGGTGCTGGCCAACAACAACAGGACATGAATGCCAGCATCTCCTGCTGAGAATAGAGGCAGTAAATTTGAGCTCCAGAGGTTTGGGATGGGACTTCTGCTAAATCCAAGTCACCGGGAAATTCAATGTCTCTAAGAAATAAGCCTACAGGGATGGGAAATTGCCATGGTACTCAGAAGAAGCAGCTGGCTTTGGACAAAGATCTGTCTTGATAAAGGCAATAGTACTAGGAGAATGTATTTGCTTTTCTCCAAGACATGTAATTTGGTATCTCACAAGATCTTAGTTAAGAACCAAGAATTTTGCACTGTGTGGAAGTAGTAAGGTATGTGTTAGACTTACAAAGCTGCAATAATGACAATTTTCAACACATAGGTATTAATCAGGAGGCATTATAATGAAAGGAACCATAATTAGTAAGATGCTTTTGTAAAATTAGTCCAATAATATTTAGCATTTTCAGCAATAATCAATAAATAATACAAAACCTGTGGCTGTTGAATTTGCAACCAGGGTATAAATTACTGAGATAGTAAAGAAGAAAGCAGACAAGACTCTACATTCAGGATGGAAACCTCTGTCTTGCAAAGCCACACGTAGAGAACATCAAAATTAACCACCTCAGTATGAGCAGTGCTTGATGGCTAATGCTCAGTGTATTAAAAAAAAGGATTATCAAGTAGAAACAGGGAAGTTGTTTTGTCCCTGGGTTGGCCACTATTAAAGTCATTAGAAGAATGATATCTTCAGCCTTGGCATCCCCAATTCAAGAGGGACACAGAGGTCCAAGAGTTGAAACTAAAGGCACAAAAATGATCTTGCAAGAGAAAACAAGTCTTGCAGTGTGATGAGGACAAGCCTTTAATCTACTGAGATAAATCAAAACGTGACTGGATGTTTTTCTGTGGAAGTATTTTGCATGGAAAAGATGCCTTACAGACTTCTCAAATCTTTCAACCGAAGACGTAAAAAGATTTGAGTAATTCAGGCTGAGGTTTGATGATGCAGCTGTGACCTGAGTTCCTTCTTAATATTAAAGATGTAATGGAATCATAAACCACTTGGAGTTTGTCAGAGGCAAATGGACATTGTCACACTGACACATGTGATTACATGGAATACTCCTGTTTAAGAACATGACAATTATTTCAGTGACGTTGATGGTAAATCATCATTTTAAAGTAACCTGCTCTTGGATCAATGGACTTCAGAAACCATTCACTCAATTGCAGTTCCTATAAAAATGTCAGCAACCTAACTATATACCTGAAGAGAAAAATAGAGGCTCCCCACAGTCTGTTCTCACCCAGGGATCAAAGCAGCCTCCAGTAGATATAATGGGATATTAGGAAAAAGAAAAAAAACTGCACATCTTTAAATCAAAGGGGTAAAAGTCACTTATGGAGCGTGAGCATGGACACCTCTATTACTCCAGGCTTAATCTTCTCCTGAAAAGTCCTCCTTGGCTGCCAAACTTCCCCTTGTGAGCTTAGGTACCCTCAAAAACACTAAAACAGTGTCTGCCTGCAGAACCAGCCCTGAGGGATGGGAACTCTCCTCTGTTTGAACCAATGATCAGCCAAAACCTCAAGGCACTCATCTCCATGGCAGTTGGTGGTTTCTTATGATTATCCCAGCAATAAATTTCAGTTTTGCATGATTCCCTCAGTTCTTAACCTGCTTCTTAAGCTCCCCAAGCCCTTCCTGGTCTCTTCCACCATTGCTGAGCCTTCAGCTCTCTCTGGATAATCTCTACAGGAGAGTTCCACAGCCACTGCTCAGAAACCTGTGCAACTCTGCAAGTCAATCATGCAAGGACAATATAAACCAAATGGAATTGAATACCAAGATGACACAGAGGAGACTCTACTTGAGTGTATTATTCATTTCCATATTTAATTCATTACATGTCTCCTTTTATTTTATTTTTTTTTTCTCTTCCCACCACCACCAGCACCCTCCCAACCCCCCTCCTTCAATTTATACAGAGCTGCAACACATTTTCCAGCCTGCTGTGCTGGAACTCTGCAGTGTCAAGGGACTTTGTGGTTAAATGTAAGACCTTGTTGTCATATTATGCACTGGGCCTTTGTCCTCAGGAAACCGACAGCTCCAAGTTAGATAAGGACTGGGAAATCATCATCTTTGCTGAGGATTTGCAAAGGCAGGTAGGGGGCAGGAAGGAGGTGTCCTTAAAGCAGGAAAAAAAAAAAAGAAAACTCTTTCCAAAGGGATTAAGAACTTCCCTGATCACCCATCTTTGAAGTCTCCTCCTAAATCTTTGTTTTTTCCTGAGTTTGCTATTTCTTGACCTGCTTTTCGAGTTGGATACCTGTGTGGGGGCTCTCAGCAGGGTGTGAAGAAGGGATGTGGATCAGAAAGAAGGAAAGACGCCTCTTCTTGGGGATGAAAAATGATTTAAGAAATCCAGAAGCCAATTTCATTTTGCTCTTCAGCAATGATCGTTTCTTATTCTCTAAGGGTTAAACTAGCCTGGAAAGCCCATGGGAGAAGCCTACACTGATTAATTAGTTGCAGGGACCAAATAAGATGACTTAATATAACATGATTTCTTTTCCAGCCCTGATTCCCATGATTTTGTAATAAGCCAACCTTGAATCAGCCAGGGAAATTTCCCCTCACTGCTCTTTAACTCTTCTCTGAATTCACCCTCTCATCTCTGGACTGACCCAAACTTTCACATCCTCCCCCAACAAGCAGAGAAAGCTGCTGACTTTTCCCCCCTGCCTAAATGTTGGTGTTCAGCCCTGAGCAGTTTCTACCTCAACCCAGCTGAGGTTTCACTGGAGCACTGGTACCAGTTTTTTCTTATTTTTTGTTTACCTGCACATGCAGTACCAGAGCCATGGTGCATGTTGATGCAGGCAGAAGAGAAAAACAAAATACTTAATCCTATTCAGATGAAAGAGAATTTAAAAAAAAAAAAAAACAAACATCAAAAAACAACCACACTGAGTTCCTCCACACTCTTGCTTGGTAAATTCTTCTTCTGAGGCCAGCTGTTTGACAGATGGCTTAGAAAGGGAGGTTGTGTTCACTGCTCTCAGACAGGCTGAGGGGCTCATTCTGTTTGTTCCTTTCTGGTTTGGAAAACTGCAGCACCAGCTGGATGGGAGACACTGCTCTCCAGGTTCCCAGCTTCACAGTACAGCAAAGAAAAACCACTGCAGAGACACAGGTTGTGCTCAGGACACAGCTACACGTTGGCACTGAGCACACTTAAGGTGAAGCATCATTTGGGTCACAGTAAAAGCAGACGACTGAGAAGAGAGAGAGGATGATGCAATTTAGCTCTTAAGATCAGGAGAGAAGGTGACTATATTATTGATTTTGGCTTCAGGCCTGAAGAAACATCTTTCCAGATCTGATGCACATTCCCCCCCACACTTTTTAGTCTTTTCAAGGCCAGGGCTGTTTTATTTTGTGCTTGTTTGTCACCTCTGCTACCCAAAAGGCAGCTGAGGGCCAGGAAATATCAGTGTAGTACTAACAGGCATGGAGAGAAGAAAGACAGAGGGCAGGAGAGGGAACAAAGATGGCACAGATGACATGGATTTGTGGGATGAAAAATGGACAAAATGGTGGCCAAGAGAGAAAAAAAAGCAGAACAGAAAAGCAAGGGTTGAAACCTCTCTCAGGACAGCCTGGATGGCTCAGTTTGCACAGTGTCACATAGGGTGAGGTAGGAGTTGCTGGATGCTCAGCCAAAGCCAATGGGTTACAAAACCCAAGGAAAGATGACAGGGGTCTGATGGAAGAAGATCCATCTGGGATCTCCTGGGCCTTCTCTGCTCACAGTGCCCTTCAAGTTGCAAAATCTGTTTTCTATATTGTCCCCTGGCATCACAAAGGCACTAAAGTGAGCCCCCCACACATCACAGTTCCACTCTCTTTTCCAGAACTCTCTCAGAAGATGCTACAAATGACTTTGGGAATATTTTAAGAGTTATGGCACAAGACCTGTCTTTAAATGGTATTTATCACACTTTTAAACTCATCCTCAGTGCTTATAAACAAGATCTTTTCTGGCTTGCATGGTCTTACAGACCAAACAGGGAGCAAACCTGATCAATGAATCTTGTTTATCCTTTAATTGACCCATGTACAGTTCACTGGAAGAAAGTCTATCCCAAAGCAATACAAACATTACATGGGATCAGCTGTGCTTAAAAGCTTTGTGAAAGAAGTGTATTTTGCAGGAAGTACTTGAAAGATGAGATAAAGATTGTTTAGCATGCAAGGGATTTGCTCCAAAGCCCACTGAAGTTGGTGGAATGACTTTGGATCAGAACCAAGGAGGAAAGAGCTAGCACCAGCCCTGGAGGGCAATATAAAAGAAGGCAAACAAGGAATAAAATTCAAATTAAAAGTTATATATAGCAGGAGAAGTCCTATCAATACTGCAGATTGCCAAAAGGTGCTGTCACAGGTGTTGCTCAAATGGGCTGCAGCGGTGGAAAATCCTTCTCCATCCCCACGTTACTAAAAGTCACAGAACGTGTCCTTCAAGCAGGAAAGAAGGAACTGGGCCTCAGAAGAAGAAAAATCACTTCCTGTGCCTGTGAGATGATGACTCTGCTGAGACAGGCAGTGCTTGTCAGCTGTTGTGGTTTTCATCTGTCCCACTCCAGTGGCATTTAATAGAGACCCCTGTCATGAGATGGCAACAACTGGCCTGGGGTTATTTCTGATCAAGTGTTTTTCAGATCACAATATGCCAATCCATCAAGCCCCAGACTTCTGATGAGGGAGGGAAAAGAGAGTTCAACCAGCTCCCTCCAGTTTTTACTTCCACTCTTCTTTTTAAAATTAAACCACAGGTGATAAAAGAGTAAAACAAGAAGAAGTCAACACTGAAATCAAATGTTTTCGCTGATGCTGGAGGGGAAAAAAAAAAAAAATCAGGCCAAGTTTTTGTTTTGCAAAAATTTTAGAAATTTAGAAACCAGGTTTGAAACACAGGTTTGGTTAAAAAAAAAAAAAAATGTTCACAGGGTAGGAAAGCTGTTTCCTGCCAACTCTATATTGGCTTCCAGTTCTGACGCATGCAAGCTGGGTTTGAATGAGCAGATTAGGACCAGATCCAAAAAGGGACCCAGGCACTCAAAGAGGGACAGAGGTATGTAAGTCCCAGACAAAGGTCCTCAGTCCCTGGAAACCACCAAGTTTTCAAAAAATCAGTAATTCTGCTTTGGACCACATCCCAAAACACCAGAGCCTTGACAAGAACCTCTAGGCCAACCTCCCCTCTGCAGCTCCAGCCAGATCTTCCCAAGTTTCTCTGGAGTGTGCTCACCAAGACCAGAGCCCTCCAAACATGCAATGGCCACTCCATTTTCTTCCAAAACACAAACAGAGGAAGAGGTGGTACCAGCTTATCATAGAATAGCTCAGAGCTTGGAGCACACACCCAGACAGAGCTCGTTTCCCTCTTGTGCTTGCCCAGGAGGACTCAGCTCTGTGCCACAGAGGGTGTCCTGGTCAGAGCCCTTCCTCTCCTTCCCTGTGCACTTGAGTTTCATAAAAAAAAAATAATAAAAACAACAACAAAGCACCAAACCAAACAAAAACCACACACAAAAAAGGTGTTCCTGGCTCTGTTTTCTGCTGCCAAGTTTTCTTTAAATACTTGCTCTTGTTATTTTCAACATGTGAATATATAAAGCAGTGTTGGAGGGAAAACAGACCCAAAAGCCATATGCTTTTCCTTCAGGAAAGGCTTTTGGATTGAAGACATCTTTTTGCCCCCAGCATTGCCTTTTCCCTGCCTCAGGCACCTCCACGATCAGCAGTGACCTTTTTTTTTTTCCCATCTTTCCTCACATTTCATAGGAGGGGCTCAGGCCCCAGCTCAGTGGCTCAGGATGAGGTTCTTTGGGTCTCAGCCCTTGCACCCTATGACAGCCCCAGGGTTGGTTCAGCTCTCCACCACTTTTGCTTGTTGGTAACCCTGGGAAGAGGACACAGCCTGCTGCCAGGTCTCAGAGGTGTTCAGCTCCTCTGTGCTCTTATTCCTGTATATACGGAGCAGGGAATTCAGCTTCCTTGTTTACATCTCCTCTTTTCTTTTCATCTTCCCCACCCCCTCTCCTCCTTTCTTCCTCCCTCCTTAGTAAAGAATGTTTTTCAAAACAAGTGCCTGCATTTAACCGCCGCAAACTCCAGTTTCCTTGGAGAAATGTTTGCCCTCTTTTTAACTTAAAGAATTTCCGAAACGTATAGAAAAGGAATTTCATAAACTGCTCGTTGAAAAAACATTCCATACATTCCCCACTCATCCAGAGACACCCGTGTGTGGTCTCCGACAAGGTCAGGTTTGGGGCTACGTAACGGAGACAAAGATTCCAGGGCTCAGAAAACAACAGATCCCACAGACCACGGGATGGGGATGGGGGGAAAAGGAGCTCGTGACTCCTGGAGGCTGGGAGACCACCGGAAAGGCAACAGACAGTAAACACTGCACGTTATCCCAAGGAGGATAATCCCAATGGGAACCTCCTGCATATCTGTTGAGAGAATGACATCAGGCTCTGCAGTGCTCAAGGAATGAAGGGGGTTGGGGTGGAAGGAAAACAGGGGCTCCCATTTATGATTTCATCTGGGAAAGGTGAGGATGCTGAAGGAGATCCTTTGGAGGAGCAGGCTGGGTGCCTGCTGCAACTGGTGGGCAGGCAGATGGTTGCAGATTGCAGGGAGCTGGCTCCAGATGGCTGCTGGGATGGGAAGAGCACCCCAGGTTGATGTTGTCTCCTCCCTGTTTTGAAATCAGGGAGGCACACTTGCCAACCCTGCCATCCCCGGGGGCCCTCTGAAGCTCTAGGAATGAGTGCTCTGCACATCTTCAGTTTACACAGGATTCATAACGTCATTTCCAAACCAAGGGCTCTGCAGCATGCCAAATGCACCATTCCTAATCCACTACGATGGCCATGACTCACTGCAGGTCTTAAAACAAAATCATCTCAAGTCAGGAAAAAAAGCATCAGGGAAATAAGTCTCTTGGAGAAAGTCCTCCTCTAGTACCTGATGAAATGTCACAAGACGTGTTTTATTACACAATTTTCCACCAAAGTCTACATGCTAGAGTTGATTTCTGAGATTAGATCAGCTGGAGACATGACAGCTCACAGGAGAGGTTCTGAGAAAGCCATGTATATAAATAAGCCTGAGCTGCAAACCTGCTTTTCATGGAAATTGGGAAGCAAATCCACGCCAGGACCAGCATTCACACAGCCCTTGCTCATCTTGCATCACTCTGCACAGGAGCATGGTTCAGAACCACACCGACTGCAGGGCTGGCTCCCTGCAATCCAGGATCCAAACCTTTCCACCTGCTCCTCACATCCCTGGTGTAATGAAGCAAAGCTTTCAACCTCAGCAGTCATCAGTGCATTAAGAGAGACTCAAACCAGGGCTGTGCACACCCTTCACTCCAGTGAAGGATGAGTGGGGAAAAACCTCAGCTTTTGCTGGGGATGTCAGATCTTTAGTCACCTTCACAAAAATATCCCATTGGAACCCAACAAGCAGCAGCCTGTCCAGATTTTTGCAGCAAACCACAGGGAATGAGAAATGGCTGACAACAAATACACCCTCATGATAACACAGTTGCCAAACCCTTTAAATCTGGGACCCTGAGCTGAGGGAAAGGAAGGGCAAGGGAGAATTATAAATCCCCAACTTCATCTTCTGCACCTTTTTGCATGGAAGAAAGAGCTGGCAAAAATAAAGCTCTGCTAGCAAAGCACTGTGGACTGCACTGATGGCTGCTGCTGAAGGTTGTCTCTGCTCTCCTGTTTGTTCTCTCCTAGCTCTTTATAAATTCAATCCAGCTATTAACAATATCCATTAGCTTCTCCAGAAGATTATCTCAGCTTTAGTGACTGGAATGTAGGGATTAGGAAAAAAAAAAAAAGGGGGAAAAAAAAAAGAAAAAAGAAAAAAACAACCAACATTGGCTTTTGTTTTTAATAAAAGTATATGTGATTTAAACTGATGGCTTTTAACATCTGTTGTGCAAGTCTTTGTGGTAATAACCCTCAGAGATTGTTGGAGAGAGAGATCATTTAGTAGGTAATAAACATCAGTGATTTCATTAATAAAATATTCGAGCATAGACAGTATAAATGGGAAGAAACAAGAGTTCCACCTGCTTAAAAATTGCATTGTTGAGGCCAAAACTGCTGCTGGTGTTGGCAGAGCAGGAGATGCCCTGGTGCTTCTCACATCACCCATGGGCACGGGTACATCAAGGCAGGGGCAGTGGCAGAAGGGCCCCTGGGGAAGCTCCTGACTATCACCCTGTGAGGCAGTGATTTTGAAATAACCCTTACCAATAAAGGGTTGTCCTTAGCTCCTGACATTTCTGTAACCCAGCTGACAACATTTTCTTGGAGCACTGGATGCCTGCTAGCAGGAAAACTGACACAAATAAAGCAGGGAATACGGGAAGCTGTTTTGCCAGCTGATGGGTCACTCCAGCAGGACCAAAGAAGCCCAGTTCCTGGCAGAAGAGTTCAAAACCTTCTGTAGAAATCTTTCTGTCCTCCTCCAAGGGAAGAGGATTCAAATGCAGCTCTCAACCAAACAAAAATTTACTCTGGAAGTCTCCTTATTGATCATTGGTGTGAGAGTGGAGGGGGGACCCTTGAAAGCCCAGCTTTCCAAACAAAAAAGAGTTGAAACCTTCAAGGGAAAAAGGGTAGGGAAGTTATTTCCTACCTAGGGCTATCTTGCAGCCCTTCAGAGAGCCAGAGACCAAGTGATGGGGAGATGCCTCAGCCCACAGGAGGTTCCAGGTCCACAGCCACCCAAGGCACATTCTGGTGCTCATTCTCACCAGGTCTCCTTTCCCTACAACACTAGGGATCTCACCAGGTCTCCTTTCCCTACAACACTAAGGATCAGGGCATGAGGGAGAACTGCTGGGCATTTGGATCCCATGCCACGGTGGGATCTGGGACCCATCGGTTTAGGCACAGCCCTGGCATCGCCACAGAGGTTCAGCCCTGCACATGCAGCACCAGGGCAAGCTCTGTACACCCAGGAGAAGCACCAAGCTCAGTTTTCCCCTGGAAAAAGCAGATGAAGGGAGTGTGGTTTGAGCCAGAGCACTCTGAATCAAAAGCATCTGAAAGGTTGTCCTCCCCTGTGGCTTTGTGGTGAGCTTAAACATAACAGCTCAGGAAACCCTTTCTGAACTGTGCTGAAGGATCCCTTTGAGGCTTCCTGCAGCCTTTTCCTCCCCAGCAGCTGGCTGAGAAGAGCCTGCTGATGCTCCCTTTCCCCCCAGACATCCATTGCTTTCTGGTTTTAGGGGGTAGAGCTTGGAGATCAGGGTGTTACTCAGGCTGTGCAGAAGAAAGAGATGCTCAGGTCTGTAGAGTGAAGGATCTCCTGCACCCACAGCCTCTCCAGCTGTGGTCTCCAGAATGACAAAAGACACTGCTTTTTGCTAGGAAAAAAAATAAAAAAAAGTGTATAACCTAAAATTAATGAAAATAGGTTATTGTGGGTGAGACCAAGTGCGTGCCTGGGGAATACAAGACCCTTTAAACATTTTCAGATGAGCTAACAGGGCAGCCCAAAGACAACATTTTCTTCATCTAGAAAATTAAGGAAGAAACACAATTTCTATGACTTCCCTGGAATCACAGCTCTTGTTTGTTTTTACCTGTTACTTAGCACAAGTTGAGCTTGTATCATCCCATTTCCTCTGGGTGAAGCCAAAGCCAGCTCTTGCCATCAAGGCTACAGCTAAGGGAGGAGGTGAGACCCAAAGAGAGAGACAAACCACTTCTTTTCTTTGTTTAATAAAAGCTGACAAAGAGTCAGTTGTCCCAGCCATTAAGGAAACTGTTACCAAACACTTTTCACCCACTGGGTCTGGGACCTTTTTTGTCACAGAGTGCTCAGAAAGAACATGTTGTCCCTTGACTCAGAGATGGGTGTATTGAGGATGGATCTAAACTGCCTGGCAAACTCATGCCGTGAGGCCATGGTGACCACAGACATCCAGGACAGAGCACATGGATGGAGCAGGAGCAGTCCATGTGCACAGGTTTCCTGGCCACATCCACTGGGATGGGGGGAGAAGATGGTGTCTGCCCTGAGCCAAGGTCAGGGAACTGAAGTGCAGTCCCAAGTCCACTAAATTAATCCAGATTCATCTGGAATCTGGATTCATCCAGATCTTACCTGGGTGAACCATTGACATGGGGTCCTTCTTGAGGACCTGCCACTCCTACAAAATTCTGAGCATCCCAAGTGGTACCAAAGAAGGGCCATGGTCCTGCCATGGTGTTTTTTCCACTTCTTGTGAACTACCAGAAATATCTTTATTCAAAGCCAGACGTGTTTGAGGACAGATTTAGTGTTAACCATAAAGCTACCAAGAATTTTGCACAAGTTTTGTCAGGTTTTCTGAGCTGGATGAATCAGTCCTGAAGGTTGGGAATGAGACAGAGAGGGGAAATCCCCATTTTTCCATCTGACTATAGGGGGTTTTTACATTTCAAGATGTTAGAAAATCTGCCACCACTTTTAACAACAACTACAAATATCAGTGTTGGTTAAAAAATGTGATCCTTGTTTGTTGCTTTGGAAGGTTATTTTGATTCTCTCTGCAAGATTAACCAATTATTTAGGCACCTAGACCATAAATTCAATGTTGGTAAATATACAAAAGGTTACATCATTTGCACCTACTTCTTCTGGCAGCCATCTGCAATGGCAGCTTTTGCCTTCCATCCTTTTGCCCCCCGTGTCCCTCATTGCTCCTGCAAGCCTCTACACTTGGCAGAATGGGAAGTAAGGATATAAAATTCAAAAAGAGATGTGCCACTTCAATACAGCATTGAGAGGAGTCCCTGGAATGCAGTGCTCCAGCTCCTGAACAGCCAAGCTGCAGCCAAGCTGCTGATTTTCTTTCCTGATAACAGCTTAGAAATTGCTGCTTTGTTCCCCTTCCCACAGGAATGACCATGGCCAAGGGGACAGCTGCAGATCCCCCAAGCAAAGGATGCTGCAGGGACAACACCCCTTGCCTCAGCTGCCCAAGGAGGAATCGACATCTCAGCAGGGCATTTGCTGCTCAACCCGTCACAAACAGCAGAGAGGAGAAGAGGACAAGAACAATGAGGTGAAATGGTAAAAAAAGTGGTCAGTCACTACAAAAAAGACCCCTTGTCTCTTCCACAGGGACTGGCCAGAGCCCTTTGATCTGATTTTGGCTCTAATGAGAAGGAGGCCAGAGCTGTCCCCAAGCTCACACCACCACTGCTGCTGGGGGACTAAGATACCCAGGGACCCACCAGGCCACAAAAGAGAGAACAAACTTCAGCAAACAGCAATTAAGGAGGACATCCAGTTTTGCTGCTTCTTTTATCTCTTCTTAACAGTCTAATTGGAGTGTAATGAATTTAGGGTTGGTGCTCAGTGCCAGACTCACTTCTTTGATGTGTTTTTGGCCTCTGCGCTACAAAAATGCGACGAAAACCAAACCCAAGATATTACACCTCCATAAAGTGTCTCTGGGTTTACCATAAGATTCCAAAGTTTGTGCCAAGTGGCCAAAGCCACTAACAGGCCCCTGCTCGCCAAGATGTTTGGGTAATGAATAAGAAGCAGAGAGAGGTGGCCCCGTGAAGCAGAGTGAGGAATGAGCGCTAAGGGCACGGAGGAGGTTCCTGGGCTGTAATGTGGAACAGAAAAGCACTGGGGTTGTGCTCTTCTGCAGCCAGAAGGTTGCTTTTGATGGCTAAAAACCTGCTAGAGGAGGATTGCAGCAGGTAGGTGAAGTACCAGCAGGGCAGACCCACATCCCTGTAGCACCATGAGCTGCTCATCCTGCCCACAGCCACCATTAGTCCTTCCCCCATCCTATGGACAACCATTCCTGTCCTAACTCTAAGAAACCAAATCTCTTTCCCACATGAGCCCTCCATGGCTCTCTTGGCTCTCAACAGGGCATTCCTACTGGCAAATATTACTCACTACACAATGTGTGTGCCCCCAATGCCCCAACAGCCCTGGTACAAATGGTGCGTGGCCAGGAGGCAATCACCACCCCCTTGCCTGCTGCACCCTCCTGCCCAGGTCACCACCTGAACAGTGGAGAAAGCAGAGCCAGCAGGATGCAGGTGCAAGCAGCACACAAGGCTCTGAAAGACCTTCTCAGGGCTATCCCAACCTGCAGACTGGGGAGGGTTTGCCACCAACTCATTTTGACTCCCCAGGTCTGTGATAAGCTGCCCTTGGGCACACCTGAAAAACCTGGTGATGCTTAAGGATCAAAATATCCAGGGGCCACGTGTCCAATTTGCTCTTAGAGACAAGGAGATCAGTTCTGGAAGATTGGTCCTGCAAAGGCTCCATTAAGTACCCGTGTTGACCTGGTTCTGTTTAAACACTGTCTAAACAAATTCCTGTGGGATGAACCAATGCACCCACCCCAAACAATCACAGCCCAAAGGAAAAGCCAAGTGCTTATCTGTGTCCCTGTCTGCAGTGATCTTGCTCACAATACACAATGAGGTGTCTGCTTGGAAGAATTCTGGCCACTGCTGGTTCATAAACTTCCAGAATGGCCAGGGTGAAATCCCCACCTTATTTAAATCAATGCAGCTCTATCCATTTTTAGGGCAGCTGCCCCCAAACAACAGATGCTGAGAACTCAGCCCTGAGTCTGCCTCTTATTAAACAGCCCTTAACCTGTTTGAGGCATGGGCTGGTGTTAAGATACACTTGTAGTTAAATGCAGCCCTTCTTCAGAGACAATTTACATTTAAGAGCAGTTAACAAGTTAAGGTTAAAGCAGCTTGAAGCACCTGGTTCTGGACACAAGTTGCCTGCTGCAAGAAAAGCACTTTCTGGAATATGTGTCCATGCACAGCTTTGCTAATTATACACCTAATTATACACCTAAATGACAGGAACTGTGCTCCTGGAGCCTGACAGTGGAGACAGGGACAAAGACCACTGTCACTTCAGCTCGATCAGATGGAAGTGGAGAGCTCTTTCCCACCTTGCTCAGATGGGAGTCAGGGGAGAAAGCAGAGAGGTTATAATTGAGCCTCTCTGTGCTCTGGATGCCTTCAGTATCCACACCAGCACCCCAGAGGTAGCATTTAGGAGTGAATTAGTGTCCCTTGGGATTAGGAAGGCATCCCCTGTGCACCCAAGCTGCAGTGTGTTCAGGGCAGAGATGCTCTGGGGTTGCCCCTGCCCTGCCAGTGTGAGTTGCAGTATCAGATGCAGCTTCCATGAGCAGAAAGCATCCTCCTTCTCCTGGTGAAATATGGCTGTGGCAAATGGAAATGGGGCACTGTCTGAATGTTAACACCATGGTTCACACCATGGTTCCCTACTCAGTGCCCTGTTGGCTGCTCCTGGGGGAGTTTGGTTGGGCAGTGCCACGAGTGCACCAGCCCATACACGTGCAAGCAGACAGACACAGCTGAAGGACTGGAACAGCTCCTTCTACTGCACATCTGGGCTGACACATGTAAACTACTCAACACTCTCATCCAGAATTACAGGGCCCTTCATATCTTATCTCTGAAAAAAACACTTATCAGCCCACGGGCTTTCAGCCTGCAGTCTCTCCTCTTTGCCAAAGTAGAACCCAGCCATGTAAAACCATGAATAACAGCAGCCCCCCTCTCCTCTCCCACGCTGATGGCTGCAGTCCCTGAACTTCAGGGGCAGCAGCAAGAGCTCCATCTACCCTGCTGCAGGCTCAAAGGGATGTTTAGAAGAGTTTAACCCTGGGGCAACAGCTGGCTGGAGCATGAATCCCTCCTTATATCCCGAGCTGAGGGAGGCAATGAGCTAAATGTTGGTATTTGTGTTCTGCAGGATGGCAATGGACAATAAGGAAACATTTCTAAGCTAACATTGAGGCATGTCACCCATGCTGTTGTTGCAGCACTCAGGAGCATCAGGCCTGCCCTAGATGCTGTTTAAACACAGGCAAAAAAAACCCCCAAAAAAACCTACCCTGGATTTTTTGTTAAAGAAAGATTTCACTCTAATGAAATGTCCCTGTTGGGTTTGGGTGCAACAAAAATGCTCAAGACGAAGTTTCATTTTTGGGTTGAGATTCTGCAAGCCTTGTCCAAGAAGGGAGAGAATACCCTGGTTTTGTCCTGTTCTGTTTTTCCTCTCCCTGCTCCTTTTAAAGAAAAGAAAGGCAAGTTAAGAGGAGATACAGGGAAGGCTTTTCAGCTTGGGAACCATGAAAATCCTTTGGGCTTCAGAGTCACTGAGCACCAAAATTTCCTCCCCCCCTGTTTAAACCTTTCCACAAGAAATCTGCAAGGAGATGGAAACGTCCTCCTCTGAGCTGCAAGAGGTGACATCATGGTGCTAAAAACATGGATGCATCCCTGCTGCTGGAGATCCCAACCTGGACACTGCAGCAAGAAGAGCTGAAGCAACCTAAGGAGAGGGCTCAGCAAGCTCAGGGGGCTGGTGCCACATCAGGCAGGAGGTGGAGAGGGACAGGGCTGGGAGGAGGAAGGCAGTGATGCTTTAGAGAAGGAAAACTGAACATAACCCAGGTTCATGGCCAGGCTCTGGACTTGCTTAGCTGTGTTTCCCAACTGGATGGACCTGCACGTGGGTCCTGCAAGTTCTTTGTTGAGTCCAAAAGAAGTCTGTCGCAAGAACAAATGTCTCTTATGAAACCAAAGTTCAGGCAGAGATCTCAGCTCTGGTTCCAGCAGGAGGTGATGATGCAAGGGAGGGAATAAACACAATCACCAGGCAGCAATTAGGAGCTGGTGGGAAGAAGATGGGTCTGAAGGGTGGAAGGAGGAGGGGGTACAGGTGCTTTGCCTTGCCTGCCTTTCCCTGAGTGTCCCCCAAGCCCACATGCACTTTGGCCCCCATCAGCCAGTCCTTCTCTGGCAAAAGCTCATGCTTTCAGATACTGCTGCCAAACCTCAGAAATGTATATTGCTGTTCTGGCTATGTTCAGGAGGAAGGGAAAGGGAAAGCAGTGTGCAATTTTCAACAGTTTCTCCTCAGAGAGGGGCCCTCTAATTTTCTGAAAGGGGCCATGGAAGAGCAGGGGAAAAAAAAAAGAGAGAGAGAGAGGCTCTGTCCCATTTTAATCCCTTCTCCCAAATACATAAGGGAATTAGTGATGGGGTTCCCCCGTTGGGCTTTAAAGCCTCAAAACATTTCAGGACATTCAGAGCCCTCTGAAAGCTTTTGATGATGCCAGTTCTCAGGCTGCTGTGTCTATGCACGTGGCTGTGCATGCTGGCAGATGTCACAGGGAAAGCCAGGGAGCAGAGGCACTCGTGGCACCACGGGGGGACTTTGCAGGACAACAGCAGCAAGTGAAAAAAAAAAAAAAAAGAAAAAAAAAAAGCCAATAACCAAGCAAAAACAAAAATCAGGGAATGAAACAGCTGTGGGGCAAAGACCACTGATGCTAAGGTGAGAGCTCAGCAACATCAGCATCTTCTGTGCCACTGCCAGTGTGAAGCTCCCTGGAAACTTGCAGTCCCCTATTGACCTCACTGAAATCAAGCACCAGGATTTCTGGGTGGTTTGGATTCAACTGGAAATTACCCAAGCTACACAGAAACAACCCAAAACCAAGGGATTCACTCAACCAGATGGGCTTCATTGACTTAACAGCCTTGACAACAAGCAAGCACCACTAAGCCCCAAGCAGCCAGGCACAGAGATGAGTTCCAGTGCCCACTAAAGACTGGAGAGTTTGGGATTATGGAGCATCTCCCTGCCCAGGAGCTTCAGGTACAGTGCTCCATAGCCTTGAAACACAAAAATAACAAATTATAACCATTAAGCCATTTAGAAGCCCTCAGCTCAAAGATATACAGCTGACCAAGAAGAGCAGAAACCTCCCTTCAGGTTAATAGAAAGGAGGTCTGGGATCCTCTTTAAAATCAGTGGTGCTCAGACATTTTAATAAGTGTCTTTGAGGTTCTCAACCAAAACACCAATGCTCCCCTAAAAAAAAAAAAAATAAACACACATTAAGGGTCTGGGAAAGTTTACGAGGGTGACTGGGAGAGTCATCACATTGCTGGGAGTCTAAGCAGGGGCATCAGTGTTTTGGCAAATTTTACTCACAGCTGGTTACTGAACCAGAGCTCAACTGGTTTAGTTAAACTTCACCATAAAATGATTTACTTTTGCCAGTGCTCTGTATGGACACATCCAGAGGAATTTCCTTCCCCTACACTAAACTTGGTAACTGATTCTTCTAAATGTTTCCATATGGTGGCTTGATTTTTTTTTGTTGTTTGGTTTGGTTTTGAACTAAATCAATTTTCAACCAATTTTTGTTGCATTGATGGTTTTGCATGTCCACAAGGCCTGCGAGACTCTTGGATTTGAAAACCTGCCATGAAATTCTGCCCAAAATGCCAAGTGCTGAAACCTGAGGAATCTCAAACTGCTGCAATCTATAGGGGAAGCTGCCCATGCTGCCAGAGCAGCCAAAAGCCCCATGTCCAGAGCACCAGCCCTACACAGGACCAGGGCCCAGGCACAGCTGAAACTTCCCTCTGGACATCCCCATTTCTCCATCCCAAGCAGGTTTGGGATTTGGCAGTGGTGAGCTCAGCTCCTGGCTGGTGGAACTTGCTTGAAGCCTGGTCTGTGGGAAGATGAAAATCCTGATCAAGATTCTTTTTAAAAAATGTGGCTTCAATGCTAACTGAAAACCTGGCCCAGGGCTTTCCTGGGGTTGCAAACTTGGCTGGTATGAAGTTTATTGCACCTAGTTTGGGGCTTTGCTGCTGCAAACATTTTGTGGAGATGAAGCTCTTGAAATTAAATGGACTCTGTCCTTCAGAGCCTGGCCCAGCAATCCCTGACCACCAAAAACTCTCCCCTGATCTTCATGGAGAAATTAACTGAGGGTCGGGTGCTTTATTTTCAAGGGCAAGGTCATAGCTGGGTATTCTCTGTAAATCAAATAATTGAAATCAGGTGTGGGAATGGATAAGAACTAATTCCTGCTGCACACTGGAGGGCTTTGATTTATCAGAGCAACCTTATCAATTGGTGAGGAGCCAGGTTTGCCATGGCACTGATTCTCTGCCATGCTGTGTATAGAAAGCAACCTCAGAGAGGTCCCCCCACCTTAGGATGCTTCAAAGCAGAGGCAGCAGTTTTAGGAGGGACATTTCTCTTGAAAGACACCAGCAGAGATGAAGATTTTCTGCCTCCAGGTAGGTTTTGGGCAAAGAAAACCAACAATACTTTGGTTTCCCAGCACTAATGTTCTTAGTACCACTAGAACTAGAAAAACACAAGTTTCTTTACTGTTGAACTGCTGATTTTCCCCCCAAAAAAACCCTCAAAAATGGTGACCATTCAGAGCAGAGCCAAGCCAGCTCTTGGCAAACATTCTGCATGGCTCTTATTCCTAATTCTTAGCTGCTCTTCACTCCTTTACAAAGCATTTCCATCCATGTGCACCAATATTCACATGTGTAGGTATGTGCATGTACATTTTATGTGTGTGTATATATATAGATATATAGATATATAGATATATAGATATATAGATATATAGATATATAGATATATAGATATATAGATATATAGATATATAGATATATAGATATTCTCCAAGCACATGGACACACATGCATGCTGGGCTGGCAAATCCTCAATGTGCACACACATCACATCTGCAATTTGGTGATTTGCTCAAGTGCTCACAGCCCTTCCTGATCTCACCCACCAGGTATCAAGCATCATTTCACCTCCTCCTAACACAAGAAGCTGGGATTTCTGGAGGTAGATGACTGCACTGAGGTACCACCCAGCTCAGCACCTTCTCAGAGGCTGGTGTGATGGGTTTGATAACAAATACCATGGTTTTACTGCTGCCAGCCCTGCTGAACCCCTGTAGCTGCAGACAAGCAAGCTGGGTTTGCTTCTCTTTTATTTGTCACCAACACAATGGCCAGCCAAGTTCTCATCCCAGCATCTTACTTGCTGGTAACAACAAAAAAGGAGGCAAAAAAAGAAAAGTTGAATTTTGGCTGGCCGGGGGGGTTGCAGGAGCATAGCTTATAGGTAAGAGGCCCACTATGAAAATCACTGGGGAAAAAGCAGCATAAGAAAGCAAGTTTCAGCCCCCCAAAATCAGGCTGTTCGAGTTCTCAGACTCCCCTCTTTCTGCTTTTTGGGATGGTCTTGTTTACAGCACTCGTCCTTCACCAACACGTGGCCAGGTCCCCTCTGGCTGGCAGCTCCAAGCCCATGGGATTTGCATGGAGTTTTGAAGACATTTCTCCATTTGTTCTCAGAAGCTGTAACCTTTCCCACCCCTCTTTACTGCTGCCAGCCCCTAAAAGCTGAGACGGGGAGGGAGCTTACACTCACATCACTCCCAGGACAGCCCTGAGGTTTGTTGACACTTGCAAAGAAAAAAAAAAAAAAAAAAAAACCGGAAAGGAAAGGAAATCAGGGTCACTCCCTCTCTGCAGTCACCAGCTCTGATTTCACTGCAGGAGAGGAGAAGGGGGTTGGAGAGGCATCAGGACATGGTATCACTGGGGACAGGACTGTGGCATCAGGGCAGCTTCCCCCCTGCACCCAAACCACCCAATTTGCTGCCACTTTCTCCTGGAGCAAGCTCAGAAAAGGCAGCGAGATCCAGGCAGGGGTGGTGAAGCACAAGAAGAAAGCAGCAGCTGCCTACAGACTCCTCCATCCTTCTTACCCTACTTTCCCAGTCCCACTCCTGCTCCTAAGCAGGTTCCCCCTTTGCAGTCATGAAAAGCACCTGCAGCTGATGGACCAGGGAGCTCTGGACCAAGGCAAGGACCAAGGAGTCCCTGAGCAAGGAAACTTTTCTCCTCAGGAAGGGTCTCCTGGCTTGAAGCATGAAAAACAAGACCAGAAAAAATCCCAGGCAGAACCTCTCTCCCTCCCCAGGGAAGCTGGGTTTTGCCAGGTGCTTTACCAGGCAGAGGAAGGAAAAAGGGGAGGTGTAGAGATTGCTACAGACACCAGAGAGAGAGTGCAAGCATCCCTCTGCAGACACAGCCACACTGCTTCGGGTGTTTATGGAATATTTTGGGGAACAGTGCAAGAACAGCATCTCTAGTGCAGCACAAAAGCAGAAGAGGGGCTCAGTTTTAGGTGCCAACTGAACGGGGTCAAAAGGAGGTCAGGAAACTTTCTGCAAGGGTTTCACCTCCCCAGGGCTGCACTCAGGGACCACTCCGGTTCTGCATCCCAGTCCTGCTCTTTGCAGCTCAGGGCAGGACCAGAGCAGCCAGCACTGACAGGAAGATCTCCGGGGTGCATTAGTAGGTTGCTGAAAGGGAGGAACAGTTTTGAAACATGAGCAGAGAGATAAACATCTATTCTAAGGTAAGGATGAGCTAAATATGTCAAAGGCCTTTCAGCACAATCTGGGCATGTGAAACCATCCAAATAGTAAACAGCGCATTTACTACTAGCAGCCTCCTCACTTATTTCTGGAGCCCCATCAGCTCTCAAATCTGTCACCTGCTTTGCACATGAGTTGCCCTGATGCTGGGGGAATGGTGCAGGAGTTCTGCCCTGCTCAGGCTTTGCTGCCAGGTTTGGGAGATGGGCACCAAAGAACAGAGCCCTGCAAAACCCGGCAAAGCTCAGGCTGCAAGATGGTCGACTGAAAAACACTCATTTCTCCACTCAAAGATGGTTCACAAAGTGTCTCAGTGCCTCGGACCACCTTGAGCAGGGGAAGGAAGAGGAAATACAACCACAAAAGTGCACAGGAGCCAAGACAATCAACCCTGGGGTTGGGGAATCCCTCCTCACGTATATACACCAGCATACGTATATATATCCACATTAATCACTGCTATGGCAACAAAGACAACAAAGATATCCTTTTAAAGGCCCTGTGGTAAGGAGGAAAAATATTTTGCTATATATATAGTCGAGTATTGACGTCACAAAATAACTTGAAATAAATTAACCTTTAAGTCTGGATCGCAGAGGTCCTGGTTTCTCCTCCATAGATATTGAAATAATGTTCACGTCACAATGAGCATCTGTTACCTTCCATGGAAAAAGCAACCAAAGAGAGCTGAGCTAGAAAGTTTTCTAGCAAGCCTTTCCCCACACCCTCCCTGAAACAACACAAAAAAGCCCTTTTCCTAAAACCTATAGAGGGCTGTACCCTGAGGTTCTCCTTCGGTCATTCCTCAGGCAGAGCCCAGGCTGACATGAAAGGGAAATTGCCAATTTTGGTAATTAGTGAAAATTAAGAACCCAAGGTCAGCTGTGACAATTTAATTCAGCTGAACATCTGAAGAGCGTGCTGGAAAGGGGCAAGCTGACAGTTCTGGGTCTGGGCTGGATTGAGAAAATAAAACATTCCATATGAAAGTGATTTTAGGAAGTTTGTTTCCTCAGCTAAGAGCCTGTAAATCAGTGTCCTTCCCACTTGTGTCCTCATATTTAACACCGTGGGCCTTGGACATAACTTGTGCTCTTGGCACTAATGTCATCAGCCCAATTATTTTATTCACAGCACTGCTAAATTAGCTGCAGCTTTACCTCCAAGAAGTGCAGGTAAATGTATTTAAAGAGTCAGAGGAGAAGGCAGGGAGTTTAGGACCTCAGTTTGCTCTGGGCTGTATCAGTACAGCCCAAATGAAGTCCAAGTCCAACATAATCAATGCCCCTGATGGGAAGGGGATGGATGTTGGTGATCTCCAAGGCATGGGGGCACCACAGCTCAACAAAAACATCAAACCCAGTGTCTCCCATACCCTGGCTAGCAGAAGGCAAGAAATACACCTCAACTTGCTATGCTCCTACTCAGAATTATCTGCTTAGCTCCCCTTGGGAAGATCCAAGATATCTCTCTCAAGTCACACTTAGTTCAGTGAGATTTTTATCTGGTTTAAAGGCTGCTAATCTGCTTGCACGCCCTGAAGAGTGGGATGAGATGTTCTCAGAGCACAAGATATGCCAGAATTTCCTCAAAAGCACCAGGAATTTTTTCAAAGCAACAGAATTTATTAGGTTTTTTGATGGTAAATCTCTCTTACTCAATATGGTGAGCTCCAACAAATATAGCAAAGGCAGTGAGTCACTGGAGCATTGTGGGGCTCTATGTGGTATGAAGTTATCTGCAGTCCCATGGTGAAACCATTTGTAATGTGCTATTATATGGTCACTTGATGTGTTGTAGAAGTGGGGCTGCCCATCTCCTTCTTTTGTTTTTCTTTTCTTTGATGAGCCAAGCCACAGCCTCCAAAGAAGAGCTACCACAACCCAGGCAGGTTTGAATCAGGCTTCTAAAGGCAAAGGAGCAACTTCTAGAGGTTTAGAAATTTGCCTTCTCCCAGGTCACTTGTTTTCCAAAACCTGTGGAATCACTGCAGTTCTCAGCCTTCCTCTCCATCTCTCAAATTTCCCTCTAAGCACAGGAAACCAAAGAGCAAAATTTACCCCTGGGCTTCCATGGAGCCCTCCCTCCAGCAAGATGGTAGATACAGCATCCTCATGTCACTTAACTCCTAATTGCAAGGCATTCAGGTACACTTTCTAGTTTTATTTGTATAAAACTATATATTTATATTTACTATTTATTTCTATTTACTATATATTTATTTATATTCCAAATTTCTCTGTAGCATTTTGTGCCATTGAGCAGTTCAGCTCTCCCCTACAAGCCTTGCATAAAAAACTCCATGGAAGAGTCCCTGATTTATTCTTAGCTCTTCCCATCATCCTGTATTTTCTCTCATGAGAAAGAGAGGCATTTCTCTGAAGATCTCACCCCTACCTCTCCTCCTTTTCAGGAGGACAACATTTTAAAGTTTCTACTACCTATAGCCTTCACCTCTGATCTGTAGGTTTCAGAAGTGCCTCTGCTACATCCTTTCCCCAGAAAACACTTGGTTTTCTTCACTTCCCCCCATGCAAACTCCCTCATTCATAAGAGGCCCTGAACTTCACCATTTCAAAGGGGGATTTTCTCCCACCAAGGGCTCTTGTTGCTGGGGGAAAGAGATGTGGCTGCCACAAGTTTATCTAAAGAGTGTGCAAGTGCTAGGTGGTTGCTGAGCACCAAAATGAGAAGGCAAAGCTTGAGTTGGTGGCTGAACAAAAGTAATTAGGTACTGGAAATATGGAAAATGCTCCGTGCTGTATCTTGAAAGCTCCAGGATGTCTGTGGGACAAATCTGACAGCCAGGCTGATGCCTGACAGCTGCTACTCTTGGGGTGCTTGATCTACTTGGCAGGGAAAAAAAGCTACCTCTGATACCACAGGCCAGAAATTAGAGGAATGAATGCCTTTCCCTTTACCCACAAAGAAGAAACATCTAAGTAAGGAGAGATTGTGCAAAACCAGCTGGCCCCAGAACAACTTCTATTAGTTATCAGAATAACAACTGATCTCAAGCTGAAGGCTGAAGCAGGTTGCTTTGAAGAGAGCTGTCAGAGCCACTGCTTGCAGCCTCAATTATGGTAAAGATCCAAGAGAAAGAGAGAGGGGAGATGGGGAAGCCTGGATTGAGCAGAACCATTTATCAAGAGAATTGAAGTAGAAAGGCAACGTGCAGTTCAAAGCCAGCATCTAGCAAAAAAAAAAAAAAAAAAGCCCAAAAAACCCACCAAAGCTGTATGTATAGCTACAAACATAGCCAAAACAAGGCAGAACAAAGACTTGGTAGGAAAATGCTTCAGCACAACCCCTGCCACACGTGCTCAGCGTGGGTAGCAGCTCCCTTGGCCCTTCAGGTTCCTCCTCAGTGGATGGGAAGCACTGGGGCAACCAGGGAAGCTCAGGCAGGATGGTGACAAAGACCCAACTGTGCACATAGTTTGACACTCTCAGCCTCCAAAAAAAAAATTCCAAAACGGGTGGATTTTCCCCCTCTTTGGTTAAAGACACCATGGAGGCTTTGGAGGGCCAGCATGCTGTGGTTTGCTCAGCCCACCAGCAGTAATTTCCTTCATCCTTCTGGTTCCAATTCACAGCACCCCAGCAGAACACTGGCTTGCTTATCTAAAAACAAATTTCATGGAATCATCAAATGGTTGGAAGAGACCTTAAAGCTCATCCAGTTCCAACCCCCCTGCATGGGCAGGGACACCTCCAAGTAGGTCAGGTTGCTCCAGGACCCATCCAACCTGGGCTGGGACACTGCCAGGGAGGGGGCAGCCACTATTTCCTTGGGTATCCTGGGTTTATGCTGCTCAGGTTATTTCTTTTATAGCTGTGTGCAAACTAAATGCATATTTAAGCACAAACTGCAGGGGTAGGAAGTGCTCACTGAAGGACTGGATGATTATCATGGCCTTGATGAGACACTATCAAAGAAATTGAGAAGTTGAGACTCGTCTTCAGTAGATAAGAAAGCCCTAAATTGTGAAGGAAAGATGAGCCATGAAGGCACCACGAGCAGCACACTTTAGAAAAGCTGTTCTTGACACAAAGGATGGGAACTGGGCAGTCTGGGGACCAAATGGGGAACAGAAGGTCTAAGTAGCTTCTCGTAAGAATAGAAAAAGATGGAACTCTCTGCTTTTGTGTGCTAAAGTATTAAATAAGTTACAGGAGAAGCCTTTCAGGATATACTGTATACTGGTTCATTTTTTTAATTTTTTTTTTTTAAAGCTGGATGTGTCAGCAAGGTCTTGGCAGGCTGTGGGGAAAAAGAGTGTCAATAGGATTTCAAAGTTGTCAGAGATCAGTAACCTCAGTCCAGGTCTTTTACAGTCATTCAGAAGTGACCCCATCCCTTCTAGTCTCATCCATTTCCATGTTTTTCTTCCTTTCTGTGTTTGTCCTGCAAAACAAACCACTGCAACCCTGTTCCTTTGCTGGAACTTCAGCAAGAATGGACCTTCTCAGTGGAGCTTTGCCAGATGTATCACAAAGTCGCTGCATGGCACCAGGATGCTGAGGACATGACATAAAATGAGGTTGGTTTATAAGCTCCAGGTAAAGCTCTGCAAAACCAAGAGCTCCTGGGTGAGTGTCAGTTGAGTTGGGCAGATCCTCAGTGGATATAAATTGTCACAGTTCCATGCAAATCATCTGGAAAAGGACACCATGGCTGGCAAGCTGCTAAGGTAACAAGAATACCCCAGGGCAATGCCAACTAATGCTGGCTGTGGATCTGGTCCATTAGCTGTACTGGTAGTATCAGCTTCTGTGAACATATTTGAGGCTCTGGAAAAACCTGGAAAAAATGACATTTCCGTGGGTTTGATGAGAAGGGAAACATTTGATGCTTGGGTCTCAGATTTTCTGCTGTCTTCCACAAGAAACAAAGGGCAATGTTTCACAAGTGGCTTTCTCTTTTTTCCCCCCTTTTGGGGCAAATATAGGAAAATGTGTTATCTGTGGAATTTCAGACCTTTTCTTGAATGCAAAGCACCAAAACCACCAGAAATAATGTTCTCCTGGAAAATGTCAGATTTAACATTGCCCTGAGCCAAAATTACATACTAATGGCTCCTCATCATTATGCTCCCCTATCTAATTTATAGATATCCAAAAACTGTACCATGGCAGTCAGGGTTCAAGGAGCAGCTGGATGAAGCCACTCCTTCCAAAGCAGGTATTCCCCATGGAAAAAGATCTTTCCCCAGGAAAGCCTGGGCAGCTGGTTTTGCTTATATCCAGTCTCCTTCAGACAACACATCCAGGAACCTGGATCCAGGGTGGGATAACATTTCCTGCCAGACTGGTCAGGATATGTCAGGGTTTTTTTTCCAAGTCCCCAGTGTATGCCTGCATCCTGAAGTCCAAAGCACAATTCCATAGCCCCTGAGGTGGGAATCAAGCCCAGGTGGCCAAGAAGGCCAATGGCATCCTGGCCTGTATCAGGAACAGCGTGGCCAGCAGGTCCAGGGAAGGGATTCTGCCCCTGTGCTCAGCCCTGGGGAGGCCACAGCTTGAGTCCTGTGTCCAGTTCTGGGCCCCTCAGCTCAGGAAGGATATCGAGGTCCTGGAACAGGTCCAAAGGAGGGCAACCAAGCTGGTGAAGGGACTCGAGCACAGGCCCTATGAAGAGAGGCTGAGAGAGCTGGGGTTGTTCAGCCTGAAGAAGAGGAGGCTCAGGGGAGACCTCGTCGCTCTCTACAACTCCCTGAAAGGAGGTTGGAGCCAGGGGGGGGTTGGTCTCTTTTCCCAGACGACTTTCAACAAGACAAGAGGACACAGTCTTAAGTTGTGCCAGGGGAGATTTAGGCTGGATATCAGAAAGAATTTTTTTACAGAGAGGGTGATCAGGCAATGGAATGGACTGCCTGGTGAGGTGGTGGATTCTTCATCCCTAGAGACATTTAAAAAGAGACTGGATGTGGCACTCAGTGCCATGGTCTGGCAACCGCACCGGTGGGTCAAGGGTTGGACTTGATGATCTCTGAGGTCCCTTCCAACCCAGCCAATTCTATGATTCTATGAAGCCTGGACCTCATCGTAGCCATCTGGCTGCAGTAGAACCCATCAAATGATGATGCTCCCAGGACTGGATCCTGGGGAAATCCAGGATGCCATCAGCTGCTTCCCCTCATCCTGGAAGCAGGGAACTTCAAAGGGGAGGTGTTCTCTGCAGCTTTCTCCTCTTGCTTTCCCCAGCTCTGCTCTCCTTTGTCCTTCACTCTCCCTCTACTCCAACATATTTAAGATGGGAACAGAAGTGCCTGCTCCCCTTCAAGGAGACTCAATGAGAGCTCTCTTCCCATGTCTTCAGTGTTTCTCACCCCTGTGAAAGGTGTGTATTACCCCTGCAGGTGTAATATAGCTATGAGCCTCAGGGAAAGGCAATAAACAGATTTATTTTTGGGTTCTGTATCATCAGTAGTCACCTTAGGGAGGTGTCAAAGTGGTCCTTGCTTGAGGCCTGCCTGCAATAAATAGGGTACTGCAGAGGAGGACACCCCAAAAAGCTGCCAAGGGTTTATTCAGTGTTTCAGCTCAGTACTGCACTGCTGGACCTCTGTCTTCTGGCCCTCAGGACACCTTAAGGGACAGGAGATTGCACTGGGCTCAGCTGTCCCCTTGGTGCTGAGCAATAAGTGGGGACAGATCTAGGTATTACTTTTCCTCTCTTCTCCCCATGTTTGTTCCTAAGCCAACCAAAACACTCTTTAGGGTGAGGAACAAGTCACCTGTGACACGGGACCCTGATTTTTGAGCTAGAGATGAACTGAAGATAGGAGCCTGCCAGCTCATCTGCAGAACATGCTGGTGGCAGCTGGTATATAAACATGTGTTTTCTTATTACTCAAGAAGGGAAAACAGTTGGGAAAGCAAAAGTTTCTTCATTTTTTTGCAAAAAAATTTAAGTTAATGACTGGAAAAAATCAACAAACTTCTGAAATTCTTTTTGATAAACAGGATTTTGTCTTTTTCTTTTTTTTTTTTTTTTAAAAAAAAAAAAAAAAAAGAGAGAAAAAGAACTTGGCATTGGCAGGGCTGAAAACTGCTACTTTTCATTAGGACAAGCTGATGGTATGGCAGGAATGCAGGACAGAGGGGTGCAGATGTGTGAAAGCATTGAAGAAAGGGCTTAGAGAAGGGTCTGTTCCCAAAAAGGGTTGACCTGAGGTAAAGGAAACCTTTGGGATAGGAAGATAATAAACCCCCCACATACCCCTTTTATAGTGGATATAAACAGTTTTACGGTAGTTCCACCGAACAGAAGAATAAAAAATAACAAGAAAAAAACCAAAAACCACCAACACTAAAAAGGTTTTTGCAACACACACATGTTCCCCATTAATTAGGAAGACTGCTGTTAACAACACGTTGCTCCAGAGCTGCCAAGAACTGTCAGAAGAAGGCCAGGGAAGCCCAGGGCTGAGGCTCTGCCTTAGGGGGGGGAATGGCCTCCTGGGCAGCCACCCAGCTCCAGCTCCCCTGGGGTCAGCCCCCAGCAGGGATGGGTGAAGGGGGGGTCTGGGGGGCAAGGAGGAAAGCCCAGCAGCCCCTGTTTGAATCCCTCCTCCTTCTCACCCCACTGCAGCTACAGACATTTTCCAGAGCGATCCTGGCGATGGTGGCTTTTTTATTTTTGGCTTTTTTAAAACATGCTCAGGGGAGGCGCCTTCTACTTTTATTCACAGAGAGGATCTTGCTTTTTCTCTCTCTCTCAAAGGATGCAAAAAGAGGAGGGGAGGCAGGGAGAGGGGAGAGCTGCCTTCTGCTTTGATTCAACTCTAGAGCAGCAACACAAATCTACATCCCAGCTGCCTTTCTCCCAGGAAAGCTCCAAACACCCACCCCTAACATCCTGGTTTTCTCCAGCCATCAATGGGACACAGTGGCTCATGACCATCTCTCACCTTTGCACCTTTTTGGAGCCACTTTGAGGGCTGGGAGCAGTATGAGAGTTTTAGACAGCACCAAGAGAGTGAGAGATGCTCTCTGCTACTCCCCACCACCCTCCCAGGGGAAGGTGAGGAGGAGAACAAGGGGGAGAGACTTTAAGGTTGGAAGAAAAAAAACTTAGGCAGGTTTAATACCAAATTACAACTGTGTATACAAATATGGAAACATGGAGCTTGCCCTCCTCAGCTGGGAAGGACTTCCCAACCAGTACAGTCCCACACTGGACTGGGCAGCAGCTGGGGGTGCCCAAGCCCAGGGCCTCAGTGACAGCTCCCAAAATCTTAGAGCAACCAAGCTGGTCCTACCTGGGAAGGCAGGAGGTGACCTCTCTGGGTGAGTGATGTTCTTCTCCAGTGAAGAAATGAGGAGCAGCAGACAGACTTTACCCCAACCAGAGAAACCACCAGTGGGCTCCCTTGAGAACCTTTTTATGCTGAGCATCATGGGAAGGAAAACTGGGATTGCTCCATTTGGGACACCTGGCCCATCCTCTCCTCCCATAGCTCAGCTGCTCCCCATCATCACTGACACAGCCTGGAAGCTGATGGGGAGTGTGCTGGGCAGGTTTTTTTTTCTCCTGGTCCATGAGCAGCTTTGTCCTTCTCCTACCAGATCCCCTTCTCTCAACTCCCTCCTGAACTACACCCTTCCTTCCAGTGCCCAGAGTGCTGGTTTGGATTCCCTGCTGGACAGGACCAAGGTTGCACTCTATTATGTACACACAGGAATGACTCACATTGGGATGAAAGAAGGGTCCTGAATTATTATTATTATTTTCCCTCTTTAAACCAGCGTAGGAAATAATGTTGCAACAACACAGCAAAGTTCATTGCAGGACTCTGGAGGAGGGGGAGACGATCTTATTTTAAAATAAAAACTATTTCCCTCTCACTTGTCCCCTCATGGGCACCAAGACATGTCCCAGCAGCCAGCCCATCAGCAGGTACCAAGATGCTTTTCTCCAAGTGGCCAGCCCAGAATCCCTTGTGAGGACATCCAGGATCAGAGACGCCAGCTGATGTGCTCTCCTCCTGTCTGCTGGACTCTTTGGAGGCTGATGATGATGTGCTTGGTTTGGATTTCCCTTTTTGTACTCTAGGAGCTGTCAGGGATTAGCCCCTCCATCCTGTCCCACCTCGGTGACTCATCTGAATTTACTCACCATGCTTTCCCTCCAGATCTGGGCATTCTGAGAAGTTGCACGTAGATGTGCTGAGAGTTTGATGAGCTCCTAATTCAGGGGCTTTCTTGCAACTTCTGCCTCCAGCCCCCTTCAACCTCGCTCAGACCCAGGAGCACCTCTACTACAAGTCTCTACAGCAGGAGCAGGAGAGAGAGGACAAGCTGAAGACCCCTATCTTTTCCAGTGGCATTTCTCTACAAATTCCAGCCCACTCCATGCTGAGATCCAGGGTTCTCTGGCTGTGCACCCACATTTCACAAACGGGGCCCAGCAAAACATTTAAGGCACAAGACTTACCTGCAGGTAAAAGTTTGGGCTGCTGGGACACTTTGCCATTCTGACCCTTCCTTTCAAGTCTCTAAACTGCTGCTCTGAAGAGCTGCAACCCTGCAGTTTTGTGAGGCTTTCTAGCTGCAGCAATGCACAGGGTTTGATGCCAAAGCAAGCACCACTCTGTTAAATAAATGCATTCAACAGCATCTCTACGACTGCCGTGTGAGGAAATCATTGGAGCTGTTGTCAAAAGCCTTGCTGACTTGTTCTTGAAAGGAAAAGTCCTTCCAGGCATGCAGCAAAACATCCTGGTCTGGATTTTCAGGATGAGGTGGTGATACAAGTGGGTGCCCTCTTACACATCCGTGGTGAGGACACCTGAAGAGCTTTATTTTCAGGTTGAGCCTTTCTATTAACAGCTTTCCCTCCTGCCATCTTGAACCAAGAGTTGAAAAGCATAAGGACTACCCCAGACTGGACATTTTTTTGCATGCAGGGCAGGGCTTTTTCAACCAAAGTCAAGAGGAGCCATCTGAATATAGGACTGATAGATCTTACTGGTATGGGGAGACCTCCTTGGACCCCTGGCTCTGATCCACGTGAGATAAAGGGGGTTCATTCAGGCTGAAAACTCCAAAAAGGCATCCCAGTGCTGTTTTGCAGAATATATACTAAAGATTTTGGTTAAAATGCTTCCGTTTGGGATAGATTATCTTTTGGAAAATAAATACAATTTCTGTCGGAAGCTGACAAATTTTCCCTCATATACACCCAGTCCTCTTATTTAAAGGGATTGGTTTTGGTTTTTTTTATTTTTTGGAGGGAGAAATAAGCAGGCTATGTGAAAACTTTCAAATATGTCTTCAAATACCCCTTCTAATGACATTTGAAAATCTAATTTACCATGTGGGACTTGTTGCAAGGACCGACGATAGTAACAGTTTGACGTCTGCCTTCCCGCGGCAGGGAGGGAGGTTTGGCAGGAAGCAAAATTGTCATGTGGGAGTCTCAGCAATGAGTTGTCTCCTGGCTAATATTACCACTGCAATGGGTAAGTCAAATCAGCCAGTAGCCACGGCAACAGCCCAGAAGCTTTAACTATCACTATGGTTATTTCACACCACTCTGGGGCTACCCCAGTTCACGGCGCGATGGCTCGAGACGTTATTTCATAGTCATTATTTTATTAAGCAGCTGTAATCTGATCTCCAAATAACACCCACGGTCCTTTTAATTGGGATCATGTTAAGTGCACTTCTGCCTGAAAAATGGAGAGAAGTCAGCTAAAACAATGTCATTGTTTTTAAAAAAACAGAGTCCAGAGGTGCAGAGCAGCCGTGTTATGCATCTCTCATGGGAGACCTGCAAGGAGGGCTGTCCCAGGTGAAGGGACTAAGAAGGACCCACTCCCCCACCACCACCTTTTAAAAAAAAACTAAAAGCTTCTTAAGTGTTGTAATCTGATGTCCAGAACTCGAAGAAGTAACAAACCACTACTAGCCCTGAACACTTAGTCTAGGAAACCCTTCCCGGAGAGAAAATGGAGATAAAGGACAGGGGTAACCATGGCCATAGCTGGTGGAATAACTCAACCATGGACAGAGAAGAAATCAGGAGAAAAATGATAAAAACAACTCAAGTTTTAAGGCAATTGTGTCAGCACTGATTTTCTGGAGGCCTAACAGTGTCTCCTACCTCCGAGTAAGAGCAAATCCAAGAGGCTCCCACATGGCACTTCCTGATGATGTTTCCAATCAGAGTTTCCCTTCCTGACTGACAGCACCGATGCCCAAGAAGGCCACAACACTCCTGAGCTGGTATTTCATGCCAGCATTGCACAGTTGATTAAACAAAAGGAGATTCCTTGTTTGTCTCCTATGTCCATTTGATTTGCCATTTGTTATTCTTTCAATATACACACCAGGTTTCCCAAAGCAAACCTGTGGAGGACCAGGTGCCCCCCTCCAGTGTCAAATTACATAATTTGATGATAATTTCTGGGCCTTCTCTGATCAAGAAATAGGAAAAAAAAACCAAAGCAACCAAAAAAAAAAAAAAAAAAAAAAAAATGTCCAACAACAGACAATAGCAAGTTCAAAAAGAGAAGGAACCAGATCCATGTTGCAGAGAATTGAATAATAATGTATTTTGCAAAGTCAACCCCTTTAAAGTGTTGCTGGTTTCAGAAATATTTTTTTTAAACCCAGCCTTCCTTGTGCTTTCCAGAGTTATCTGAATTCCTTCAAAAGCCCACTCAAGGTTTAAGAAGGAAAACAATGTTACTCTAGCTGAACAAAGCATTACATTTTTTTTTGTATTATGAAACTGGAAATATAGTTGCAATAGAAGAGCTAGAAAACCAGAAAGACTCAAGTTTAGAATTTGTCTTGTGTTAATCTTGTGTCACCTGGGATTTTGCCTGAGCTGTTTCTCTTCCAGAGACATTCTTCAAAGCAGCTCTCAAAAAAAAAAAAAAAAACCCAACCTGTTTCTTTATTACTGTAGGGAACCCTATTTTATTCTGCAGCTTTTCTTTAGGAGCTTGAGAAAACGCAGGGCAGTGATTTATTTTATTTTTTTTTTTTTTTTAACCGAAGCTCATTTCTTCTAGGAAGTCCCAGCAACTGCAGCTAGCAGCCTCTATTATAAATACCCTAATTGCATGCCTGAAGAGCATTTCTGTGTACAAACAACCTCAGTTCAGTTCCAGCTCCTGCCATTCCCCTGACAACAACTCCTCCTGTTTACATCCCTCCGAAACACCGGGCGGGTTCCTCATGGAGTTATTTTGTTTGATCGACCTGCACAGCCTACCCAGGGTGTTTCCAACAGGCTGACTTCTCAGCAGCTACAACACTGGGGGTTTCAGCACGACTTCTCCTTCTTTCTGCAGCTGCTTAATCTCCCTGCCTGCTCCTTAGTGAAGATGTTAATTCAGAGCAGAGTTGGCAGTGGTCCCCCTGCCACCCCAGGGGGTTCCTCCTAGCAGTATGCAGGCAGTCATTAGTCTCTGACTATAAGTCTGTCAGCCAGTCCAAGTCACTGCTCTCTCATCCAAACCAAAGGGGGATGTCACATCATGCCAAGTCATGCCATAAAATAACAGTAGAAACAACTTAGGTTTGAAGTCCCTGAGGGGAGCTACCACATCGGGCTGGCTGATTAGGAAACAGATGCTGAAACTTCAGGAACGGTGCTGGGGTCTCTTGCTTCCACAGGACTGAAATTGTTGAACCTCCAGACAATGGCAGAACAAAAGAAGTTTGGTTTTTTTTCCCTTTTCCCTAGGAACCTGAGGGCTCTGCCTACTTGAGGACCTCATTGATATGGGGGACCAGACCTCACTGCAGCTGCCAGCAAGTCAGGCAGCTACAGCCAAGGGTCTTGGAGGTCTGGGCCAACAACTTGCCAAGAGTGCCCATCTCTTTTTTTGAGGATTATAGTGATCCTCAGGCATTTTGAGGCACGCAGGACAAAGCCAGGGTGAACGTGTCCTAGAGTACTCCAAGCATTTTAATACATTAAAAAAAACCCCAAAACCTTGCAGTTAGCACAAGGATATGGCCACAGCCTTCAGAGTGCTGCTGCTACACAGCAGCATCCCATGGAAAGATGTACCCAGTGGGAGAGGAATACATGACAGTAAAAAGAAAAAGGAGAAAGAAATGCAACTTGGAACAACAACATAAAAATGGCAATAAAATAGTATTTCTTACCTTCAAATTGATTTTTTAATTTTTTTTTTTTTTTTTTTTTAATAGGAGGTTTTCCCAAACCTATAGGATTTCTAAAGCAAACTGGTTACTCTTGAAAATGGATTTTTCTGGTAGCAAACCATTTCTGTAAAAATGTGAACTTAGCTCTCCCTGGGGTCAGCCTGATCCAGTGCTGTTGGAAATGTTCAGTAGTTATCTGTAGTGAGATGTCAATATTTAATTTATTTAGACTTCTTGCAAATATGAATCGTTACAAATAGCTTGTTCTGGGGTGTATAAAATGAGGTGGTAACTAGATAACTTGACAATAAATTATTTTCACTGTACACATGTGCAAGACAATGTATATTGGAAAATGATAAATTAAACCATTCATGTGTCCTGAATTCACTGTCATCTCTCAAGGAGGGGGGAGGGAATTTAGGCTTAATAATGGGCAACTAAATAAAGACATATGTTCAATGTGCACCACAGATCAGAGAGGCAAAGAGATGCTGGATATCCTGCAGCAACAGCTTTGCTCAAGCAGGAGCCACCAGCTGAAACTGAGAAATGCAGGCACCTCTTTTTCCCTGATAAATCCTCTAAAAGATCCACCTCTACTTCCACTCCACAGAGGTACCAAGTCACTGGTGTCATGGGATGCTGGATGGCTTTGGTTCCCTTCTCTGGCAGCTCAGCCCTGCTCTGTACATCCCCTGCCATCTGTCCAAGGCTGCTCTGCAAACTGCCAGGTCCTAACAGGTGATGGAGCAGGTGTCTGATCACCTCTGCTGAAATCACTCTGAATCACTTGGGCATGCTCCTGCCCTTTGGAAAAAAAGGGTTGAGGAGCTGGACCCTTGGAGCAAGGGGGGTTTTGCCACCCGTGCAGGCAGGGCTGGTGCTAGGGGCTGAGGCCATTGGGATTGCTGGGGGAGCAACAAGAGAGGTGGCTCCTCAAAAAAAAAAAAAAAAAAAGAAATTAAAAAAACCACCAAAAAACCCACAAACTACCCACCAAACCATACACACCCCCGAAAAATAAAAATAAATAAAAGCAGCAACAACAACAACAACAAAAACCCCACTAACTAATGGAAAACCTCCCAGTTTCTCCTCTCTACACCTTCTTTCAGGGCGCTCCTCTGGGTTGCCCATCTGGGAGGGAGGGAAGGGAAAGGAAGGGAAGGAAAGAGGGAGGGAGGGAAGGAGGGAGGGAGGCAGAGGCAGCCCCCCAAGGGACGGGCTGGGCAGGGGGGGCCGGGGTGAGCTGACCCCAAGATGCATGCGTGGCTCTGGCCCGGCGCTTCGTCTGCACAGGAGGGGGGCCGGCGGCGGCGGGCGAGCCAAGTCAGAGCCCAGCCAAGTGAGAATGTTCTGGCAGCCCTTCCTGGCGGCCCGAGAGAAGTTATTTATCACTTTGTGCATTTTCCTTCTCATCTGTGTACAGCCGGCTCCAATGGCTCAGCTTGCGTTTTGCCTTCCAGAGCCAAACCGGTCCCTTGGCTCTGCTCAGCCTTGGCTGCCCATTCACGCCTTCTGTCTCCTCCAGCTCTGCCTGGAGCGCTGCAAGATCCCAAATTAGGGAGAGGTGTCTAGAGCCAAGGAAGAGATGGAAGCACCAGGAACTCGCACTGATGGCAAAGAGCACATCTCTCCCCCCGGAGAGGGGGTGGACGCGGTGCCACCATTTACTCTGGCCCAGGAGCCACACATGGATGTTTCTGCTGCTCCCAGGCAGCCTCTGCTGGGGAGCTCCAGTGCCTGCCAGAGGCTACGAGGCATTTTCTTTCATTTATTTTAGGGATTGTGCCTTCACGCTGATTTTTTTTTTTTCCGAATCGGTGGATGTAACGACAGTGAATTTGCAGCGAGTTTTTCCAGCTCCATGGACTCTTTTCCATACTGCTCGGTGAATTCTGCCAAAACGTCTAACACGGGCGTCTAAACTGGGCTTGAAAACAATACCAGCTGCATTCAGATACTGTCAGGCTCAGATTTGCTCTTGATAAGGTCACCCCACACTCTTCTGAACACTGGAAAAGCAGAGCAGTGCTAACTCTGGGAAGTCTTGAATCACCAAAGGTCCGGGCTACGGGGTGTCCCAGGTTCCAGGACTTTGCCCAAGGAGAACACCCCTGGAATTCAGCTGTCATTCTCCTCCCCGAGGCACCCCTGAAGTTTTCTCTGGGGATGAGCAAGCAGCAAGGCTGCGTTTGACCTTGCCAAGCCTTGGGATACATCCTTCCAGGTTTACACTTTTCAACTGGATGTTGCACTCCAGAAGGTAGTACCTAATTCCCACCTATGCCAGGCTAGACTGGGACTACCTTCTAAACAGCTTGGTCCCACCAGGGAAAAACCTCCCATCACCTTGGTCAAATACTTTTTCTGATGGAAGGATATGGATCAGAACACAGTGAGGCTGAAGCAGGCACCTGGTCTGCAGCACATTCCCAGAATCCCATGTGACAAAAAAGCATGTTGAACAGCAGCTTCCCATCATGAGCTCCTAATTTGTACATCCTGAGAGCATTCCAAAATTGGGCTGCAATTTCTCAGATTTGGTCTCTGCCCGAAGGTAGAAGAAGTTGAGTAAAATCCCTTCAGACCTCCTGAAACGGGGAGAGAATGAAAAATGGCATTTTCTTATTGTAATAAAAATTCTAACCATTTTTTTCTCTGCAAAAGGCCACATCAAACTGCTTGAAATTTGCAGCTTGTCATGGGTATAGCTCTTGTTACAGGCCAGATCCAGAAGAAGCTGAGGTCAACAACTTTGCCTCCCTTGATTCTGCTGGCTCTGAAGAAGTTTCAACAGGTAGGCAAACGAATCCTAGAGAAAACTGTTTGGAACAGTTGTGCCTATTTTCTACTTGGGAGTTGCCTGGGAACAGGCTCAGATTCTTTGCAATGTGTCTAGGGTTTGGATGTATTCACCAAAGCCCAGCTTTGCTCCATCCTCCTCAATTTTTATTTTAGAACCTTGCTCCATGAATAATCTCCTCCAAGAAAATATCCACCAGCAGACGAAAGGACATCTTTAGGTAAAGAATTTGTAACGAAAACAAATTTCTACCCTGTTTTTTTCCTAGCTGGGTCACAAGTGGATGATTTGCCAGTATGATGCATCCTTCACACATCCCCCAGGGGATCTGAGGTCCTCAAAGCTCTTCACCTCTAAGTGTCCTGCAAAGCTCCTACATGAGGACTTGGGATGCACTGATGAGTTTACACCCAGCTCAGCCTTTGGTGGGACAGAGGACCAACCTCTTTCCATCTTTTCTCCCAGCATTGGACCTCCAAGGTCTTGTCAAAATTGACTTCAAGTGGTTCGGTTCTGTTTTCTTGCTGGAGGAGAATGTAGGAAAACAAACAAGCTATCTTACCAATGTGAATATTCACAACTAGTGACAAAACTCTAAAACAGGAAGGTCATTTCTTGGGGAAGGAGACTGGTATTATTTTGAGTGAAGGAAAGAGTGCAAATATCTCGCAACATTTGCTGTAAATGGGTTGTTATGGTGAACATTCCTGTCAACAAGTTCATTAGCTCAGAGATCCACGAGTGAACAGAGACCAAAAAAATATGCTTAAAAATTCAAGAGCAGATTAATGGGCAATATTTTGCAATCTTTGTCTAGCTCTGCTCCTCGATGAGAATTAGTAACTTTACTCCAGGCCAGATTCAAGTAGTCTTACTCATGCAGAGCAGCACCATGTTTTATGAGTAACCCCAGTGATATTTAGGGCTGTTTTTTGGAATAATATAAGAACCAAAGAAAGACAGTGGGAGGCACGAGCTGAATCACCTTGACTAATAAGTGTAAGATTGTTGGGTTTGTATGTGTCTGTATAAATAATGATACCAGGAATAAGGAGGGATGCCTGGGTTGACAGGCATACGAGGGAATTTCTAAACCTCTTTTTTGCAACATGCAGCAGACTTCTCTTAAGAGAAGAGGACAATACCCAAACGTTACTTAACATCAGGAAAAGAGGAATTCTCACCTTCAGAAACAATAGAAAATCAGCCCATTTTGTGGGTTTTACTCTCAACAGTTCTGGCTGCTGTCTGTCACATTACATGAGGTCTACTCTGCTCTTCATAGAAGTGATGGATGAAGCTTTCAGAGCTGCCCAAACGCCTTGAAAGCATATGGTCCATTTCTGAAAATAATAGGGTCCTTGGAATTCGAAGCCCCATTGAATTTCAGCACTGCTGGGAACAGCCTCATTAGCATTTTTCAGTTTGTTATGGTCCCCGTTTCCACTTATCTGAGGATTCCTGCCATCCCCATACATCAATAACAAAATCATCAAGACGTGCTATTAAAAACTCAGCAGCACAGTTGTGCCTGACTGCCCTGTCAAAATGCCTCCAAGATCCATTGTGGACTCCTGACATTAGCAGTGGGGGAGGGAGGAAGCCATTCAAAGCTCACTGATGTAAAGGAAAGTCCACTCATTTCTATGGACTTCAGCAGGGCTTGGATCAGCCCCTGGAAGAATAAAGATGACATAAAAATAACATGACGTCTGCCAGATTCACCAATATGCTCTGATGTTTTGCCCAGCCCAGTGATGCAAAGCAGATGGAGAGTCCTGACAATCCTGGCCTGCTTCAATCACTGATCCCATCTCTTGGATGAGTTTTCATCAGGCGTTTAATTCATGGCATAAATGCCTTTATCTCATTAGTGCTTCCTCTGCAGTGCTTGAGAGGAAAGATCACCACTTTTTAGCTATCTCAGAGAAAAGTTCCTGGGTTTTATCACTCACTGGCTACCAGTTTTCAGGGGGCTTTCTAAGATGCTTCTTGGCAAGTGGCTGAGATTTTCCTCTGCTTATGTGGGGCTTGTCATGAATTGGGTTTAGCTGCCTCCAGTGCTACTTTGGACCAAGCAGACAGCAAAACTGAGCAGTTTCACAGTTGCAGCCTCAAAGAAGGCATTAGGACAATTGCTCCCTAAAATACAAAGCTTAACTCTAAGTTTAAGCATATGCTCCCATCACATCAAAGCCACCACAAACAAATATCTATACATTTTGCTGAATCGTTGCCAGAAAATGCATTTTAAAGAAACTGGTCCACTGAGAAAATGACCCCACTCTGTCTCTACCCTCCTGCTACACAAAAATCCCTGGGGGAAAACTCAGAGATGAGGAGTTTGTGCCCTCAGTGTCTCAGAAAACAGAAAAGGCTTTGCCCTGTCTAACATTATATTCCAGTAACCAGCAAAAAAGATGTAATACAGTCTGGGCTTTTAGTGTGCATCAGAATAATAAATACAGGCATTAATACACTGCTGAATGACTGGAAACTGAGGTGGTTTTCATGCCCCTTAGGGCATGGACATGGTAGGGGCATTGGCTGATGCCCCTCAAAATGAAATAATGTATGTTTGGCTGGTAATTATTTTCTTCCAAGAAGTTTTTTGCCTGATTCTGCACGCAGTCCTCACCACAGAAATAATTTGGGTGATTGCTGTTTGGATCTGACCTCCGCCCAGGCAAAGTAGAAAGGCCCTCTCTGAGTTTCCATACTCCCACCAGGTGCATCTCCACAAAAAAATGTCCCAAACCACCTCCATGCCTGCTCCTGGGGACAACCTGACCACGTTCACACCACAGAAGGGCTGAATTGGCCCTGATGTCAGACCCAGTCCCATCACTGCTAAGTCCTGACTATACCTGCAGTGTTGCCCATCATAACTCTTCCCCTTCAGACCAAACTGCATTTTTTTTGCCATGTCTAATTTTGCCCTAATTTTACCAATGTTGTAGCACTTGGCCGTGCTACTTCTGCCCCTCCATTCTGTTTATTTGTAGAAAGGAAGAAATGGCACAGGATAATGCTCTTGTGCTGCTACATAAAGGCTAAAGCAGAGTCAAGATCTTGGTGGAAAACAAATAGTGAGACAACCCCAAGATGTTTATTTTCCTGTCAGAGTGCAGCAACCCTGAGCTCTTCTCTTATCACAGTGCATCTTAACCCTGCTGCACCAGTCCCACCACCTGGCCAAAAATCATCCAGAAGGGCTGTTCCTCGGCCTTCTAGGCAGATGTGAAAGTCCTAGACTCGGGTACTTCACACAAGATGCCATGTAGGTGCAGTGAATAAATGCCTGGGATACAACAGAATTGTAAATAAACCTAAATATACAAGCAGAGTCCCTTTACTATGGGCATCAGCAGCTCATTAGCAGGGGACCAGGATGCAAAAAACTCCACATGAGCTAACAGCATAGTTACTACCTGTAGGAACTCACCAGTTCTGAAGGAATCCAGCAGGGAGAATGATTTCCCATCTGATCTCCTACAGAAGTCTTTCTTCTGGTTTCCACTTGGTTCCCACTATGGAGAAAGAAGAAAAGCCTCTGGAAAATACCTGTATGTGACACCTCCATGCAGTCTGTTCAATGTGAAAGCAAATCCTTGGCCCCAGATGCCTCAGTCACTCCTACTTCACACCCTGCCTGGCCCAGCCATATCTATAGATCTTGTTTATTTTCAGAGGCAGAATATATTTGATGTGTTTTTCATGACCTGAGGTGAAGCAGCTTCCTCCAAGGTTCCCCCATCCAGACAGGACCATAAAACAACCATCCCCATTTGCCATGAGGTCTGGGCAGCAGCAAGAAAAGGGCTATCAAGAGCTCCTTCACCAGCTCTCAGAAAGATCCACTGGGGTGGATTTAACAGGCAGCAACCCTGAGACTGTAAAACATGTTTGATGGGGCATTTTACACCACTTTAAATTTTGGAATTCTTTGGAGAGCGTCTGAGGCTTTCTCAAGACACAAACACAACCCTGGTCCCCCCCACACATCCAGACAAAAAAGGTCCCTTCATCACCCTGGGAGCCAGCATCCTGCAGCTCTGACCTCAGCTCACTCAACTTTATCAATCACAGTATAGAATCAGTGCAGACTGAACAATGTTTGGAAAGTGGGCTGGGTGGGTATTTTTCTTTGGTTTTGTGTTTGTGGGTTTTTTTTCCTCTACCCCCCCCTCCCCCCTCCCCTATCCAGGGTGCTCAAGGAAAAAAAAAAAAATCTGTTGCTCAGCCATGGCTTGGGAAGGATCTAATGAGAGCTCTCAGCTCACTAAAATGAGGTGGTGTGGCACTATCTTAATTGGAAGCTTGGAGATTTTTTCTTCCCCTGGGGTAGATTCTCAGAATATTTTGAGGTTGCCTCTTTGGAAATGTATAATGAAAAGGCAGTTTTGCTGCTTCACAGATTCTTTGCATCCGTGCCTCTCTAACCAAGTGAGAGCTAAAAACCAATGGGCAGGAGGAAAAACCAAAGGGACGAGAGCACCAAGCAGCAAGATGCTCAGTGGCAGCACCCCAGGAGGCTCCCACCACCTCCACTTTCACCTCCAGCTCAGGGCCATCACCAAACCCAACCTTCCACCCTGCTTGCTGGAGCAGCCAGCAGCCAAATGCCTGTTCTCCATCCCTCTGACATTTCCACAGGATCTCTGAAATAAATTGGCTGGGGAGGAGAGATGTTTTGACTAATTTGCACAGCTCACCCTCACCTCATCCTTCTCCTGCTCATCCATTCACAGCCACTCCAAAGCCTTCCCAAGGTTCATCACTCAGGGCTTGGTACAACATCTCCCTGCACTTGGAAAACCCCCTTTCCTTGAAGTCCCTGCTGGAGTTTTGTCACTGGCCAGGAAATTAATTGTGCCTCAGCATCCAGTGTTTTATTAGAGATTTTCCTGGACCAGGGATCCCCTTCACTGTGAGCAAAGTGCTCAGAGTGGTAATTCTGGTGGCAGCTGCCTCAGATTAGGTGCTGCTGAGTTTCAGCTGGCTTCAGGTTGATTTTTTCTTCTCAGTTCACTGCACATTAACACACAGATTAACAAAGGATGCTCAGAACATGCCCTCTCCCTATAGCCCCCCCAGAATTACTGGCAGTGTGGGCAGCAGGAGTGATGCTGACTGCAGAGCAATGCAGACCTCTAGGAATCCTGCTTAGATCTTACAGTTTATTATACAGCTAGAGATATCTGACTACTGCAGACAAAACAAAATCAGAGCCAAAACTTCACTTAAAATCTCAAAAAAAATCCATATCTTTATTATGAGTCAAAGAAGTTTGACTAATTCCATTGATTTTAAACAAATGCTTTGTTACTTCCTCTCAGCTGGAAGGAGATACCCAGAGGAAAAAGCCCTTCTGATACTCTCACTGCCTGACCTATGTTGTTCTTACAAGATTTCCAATTTCTGAGCTGGCTGCATCAAAGACATGGGACATCAGCAGGGACAGAACCCAAGACTATGAGCAATAAAACTTGTTTGCTTGCTTTAGGAGTTAAAGGGCTAAAAAATGGGGTAAATCCTTACTTTCGGGTGCTAGAAATGAAAACCTTTGCCACTACCTCCAAATACAGAATCATTGAGGCTGAAAAAGCCCTCTGGGATCATCCAGTCCATCCTATGACCCAACCTCACCCCATAGCACTCAGTGCCACGTCAGCTTTTCCTTAAAAACCTCCAGGGATGGGGACTCCACCACTGCCCTGGGCACTCCATCCCAATCCCTGATCCCCCTCTCCCTGTGGAAGTGCTGTCTGACACCCAACCTAAACCTCCCCTGGGGCAGCTTCAGGCCATGTCCTCTCCTCCAGTCACTCATTATCTGGGAGGAGTCCAACCCCTGCCTGACTTTATCCTCCTCTGCTTATAAGACTTTCCCTCTGGTCCCTTCACCAGCCTTGTTGGTCTCCTCAACCCACTCCATCACCTCCCCTGATGTATTTAATGAATAGATTTGGTCACTAGGTGACATCAATCATCATTTTCACACATGGGCTTTACACTGAGGTCACCAGAACTGCTCCCAGATCAGATATATATGTATAAAAGGGAGTCTGGATTGCCAGGAAGCTGAAGAGGAGGCAGCAGTGTGCCCAGGTGGCCAAGAAGGCCAATGGCATCCTGGGCTGGCTCAGGAACAGCGTGGCCAGCAGGTCCAGGGAAGGGATTCTGCCCCTGTGCTCAGCCCTGGGGAGGCCACAGCTTGAGTCCTGTGTCCAGTTCTGGGCCCCTCAGCTCAGGAAGGAGATTGAGGTGCTGGAGCAGGTCCAGAGAAGAGCAAGGAGGCTGTGAAGGGATCCAGCACAAGTCCTGTGAGGAAGGGCTGAGGGAGCTGGGGGTGTTGAGGCTGGAGAAGAGGAGGCTCAGGGGAGACCTCATCACTCTCTACAACTCCCTGAAAGGAGGTTGGAGCCAGGGGGGGGTTGGGCTCTGCTCCCAGGCAACTCTCAGCAAGACAAGTGGGCACAAGAGTCTCAAGTTGTGCCAGGGGAGGTTTAGGTTGGACATTAGAAAGAATTTCTTTCTGGAGAGGGTGCTCAGCCATTGGAATGGGCTGCCCAGGGAAGGGGTGGATTCTCCATCCCTGGAGATATTTCAAAAGAGCCTGGATGTGGCACTCAGTGCCATGGGCTGGGAACCACGGGGGGAGTGGATCAAGGGTTGGACTTGATGAGCTCTGAGGTCCCTTCCAACCCGGCCAATTCTATGATTCTATGAAAACCTCCTCTAAACCACACGTGAGATCACTACTGTCTCCATTTCAGAGGTGAGGAAATCAGGTACAAATCTGCAATGAGAGGTCCCCAATCCTTCTCTGGACCAAGGTGAAAATTTCACCCTTTCTGTTGAGTTTATTGCCACAAAACCCCAACAATCTGCCCCTTTCCTTGGGTGTTTCTGATTTCTTTCTCTCTTCCCAGCAGCAGCACCCTGACCCCCAGCACAGCACCCATCTTGGCAGCAGCTTTGCCACCCAGAGAGAAGGCAATGAGCTGTCACCCAACTGAGAACCCATTCAGAGCCAGGGGGGTACCTGAGCCCATTTCTCAGGTCTTGTTTCCTTCTCCTGAATTTCCACCCATGGGGCCTCCATGCTTCTGAGAAAGCAACTGGAAATATTCCTGATTTTCCCCAGTTTTTACGTTTCCCATCTAGACAACAAACTCTTCTCTTCCCTGCTGCTGTAGGGCAGCTGATGAAGAGAAACTTTCATGTCAGCTGAAGCCCCTTGGCACTATTAATAAAAAACAAATGATAATAATATGGGAGGTTTGCAAATTAGCAGCCCTTGCTACAAACACAGATACACCCAATTTAGCACAAATCATTGCAGGCTCTTGCTTAGTGGCTATTTTAATCACTGGTGACTAATGCCTGGGAGGGCTATTCCAGGGTTTGACGTGCCTCAAACACAAGAAAACAGGGAAATATTGAGAGAGGGGGAAAGAAGGAATTGGCTGAAGCCAAAGGTTTATCAGCAAAAAGCATTGGGCTGATGCCACCCATTTCCTTGCCATTGCAACTGCATTTGCTGGGGTCACCACCTAATTCCTCTTCTGAATAACAGCATCATCTCTCTTCTTTGGGTGCAAATCTAAGCCAAACAGTCAGGCTCTGGAACACAAACAAAAGGTACCTGTTGCTTCCTTGGTTATGGAAATGGGGGTCAGCTTTTTTATTTTCGAAGGAGGCAGAGTAAAAGGAGCTGGAATGCTGCTTGGCACCCCACCAGAAAGGAAATATCTGATTAAATATTTGACAGGAAAAGAAAAAAAAAAAAAAAAAAAAAAAGAGAGAGATGAGAGGAAACAATGCAAAGGGGGGCAAGGGAGAGGGAACTTTTCTTTCATGGGGACGAAAAGGCCAAATGAAGCCACCACTCACCTCTGCACCAGGCTTTGCTTTCAGAATGAGCTCCTTCCAGTCAGACCAGTCCACTTTTGGTCTTGCATCCCAGCTTTCTAAGGACTAAAAGAGTTTTCCTAGTTGACTAAACCTCAAAGAGGTACCAAGCCCCTCAGACTAGCAACATGCATTTACCTAAGCCACACTGATCATTTTTCCTGGAATAGGAAAAGGGTTACAAGCATTTACACCCATCTGTCAATGTTCAGATCACATCAAGCAGCACTTTCAAAAAAAACTTTCTGCAAAGAATTTGAAAAAAATATTTGTATTTGAAAAAAAAAATGCAAGGGACAAAAAAGCCATTCTTTTGGAGCTAAAGGGTAAGAGAACGAGTGATAATATGAGTTAGTAGGATTTGGCCTACAGCATCCAGTCATCATTATTTACTGAAGACCATCAGTAAATGGGACTTCTGCCTTCTCTGGTACAATTCATCTGACCCACCAACACACAAAACCCTTTAATCTGGTCATGCCTGGGTAGAAAGCCACCCCTGAGTAACCAACTCCACTCCCCTCATTATCTGCAAATTTCCTGGCAGCTGAGGAACCCCAGTAACTCCAGGGTTAAGATGATAGAGATGGAGCAAAGTAAAAAGCCTGGCTGAGAAATCTGCCAAATGGTGGGAGAAGAGTTCAAAAAATGCAGCATTTTATTCCTGTCCTTTGAGGGCTAAAGTGCAGCATTGCTTTGATATGAAAGATTGATTCAAGCCTACCAGTTGCCCTCTCTTTATGGCAGCATTGCAAAAACACATTTACCTTGTGGCCCTGTAAAATGTTTGTGTTCACTCAGGTCACTGCAGTTTAGTTTTATGGGGTTGGAAGCTCCAAACAGAAGAGTTGCTTCTGTTTTTCACTACGGGTGAAATTTTTGGGGTTTATTGCTCTTGTGGCTACTGAGTACTAGCACTGGAAAGCCACTCAGGGAAGTTGCCTTAGACCTATTTCTCAAAGTCTTTTTTTTTTTTAGTACATGTTTGTTTACCAATGTGGCTCCAGATTGTTGGCTAAGATTTGCAGACCCCTGGTGTAGCTACAGGAAATATTTCTAAAGTGTTCCTTTTCTGAGAAGTCTGCAGCTTAAATAACCATCTCTTTCCATGAGGCTACTGCATCAGCTGTTGCACAGAAGTGTTTTCTCTCTCCTTTCCCTCCTTTCCACTTCTGTTCTCCTAAGGCATATTTTGCAGTTTCCAAGGCATCACCTCTGTAGATCTTGGTAGCTTGGAGCTGTCTCCACCCGTTGTGTGGCAGAGAAAAAAGGGGAAATTGAATTTTTGCTCTCACAATTCTTGAGCTGTTTCACTTGGCTCTTCCAGGGGTTACTCTCTGTGTATTTTTTCCCCAAACTGTAGGGCTGACAGGCTGCCTGCAGAGAATTGCTCTTCACAGATCAGACATGAACACCCTCAGGAGACAAGAGGAGGAACTGGAAGTCCCATAGTTGGGAAAATTCCTATGTTCACTGATAACCTCTCCAGGGAAACAGACCCTACAGCTTCTTCCTGAGTACAGCATCTTCTCTGGTCACTCCATCCTTGGCCAGATTTTCAGAAGATCTGAGTGCACTGAGATGTGCAGTGTTTGGTGTTCCTTAAAAGGACCCTTTGGAAACCTCCAAGAGTCCTCTCTTGGAAATCTGGTCCTGATAACCATGGAGAGTGCTGGAACAATTCCTTTTGCTGCTTCTGACCTGAAGTGTGACTTCTGTAGGTGCTGCAAGCTCTGAATTAGCTGGGTCATCCAACCCTGTGCTCTGCAAGGTGATGATGAAAACCTGAATTTCCCTTTTTGTTCTTTGGGGGTTTTTTGTTTGTTTGTTTTGGGGGGATTTTTTTGTTTTTTTGGGGTTTTTTTTGTGAGAAATGCAAGGGTTCCATGTACAGAACAGAATCAAAACCAGGAGGTTCCAGCCCTAACTCAGCTGAACTCTCAAAGCTGCTTGGAAACCTCATTCATATTAAACTTTATGGGAACTGGACATCCAAATTCCCTAGGTGGTTTTGCAAAAAACACAGCTGTAACTAATTGCTGTGCAGAAAGGTTTGGGGAAAAGATTTAGATCTAGAAAAGGAGAGAGAGATTCCAATGCCAAAAAAGCTTTTGCAATAGATCCTCACATGGTGTCCACAGAGCAGATTCTGGACTACCTCTTCAATGAAGGAAATGGAGCCATTTTACAACAGTTAATCCTCTGTAACTCTTCATGCTCCTGCAGAGGTTGTAAACTAAGGGGGGGGAGAAAGAGTTTCTAGTAATCCCTGCAAACCACGGGGCTGAAAGGTTGAATAAATCAAAAGGACTGAGGAACAATTCACGCCCAACTCCTTCCCATTGAAGAAATTGTCACATTCCATCAGTGAGCCTGGTAAAATCTCTGACCATCTCAACCCTTATCAAGCCTTAATTTCTTCTTCCTGTTTTGGCAATAATTTAACGTTAAAGGTCACAGAACGAAACGCTCAGAGTCAGGAAGCAGAGGAGTTCTGATTTGATAACAACATTATTTAGCCCCACGAAGCTCCACTTAGGATTTTCTCCTCCTTTGTTCCTTTTCAGGACCACGATCCATCTTCCACTGAAGACAATGGCAGTGTTTCCACTGAATTTAATGAGACTTGGATCAGGCCCGAAATGTCAGTATTACTCTATTAATATTTATGCTCTTGGAAGGATGTCAGAAAACATGCAGGATGTGCAGGGTGGCTGAGTGAGCTATGAGAATCATAAATTTCCCTGAGTTAGTAATTTCTTCACAAATCCTGAACATTTCTAATCTGACCACGGGAATAACAAACTAGCAGGATTCTAACCTTCTCCTCTTACTGTACAAACCTTTCTCCACTGAGTTGGCTCTGGAGCTGAAAAATCATCTGCATTGCAACTCCCTACCTAGCTCATGTCTAGTTTCTTTCTTTCTCTGACACATAGATTGGGGGAAAAAAACAAAACCCAATTTGTTTGAGAAGCTGCATATTAAATGGTCAAAATTAAAAGGCTCTCAGAACCAACAAGCCCTGTGATTTACCATCTTTAAAGCCCCTTAGCTTAGCAACCTTCCCAGCCTTCAAAGGAGGGGAGGTGAGGAACTAAACCTGTTCTTGCAAGGCCCCCACACAGATGACAAGTGGCAAGAAGCTTTCTCCAGGCTCTTTTCCTTGGGGTTTCCTCTCGGGGTGAGGAAAAGGCCAAGCAGTGTGGCAAGCAGGGGAGAGTGCCAGCTTGCCATGGGAATGCCTGTCACTGCAGGGTGTGTGGCAACCCCAGTGCTCAGCCCCTCTTCAGGCAGCTGCTGGAGAACTGATGGGCAAAACCAGTCCCAAAGGTCTGGAATTTCTGTTTCCCTTGAATAAGTCCCCAGAGAGTTGGATTCCTCCCTGCCTCACCGCCCCTTCTCAGCGGGCAGTGCTTGCCTGAGTGGGTGGAGGAATGTGGGGCAAGCTTGGAGCATAATAGTCAACTGACCACCAGAGCTGGAGAGTAAGGTCACTGGGGAAAAAAAGGCCTTGAAGAATGCAGCTGAGCTATGCCCGAGCTATGCAAGAGGAGGTTTTGTCTCCTTTGGCATGCTGAGCCTGGCCAGGGCCCCAGACAGGATGGCAAAGGCACTGAGAGATGGGCTGGATCTGCTCTGAAGAGATGACCCTGGAGGGATCATCCCCACTGAACATGATATCTTTGTAGGGTGGCACCTCCTGACCCTGCTGAGTTACCTAATGGGTTGGGCTAGGCTGAAAAACATGGGAATTACACTCCAGTGAGGCAGGTGGAACATCAAAAAGATTACCACAAGGTAAATCCACAGTCCTGGGGGAGATATGCTGCTTCCAGGATCTACATTAACCCAATACAGACTTAGAAATACACTCTAGAGGCTGAATCACCCCATGGCTGAGGTGGAAAGCTCTCTCTTGAGGGCATCTTGTCCACACTGCTCAAGCAGAGTCACCTAGAGCAGGTTGACCAGAACAGGATCATGGTCTTCCAGAGAAAGCTGTTCAAGATGCCCAACTGCCTCCAAAAACCAACTGACCGACCAAAAAACAAAAAACAAACAAAAAAAATGATCCAAAAGCCTTTCAGTGGCCATAAGACCCTTGTGTAGCATCTAGCAGTCACCTCAGGGAAATGGGGACACTTGGGGACACTGCCAGATGTTTGGAGAGCAGGGAAGAAGTCAAAATGAAAAAAGATCTCCACAACCCTCTCTCAGTGGCACCAGAAATAGAACAGGAAAACATTTCCATCCCTCAGCTTGCTATTTCAACCACCTTTATCATCTCCTGAGCTCTTCCATTTCTTTCCTCTCTAAATCTTGAGACCACCAACCTCAAAAAGACAACATTAAGAACACACCAGGAGAATCTGGGCTCAGCTGGGAGAAATCAAGCAGCCAACGTGCCTTTTCCCAGTACTTTTTATACCCTGCTGATTCAAAGTCCCCCCCTGAAATCCTCATCCTGACTCTCAAGATTACCAGACCTCACCACGAGGACAGTTTCCTTCCCTCCCCAGAGTTCAGCAGCTTGAAGGGCAGATTTCTCCTTCTGTGAGCTGAAACATGCACACCAAGCTCTTTTTTCCAGGCTCAGCATTGTTTGGTGTTTAAGTTGCCCGAGGGGTACCTTAGTTTATTGATTGAGGCAAGGTTTGAAGGCAAAGGCAGTGGCTTTTATTGCACCAGTGATACTTCTGACCTTGCTACAAACCTCTCCTTGTTTACCACCAGAGACAATCACAGCTCCAGAGATGCTCCTAGGACACCCTGGCCCATGGAAGCAGTTCCACAGCTTGCTGTAAACAGGAATATCCTACAAACCAGCTTTTCCTCCTGGACCCAAGAAAAGAGCTCTATCTGCAGAGCCCTGGATTTAGGGAAACAGAAAAACAACCAAACTGGAGCAAACCACTCATTCTCTAACCAAATATCCTACCTCCAACAGTGACCAGATCAGATGCTTCAAAAATGCCAGAAAATCCACATCATGGGGGGGGGGGGGGATTTTCTTTTTCTTTTGTATCTGGGGGGTGATCTGTTCCTAGGGGCAGTTTCCTCTGCTCCTGTGAAGCCAGCAGTCCAACTTCTCAGCTTGAGCCTATCAATCCAAAACCCCCAATCTGAAGGATCCATTCCTTCAGGGACATTTTTGGTGGTGCAAACATGACAGTCCCAGGCCATTTCTCATGTTGCTAAACATCAGACTATGTGAAGAAAAAAAAAAAAAAAAAAAATAAAAATCTCAGCATCGAGGCTGGGATTTTCATCAGAGCACAAAAGATTTCAGACACAGAAACTCTGGAGATGCTGGGCAGCTCCCATTAATGCAGCCCCTCTGAAATTCCCACAAAGCCAGCTTTTGCAACATTACCTTTAATTTCTGCAAGGATAGCAGAGCAATCAGTTCTGCAATGCCATCGGATGGGGGTTTTATCACTCTGGTGATGGGTGAAAGGGCAGGAAGCAGAGGGACAGGATGGAATTTAGAGCATGACCCAAGTCCTGCCAGGACACAAGGGAGGGACACTTTCCGAAAAAAAAAGAGAAGCTTTGCCATGGGGGAAGTGAGCTGCTTTCCCTCCATATCCTGTGGATCCAAACTTCCCCCTGAGCGTGACATCTCTTATGAAAATATGCATGCAGACTTCTCCAAAATGCTTCCCACTCCACTCTGCCAGAAGGGCCAGGTCTTGACAGCCCAAGTTTCTAGCAAAAAAATAGGTCTATCCCTGCCACTCAGATCTTGTTAGGAAAAGTGGGAAAAAGGGGGGAAAAATCATGCATAAGATGGGCTGGAGAGAAAGAAAATAAAAGTGTTTGATGAGATGAGATGTGGCACAGAAAGTATCAGCTCTCCTGACTGCTTGAAACCAAAGATTTAAATAGTGCCAGAAACCCCACAATGGTTTGCATATTCTGGGTGTGAAGTTTTTCTTTCTTTCTTCCACAGACCCAACATTTCCTTTAGGAGAAAAATCCCAGACTGCTTCCCCTCACTGGTTATCTCTGAAAAGATATTGGTGCTTTACAAATTTTTGGTCTTTTTCTTCTCATCGGTTTTTTGGGGGTGGGTTTTTTGGTTTTTTATTCTTTGTTTTTTCTTCCATGGACCTTACTTTGGAGCATCTTACAAGAACTTGAATGAGAAAGCATTAAAAGCCCTTCAGAAGTCTTGGCTGAAACTAAATCAACTTTTAAGAAGTGCTTATGTGACTTGTGTGAGAATTTCAGCTCCTACAACAGTGGATTGCTTATGAGAAATATTTCTCCTTGAAGTATTCAATTTAACTAGTGAATAACTCAAACTGCTGCTTTCAACAAGAATGGTTTGGAATTGTCTATTGTAGCACTGAAGGCCAGACTATTAAATAAATCATTTATTTCTTAGTCATTTTGGAGCTCACCCTCTCTAACCATTCACTGAGTTTTCCACAAACCTCCCTGAAATCCTTATCAGCCCTGAAATTACAACAATTTGAGGAATTTTCGCCCAGTTTTCAAACTTGTGCTGAGACAAACTCAACATTTACAGTCACCCTGGGCCACTAGTAGCACTTTTGGGCACATTTTTGGTTAGAAAACATAATATGCTAGGAATTTAAACAAAGGTATCAGCAAATGACCCTCAGCCAGTGTGATCTCATCTCCCAGCCACTCAAGGTTTGGTAACAGGAATGTTTAGCAATGGACCAACAAAGGAGACAATAGTTAAAATATCCATACTCTTTGAAACACAAATATATTCCCTCCAATCTGCTGCCTCCCCTCCTTTCCCACCCCACAGAATCAAAGAATGGGTTGGCTTGGAAGGAACCTTAAAACTCATCCAATTTCAACCCTCCTGCATGGCCAGGGACACCTCCCACCAGCCCAGGTTGCTCCAAGCCACATCCAACCTCACCACTACTTGGCAAAAAATAAAAATTCTATGAAGCAAGAGAAGGAAGAGAGAAAATCATTTTTGGTTTAAACATGGAGGCAGCACCTCATTTTTCAAGCATTAACTGCAGGAGAGTATCCCCAGCATCATTAGAAGCTCAGCTACAACCTGGAGAAGCCTTTTTTGGGGGAGTTGTCACAAGGACAGCCTGGACCATGTGGCCCCAAGGACTCTTGGAAGAAGAAAGCAAGTTCAAAGTCCTTGGGATTGGATGCAAACCTGCTCTGTGAGCTGCTGACCCCCTTTCACTCTGATTTTTTAATTACTCCAGACCAAAAATTGTCCATTCCTGTGTATGAGATGGAAGGCACCCAAGACAATGGGATCCTGATCTCCATTTGGGCATTTAAAATCTGCTGTAATGCAAGTTTAAAAAAAAAAATAAAATTAAAAATTAATGTTTTTCTACTGTTTCTGAGATGCTGTTTCCATTTGGGGCTTGAAACTAGATAAATAGGCACCCAGGGAAATAACACAAGTAAGAAAAAAAAAGCAGTAGAACTAATGACACTTGGTACTGACACACCTGCTGGAACCAAGAAGCTTTTCCCATGGCTGAGGTTCCTCCTAAACATATTTGATTATTTCATGTCCAAGCAAGTGCTGAGATTCACAGCCATCAGTGGGACATATCTGCTCACCACCTTTAAATTTCATAATATTTATAGAAACTGGATTGCCCTTGATATCTCTAGCACCTTCCCAAATTAGGTTGATACCAACTAAAAAATCTGAGGAAGGAGATGGAGGGACAAGCACAAGTTCATACACAGAACACATAAAACTTACTTCCTTACCAAACTGGCTAGAAAAACATGTAAAATACTTCCTCAGCTCTTGGATGCTGGAATTCTATCTGGCCTGGTTTCCCAGATAGGTTTGTAGCAGGACTACAAACATACCCCCTGAAGCACACCACAAGAAGTTGTTCCTGGTTATCTCCTTCAGAGATCCAGGGGATCAGGATACAAAAAGCCGAGGCAGATGTAGAAAATACAGATTGGTCTAACTAAGCCTTATTAAAAGGTCATCTAACTCAGTAGCTTATCTCTAGCAGTGGCCACAGTAGCCACGCAGGGAGGAATAAAGTTCAGCAGGTGGATGTGGTACTTTCTCCCAATAATTTTTGCCCAGCAGCTTCCCTGAGCAGAATGCAGTTGGTACACACACAGCAATCTCTACGTGGTTCATATCAACAAAATTCTTCCCTTGAACTTATATAAACTTCTGATTCAGAGGAGCTTGCTGGAATACAAGGTTTTGACAGGTTTGCTGAAGACATGTGCCAGTTGTGGTACCATGGCACATCCCAAATCCCTCCTGCAGCACACCAGAGGTGAACTGGGCAGCACAGTGCTCACAACCATCAAGCTAGGAGCAGGCTTAAACCTACAAAGTCTTCCCAGACACTAAACAATTAGTGAAGATAAGAAGAGGTCTTGCACTTTTCCACTGAATCCGCCTCCCCGGATGAGATAAACTGAAGCAGTTGAGGGATTCTCACCCCAGGGGGCACCTCTGGAGGGTCTTGCTGGCACAGCCAGGATGGTTGGGGCTGTGACAGGAGCTCAGCTGGTTGTAACCAAGCAAGCAAACCTCTGGAGGGGAGACCTGGCTGTGGCTCAGCCAAGAAGCAGACACGAGCTGTGAGCAGGAGACCGATTACCTACGTTTGTTTTCTGCTTGTTTTCCACAAGCCTCTCCCCAGACAGGGCTCTGACCCAATTCCCACTGAAGTCCACAAAGGCGGCTGACTGGCTTTAGGAGCTGGATGGCACCCAGAGCCTGGCCGGGGTGTAACGTTATCCTCTGTCCCACAGCTCCAGGCCTCCTGCCCCCGCAGCTCAAAGCCATCAAGACTTCTACATTCCACCCCAGCTTAGCAGGATGACCAGAGCCAGCCCTGGCAAAAACACAGCTGCTCAAATCCGATGTCACCATTCAGGCAGGGTGTGATTGCCACCGTCCCCTGGCACGCTGACCTCTCCCTCCCAGGCAGCCACAAGAGCAGGCCACATCTTGTGCCCACATTTTGCTTTCCCAAGAAAGCCCCGAGGGGCTTCTTTGGCAAGGGCTCGCATTGCTGGTGAGCAGCAACCCTTTGGCTTCCATGTTTACATCCTTGTGGTTGTTAATTTGAGAGAAGCCTTTTATTTTAGACACACTCCCCCCCGACTCCCTCTGCAGGGGGGGAAAAATGTGACCTTTAAGATTGTTTATACCAATCAACAAGAAGCCCTTGCGCTGCCGGATTCCAAGAAACACGAGACCATCTTGGAGCTTTGGAAGAGGGAGGGGAGCAGAGGCGAGGAGGAGCAGGAGCAATCAAGGTCAGGAGTTCACAGACAGGATAAAGCAGAAGGCAAGGCGTGCAGGCAGGGTGGCAGGGCATGCCCTCTCCATTCAGAGAGGCAAAAGCAGCTCCTTCAACCATGTGGACTCCCACTCAGGGGAGCTGACATCCCAAGGCCACACGAGGAACAAGCTGGTTGTCCTGCTCTTGGAGAAGGAGGGTGGTCCTTTCTGCCCGGGCTTCTCCCAGCCTCCGAGCATTCCACTGAGGAGCAAAAGAGATTCAGGACAAGGAAAAATGATGACAGTCCAGTTTTACACTCTGCTGCCCACTGTGATGAATGAAGTGGTTTGACAAGACAAGGAGGAAGATGAAAATATTTTCCCACTGTTGAATGCAAAAGTCAATAAATAAGTAAACAGACAAGCATTCAAAGCCAGGAATTTCTTTTCATTTCCAGCTTCAGCCTTCAAGGGAGTAAGGCCACAAATTTTTTTTTTTTTTTTTTTTTTTTTTTTTACTACCATTGTACTGAGCCAAGTGAGCAAAGGTTGTGGCTTTGGGCATCCAAACTTTGAGTCTTCTAATGGGCAGAGGAAGCTCAGGACTGGCACGAAACCCACGGGTGCCTTGTGCAGAAAACACCAACCCTGACAACTGAGAGGCCTCACTTCAGCTTCAAAGGCAGCCACCACCATCTTGGTAGGCTCAAGGCTGAGGCGTTGAGGGGAGGAAGAAAAAGGGCAAAAGATCAATAAAAACCACAGGAGGACAAATGTGGTGGGACAGACAGAGATGCTGTGATATAACACACCACTTGTGGGCAGGCAGCCCAGTTCAAGGCAGGGGTTTTCAGGACAGAGGTATAGCTTCTTCCTTTGAGCCCTCTCCCTAGCCAACACATCACAGGAGATGTCAAATTCAGCCTCGAGGTATCTGGCGTGGAGTCAGGAGTTTGACAATTTCAGGCACTTTTTTTGTGGTCAAAGCTCTCTCTGAATCTATACATTTACAATTACAAGGCTGTGGCTTGTTCTCATTTACACTTATCTTCTCCATTGGGTTATACAATATAACCAGAGGTGGCATTTGGCCTATGCATTGCTTTAATTTTTTTTTTTTTAAGTTGCCTGCCCAGATATATTATTTATGACCCATCAGATACATTTTCTTGTTAACTAATAAACCCCAGAAAAATATTTTTAACGAGAGGCTGTATTTTTTTAAACAATCATGTTGCTGCCCCGTTAGCACTCAAGGATTAAATAAGACAGAGTGGTTGTTAACCAAAAATTGGTTACTGGAGCACATGGACTGAGGTTTTTGTCTTCCCATTACTGAGGCTAAAGAAATGAGGCTTCTACAACCACACTGCTGTTGCCTGGCTGAGTTCTCATTTCAAGGCACACGCTGAATTTTAAACCACCACATGGATTTCTCACCCATACCTTCAGCAGCCCTGGACATGCTGTGAAGGAGAAAAGCAGATGGATGTCACAGCTGGCTGTGCAGACATCAAAAGTCGTTCTCTTTTTAAAGACAATTAGTTAATTGTTCCTGGGGTTTGGGTTTTTGTTTGTTTGTAGGGGTGTTTTTTGTTTTGTTTGCTCTCTCTTTTATTAAGCCCTGCTACCATTCCAGTTTTTTTTCTGCTGGGTAACACAGAGCTTTGGCAGCATCTGGGATTTGTGTGCTGGGACAATTACCCTGAGCAAGCCCTGCACAGCTGCTGGAGTGATGATTGCACTCACTTTCCTTGCTTGACCAAACCAGCAGAAGGCCCCTTCTGAACAGGAGCCTGGAGTAACATTTCTAGGCTAAGGTCAGGGGTGTCATCTCTGATACTCAGGACCATTCATCTGCCAAGATGCAATCTGCAATGTGTTTCTGGTTTATTCCTACATTGTATCACCAATTTCCAGGAGATAGACAGCCTGCAGAGCCAGCAGTTGCTTGTTCTTCCCTGGGTCCTGTTTTCAATATAAGCCCTTGGTTTAGGTTATTGTTTGTCCTTTTTCCTCTTCATTCATTCTAGCATTCCATATGCCATGCAATTAGAGCTATTCAGCTCCAAGATAAAAAGGAGTCATGAAAATGCTCAAAGACCAAGCTGGGTTGCCCACTGACGTGAACTCTGCATCCTGTTGTATAAGGCTTAGGGAATAGTAGTTCCTCTGAGAAATTATTCTCTATTCAGATCCTAAGGAATTGTGTCCTGATTGGATACAAATGAGAGAAATGAAATGCAGATGATTTCTTTGGGGCTACAGCTCCAAGGAGGCCCAGACATTATGGATATCTTTGGTCAGCTGGTTCCTTCCAGCTCCTATCTGCTCCTCTTTGGACACATCACCCGTGTGTCCTCCCACAAGATGGGCAGTGAGAGAAACCAGGCACCCCTGTCCCTCTGGTTTTGGAGGTCTAATTCTGTCAAAAACCTTGAAAAATCCCAGTAACTCAGTTCCAGGAGTCAGCCACTCCTTGCAAATCAAACTGCAGATTCAGGCTGCCTGCAGATTGCCAAACTCCACACATGCAGCATTTCCCATTTGCTGTCACTGGCTCTTTGGTGCAGGAAGAAACACCAGGCACAGAGATTTTAGCTGGAAACAAGCAGTGATCTCGTGAACTGCCACTTCTGCTTCCCTTGCTATTTTAACTTCTCTCACAGCACTGGAAAGTCAAAAGGAAACAACGCAAAAGGAAAGAACACTCCAAAAAAAAAAACCCAACAACAACAAAAAAACCCAACACAGACATTGACCCAGCAAAAATTGGGTTCCTCCTTGTTCCTCAAGCTATGAAGATGTCAAAGCCAGAAGCATTCTTTAGCTATTTGAAGACAAAGGCTTCATGGAAAAAAATGACTCTGTTCTGTAGGGCTTGTCCATCATGTCACGAGACAGCACATACCCCCATCAGAGGGAAGATTGTGACAGAAAGGACATACTCTATCCTCTCTTTCACTTGTTACCCCATAATTCTGGCCTCTCTGATTCAAGAAACGGGAGGAAACTCCAGAAAATCTTCATTGTTCAATGAACCTTTTTGTTGTAAGAAGAAGAATGCCCTACTCAGTACCAAAAGATGCCAGGCAATCTCTAAGAGGCCTCCTGAAAGAAACCACTCTGAACATAATAAAAGTACAGCTTAGAAAACAAAGAAACAAAAAAAAATCCTCACAACCTGCCAAAACCATCCCCAAAAATCAGCATAATAATAATGATAATACTATCCACAAAGCAGAGTTTGAATTTTGCCCTAAAGCAGGACTGGACAAGGGACTCCAAGGTGAAGTTCACCTGGCTGTTGAGTTTGAAAGCATTCACACCACAGAAAGATGGATAGAAGTGTAAAACTAATGTCAAGGGAGAGAAATCAGCACTCTGGTCCATGGCCAAAAGCTGTTTCCACCCCTGGAAATCCAACCCCACAAAAGACTAAAGTCAAAAAATAGAATGCTTTATATCAAAGCTACCTGATACCTCCCAAACTCTCTACCCAACAATTTTTGCAGCCAGGGAAGGGGCTCAAAGCTGCACTTTCTTTGTGGCCATACTCTTCAATGGCCAGTTTAGGTGTAAGAGTTTCTGATTCCTAGGCTATGATGGATATCCTACAACCACAGCTGTACAGACACAGTCGTGATTATTCTGAGCACCCATCACCTAACCCAACTTGATCTTTGTCACCTAAGTAGGGGGTGAAAATCTCATTATAGCCACCTGAGTGAGTCATGTGTCACAACCTCTGTGCACGTCCATTACACTCAAGAATAGCTTCCAATCTCCTCCAGCCAGGCTGGCAGAGATCTATGGACATCTCCCTTTGATCTGGGGAGTTCTCCCTCTACCTCCAGCTTGTCTCCAAGGTCAGGCTGTCAAGACAGGGGTGGGACCTGCCCCTTGCATATGAATCTCATCTCCCCTCCTCCAAGACCACAGTCTGCACGTGTTGGCTGCAACTTCCAGATGTGTTTGCAACTTGGGAGCAGAGATTTGAGACCCAAAATAAAAAAAAAACCAAATATTTAGGGCTAGCAGAGCTGAATCCCCATTATCCTCCCTTTCCTTCAGCATCTGTCCAGTTTAGGAGAACACTGAGCAGTTCTAGCAGCCTCAATAATACCCCCCAGAAGCATCTGCACAGGGGAGGGTTTGACAGCACAATTCCTATTCTCCATTATTTTTCAAGCCTCTTTCACAGCTCCCTGGTCAGAATTCACTCTTAGAGATCTCAAGCTAAGGTCCTGCTAACAGATATCTAAGAAGCAACCAGTTTGGTGTCGCCCTTCCCCAACTCTGGAAGGAAACAGATGCCTGCAAAACAATGGGAATGAAGGCACTGACTGAGCCTTGATTGCCTCCCTAGATCCAGCAGCACGTAGCAAGCTAATAGATCTTAATCCCCCTGTCCTCACCCCTGCAGCCCTGGCAAGGGGCTCTTTGTCCTGCAGACATCTCCAGCCCTGGGTGTTTCTCTAGTAGCCAGACCAGGGCTCCCTCTTGGTGGCTGCTCATGTGGATTGTGGTGTGCAGACACACAATGTCACTTCTGTGTGGTTCTGCAGGCTCTGGGTTTGGGTTTTTCTTTTTTTTTTTCTCTTGAAGAGGACGGGAGGAGGAGGAGGGAGGAAGGAGACAGCCTGATGCACACCAACACCTGGAACAAGGGCTCCGTAACCAGAGCATCACACGAGGAGGATTCCCCCCTGGTTTTTGGGTGTTGCTCTCCCAGGAGCTCTCTTCCCCATCAGCTGGTGACAGCCCACCCCCTCCCCACCCTCTGCTGTGGGAAGTTAATTTAGAAGCCAGTTTTGCCATCTGGGGACTACCCCATGCTGGGAAAACCCTCAGCTGGGGAGATCTCTTGTCTTGCCAGAGCGGTGCAAAGAATCAGAGCGTGGGAGAGAACAATGACCTAAGAAGCCTTCTAAGTCCTTAACAAATTGCTCCCTGCATCCCTCAGACTCCACCTTCCACCCAAAGAACCTAAATGTGTCCCTATCATGATGCCTGCTGTTGACATCAGAGCAGGCTCACAGCAGCACTCCTGCTGCTGCCCTCAGCTGAGTCATGACTCATGAACAAAGGGGATTTTGACCATTGTTATTTTATTGTTTTCATTATTTCATTCATCATCTTAATTTCCTTCTCTCGCTCCTGACCAGAAGAGAAAGACTTACACACACACACACACACAAAAGGGAGGGGGAAAAAAAGGGAATAAAAACCATGGTCCACATCTGGAAACTGATTTCCCAACCCAAGAACAAAGAGCTCTGGCACTGTGGCTCCAAGTCTCCTGTTTGTGTTCTTCCATTATGTAAAAAAATCCTATCATAAAATCTAATGGAGAAGAAGCCCGAGAGTCAGCAAGGAGTATTTGGAATTTATTAGTGAACAAGATCCACTCAGAAGTTCTTGTTTGGGGCTGCAGATTGGGCTCACAAAGCTCCTAAGCTGCAGGAGCATGACAGCTTTAGGTTCTAGAAAACTTCTCCCTCTGGATCACACTTGGCTTAAATCACTGCTCTAATGCTGGCTAAACTACTGTGCCATTTCTGTGACTTTCCATTTTCAGAATTATCACTATTCCTGAAGTTTAGTGCTGGGCAGGGATGGGGAAGAATTATGGACACACAAAGGGAATGCTAAGGGGAGAAAAAGGAAGAAAAACAATTTTAGAAATCAACATTTTTCAGCAAGGGAAATGGGGAAAAAATGTTCCAAAGAGAGTTTAGGGTGCCAGTAATTTTTAACAGTGGGAAGTTTCTTAGAGTGGGTTAAAAATCTACTACTGACACTGCTAACAGAAAAGGATTTTGCAAGTCAACAGAAAAGTTCATTTGTGGAAAAAAAAATGTAAGAAACATTCAGTTTTTAATTTGAAAAACTGTAACCCCATAGCATTTCAATGGGGGAAAAAAACTACATGAACTGTTGGGAAATGGCACAGTGCACCCCACTGGGACAGAAAGAAAAAGCATTTTTAGTAGAGAGGAGGAGAAGAGGATCATTTGGAAGCTTCAGAAGAAGATGTTCCTCTGACCTGCTTGATCCCAGACAGATAGACCCAAAATCCACAAGTATTTCAACTTCCATTCCCATCTTGGATCTCCTGAAGGGCAGCACAAGTCCCTGGCACTACACCAAAAGTCAAGGCTCATGTACAACATGGATTTGTCCCTCAGATCCATGACAAAGTGCTCTAGGAAGAGGCATCCCAAGGGATGCTCAGGGATGAGGCCACGTTGTCCAACCCTTCCTGCCACCTCCCTCTTCCCTTTCTTGTTCTGTAGCTCTGCTGATGTTCCAATGATGGAATCATTGGATCCTGCCTTTCATCCAGACCCTGAGGATTTGCTACAAGGGCAAAAAGAGAAATTAACTTCTTAATAACACTTTCCAAGAGAGGAGATTCCTGGGAAACCAGGTGAGGACTATCCAAAAAAGTTCTTTGAAGAGCTGTGGCAAGCTGGGTACAGCTAATTATTTATGGTGGAGATGGAGCTGAGGGCAAGCTGTCTAGACAAAGGTCTTTAGCATCATTCCAGTGAGACACTGAACACTAAACACATCATAAGTAGGTGTGTGAAAAGAGCAATTCCAAATAAAAAGCCTCATTATCCTGCAGGCACTGTTCTAGCTCATCCACATTTACCTACATTTGGATTTAAAAAGAAGGTGTTGAGGCAAATTGTGGGTCCAGAACTTGAATTATGAACCCAGCCTTCTTTCTCCAGGAGTGGAATTGCTCAAACAAGAAGAGAATTGGTCAAAACATATTAAAAAAAAAAAAAAAAAAAAAAAACAAAAAACAGTGGCTTTTCTTCAAAATAAAATTAATTTATGAGCATTTTCTTCTCCCCTCCATCAAATTTTTCTAATTTTTCAGTAAAAAACAGAAAACAAGGATCTGTTTTTCAGCTTTGTTTTTCTTCATTCTTTCTCTGATGCCTCCTTATGACAAAACAGAATCAAAGCTGAGGAGAAGACGAGGGGGAAAGAAAGAAAGAATACTTAAACTAACAAAATATTTTCATTTATGTCTTTTAAAACTGGAAGTTTTCAGAGACATCTTTCGCTGCTTTTCTGGGATGGTTTCCAGGTTTTGCCTTGCTTGCATTTTTTACTGTCAAATCAAAAATACTAATCTCTTTTTTTGTTTTGTTTTTGAGCAGTGCTCAAAGCACTTGCAGGAAATGCTATTAGCAAAGGATCTGCATTGGTCCTGCACTCCACAAAAAAGATTTTTTGCTGTCTATGGAATCATATCCCTCTGATTTTATCCCCAGGTCTACCCAGCTCCCAAACACAGCCCAGATGTGGTCCAGTGACTCCACTCACTGGACACCCCTTGCTACCTGGGATTTTGGGCAGCATTTCAGGGCTGGATCTCAGGGGAGCCCTCAGTCCCTCTATCCCAGGACACAGCCTCCCATTCCCAGACCTGTCTCTGGAATAGTCACCCAATTCCCAATACAACTTGGGAATGTCTACCTGGACTTCAGCAAGGCCTTTGACACCATCTCCCACAGGATTCTCCTGAAAAAGCTGTCAGGCCACAGCTTGGACAGGGGCATCTGTGCTGGGTTAGGAACTGGCTGGAGGGCCGGGCCCAGAGAGTGGTGCTGAACGGGGCTGCATCAAAATGGCGGCCGTGGTGTCCCCCAGGGATCAGTGTTGGGCCCAGTGCTGTTTAATATCTTTAGTGATGATTTAGATGAGGGGATTGAGTCCATCATCAGCAAATTTGCAGATGACACCAAGCTGGGGGGAAGTGTGGATCAGCTGGAAGGCAGGAGGGCTCTGCAGAGGGACCTGGACAGACTGGAGAGTTGGGCTGATCCCAACGGGATGAGGTTCAACATTCCAAGTGCTGGGTCCTGCACTTTGGCCACAACAACCCCATGGGGAGCTCCAGGCTGGGGACAGAGTGGCTGAGAGCAGCCAGACAGAGAGGGACCTGGGAGTCTGGATTGCCAGGAAGCTGAAGAGGAGGCAGCAGTGTGCCCAGGTGGCCAAGAAGGCCAATGGCATCCTGGGCTGGCTCAGGAACAGCGTGGCCAGCAGGTCCAAGGGAAGGGATTCTGCCCCTGTGCTCAGCCCTGGGGAGGCCACAGCTTGAGTCCTGTGTCCAGTTCTGGGCCCCTCAGCTCAGGAAGGAGATTGAGGTGCTGGAGCAGGTCCAAAGGAGGCAACTGGGCTGGTGAAGGGATCCAGCACAGATCCTATGAGGAGAGGCTGAGGGAGCTGGGGGTGTTGAGGCTGGAGAAGAGGAGGCTCAGGGGAGACCTCATCACTCTCTCCAACTCCCTGAAAGGAGGTTGGAGTCAGGGGGGGGTTGGGCTCTGCTCCCAGGCAACTCTCAGCAAGACAAGAGGGCACAAGAGGTCTCAAGTTGTGCCAGGGGAGGTTTAGGTTGGACATTAGAAAGAATTCCTTTAGGGAGAGGGTGATCAGCCATTGGAATGGGCTGCCCAGGGAAGGGGTGGATTCTCCATCCCTGGAGATATTTCAAAAGAGCCTGGATGTGGCACTCAGTGCCATGGGCTGGGAACCACGGGGGGAGTGGATCAAGGGTTGGACTTGATGAGCTCTGAGGTCCCTTCCAACCCGGCTAATTCTATGATTCTATGATTCTATATTCTGTGAATATATTCTGTGAACTTCAGCAGAGCACATGCTCGGCCTCAGGCCTTCACCACTTGAAGCTTCTTTTTCTCTAAAAATCATAATTTCTCTCATTTTTGAGCAGCAGAAACACATTCTCAGCCTGCTGGTTCCCAGGTGAAGTGCACCAGGTGAAGACAAGGTCTTGCCTGCCCCCAACCCTTCCCTGCCCCAGCTAACTTCAGCATTCTCAGTTTTACCCCAACTATTCATTAATTTCTCAGGCTCCGGGTCTCCCAGTCCACCGAAATGTGTAATTTCTATTAATTAACACATTTTCTAGAGCTTTTGTGCTTGCAGAGGAAAACATGGAGGTGACATCTAAATGTCACAAGCCAGGCAAGCAGCAGGCAAGAAGTGGCTCCATATTTCCCCCTTTGTGCTTTTTCACCCAGCATCAGGGTTTGCCAAGAGCTGTGTCGTGATTTTTGGGTGCTGCTGAGGCTGGCACCGCTGACCATGAGCTTTGAGAGCCTTAAGCAAGTTACTGAAAGGGAAGTGGAGACTCAAACTCCTCATGCTGATGCCTCTCAGCCCTTCAAGCAAGTCATGGATCTCAGGAGAGCACAGTCCCCCCCCCAATCCTGATGCACCCACTCTTTTCCAAGCCATCCCTTGAGGACACAGAGGGGCTGGAGCATCCCCTGTGGGTGCAAAAGCACAAACCAGTCCTGCTCCTCGGAGGAATCCATCTGAATTTTTGCCTTTAGCATGTTCATGGAGACAAGGTCTTGCCCAAAGCACATACCAAGGGAATGAATCTTCCAGAAATAGGAATTCTCTTTGCTTCATACCAAAACATTCATAGTAAGATGAGGCGGCTCTCTGCAGCAAAACATTGGCAGGAGGAAATGCTAAGACCAAACTAAGACACTAAAAAACACCCAGCAAAACCTCCCAGAAGAAACAAACATAAGAAGAATATGTTGCCTATTCAGTGACAAAAATGCTAACAAATTAATGCTGTCTCATGATGATATTGAAATATTTACAGGAAGGGAGCAAAGAATTTTGGCTGGCAGGGGCCAAGAAAGTATCCATCCCAACTATTTTCTGTGCAGAACAAATGGGAAAACAAACAGAGATGGAAAAGTCTGGGGAGGGTGAAAAAAAGGGGATGGAAAAGCAGGGAGAAGAACATGGATTAAGAAACTGCAGGGAAAAAAAATAAATAAAAAATGTAAATAATTAAAAAAAAAAAAGGAAGCAAGGGGAAAGAGAGGGACAGAGAGCAGAGTTCACAATAGGAACTCAGGCTCCCTGTTTACCTGTTGTCACCTCTTTTATGTGACAGAGACACATTCTCTTCCCCCCCAAAGCAGTGGATTGCTAACACAAAGGGGACAAATGAAAGAATATGTCATTTATTAGTGAATTATTTCTATATTCACACCAGTATAGATAATTACAGGAGCTGAGCCTTCCTCAGCCAGCAAGCCCCACGGTTCAGGACCCACAGCTGCACAGTGATGCTGTCACTGACTTCATCATCTTGCAGGGGAAATGCTCTTTAGATACCTGCATGCACAAAACTCACTTGGACACCTTGGGTTTGACATCTGCAACCTGAGCCAAGCCTCTCAGTAACCCCAAGGGGCTTCTTGGGAGGTTCCCAGGCTGTGAGGGTGGGTACTGAATAACAGAGAAAGCAGGAAAAAGTATCCCTCAAATATTGAGTTCATGGATGCCATGGAATGGTTCAGTGGCCCAAGAAAACACTCAGAGGAACAGCTCCTCTCCAGCAAAAGCCACTGATGGTACTAAAGAGGCATCCAGTCAGTTTTGATGGAAAGCAAGGAAAAGAGAAATATTCTTCACAGCAGCTGAAGAGCACAAGGAGGAACATCCCAGGGAGTTCTCAAGAATCCCAATGGGTCTTTCCATTGAGAAAGGAGAGATTTCAGAATCAAGGCAGCAGAGGCAGCAAAGTGCTGTGGAAGCAGAAGAGGACACATGGCATAAAACAGCACTCAGACATCACTTGGGAAGAATAAAGGATATCCTGTAAATCTGGATATACTGGGATATGGGAACTTCTGGCCAGGGCCAGACACCACTTTATTTTTCCTTTTTTTTTTTTTTTTCTGAAGAAAACCTGAATTTTATATTTTGAATAAACTGTAAATTCTATCTTGATAGATAATTCCTTATTTTTGGTGCTAAGGCTCTGGAGTGAAGACTTGAATGCTTCATCCAACTTCTTTCAAACAAAAAAAAAAATATCCTGGCAGTTTTTAGTTCAGCAAGGAAGGCAGGAAAAAAACCCCATGTGTTTCTAGATTTGTCCCATTTTCCCTACCATTTCACCCTACCCAACCCATGGTTATTTCTAAAGAGGAGCCACCTGCTTCCCCTGGAACTGAGGCATCCACAGGAGTCTCAATTACAAGACCAAAAAAACCCCAACCTGGCAACTGTCTAAGAGGCTGCAGGTAGCACAAGGACCTCTAAGAAATCCAGAGTTAATTCTAGGAGGGTAGGAAGAAGCAAGGCCTGTTGTAGCTGCTAGGATTTGCTGCTGCTCTCACGTCACCCCAGATCCTCTCCATCAACACAGGGAGGACAAACTGATGGAGGGCACGCATGTCTAAAATAAGGGTTTGTAAGGAACCTGCTGGTCCTTAGGTATTAGCTGGATTAGCACTTGTCCTCACCTCATCATGTCATAGCTCTGGGGAAATGTTTTTTTCCATCTGACTTTGAAGCCTTCCATACCTTGACCCCATCAGGAGAGAAATCACAGCCACGGCACCTTTTTGGGGCACGTTTTTACCCACTTCATGGGGAGCCATACGTGGTCACTTCAAGGAGCCTTAAATGGCACTCTGGACTCTCACACCTTTGGAAGGGCCCAAAGGAAGGCATTCCAGCTCCAGATCTCCCCCTCTGTCCCCCAGGGAATACTCTACTCACCACAGCCATGCCCATTTCTTCCTGCATCCCTGCTGCAATAAGTGCCACCCATGCACATGCCAGGCAAGCCATGCTGCTGCTCCCCTGAACCAGCCCTACTTGTTACCTTAGATCAATATCCAAACAAATAGAAAAAAAGCTCTCCCTTGGGCATCATCCAGTGCATTCCAGTTCCTCCCCAGTGCAGTGTTTTAAATAAGTGAAGTGTTATATAAATGCTAACTATTATTATAATGTTCCCCTCCTTCCAGTCAACTCCCCCTGCAGACCCACAGACACATTCCCCACCTCCTGTTTTAGCACGTTCACAGCAGCAGAAATTACCCTGTTTTCATTTACCCTGCCCTTTGCCATCTGATCCCTGCCCTCAGAAGCTTTAAATAGTCAGCATTATTATGAAGGCTTGTTAGAACTTGTCCCTAATCACTCCAGGAATAATCCTTCATGGATTGGTTCGGTCTGTGTGAATGTCTTGGGAACAACAGGGCTCTGGCTTGCTCAGGTCCCTCCTAGAAGCAAAGGGGAAGCTTTGTGCCTCAAAGAGGATGAATGGCACATGGCTGTGTTTCCATAAGCTAAAGCTCTTCTTGGTGAAGAGCTGAAATGAAAACCTATATGCCAGAAAAGAACAGGCTGCCCATCTAATGTGCTGAGAGCTGCAGAACACCCGAAATCAACCTGCCCTTTAAATGCAAGGACACTAAAAATGGTGCAGTCAATGCTTCCCAGAACTGTGCTTGCTCCAGCTGGTCCCAGGGCTCACACTGTTTGTCTGGTACACAAGAATTCCAGAGGTAGATACTGAAATATAAGCTCTCTCTCTGCCAGGGTTACAACCCTTGTACTCCACCTTGTGATGGTGATACAGATTAAGAAATGAGAGAGGGAAATCTGGTCCTTAATAAAGCTGTTTCTCCAAGGCTGGCAAGTGTAATTTCAATGTCATCCATATGGGAAAAAATCCAAGGCAGAGATAAATCTGCTTTTCTGGTTTGGGTTCCAGCTGCAAACTTGGAGGAAAACAAATCACCCAGCAGCATGATGACACTGATATTATTTGACACTGATACATGATGACACTGATATTATATTAACATTATCTACGTTGAAGATGGAATATTGGGCAGAGTGAAGAGATTACCAGACCTTCATTTACCTTGGGTCACAATAAAGCTTCTGGTGTTTGGACCTGTTGTATTTATGCTACACATTGACACTGTTATCTCACTCATGACACCATCTGTACCAAAATGAGAAGCCAGAAGCAGCTGAGAAGCATCTGCCCACACAATATAATGACAAAATGCCTTTGCACTATAGGTCAGCACCCAGTCTTGCCCAGCTATGTGGCCTTCATGGTTTTGGATGACCTTGGAAGATTTTGATGGCTGTGTCACCATCTTTAGGGCACCAGAAGAGGTATCTGGAGGTTCTAAGAATAAGAGAGGAGGTTTTGGTGCTCAGCTTTCATCTCCCAAACTCTTCATGGGTATCAAAGAAGAGAAAGACTATACAGAGTCTCTTGGATTCAGGAGATAGTGACCATCAAATCTCCAGGATGGTTTGGGAATTTTAGCTGAGATTAATACCCTATAGCTTAGTAAAAAAAATAAGTAAAATAAAAGCAAGTAATTTTCAGCCCTTCTGTTTATTATGATGTGCTCAAGCCACACACCCCAAGGTGATGGGGACCATGAAGATGATCAGAGGGCTGCAGTGAAAGAACAAGGGGGAGAATGGTTTCAAAGTGAAAGAGGGTAGATTTTTTGGATACTAGGAAGAAATCCTTTGATTGAGAATGCCAGAAGTAGGGGTGGGTGGAATGAGATGGCCTTTAAGGTCCCCTCCAACCCAAACCATTCTATGATTCTATGAAAAATGGTGTTGAATGGAAAGAGGTACTACTTGAAGCCATATGGACTGGAACTGAGATAGATGTTAAGCCCAAAGATACTGGGCACCAGGACTGCTGAAAGGACCACAGGCTGCTGAGCAAAGATATTTGGGAAAGCTTGGAAGATTTTGATGGCTGTCTCACCATCTTTAGGGCACCAGAAGAGGTATCTGGAGGAACTAAGAATAAGAGAGGAGGTTTTGGTGCTCAGCTTTCATCTCCCAAACTCTTCATGGGTATCAAAGAAGAGAAAGACTATACAGAGTCTTCCAAGCTCAGCCCTGCAGGAGAATGGTCATTTTCTTGATGTGGAGTTAGCTGGCTCATAGGAGTGCTCACCTTCACATAGGGACACAGCAGGAAAACTATGAAATCATATTAAGAAAACCCTTTAAAGAGAAAATCCTTACGTTTCTGTAGTCCCAAGAGGGTTTGGCAAAGGAAGTTTCATCACTCTGCAGTGCAGAGCCTGACAAAAGTGAGTTTCTTACCCAAGAGCACACAGCAAAATCAGTGATAGAGTCAAGCAGGGAGGTGTTTGGCTTTGTCATGGAGCTATTCAGTCCCATTTCATACCTTGCATCCTAGGCCACAAATCTGGAATCCCAGGAGTGGGAACTGCCAGACTCTAGAAAGCCAGGAATTTGTGCTGTAAAAAAACAGAGACCCAAACCAGAAAATGGAGTTGTTGGCTTCCTGATGGGCAGAACCCCCCAAGGAGCAGCACCAGTTGCCCTTGCTTAGGTCAAGGAACTCGAAGCCTTCCTAACACTAAAGCACAAGACATGTTTCTCCAAGGTGCAAAGCCAAATTTGGAGACTTTGAAGCTGTGTGTCCCCCTGGACACTCCTTGCAATGCTTGAGATGAAGGGGCAGCTGGAGAAACTCCGGGAGAGGGGCACTCAACATGTGCCAGGAGAACCAAGAGGAGAGAGAAAAGAGCACAAATACCTAGATGCAGGCAGAAATAAATCTGTGAAAGCAGGTCCTGCTTCAAAGATGGACCTTGGGATGACAAAATACATTAACAAGCAGTCACTCCCAGAGAAGCTCCCCTGGAAGAAGAGCCTCAGGACACTGTGGCCACAGTCTAATTCTAATGGATGTTCAAGTAAACATGCAGGGGGGTCCTTACACTATTTCACCATGTGGACCTCACTGAGATGTCCAAATTAGAAACTGAGACTCCCTGCAAACTCCACAGAGAGAGGCAGGCATTTTTTGAACATGATTCAGAGCCCAGAGGGTAGGAACCTAGCTCCTGTTCTACTTATGTGGTCCAAACCACCCCCAGAGGTGCCTTGCCCTATTCTTAGTCCAGGCAGCCTGCCTTAGGTTTCTAGGCTAAATGGTGAATGTTTCCCAATGACAGTGATTCCCTAAAATTTCTGTGTGGCAAGAATGGTTATTCCATTATTCCCTCAGGGAAATTACAGGGAATCTGAGACCGGATACCTGGTGCTGCTTCATGGGCTGGAATGCCAGAGCTGTGATAAAAGCTACATCACTTTTTTGATTTCTTTTAGGGGTTTTGATGAAGTCTGGCACGTGCTAAAGATGGAAGAAGGAAAATCAACCAGACATGAATATAGAAGAGAGTTCTGGTCTCTATGGGAGAGCAAGAGCTCAGCTGGAGCAGATGATAAAATTGGATCTTCTAAAGAGGTGCATCCAGCTACTGGGAAACAGAAGAATTTGCTGAGCCCAGAGACTAAAAAGTGTCGATTAAATCATGCAAACAACTTTAGTGGTTGTGGCTGAATTTGTCTTTTAAAAAAAAAAAAAAAAAGAGCAGTTTCAGCAGCTCTGGATGCACTGAGTATCAGTTGCCACTGGCACACAGCAGGTTCCTGATTTAGCCATAGTCAGCCATGGTGCTATCACAGATTATCAGCCAGGAAAGCCACATTCTCTTCAAGCACAGAAATTTTAAAAATACAGGAACAGCAGAGGTAGAAGTGCCAAACAGGATTTTGGACATTAGACATTGTAACACTTATCAGGCCTCAGAAGCATGAGATCAGAAATGCCAGCTGGAACCCACAGGGCTTATCTAGGGACTCAGAAGTGTAGGAAGAACAAGAGCCAGAGGAGTTTTATTCTATATGAATCCCTGAATGCTGCTGCTGCAGATAAGGAGTGAAGTCCCAGGTTCCACTGGGTCAATGACAAATCCCAGTTTGACTTCATTTGGGCTGGGATTTCCTGCCCAGCATCCAAGGGTAAAAAAAACCACACTAAGCACAGGAAAAAGGCAGCAGGAACCACTGAAGTCATGCACAGCTCCTGGCTGCACTTGTTTTGAGGTCAGTGGGAATATACCTGTGTCAGATGGGAAAGGTGGATGAGCTGGTTCTTTTTTTTTTTTCTTTTTTTTTCTTTTTCTCTGCTCAGCCAGTTTTCTGAAGTTTAGGGTCAGGTTTTTTGAGGGATTAGGGGTCTGTTTGGTGTACAAAAATGTTTCCTTGTGCACAAAGTGTCTGAATTTAACAGCTCACCTACAGTCAGAGGAGAATCTGAGCTCCTGGGATAGCAACCCCACGGGATGCAAGCTGGGGAAGTGTCAGATCCCAGCAAAATGCCAAGAGGAGAGGTATTGGACTGTGAAAAAATAGAAAAAATTAAAAAAAAAATCAAAACAAGAAGCAGTCAGCCAAAGCAACAGCCTGGCATCTTACAGGAGGTTTGCTGGAAAGATGACTGGGGCTTGGGGCAAACTGTGCCAGACTCAGCCTCCTGCAGCTGGAGGCTCAGAGCATCCCCTGGGAGCTGGGATTCTGCCCCTCTGCTCCCAGCCAGGGGCAATGATCTGTCCAGAGGGAAATGGAGGTGATGTGCACACAGAAATAAGAAAAAAACCTCCCTGTCCTTTGAGGGCATTCAGCCTGCTGCAGGTCACACTTGCCAGTGGTGAGCTACAGACTTCAAAGACACCAGGAGGAAAAAAATAGGTAACACACCCTAGGTATAAAAAGTATTAAAGTATAAAAGTATTAAATTAGAGTTAAAAAAAAAAACAACACTTCTCATTCAACACTAATGTGCCATCTGCTTGGGGGAACCTCACCTGCTGCCATATGAGCCAAGACACAAAAAACTTCAACCTACTGTTGGCTTTGGGGCTGCTTTTGAAAGAAGCCCAGACTTCAAGGGAAAGGAGTGACAAGCACTTTCCCAGTTTTTTCTGCCTGTTTCTCAGGGAAAAGCAAAAGCTTCTCACTCCTCCTGTGGCTGTGACAGCAGAAGGAGCAGAGGAAGGAAGGATGCCACAAGGGTGCTGCCTGTGTTACCCACAAAGGGAACTTTCTGCTGTGCTTTCTGTGCCACAGAGAATCTGGGGAACATCTCCCACCTCTTTCTGTCCACCCCAGTGACCTCCCACCCAACCTTCTCCAGCCACCTGACACCTCCTGGGAAAGCTCTTTCCCTCCATCACAGCCACCCAGCCTCTGGAGCATCCAAGTGCCAGCAGGCCAGATGGCCAAGGGTTTGGGTTTTGCCCTTCACTGGTGCCTGGGTTTGGGTTTTGCCCTTCACTGGTGCCTGGGTTTGGGTTTTGCCCTTCACTGGTGCCTGGGTTTGGGTTTTGCCCTTCACTGGTGCCCCTTCTCCCTCATCCTGGGTCCTTTTAGGATGCCAAGGAAGTGCAGGCTGGGGCCAGGGCAGAGGCAAGGACCCCGTCTCCCTGCCTCCATACTGTCACCTTCCATTAAGCAGCTGGCAGCTGGGAAAAGGGGAGGGAAAAGCCAGGAGCCTGTTTGGTTTGCTGTTTTTTTGTGGGTACTTTACAACTTCAAAGGCTTCCCTCTGGTTCACAGGGGGCAAGGGGCAGAGGTCAGTAGGCACGGTTTGACCTCCCTTTCACCTCCTCCCTGAAGGGGAGACACAGACACACACAGAGAGAGGAAGAAGAAAAGGAAGAGAAGATCCTGGCAAACACTTTTATCCTTTAATCTTTCTTCGCCTTAGTGCTGCAGAGGCTTTGTCCAGCAGAAAAAGTGCCCTTTGGAGTTTGACACTTCTTGGGGGGGGGGAAAACTCTTCCTTCCCCACCTTCTCTTGGAGGAGGAAATAAAGCAAAACAGCAGTGCCACAAACCAGAGAGAGAAAAATGCAAAAAAAAAAAAAAAACCCAAAACAACCCGAAAACCAAAAAAAAAAAAAAAAAGCAGCAGCAAAACAAAACTAAAAAAAGAAACGCTGCTTTTAGGGGTTGGGTTTGATTTTGGGTTGGGTTTTCTTGCTTGGTTTTGGGTTTGTTTTTTCCCCCTGGCTAGATAGCTATCCATCTGTGTCTAAACCCCCAAAAATTGGGAGAGGGAGAAAACTGGCCTGACTGCTCAAGATCCAGCCTGGGATGTGAAAAAAAAAATTAAAAAAAAATGCATTTTCCTGTCTGTAAAGACAGCATTGTTGTATTTATTTCTTTGCAATGGTGAGGTCGCCAGCCCTGGAGCTCTGAGGAATAAGTCTGAGTTTCAGAAAGCTCTCTGCAGCTGGTGATCCTATCTCTTGTAGTGGGTACAAAGACATTGAGAAAGCAGCAGAGAAAGTAAACAGTATCACTTGTGGGGATGGAGGGGGGAGAGGAGGAGGAGGAGGAGGAGGAGAAGAGAGGCAGATGAAATTTAACCTGGCAGCCAGCCCAGCCACCAACTTAAAACAATACAGTGAGAGGAAGCCAAAAGGGAAAGAAAAACAGAGAAGGGTGTGTGTGGAGACACACTCTGTGTGTGAGAGCCTGAGAGAGCAAAGGGAGAGCAAAGAAAGGAAGGGGATGAGGTTGGAAGCTGAGGTTTTGGAGCCAGCTCGGGGGGTCCATCATGGAGCAGAAGAGCTTGCAGGGGGGTGATTTGGGGTAACAGTTGTCATCCTCTGTGTAAATACATTTATGGGCATTTCTAATCAAGCTGTTCACCTTCCTCAGGAACAAGAGGAGGAAAATCACAGGGTCTAGAAATGACAGTCCCAGCCTTGTTTAGGTTAGGTACTGAAGTTAGATATTACAAAGAAGTTCTTTAGGTTGAGGGTGGTAAGACACTGGCACAGGTTGCCATGGGAAGTTGTGGTTGCCTCATTTTTGGAAGTGTCTCAGTTCAGGCTGGATGGGGCTTGGAGCAACCTGTGGGAGGTGTCCCTGTCCCTAGGGGTTGGAACTGGATGAGCTTTATGGTCCCTTCCAACCCAAACCATTCTATCACCTCCTGGCATCCTCAAAACCAAAAGGGACAAGCAAGTCCCAGGCAGGTCCAGACTGAGATCTACTGATGGTCTCTGGGTTGTCCCAGTGCAGGCTTGGGCTCTGTTTCTCTTCCAGTTGGCTCTGGAAATCATGTTCTTACCTGGCTCAATGAAATTCCATGTGAACCTAGTACCTTTCTCAAGCATTTTTGTTTGCCAGTATGGGAGAGACAACAGAGTCCCGAGCAGGTGGTGCTCTGGAGCTCCAAAAGTTGGGTTTCCAGCACAGGGCACAAGCTGGAAACAGTTTTGTCCAAGCCTGCTCAGGCCCTCCTGATGCAGACTGGTCCTGGATGCTGGCTGAGGCTCTGTCCTCACCTTGCAGAATAGTTCTGGCTGGGTTAGGTCTTCTCTGGTCACGCTGACCATGATCTCAGTGGAATGAGCTTAGTGCAGGGAAAGGGAGAGGCAAGATTTTTTGGAACATCTGTCCTGGGAAAGGCTACCAAACCCTCCTTTAGGGATGTCTAAATGTGGACCTCAGCAGAAACATAGCTGGAAAGCCTGTGGAGAGAGTGTGTGCCTTAAAAGGACTGAGCCAGCCTGTTCTCCAGGCTGCCCATCCAGCCTTCTCCTGCCTTCCACACCAGGAGGACTCAGGCACTCAGCAGGTGGATGTATCCTCTAAAACATCCCAGCAAGAACCCATTCCTCGTGGAAACAACTCAAAGCCACAGCTGCAAGCCTCAGCAAAGCCCATCTCTGACCTCAGATGGAGGGAAAAGCAGTGATGCAGCTCAGCTTCTGCACCCTTGGCTCTGCTCTCCAGGGTGGGTTGGCCAAGTCCTATGAACTCCTTAGATCACTGCTCCTCTGAATTCAAGGTCTCCCCCAGACAAGCTCTCCTGCTGACCTCATTGGCCTCCTTCACATCAAAACCAGCTGGTCCAGCCCTCCTCTGACTGGCAATTAACCCTTCACTCTCTGTCACCAGCCTGGGGACAGAAGATGCCTCGTCCCAGGGGCCCATTTCTGCTACAATTTGTGTTTTTTACATCTGGCCTAGATCAGAACCAGATAAAGCAGACACCACTGATGAGCACAGCAAACAGCACTGCATTCTACAAAGGATTCCTCACTGCCCCCCACCTCAAATCTACATTAAGATTTCCTAGGGATTTCACTGCCCTGGCATCCTCTCCAAGGTTTCCTTCTCTCGACACAAGGTGCATTTGAAATCTGCTACCAGCAAAAGTTTCAGCTACTACAAATGACCTTTTGAGGCACAGGGTGATGGTAAATCAGATCCTTAACATCCCATTAGGGATGGCAGATAGTTTAACACTTCTTAGAGGCCTAAGTGATGGTACTGAAATGAGATAGCACTTTATTTCCACCATAGAAGTTACACACTGGTTACTGGCAGAGAGCTCTGTGCCTGAAGGGTGCAGGTGGCAACAGGAAAAAAAAAAAACAAACAAGCAGCTAGACATTTGGGAAAAAGATTAATATTTAAGGTCAGCCAATCACTGGAACAGGTTGTTCAGAGATGGTGTGGAATCTCCATCCTCAGAATTGGACTGGGCAAGGCTCAGAGTCACCCAAACACATTTGGCCCTACTCTGAAAGGGCTCGAAGCAGATGACTTCTGGAGGTCCTTCCCAACCTATGGCTGGGATCAGGAAGGCCACATCAGAACCTGCCCAAGATAGATGTATTACCTCATGTCTAAGTACAAACAGCAGCATGGAGGCACCCCCGTTGGGGGGTTTCCAATACAAATATTGCCATAGTTACCTCTTGATTAAAACAATCTCAGTGCTACTTGTCTGCTTCCCAAGAGTAACTCTGAGGAAAGCTGAACTAAGAGAACTGAGGGCATTAAAACCTCCAGGTGTTGGGTCTCTGAGCCCACAACCACTTTATTCATCACCAGCTGTATCCAGAGAGGGAGTCCAGATGGCTCAACCTGGCAGAGCAGCCCTAGGACACTTCAGGTGACCCTGACATCCTACAGGGACAGAGCCTGATGTGCAGATGAAGGAGAGGAGCAGGTCACCTTAACCTTAACCAAAGGCAATCTCTGAACAACAACTCCATCCCTACACCAAGAGAAAATTGCTTTGCTTTGAACCAAGTGGGTCCCTGCTCACTTTCCCTACTGGAAGTGCACTGAGAGGTTTTTTGATGGGAAAAAAAATTAAAAACGACACCAACAAAAAGCTTTTATAGAAAAAGTAGTGTCTTCACCCACCTGGGCACGTGGCTAACATATATAAAGATCACCATCTAGTGGCTTACTGGGAAGATACCATCTGTTGTATGTCTGCAATGCCCAATAAAGTTGTTGTTACAACCTACTACAAACAATCCTTGCATTTAGCTCTTGAGCAAGCTGAGCACCTCCACAACCACAGACATGGAGGAGTTCTGAAAAGTGATGTTCTTTTCTCTTCCCCCATCAGGCTTTTCTCTACCTCCCCTACATAGGATCTGGACACTTGATAAGGGATTTGGGACTTTCAGACCCAGAATTAGGTGTTTAGTGTAAACTGGTCCAGCTCCTGTGGCACTCAACACAAGGAGTCAGATGCAACCAAAGGTGGATGCATCCCCTGCTTCTGTATGGGGAGAGGAAAGATAGGATGAATCCCATTTATGAGATCCCACAGCCTGGAAAACCAATTACCTAGAAAACATGGAAGCCTTTGGAAAGCTTGACCTGTGAGGAGCCTATGGGACAGGCTGTGTCAATTTTTTTTCCATTGGCCTCATTGCAAAAAACTGATTCCTGCCAAAACCTTTGTTTCACTGAACAGGAATGGAGAGCTCAACTCCTTGCTCCTTGAGAAAAGGTAGGGAGAGTCATCATTATAAGTACATTATTTGTGTAATAACATGCATAGAGGTACATTATTATCCATATAGGTACATTATTTGGGGCTTGGAACTAGATGGTCTTTAAGGTCCTTCCCAACCTTAGCCATCCCATGATTCTGTGGTCCCTCTCCAAAACCCTTGGCTTGGCCCAGGGAATGTGACACTAAGCTGACCATGATGTTCCCAGCACATGAGCAAGCCCAAATGTCTATTGCTGGGCCACATAAACCATCCCTAAAATAGCACATGTGACCATTGACTTCAGAGACATGTAAAGATGAGCCACTGACAGTCCCTGGGTCAAACATTTTCGTGGCACTGAATGCCACCAACCCAAGATGGACACTGGGGAGTTCTGGAGTGCATCCCTCAGGTCCTTCAGAGGTGCCCACCAGATTTTTAGCAAGCCAATACAATGTCTTAGGACAGGCACCAAATTAGATATAGAAAGTGGAATTTTGGCACACCTTGATGTCCCATTCCCAGTTTTCCAGGCTGTCCAAACACAGCCTGCTTTGCTCTGGGGAGAACAGAAATTCTCTATAGAATCTCAGGCACCTCCACACACTTCTGTACCCAAACTCAGTGATATTTCACATTTCTAATGGCCTTCTTTAAAACTTGAAGCATATGGGAAGCCTTAATGCAAGTAGCTTGGATCAGTCTGCTGACTTCTTTGCATTACCCAAGATGAAAATCAACCCACCCATCACACAAATCTGTGGCTGTTTGGAGACAAAAAAAAAAAAGAAAAACAGGTTCCAAATTTATGTGCCCCTGAATATACAAGATAAGGAGACCTGTGATCACTAAGACACAAGAGAAACCACTTAAAGAAGGCACCAAATTTGTGTAATATTCTGCATCCCTATCTCTAGCTCACCAAAATCCACATCCCTGCTAGCCAGCTGCTCTTCTGTTACAAGCCATGGAGAAATTAAGTCCTTCAGAAGGAAACTGTGGATATTTCATGGGACAAACTCATCTCTGGGCTTCCCATCACCTTTTTGAAGAGTAGAGCCTAGATATGCAACTTCAAAGGTTGAGGTTAGAGAGGAACCCCGTACTTGGAGGGGGAATATGGGATCTCTTTGTGGTCTTGGAACAAGAGCCTGAAGAAGAAGCCTGTTCCCCAGTGGATCAGCACTTCCAGTGGCTCCAGTGGCCTCCAGGGGGCTTTGCATCCAGCAAGGAATGGGCAATTTTCCACAGTCTCAGCAATAGCTTTTGTGGGGCAAGTCCCCTGCAGCCCAGCAGTAAGACTCAGCTCAGTGGGCCAAGAAACCACTGCATGCTTTTAGCTAAATTTGGCTGCTGAAGGGCAGCTTTACTGGAGTGAGGCAAAGAAGTGCTATTTTCCCTTAGGAAAGTTAGCTTGATTTTCTAAAGGTTAATGAGAAAGAGAAGAAAATTAAGCTGGCCAAAAGAATGAAAATAAATGTGTTGTTTTTGGGGTTTTTTTTTTTTTTTCTTCTTCTTCCTCCCCTGCCTTGTTTTTCAGAAAAATGCATGGCCCTGGTTTTTCTGCAGGCAGTTGCTTCATATCAGTGCACCATGTGGTGACCCAGACATTTTTGGATAATCTCAGCCAAAGGGGGGATAAATTTTGAGATCCAGGTCTCCCCCTGGCCTCTCCACACTGTACATTTGTTTGCCCAGGTGAGGAGAAACACAGTCAAGATTTTGAGGACAGCTCGTGGTGTCTCTTGGCAGGTGAGAAACTGAGAGCAAAGCTGAGAGAAACTCAGGTTTGGAGTCAGCATCAAGGCAAGGGCAGAATTTGTTTCTAAGTCCCATAAAGCAGGGGCAGCAGATAAACTTTTAGAGCTCCTAAGAAAAACCTAAAGAGGACTATGAGGAAAGGGGCTTTGCTGAGAACTGAGCCCAACAGAGGTTCAGTTACTTTTACTCAGCTGCCCTAAGAAAGAATTGGGATGCAGGAACTCCCATGCACCCAAACTGCACCTCCAGAAGAGCCCAGACCACCCTTGAATCATAGAATTATAGAATTGCTCAGGCTGGAAAAGAACTTCAAGATCATTGAGTCCAGCCTCATCCTAACCCTATTACCCTATTCCTGATGACCCACCACCAAACCATGTCCCCAAGCACCACAAATCAGATCACTTCTCTAGATTCCCTCCTAGGAAAACCTTAAATGCATCTTGGTTAAACTCCCAGCTAACAACACCAAAAACTGGTTGGATATCCTGAGAACATTCCATGAAAAAGCTGCCAAAAAAGTCTCAACAACTTGAGTCCAATGGCCAAGAGCTTGCCCCAGATCCAACCCTCCAATCTAAATCCACATTACTGATCCAAGGCAGGGGAAATCTCTGGCCTCTGGCTGACAAGTTTGTTTCCCAGGTTGCCTTCTGAACTCCCAAACCTTTGAGCACTGTGAAGCCACCAGGCCCCAGAAGCACAGGAAATAAAAATAAATAGAAGAAGGATGGAGCTACACCTGGGGAGCCAGTGGTTTCTGAAGAAATGTTTTGACTTCAGTGCTGCACAACCCAAAAAGGGTTAAAAAGTGCCCGTGCCTTACGTGCAGGTGGAATATGAGACCTTTGGAAGTTGAAAACAACCATCAGATCAGAGGACATATCTGAGGGCTCCAGGTTACAGAGACCCCTGAGTCAAGTTTTGAGCAGGATTTCCCAAGGGATTGCCATACAAACCATCTGATCTACCCAAATGGTTGTGGGGCCCCCCCCATGCTTTAGGTTCCTTCTCAGAGATGATGTTTCTCTGGCACCAAGAGCATCATCCTTGTCTGCTGCTCTGTCTGTTCTGTCAGCTCAGACACAGGCAAAGAAAAATAAAGTTCTATTAAAACTGAATTCTCGGATTTAGGTGCCAGAGTTCTTTGAGGAGGGAGAGGAGAATGAATTTGCAATGCATTTCAGGAGGGTTGGGCATCCCAGCACATAGCCCCACAGACCAAAGATTTCAGAAAAAAAAGCAAAGTTTTGAATTATTCCAGAACTCCTTCCACTACCTCACTTCCAGACAGATATGAAGTGACAACACCCTGAAACAAAGCAATACAACCAATGGGAACATTATCAGATTATTCAGAACAATTCCCATTGTTAGTGACCCAGAATTCCTGCCTTCCAACAACCTAGGATTGGGATCTCAGCAAGTCCTCAAAGCCTCTTAACTCCTTCAGTGGTGTCCCCTGCACCACCAGCACAGGAGGGCTTTGCTAAGCAGGAAAAATAAAGGAAAACATCTCACATCACAGCTGGAGGCAGACTGGAAGGAAGGAGCAGAGGAGTTTTCCCAGACATAGCACATTCTCCAAGCAACTTCCCTAGAACCTGAGAGCAAGGTAAAGCCAGCAATCCCAGGCCTGCCAAATTATAGGGGATTGAATGGGATCCCATATCGTGACAACGAGTGATAAAACAGAGCTCAGACACAGAAATACTGTAATGTTTTAAGCAACTGGCAGGAGCAGATTCCCCATTTCAGGGTTTTGGCAGGAGAATACAGGCTTGCTCTGGGACTACGTATTCAAACCACTCATTGATTTAAAGATGCAAAGGACTGATAATCAACCTCAACGTGAGGAGGATGGTTAGCAAACCCATCAATAATGCCTTTTCTCTTTTTTTTGTTGCTGCTTTTTGCACATGCACACATAATCACATTTATTTTCAGCCGCTAACTTTCAGTTAAAACTCAATTAATGGTAAAAAAAAACACTGGGAAACTTAATTTTTTCTTTTAAAAGGGGAAAGCATTAACGTGACAACCTGTGAACAGTAAGGTGAAAGCTGGCAAAAACTGCACACTTGATGTTATTTGAAGCCAAAGGTGAAGAGCAAGGAAGCAGCAAATGCAGCCAAGAGGAGAATGCATGAAATAACTGAGTCCTGGGCATCCCTGCTCTGTGCACTAAAGAGGGATCAGGAAGATGTTTCTGTGACCTGTGTGTTACTGACCTGCTGAGGAGCAGCAGATTTGGAATTTTAACATTATCAGCATGATGCTACAGCCTGGCACAGACAGGGTACCTCACCCCATCTCTTTGAAGACCAGTGGCCCAAAAATCTGTGTTTCCTGGAGACTTCATGGCAGTGGATTTATTCATGACCTACTTGTAGGTAACCCAGCACTCAGAGCTGTTAGCTGAACAAGCTTTTCTTCTGTCTCATCTATTCAGTTCCTTGGTACAGGACAACTTAGCACCCATTTTAAGCCAGGAAGGTTCCCTGATTTGCTGCTCAATGCAAACGCTCAACCCCCCTCCTGAAATCCCCAAGAGTTTTACAGTTTTTTAGAAAAGTTTCACACCAGCCATTCTCACCCCAGCAGTGCTCACCTCAGACACAGCTGGGGACTTGGAACACCCTCCCAGGAAATCTTCAAACCAGTTTCCAGGAGAAGAGAGGTTGGACCAGGAAGCACCAAGCCCTTCCACCAAGATGATGCCGGGTCCTGCACTTTGGCCACAACAACCCCATGGGGAGCTGCAGGCTGGGCACAGAGTGGCAGAAAGGGACCTGGGAGTCTGGATTGCCAGGAAGCTGAAGAGGAGGCAGCAGTGTGCCCAGGTGGCCAAGAAGGCCAATGGCATCCTGGGCTGGCTCAGGAACAGCGTGGCCAGCAGGTCCAGGGAAGGGATTCTGCCCCTGTGCTCAGCCCTGGGGAGGCCACAGCTTGAGTCCTGTGTCCAGTTCTGGGCCCCTCAGCTCAGGAAGGAGATTGAGGTGCTGGAGCAGGTCCAGAGAAGAGCAAGGAGGCTGGGAAGGGATCCAGCACAAGTCCTGTGAGGAAGGGCTGAGGGAGCTGGGGGTGTTGAGGCTGGAGAAGAGGAGGCTCAGGGGAGACCTCATCACTCTCTCCAACTCCCTGAAAGGAGGTTGGAGCCAGGGGGGGGTTGGGCTCTTTTCCCAGGCAACTCTCAGCAAGACAAGAGGGCACAAGAGGTCTCAACTTGTGCCAGGGGAGGTTTAGGTTGGACATTAGAAAGAATTTCTTTATGGAGAGGGTGATCAGGCATTGGAATGGGCTGCCCAGGGAAGGGGTGGATTCTCCATCCCTGGAGATATTTCAAAAGAGCCTGGATGTGGCACTCAGTGCCATGGGCTGGGAACCACGGGGGGAGTGGAGCAAGGGTTGGACTTGATGAGCTCTGAGGTCCCTTCCAACCCAGCCCATTCTATGAATCAGTGTAGCTCTGTAACCATGCTACAAGACAACCACGAGAGCTGCCATCTGAGCTGATCTCAGGAAAACCTCCCCAAAAGATCACAAGTAACACCTTTCCCTTCCCCTAATTATTTACAACATGTTATTAAGTGGGTTGAGTCAATATACAGAAGATGGATACACAACAGCCAGGGATGCACAAGGCAGAGGAACAAATACTTGATCTGAGCCATCTCAGAGGCCAAGAAAAGCAGCCCAGTCCCCTGTGGCAGAAATCTTTGCCACATTCCCATGCTAACAGCTCATGAGAAGTTAGGATCTTAATGGAGAGCAGCCAGTCACTCTATCTAGGACCAACTCATGCATTTTATTAAAGCAGTTCCTTGCAGAACGAGCAGAAAAGAATGGAAACCTCTTCAGAAAGATGAGGGCAAGAAGTTCAAACCCAATCAAAGCACAAACACAGAGCAGATTTTTCTCATCCATTGGCCCATGCTGCCCTCATGTGAGTTTAATGACTCTTTTCACCCCAAATGAGTTGATATGGGACTAAACCATGACAGGGACCACAAGCCCAAACAATGAGTGGCTAATTGCTCCCTCTAATATTCTCCCTCCTCACATTATGCATCACGTTGCACTCAAGACCTTCCTCAGTAAAAACCCAGATGCCACAACTGTGGCTTTGCAGTCACCTATGGGGGACACCTCATCACCCCTCCCTCCTTTGTACAACCTGGTGTGAGCACATCTGACTCCAACCAGCTGCATCTGGGGCACTCAGAGCCACTTGAGATGCAGGGCACTGAGTCACAGAGCAAACCCAAACAACCAGGAGACTCCAAACAGCTTCAGAGTGCAGCTACAAGAAAGCTGAGGGCCACAGGTTTTCATAAAATAAACTGCTAATAAAATAAATTCATAAATAAATTAATAAATAATTATTAGTTATGTATTAATATGATAATATATAATGTTATATATTATATAAACGTATATAATATATAATATTTATACATTAGAATATATTTTTCTATATTATATATTACATGTTACTATATATTGTAATTAAAAAAATTAATAATAAATTAATAAATTCATAAAATAACTGCTAGCCACAGCCTTCTGAGCCTGCCTTGCTGCCTGAGGTTGGCAATGATGGCAGCATCCAGTGTTCAGTCAGCTCCCACCCCTGGATTTTATTTAAACATCTCTGCTTTCACCTCTCCACCTCATCCACAGCAGCTTCAGCATCCTTAGCCATACAAACTGTGTATTTGCAAGCATATTTGTCAGTCTGCTCTGTAGGAACATCTCAGTTCAGTTAATCCCACAATCATGCACTGCTGAAGGCAGAAAAAGGTTGAAGAGGTAGAAAAGAAGCAGGGAAAACACAGGTGAAGGAATGAATGGAAAGGATACATGACCTAAAAATGTCAAAGAGAGCCCAGTCTCAATGCATCACAATAAATAAATAATTTTTAGAAGGATGGCAGATCAGGATGAGTTGAATAGCTAGCAAAAAGAAGGCACTTTTTAGGGGGAAGCTCACTAAATATTCTGGGTACACAGAAAAAGGTCACATTCTCCACTGAGACTGCTCCATTGGCTCCAATAAAATACTGATTTGCACTGCTGGGGAGTTTGTACCTGGCCCTATATGTAACTACTCCTTCTTCTGCTCTAAGATTTACTGACCAAGCTCTGCTGCTATGCATTTACACAAGGATCCAGGCCAAGTCTTTCCCTCTTTATCTGGAAAAACTAGAAAATGGGCCATTTTTGATGGTGATGGGGTGATCTGAGGAAATTTCCTCTTTTCTGGCACGGCTGGGCTGTGCCTGTTCCCTACATCTGGGTAACTGCATTTCAGCTGCAGAGTTTCTGGCCAGCCAAAGGAGGCCCTGCAAAATGAGTTAGAGAAAACCACAAGCTTGGCATCAGGGCCAGCATCCTTCTCTGAATCCTCACGCCGAGCCTCGCTGTCTGAAAAGGAGCTGAAGATTTCTTCACATGCATGTGGCAACAGCTGCAAATATTCCACCCCCCTCCCTGGTCCCTAAGGTGCACACAAACCCATTGAACTCCCAGGTGAAAATACACCCTGTGTTCCTAGGTACAATAAACCCCTGGGCACTGAGGAAAGTCTGGGAGTCCACAGCACCTCCTTGGGAGGACATGGACCCATTTACAGGTGGAACTTTCAGCTCAGGTACACCTGGAAGTCCAAAGGAACACACACAGAGCATCTCTGGACACCAGGCTGGACCATCACCTCTGTCCCAGCCCAACATGCCTGCCAGGTGGAGCTTTCATCCTTCCCTCAGAAGGATGAGGTAGGAAAAGGATTTCAGATGAGGTAGGAAAGGATTTCAGCTCTAACAATAGAGGTTTGTCCTTCCAGATGCAGAGATTCCAGGTCCAGTTCCCACCCCTGACTGACAGAATCACCCCAGCCTCAGAGGCAGGGACTTACTGGAAATGAGGTTATTATTTGAGCTCACTCAGGAGAATGGTCCAAAGCTGTGGATGTGTAACTCTCTCCAGAGCTGAGTCAAATGGCCTGAAATCCCACCTGGCCACCTATCTGCACAAGAGTTTCTGCAGACCAGAGCCAGAACCAGAACCAAATCCTCCCTGATGAAGCAAGAAAGTTTTCCCTGGCACCTTCTGCATCTTTCCCTCCCCTGAGTTTCCTTCTAAGTGAATGCTGGGGGGGTAGAACCTGCCTGCCCTCCAGCACTGACATTTTGGGTTTCTCCACACCAAGGGGAGATGCCACACGTGATCCTTTTCAACCAGTATCCAACCAGTATCCAACCTGTTTGGAGAACCCTAGGACTCAGCCACTCATATACCATATAAATAATGGAATGTGAGACATATAAATAAACCATAATAAATAATGGTTAAAAATAATAAACCAGATAAATAATGGTTTGTGAGACAAACCCCGGTTGCCTGGGATGATCTCTCAAGGGAAAACAGATGAGCAACGACACAACCAAAAAGTCTGGGGTTAAAAATCACTTTTAAAACGTGGAACTTCCAGTGCTAAGCATGCTGTGAATCTGTTTGTCGTGTATTTTAATCATGTAACTGATCAGTGCACTGTAACATGCAACACATGTCAAGATAGATGCAGCAGATATAAAACCCAGGCTGATTTCACACAGTAAAAATGTCTACATGCAAACAGAAATGTATCAAATTCATTTCATACAAAGCATTTCTTCTTATAATTTTAAAATACACATCCTGATTGTTCTGCCCAGTTTGGAGCCCACTTAAAATTCTGGGACTCTCCCAAATCCCATTATGGGTCAAGTGCTCACTGACTCCAGGGGGTGTTGGATCAGATCCTATGAGATCAAAATTCCTGTAAGGACTGTGCTTCAGTGTGGTTGGGTTTGCATTCCATCCAGAACACACTGTAGTTACACCATCCTTACAGTGTAGCTACAGTGCAACATAAGAACTGAACACCTAAACATAGACTGGGAACAAATTCAGCAGCCTGGATGATGAGCAAGCCCAAAATCCAATATTTCTGTTGCCCACCTCTGCTGGGGCTCCTGTGGAGCATCACTCAGCTAACATGTTTTGGGCTCTGCTTCCCCATTCCTGTCATTAATCATTCATCTTCATTATCTGGGTGGTTTTCTGTGCTCCTCCCCCCCAGGCTGCCTGGTTGTGGTGTCCATCTGTTGTTCCTGATCATGGAACTTGGACTGCACAAGCTCTGGAGGAAAGGGCCCTTGACTCATCGTGTGTGGCAGAGGACTTCGTGCACTCCAACCTCAGCCACCAGCTGAGACCTCATCTTGTGGCTCCTCACAAACCCCAGTGATTAGTGACAGCTGGCAGAGGTGTCACACGTGCACAGACACACACACGTGTGTACACACAACATTCACCAGTATAGGCTGGGGACTGAGATGCTGGAGAGCAGCAGAGGTAAAAGGGAGCTGGGGATGCTGGTGATGGATGGAAGGATGCCCATGAGCCAGCAATGTGAGCTTGGGGCCAAAAAAGCCACAAAATGGCATCCTGGGGACATTAGAAGGGGGGTGGTCTGTAGGTTGAGAGAGGTTCTTCTCCCCCTCTGCCCTGGTGAGGCCACATCTGGAATGTTGTGTCCAGTTCTGGGCCCTTCAGTTCCAGCAGGCAGGGAACTGCTTGAAAGAGTCCAAGATGCTGAAGGGAGTGGAACATCTCCTGGTGAGGAAAAGCTGAGGAGCTGGGGCTCTGCAGCTTGGAGAAGAGGAGAATGAGGGTTTATAATGTTTATAAATGTGTAAAGGGTGAGTGCCAGGAGGATGGAATAAAACTTTTCTCAGGGGTGACCGACAACAGGACAAGGGGCAGTGGTTGTAAACTGGAGCAGGGGTGGCTCCCTATAAATATTAGGAAGAATTTTTCAGTGTGAGGGTGACAGAGCCCTGGCAGAGGATGCCCAGGGAAGTTGTGGAGTCTCCTCTGGAGACATTCAAAGCCCTCTTGGATGTGTCCTGCTGGAGGTGACCCTGCTCTGGGTCCTCTGGGACCTTTTGAGGTCCCTTCCAAGCCCTCACTTTCTATGATTCTGTGCATTCGGGCATCTGCACAGGCGAGTAGAGGTCTGATGGAGACCAAGACGTGTGCCACTAAGGCAGGTGCCACTGGGATGAGAGAAGGACGAAAGAGAAGGGCAAGACGAGGAGTTTCAAGCCGCTGGAACCATCTTCTGCCTGCTCACCCCCTCTAGCTGCAGCCCACAGCCTTGCAGCACCGAACGGAACCGGACTTACCCCGCAGTTACAACGCAGCTTCCAGTGCATGGAAATTCCTTTCGGAGCGGACCCTACGGCTTGGTAGGGGGAGGGGGACATCTAAAGTGTCCTGGGGTCTGCTGATGAACACGCTGACACTTGCGTGGATTTCCACGAGAGGAAATCTGTGCTTTTGCAAAGGTCCCGGCGTGCACGGAGGCACCGAAGGGAGCAGCAGTGTCAGGGAGACTGAAAAAGGCTTCTCTGGCCTTATTTAAGCTGCTTGTCATTTCAAAAATTCCTTTTGGTTTGTTGGAAAATAAAATAAAAATAAAATAAATAAAAATAAAATAAAAAAGGGTTGAGAAGTTGCTGAGATGTATCTGTATGGGATCTGTACCTGAAATGAAACGTAGCTGGCCTGGAAAGGATGATTTAAATTTTTACTTTAAAATTTCCAGAACTCGTTATCCCCACTGACACCATCTCCTTGCACAGTTTGCTCAGTGAAATGCACTCCTCCTGCTCTACAGATACCAAGGCAGACAAAGCCAAAGCAACCTCCTCTCTTAGTCCTACACCAGCCCAAACCAAAGCTCCCCCAAACACCCTCTGCCAAGCAAGACTTAAGTCCAGCCTAAAAGCAAAGTCCAGGAGGCACGGAGCATCAGCAAATGTAAAGCCCTTGTGTAAACCTCTGTGCACTGAAAAGGTGACATTCCCACAGCTATGGCTCAGTGTGCAGGTTCCCTCCAAAATCCTGTATTCTACATCAGCCCCATCTGGGATTTGCTCAGAAGCTGAGGGTCTGCATTTCAGCAGGGGCTGAGTGCCAAGCCAAGGCTTGCAGCCCAGTCTGAGGGGTGTCCTCCCAGCAAGGGATGTTGAGGCTCTCTCCATCACTTCTGACACCATCTCCCATGATGGAAAAGGTGGCTGAAGGATCTGTTGGCATGGGCAAAGAATTGATTCTCTTTCCTGAAGACAATCTCTGCTTGTTTTGAGAACAAACAGAGGACTTCATTACGAAGAGCTGCCATTCCCCCTCCAACACTGAAGTCATTTCAACATCCATGGACCCAGGGATTAAATAAATAAAAAAACCATCAGGACAAGGCACACACAATGGGTCTGTCTGGTACATTGCTAATGACTATCAGCTGGGTGCAACGATAGGATGAGAAACTATTTCTTAATGTACACAGAGCAAAGGAAACCCCTTAAGCAAACATACCAGCAGAACAATTAGATGGTTAATCACAACGTTGGCCATGAGAGGTTTCATCCAGTTTTCCACTTCAAAGGAGCAGTGATTAATAAACAGTGTTGCCTCTTCTGGAGAGATGAGTCAGGGCCCTGCCCACACTGGGGTTGTCCTCACACTGCTGCTGCTCCTCAGAGCATGTGAGTGTTCCCTGGGGAGCAGAAATGCTTCCTTTAGCTTGCTCTGCTCCACAGGACATCACACAGCATTGCCCATCACCTCCTCCCTCCCAGCACTCTCAGGAGGACACCATGCATGTGGAGGTGGAGAGAGATCTCCAGGAAGGATTCTCCTCCACAGCAAATATTCCCCAACCCCAGGTGAAGCCACTGGAAGAAAAGACACTGGACAGATCAGTGAAGCTGTTGTCCAGTCCAGAGATTCTACACCCTGTATCCAGCTTTGATCTAGGATGGTTGCAGATGGAAAGGCAGCAGCATTCACCATGGACTTCCATGAGATGAGCTGATCACATCTTGCTTTTTATCCAGGTCAGTTAAAGATGTCACACAGCATTGCTCATCACCTCCTCCCTCCCAGCACTCTCAGGAGGACACCATGCGTGTGGAGGTGGAGAGAGACCTCCAGGAAGGATTCTCCTCCACAGCAAATATTCCCCAGCCCCAGGTGAAGCCACTGGAAGAAAAGACACTGGACAGATCAGTGAAGCTGTTGTCCAGTCCAGAGATTCTACACCCTGTATCCAGCTTTGATCTAGGATGGTTGCAGATGGAAAGGCAGCAGCATTCACCATTAAGTCCATGAGATGAGCTGATCACATCCTGCTTTTTATCCAGGTCAGTTAAAGATGTCACACAGCATTGCCCTCCACCACCTCCCTCCCAGCACTCTCAGGAGGGCACCATGCATGTGGAGGTGGAGAGAGACCTCCAGGAAGGATTCTCCTCCACAGCAAATATTCCCCAACCCCAGGTGAAGCCACTGGAAGAAAAGACACTGGATAGATCAGTGAAGCTGTTGTGCAGTTCAGAGATTCTACACCCTGTATCCAGCTTTGATCTAGGATGGTTGCAGATGGAAAGGCAGCAGCATTCACCATTAAGTCCATGAGATGAGCTGATCACATCCTGCTTTTTATCCAGGTCAGTTAAAGATGCTGCAGGTGACAACAACAAGGTCCCTTCCTTGCTTGTGCCCACCCCTGAAGGAACTTACTCAGACCCAGCAGGAGGGAAGCTCAAGCAGCTGGGCACTAAAGACACCTAACACTGCTCTCACCTAACACTTCCAAAGGAAAGATCCAGCCACAGATCACAAAAGACAGGCAGGTTCCACTCTTTTTTCCACTAGGAGCAACAAGTACCAGTCCATGGTCTGTAGCAATCTCCACCTTCCTCTCATGGAAAGGCAAATCCATCTGTGGGGACAATGACACCAGAAGCCCAGGCAGCAGCAGCAGACGAACACATGGTGCTGCTGTTGCCTGTCTTGGGAGATCCACCAAAGAGCTGAGAAGGGGAAGCATTCCTGCCTTGGGAGGACCTACAAGTCTGTGTGTGTGTTCATGGGAATTTAGCAATGGACAGGGGGATCCCACAAAAGCAAACCCTCTTCTCTTCACACTCCCTTTGCCTCAAGCCCTTGCACAAGCAGTAATTTCAGAATCTCCCACCTAGGTTTGATGGTGTCACCTACATGAGCTCCTCAATAGGTGTTGCCTATTCCCTGCCCTGGTAAAACTGTTCCTACACATCACTCCCCATGCACTGTGCCTTAGGCAGGAGCACCAAAGTGACACAGCCTTCCCAAACCTCTCCCTGCAGCTGGTCTAAGGTGCTCTACAGGGCGCTGCCAACAAACCAGCTCCTCATTCAGCCTCTCCCACCATGGAGCTATCACAGCCAGTGGAGAAAATAAAATTCACACCAGCAAAATCACCCTGAATGTTTTAATGCACTTTGGTGCTATCAGTACCTGCAACAACTGCATGGTAGACATCAGGTTTGCTACAAATTCCGACCTCCAGCACCACCACTTCTGCTCCAAGGACCCTCAGCTTCCCAGGGCATCCCTGCCTGGAGTGCTCTTGCTTAGCAGCTTCCTGGCTCTCCAGGGGACACTGCACTGCAGAGACACTTGTTCCCTTCCACATCCCCTTCTCTTAGCAGGGTTTTTCTTCCTCTGCTGGAGCTGGGAGTGGGAAGGAGCAGGCACAGAAGAGCTGTGAGCTCAGCAGGGCCTCTGCTCATTTCCCGAGCCCTTTTTTGAGGTGTTCCGTTTGTGACCGAGCTCGGGCTGGGATCCCAGCTGATATTTTAACTTCAGCCTCAATAGATTTCAAACCTCAGCCACTGTAAATAATGGCCTGACATGCACTCTGGCACATTTTCTTGTGTACAGTATATTTTTATATATATATATATATATATATATATATATATATATATATATATAATTTTTTTTACGTTTCATCGCTTCCTCTGTATCAGCTGCCCAGCATCTCTTGGTGAAGATGCCTGATCCTTGGTGAAGTCTGGAGACACCAGATTGGTTTGACAACTCTGTGCATAATAATAATAATAATAATAATAATAATAATAATAATAATAATAATAATAATAATAATAATAATAATAATAATAATAATCACATTCTCTACTTAACGAGAGACAGATGAAGCAGTGTGCCATGTTCTAGGAGACGTTTACAGGACAGAGAACATTGGAACAACCACATGGCTTCAAACCAGGGAGAGATCTCCAAGAGGAACCTGGTTTCAGCAGTCAGGACTAAGTAGTTTGGACATAAAAAGGATGCAAAAATTCCCTCTTGTTGTAGTCAATAAGAAATTTTATCCACTCAGGCTGCTAATTCCTAACTCTTTACAGAGTTGGCATCTGCCTTAGGACATCAGAATTCCTCACTCAGCCCAGAAAAGCCCTTACTAAGCATTTACTAAGCTTATGATTGATGTTGCACTTGCCATGGATCACTGGCGTGTTAAAAGTTTATCAATTCACTGCTTACAAATCACCCAAGCTGGGTTTTCCTCAACAGAAGAACTTTCTTGGTGTGTTTTGCCCTTCTGTCACCTCCCCCAGACAAGGAGGAATCCTCTCCTACAACACACAGATGGGTGCAGCCCACCTGGACCCAGCCTTGGGGCTCTCCTGGGATGCAGGTAGCAACCCTCACAGGGGAAACACAGCACTGAAGAGGTTAACAGAGATTCACCTTCCCCTTGTGACCTCCCCCAGCCATCTCCAGGAGGGTTTAACCCTCTGGCAACAAGGATTCTACAGCAAAAAGTGCTGCACACACCTCTCTAGGTGTCACCCATCTCCCTGATTTCCCTTTTCATCAGGGTTCAGAGCATTTATGAGCTGCACAGACCTCTGAAGCCTCCTTCCAGGCTGCCCCTTCTCCTGGAGCTTGCTCCGAGGGCAAGGAGTGGAAACTCAAACCAAAACAAGTGAAAACAGCTTCTAAATGTAAGCCACACATAGTTTTCATAGTTCCTTGGCTAATTTTACTCCCTTTCTCCTGCTCACTCTACTATTTCTTTTGTTCTTCTTTTTCTTTACTCCCTGCCTCGATAACAATAAAATCAAAGGGTCAGGAGGGAAGGGGGTAAAAAAAAAAAAATTAAAAATTGGAAAAGAAAAAAAAAATTTATTCCATCAAGAACACTTTGCCCTGTGTCAGGAATCTGCCAACCTCTGCAACCACAGTGTCAAGGGATGGATGAGGCAAGGGTGGTCTTGTCTCCTACTAGATACCCACCATATCTGTGATGGGGAAGCCCTTCAAACCCTGCTGCTTGCTCTAGATTCAGGAGGTAAAACTGTTACTGGATGGCCCCAAACATCTGGAAAGTTTGGCTTTAAGTCAAGGTCTGAGCTGAGCTATCCTAGAAATTCCAGTTTTGCCTGGCCCAGAAATTGTTGGCCACCTGCAGAATGGAAATGGGAGTGGAAACTTCTCATGGCAAGGAGGGGGAGCTGGGAGTGAGTCCTAGGGAAGATGCTTGGAGCTCCTCAGGCTGCTTCCCAGCTGGCAGGAATCTGGCTCAGCTGCAGGGCAGTCAGAGGAACCACACAGATTCATAGCACTCAAGAATCAAGCATTTTTCTGACAAGTCCATGACACCTGACAGAAAACTTGACATTTATTAAAATGCAATAGCTCTGTGCCTTCAGCTTGCAGTGGGAGGGCATTCCCAGTACTCATGAGAGAGCTCCAAGAAGTCCTCCAGCAAGCTCAGGTCCTGCATAGCTGCCCAGGAGCATCACCTGGGAACCTGAGCCCTGCTGGGCTTGGCATGGCTCAAGCAGAGAGCAAAAACTCTCTCCTGCAGGGAGTTCCAAAAAAAAACCCACTTTTCAGGATGTTTTTGGTACATTTTAAGGGAGCAAGGAAATACACAGCCTCAAGTTGGGTTACTTGAGGGTCTATCAGACAGCCTTTGCCCATGGTATTAAACCACTCCAGAGGAATGTGGAGAGGAAAGGAAGGATTTGGAGGCAGGACAGTGCTCCATCACATTGTGGTGTTTCTGGTTTCAGTTAGAAGTCAAAGCATTTTGATGCCACCTTTTTGACAGATGAGGCTGTCCCAAGCTTCAAGCCTCCTAATGCACATCTGTCCATGATGGGCAGGATTATTTGAATGAGGATTCCCAGACACTAAAGAAAATCTCTAAGGTTTGACTTCTTTTTACAAAAAAACCCAAAGCAAACAACCATACAAGGTGAGCCTCCATTTATGTTATAGTGGTTTCCATAGGTTCAAACATCATTAATGAACAGAGTCAGGAAAAAAAGGATGCCTGGCACTGAGCTGCCATTGAAATGAAAAGCACAGACTGAGCCAGTGTTGAGACATTAAGAGTCTACAATGATTTTTTTCTGGGGTTAAAGGATTAGCCAGCAATGCCAACCAAGGCTGAAGACCTTACCTCATCTTTCTGTGCCAACAGCTTCTCTCAAAGTCTGGTCACCCACAAAGAACACAACTATTTGGTCTGCCTTAGCCTTAACACTCCTCATGGACTCTTCAGGAGTCCTAACTGAGATCCTTGAAGCATCCCAGCCTTGCAAAGTTATCACAAGGTGTTTTCCATTAGCCCTTGGTCACCTTGGTCACCCAGGTAAACTGAGGCAGCAGGAGATGAGAAGAGAACCTCTCATGCCAGACTTGCAGCCATTTGCCTCTGCCTACCAGAAAACATTGGCTCCTAGGTAAATAATGGAGCCCAAATGTTATTTTTAAACTGCAGGTGTTGGGTTTGGCACCAACTCCAGCAAAGCACACAAGTGCCCTGACCTGATGGGACTTTCTTTAGGGTCACCTTGTTCCTCTGCTACATTGCTCCAGTTTGCTGAATGGGAGCCCAAACTCCAACTTCTCAGCTGCACAAGAGCACAAGGAGAGCTGGAAGGAGGAGGATGGGACAGGACAGTGGCACTGGGTCCAGCAGCCACCTCCTCCTCCTCCTCCTCCTCCTCCCTGGTGCCCCGGTCCAAGCCACTCCGGTCAATTCCATAGGGGGGCAGCAAACCCTTTGCTGTCATGGGACTTCATTCCCCAAATGATCCTCTTCCAAATTCTATCCATGGGCAGCTGGAGACAAAGCCCCACACATAGACAGCACCTTGGGAAGGTCATCATGGAGTCTGCAAGCTCAGAGGAGGGGATATAGGTCTGAAATTCTCTTTGAACTGGCCATGGGTGGGCAGTTCAGCCCAGTTCAGCTCAGAACCCCAACCAGAGAAGGACGTGGTGGGTGTGAGCCCATTGGTAGGGTTAGCAGGGCTCTGGGAAAGCAAATGAGTTGTGCAACACCCAGCTGGGTTCAGGTTTCAGTGTGAAAATGCACACTTGATGTAGGGCTGCCAGAACCCTTTTGTGGTTCTGAGGATTCAGGTTCCCTTTGAGCACTTTGGGGCACTCAGCATCCCAGATGCTGGAAGCTTTTCCAACTGGATCAGCCTGCTTACCATGGAAGGACAACCACACCAACTCAGAGCCAAGGGCCATCACCTCCAGATCTAGCTGAGCCACAACTGAAATGGAAGAATGGATCTAAGAGAAAAGGACTTAACTCCAACCCAGGATGCTCCTCTGTTTCCAGAGGTACACAGCATTTTAGGAAACATTTGGAATGAAAATTAGGAAACATTTTTTCATTAGGAAACATTTTTTCATTGAGAGGGTTGTCAGGCATTGGAATGGCCCAGGAAAGTGGTGGAGTCCCCATCCCTGGAGGCATTTAAAAGGTGTTGGGAGCTGGTCCTTAAGGGCAGGGTTTAGCAGCTGATAATGGTGTTGGTCAAAGGTTGGACTGGATGAGCTTGGAGGTCTCTTCCAACCTAAACATTCTGTGATTCTCTGATTCTGTAAGGTAAAAGGAGATGGGAGATGTGGCTGGTTGGGTTGAGATAAATGTGGGGAGGGCAGGCAGCCCTCTCCTAACTTTTAGCCTTATTATAAGACCTCTCCTTACAGACTTTTTTAACCTGCTCCCAAAGCCTCTCCCTTTTCTGTTCTCTTCACTTCCCAAGCTGTTTTTCCCCTCCCAGGGAGCCCAGTCCAGCTTTGGTGTAGCCACTGTGTCTCTTCCCTGTGCTCAGGCAGGCAGTAGCCAGGGGCAAGTGGGAAGAGGATGGAGTTGTTTAGTCTGGGATGCTGGTAGTGGAGGCCAGCAGCAACTGGAGAGTGTGCTTAGGGGCTGAAGAAGGGGAAACATCTGGTTTAAAATGGAGTAGCTTGAGGGAATGAGTGGGACTGATTTTTTTTTTTTTTTTTTTTTTTTTCCTGTGAAGGAGAAAAGTATAAAGAAAATTGAGTCTATCTGTCTCCTGGCCACCAGTCCCTAGGGTCAGTGCCCTGTCTGAAGCATGTCAGAGGGGTTAAGAGGAAGGGATCTGGGGCTTTTTCAGCAAGGTAAAGGGAGAATGAAGAATTTAATTGTTGGGTTGGGTTTTTCTGCTGTTATTTTATTTTATATTTTCTTTTATTTATTTTCCTGGGAGGGAACCAAGGACAAAAGGGTCTCCCAAAACTCTTGGTGGTGAGGAGAAAAGGGGGAGAAAACTGCCTTCTGTATAGAACTGGAGGTGAGCTCCCATTCAGCTGCCACAGTGCTGTCTATTTTGCTTTTTCCTCATTAATTTCCGTGGGATATTGGGATTAACAGCACACCCAGGGGCAGCACAGAGGGTGACAGCCCACACTTGCCTGCACTGGGTCTTCTGGCTTTATCACAACAGCAGCAGTGATGTCTTCTCCTGTCCAGTGTAGGGATGCAAACTTCTAGAGATGCTCAACTGGAGACCTCCAGGAAGGGAGAGAGGGCAGAGGCAGCACTGAAACAGAGTTTGTGCCCTGAGGTTCAGGGTCACTCAGCCTCTAATTCTAAGTGACAAGGGGGTTGTGTTTGTTGCAGTGCAGTGTCCCCTCTTTCTGCATCTGAGCTCTGTCTACACAAGCAGATTAAATGCAGGTCCTGGCTCCTTTCTCAGATGCAGGCTTGATTTGTGCTGGAGATGTGGGAGGGAAGTGTATGGGTACAGGGTACCCTGAGGCTGGCTGGAGTTACAGAATCACAGAATGTTTAGGTTGGAAAAGAAAACTGTCCTGGGCCATTCCAATGCCTGAAAACCCCCTCAGGAGGCAGATCCTTCCCCAGTGATGTTTTAAAAGATGTGCAGGTGCCCAGGATGAATTTAGGAAGAGAGGAAAAGCTGCCTGACCCTGATACAAATGTGCCTCTCCCTCCCATCAGTGCTGCACCAGGTCAGGCTGAATTATTTTCATGGATTAAGGATCTCAGGTGTGAGGGCAGTGATGGGAGTCCATGCCAAGCACGGTTGCAAAGAAAATTTGCAAAGCATTTGCCTGAAACACCTCACCTGCAATTCCCTAAGACTTCACAAGCCAGAAAACTGCCCTGAGAAATATTAAGGTTCCAACAGCAAAGGTTGGATAAGATCTCATCCTCAGCATTGCTCCCCATGGTAAGGAAGGGCAGCTACCTGGCAGATGCAGGGGAACACAGCCTCCAAAACTCAGCTGGGACAAAAGGAGGGGTTGGATCCAAAAGGAAAGCTGTACAGAGTCTTCTGAAGGAATGAAAGGTTTATCAAGGTCTTCACTGTCTATTCCAAAGCTGGTTTTGATTAAAGGAGGAATTACCACCAGTTCCCTTCCCTTACCCCAGTAACACAGAACACACCATCCCCATTTCCTTTGCTGCCAGTTTGCTCTAATAAAAAGCAGAATTATGCCTGAAAAGCATCTTGCACAAAGATGGACCCACCAAGCACTCCAAGAGATGCAGTTGCCAGCAGCCAGCCAGCCACTTGCATCCCCAAATCCCTTGCTTGCCTCTAAACATGACAGATCCCTTCCTCAGCTGCTGGAGATAATCTCAAGCTGCTGTAGGAGAAAATTCTCTCCTCCTGGGTTTTAGTGCTGGCTGGGAGGTGATTTGGGAGGGCAGATTTGCAAAACTCCCTGCCCTGGCAGCTCCAGAGACCTCACACCTCCTTGTCTGCAAAAGCCAAGGTGGAGCACCTTTAATTTCAGAATATTTGAATGGTTTTTGCAGGAATGAGCAGCCAGGGCAGCCCAAAGCAGAGGTGACCTCAGTGGCATCCCTGTGACACCTTGTAGGGTTATCTCAGAATATATTAGAACAGCACCCTAACTGGTACAGCAAGCCCCTGCCATCATTCAAAGAAGGCTTAGTTAAGCACTTAAAAATGTCATGTTCCTCAGACACCAGCTATTTAACACATTTATTATACAAAGGATTACAAAAGGGTTGAAAGGAAAGTGAGGGATGGTTTCCTCCAGGGCTCTCCTGAGTAAAAACCAGCAGCAAAGCTTTGACAGAGTCAGAGATAGAGTAAAAGCCATTTCATTTCATTTTTACCATGCTGTAAGTTTACAGCTCAGGGTAGAACTCCTAAAAACCATTCAGCAGCATCTGCCAGGCAGAAGAGAGGATCCAGACATGGTGCCACTGCAATGTATGGCACTGAAGCAACGAGGCAGAGAGCAGCCTCAAAATTCTTCCCAGAAGCACAAAATGACACAGAATTGTCAGGGATGGACAAGACCTCTAAGATCACCGTGTCCAACCCTCAACCCAGGAGAAAAAAAAAATTAAAAAAAAAAAATCACCATCCCACTAAAGCATGTCCTGAAGTGCCTCATCTACAGGGGTTTTTTTAATACCTTCAGGGCTGGCAACTCCACCTCCTCCCTGGGCAGCCTGTTTCAGTAAAGAAATTCTTCCTAATATCCAGTCTAAACCCCTCCCTGGGGCAACTTGAGGCCATTTCCTCCAGCCCTATTGTCATTCCTATCCTGTCATTATTATTGAGAGAAGAATTCCACACCCACCCACCCCCCTACAGCCTCCTTTCAGGTAGCTGTAGAGAGTGATAAAGCCTCAGCATCTTCTTCTCCAAATTAAACATTCCCAATTCCCTCAGCCTCTCCCCACAGGACTTGTTCTCCAGACCTTTCACCACCTTGGTTGCCTTTCTCTGAACTCATTCCAACACCTCGAGGTCTTTGGTGCAGTGAGAGGCCCAGAACTGAAGTCAGGACTCAAGGTGCATCCTCACCAGTGCTGAGCCCACGGGCACCATCACTGCCCTTCTGCTGTGGCCACACTACCCCTGCCACAAGCCAGGATGCTGTATCCATACACTATGGCACAGGAATATGGAGCAAGACAGCCAAGAGGCACAAGATCCCCCCCTTTGTGAGGAACAACACCCGTACAGGTGGGAGCAAGCAGAAGGAAAATTTGGCAGGACAAGGATTGCTCCTACCCCATCCAGGCAGAGGGAAAGGCAAGGGCTACAAGCTGTGGGCATCCCAACACTGCCATCCTGGCTGGGTTTCTCCTCTCTGGTCACTAATGGGGCTAAAGCCACTTCAGAATACAGGAAACCTGCTCGAGGAGTGAATAGGAGCTGAACAGCACAGGGACAGACTCACAGGACCTCTGGTCTCTTGCTCAGGGCATCCTGAAGCTCCTTGTCCCTGGAGTGCCACCAGCAAAGCTTCACCTCCCAGGTGGAGGTGGGGACAGTGGCTGAAAGGAGCAGGGATTGCATGCAAGGTGATGGCAGTGCCAGGAACCCCCAAAAGCAGCACAAAACAAAGATGTTTTCTCTGGGGCATCCTCAGGACTCTACACTTCTCATGTAGTTGTTACATGTTAATCTGACACTATGGACTTGAGACATGCAGGGTGATGGTGAAGAAAGAATAAAGAAGCACTGCAGGATGTGAGGGATGAAAACCTGTGAGACACAAAAGGCCAACAAGAGAACCCATCTCTGACCACCCTTCCCTACAAAAAACCCTCAGTATCACTCTGAGAAGCACCAAATCTGACTTTTGCATCGGGTCTCAGAATGTAGGTTCCTGCCTTGTTGGGTTTCTTTATTTTACTTTCATTTAATTTTATTTTAATTTTATTATTTTATTTGATTTTTACCCAGTTTAAAAGTTCTCAGGATCTCAGCCCCATGGTGGGCCCAGCCAAGCCATGGCCAGCTGGAGGTTAAGGGAGGAAGGTTGGGACATCACAGCTGCAAAGGCTGTGGGGAGCCTGGGCACAACTCCCTCTTCCCTCCCCTCCTTTCCAGCTTCTTTTCCCCTATTCCTTTTCCCTCTGCACCAGCAAACACATCTCAGCACTCAGGAACTGAGCAGAGCATCCCCAGGCTGCCTCTTTCCCTGTGGGAAAAGCCAAGGCATTTTTTTCCCCTCCAGCCCCACTTTTATGCAAAGAGACAGAAACATGGGCTCTTCCCTCTCTTTTAATTCCCAGTTTGATTTGCCAGGCTCTGGGTCTTAAGAACTTGAAGTCAGTGGACAGTTCATAAAAGAAAAAAAAAAAAAAAAAAAGAAAAAAAGGAGAAGGAAAACAAGCCATACTGATGCTTGAATAGCTCCATGGCAAGATTCCCTCCTGGAATGACGGAACATGACAGGAAGAAGGTGTCTTCTGAGAGGTTCTTTAATCTAGTTGTGAAACACAGGTGAGCTTTATATCCTGGGTGTTATTATACTGCATATGACAAGGGGTGTTCTAGGGAGTGATGTGGGCATTTTCTAAGTGCCTGGTCAGTGCTGCCAGCTCCACACATCCAAATATCACGAGACGCCTTCAAAACATCAAGCCTGGCTTTAAATAATCACAATCCCTTTATTATTTCAAACAACAAAAGACAGACCTTTCTTTCTTTGCCATCTGTTTTTCTGAGGTTTTAAGATTTATGCTGTCAAGCTCTGCATGTATAAGGGCTGCGTTTGGGTTGGGTTTTATTTATTTTTTTTTTTTTTTCCAAGCTGAAAATTACAGGTCTCATATATATCCCATGACTCCAGGAGCTTAGTCCTGGAGAATTCCAAACACCAAATAGAAGAAGACTGCCCCAGAACTGACAACCCTCTTTGCTAGCTTCCTTCCCAATAAATTATTTTATGTCTTTCTGGTATCAAGTCACAGGTTGCTCTCATCATATGGCCACAGCTACCCAGGATGGACAAGCATTTAGGAAAAGGTTCTGAAGAGGAACACTCAAATACACATAGCAGAATAAAAAAGTCAACATTTTCACCCAAAACGTTCTCTCTCCTTCCTCTGTTTCAAGCCACATCACACATGGTAAGATTATGAAAGCCACATCCATCCTTTTAGCACTTGGTGTGCCTGATTTCCTTGTAATATTGCAATTGGACCACTGGTAACAGGAGAAATCAGGCTGGACCCCACTCTCATTCCTGCTTCTGTCCCACCAGAAACTCCAGAAATTGTTCAGCCTTGCACTGGTGCAATGAACAGAGTCAGGAAAAAAAGATGCCTGGCACTGAAATGAAAAGCACAGTCCCAGGAAGGCCTTCTGACCTCTCTAGGCTACAAACAAGGTGCCAGTGCCTTAAAGAGGATTCAGAATTGCTTGAATTTTGCTGTCCAAGGAAATGAGAGGCAGGGTGTTGGAATGAGAACCAAACAGCACAAAGCTGGGAGATGCTGCCTTACTCCAGAGGTGATGGATCCTCCTTAAAAAAAAAAGGAACCAGCAGGGTACAGAGCCATTGCAGTGATGCCACCAAAACTTAGCATCAGGCACAGAAAAGGAAACAACCTGTGGTCTGCTTGTATTCCCTTTGATCCCTCCCTGACTCCCCACTGGCAACCAGGGGGCATTTTTAATAAGCTTGAGGTTGCTCTGATTTATTCTGGGAGCTGAAGCCAGGTGCAAAGCAGGTAAATACCCACTATTTGTTGGCTTTCGTTAGGGGAGAAACACCCTAAACATTACAAATCCTTCACCTACAATGGGCAAAGAGAGCAGAGCTTTAATGTTCAGGCAGCATGTAAAAAGGAATCAGCCTTTTGGCAAGTAGGATGCACCCACTGCTCCTGGAGAGTCCTTTTTCCAGCTCTAACCCTGGACCAGCACTCAATTCCATTAGCAGCAGAGAAGTAAAAAGCACTGGAAAAAAAAAAGAATTAAGGATAACTTTGATGACTTTCAAAAAAGAAGAGAAGGGAGGTTATTTTCCCCATGTATTTTAAATGTCCTGAAGTGACACGTGGAGAAAGGGACAGCCTCAAATTTGTTTCAGAAAGCAGAACTGCACCACATTATTCATTATCAGTAAGGACTGAGTGGACATTCAGCCACTGGCTCATTTTTCTCTCCCACTTACAAATTGTTCAGAAAATGATCCTAATTTTTCCCAAGTGAATCTACAACTTACAAAAGCACAACCCTGCGGGTGAGGAAGTCCATAAATGTAATGGGTCAGCACCACCTAACTCTCCCTTGGACTCCTTTGAATAATTCAGCCTTTCCCAGCCCATTGAACAAAAACCAGCTGGTTTTCCACTTGGATTTTCCCTTTTTGCTCTTGCATGTTCATCTGCACTACGTGGTTGGATTCTACAGCTCAACTGGATGGCCAAAGGCTTTTAAAATAATAAGCAAGGCTGAATGATGAAGAAGTCACTCACAGTTCATGGGGTTTGGGACAAAACAAGCTTTTGTGCTGAAGTTTGTGAAGCCTTGAAGGTTCATAAACATTTTCCCCACTGCTCAAAGGTCATCCCCATAGTCATAAATAACCAATAATAGAATTCTTTGGAGAGTGGTGAAGCCAAGTCAAATGGAGAGGTTGCCAGCATGTCCACAATGCTGTTTATTCCATTAATGCACCAGGCCCTGCACCAGAGCACTCGACTCTGCCACTTCAAAATGAAAAGAAGAAAAAAGAAAAAATCATCAAACAGAAATCAAACTCCATCAGAGTGGGTCAGAACTCCACATGATGGCTGCTCTGCAGAATGAACTTCCACCAGTCTGCACTGGAGATGTCAAATCACTCAGTCTATAAACCCACCTCAGTAGAAATAATAGCATCCTGTCTCCAGTGGATTTGAGGATTTTTACTATATAATTTTTTTTTTTTTTTAATTTTTTTAAGTTTTTATAAAAGCCCAGCTCCATCCAAACAATGTTACAATATTTCAGAGGCAATTGGGTTGGATTCCAAGCATGCTAAAAGGCAGGGGGAGGGAGATAGTAAGGGGGGAACAGCAAAATCTTCTTGCTTTCTCTCCTCAGCACCATTCCGACAGCTTTCTCCAAAACACAAAACTCAAGTCAAGTTGCCATGTTTTAAACAACCTGTGGTGTGTTACTGTACTCTGCTTCTGAATTTGGGAACATAGGTCAAGAAATTTTGGACCTCACAGATTTGAAGGTTATGCAAACTCTAGCAGGATTGCAATCCACACTTTTTCTTTTTCCTTTCTTTCCCCCTCTCTTCCTCCTTTTTTTCCTCTTCTCCTCCCTCTCCTTTTCTCTCAACTCTCCTTTTCCCCTCCCCTTCTCCTTCCTTTTCCCCTCTCCCTCTCCTTCCTTCCCCCCTCCCCCTCTCCTTCCTTCCCCCCTCCTTTCTCCTTCTTTTTCCCCTCCCCTTCCTATTCCCTTTCCCTTTTCCCCTTCCCTCCTCCTTTTCCCTTTCCCCTTCCCTCCTCCTTTTCCCTTTCCCCTTCCCTCCTCCTTTTCCCTTTCCCCTTCCCTCCTCCTTTTCCCTTTCCCCTTCCCTCCTCCTTTTCCCTTTCCCCTTCCCTCCTCCTTTTCCCTTTCCCCTTCCCTCCTCCTTTTCCCTTTCCCCTTCCCTCCTCCTTTTCCCTTTCCTCCTCCTTTTCCCTTTCCCCTTCCTTCCCCCCCCCCCCCCCCCTTGCCTCAAACTTTTTTTCCCTTTCCCTTCCTTCTTCCCTTTTTCCCCTCTCTCTATTCCTAACCCTGGAAAGCAGCTGCAAACCCCAGCTTCAAACAAAAACCATTCTCCATCCTCTTATAATGCCCAGGAGGACACAAATAGTCACAAGCTGGATGTGTGTGCAAAGATGCTAAACCCACGCACACGCACACAAGGAGCACGTTTGCTCACACGTGTTCACGTGTGCAGATTTACGTGGTGGGGTTTTTGGGTTTTTTTTTTGTTGGTTTTTTGGGTTTTTTTCCCCTCTGCTTTTGCAGCCCAAGGGAATTTGCAGGCTGGATGCCACAGGTTGGCTCTGCACATTACAAACTGTGTCAGGATGAATAATGGGGGGGGGGGAACCCTGCCAGGGAGCCAGAGAACAGCAAGTGCGTAAAAAGGGGGAATGGGCCAAGCAGCACACGCAGCATCAGACAGAGCCTGGAACAAAAACCCTCTGCCAGACACAGCCCAAGAGCAAGCTGTAGACCCTAAGGCCAGGAAAAGCACCCTGCCCCTTTCTGCTGACCCTTAGCAAGGCTGGGAAGTGAAGATTGCCACCCAGGAATGCCAGGAAACACTGAAGGAAGTGGTTCCAGTCAAGTGGTACCTTGGACCCTGTCACTCCTCTTGATCTCACTGAGCTGGAGGAGACATGATCTGCTGATGGATCTCCCTTAATTTTAATTGTTTGCTGGAATATCATCTAGATAAAAATCCAAGCAAAGTGCAGATACCCAATACAGGAGCTGACAGGCAGAAGGGAATGATTGTGGCCTAGTAAACAGATGGTAGGTCCTTCCCCAAGGGTATTTTTTTTCCTGGAAACTATTTTCTTACGTATCTTTACTCCAGCAAAGGAAAGATGAACACACTTCACTCAGTATTTCAAACCACTTGAACACCATATGTCTGAGAGTTCAGCATAAACCTTCGTGGGACCAAAAAGTTTGCACATGAAAGGCTGGAAAAAAGCAGTGGAGAAAAACACCAAGGAAAGGTTAGCACAAGAAATAGAGCAGAGAGAAAAATCCAGATGAAAAAATACATTCAGTCTATACAGTATTATAGCCACAAAGGAGGTTGTATGGAGCTGGAAGCCCTGTAAGTGCCAAAATCCAGGTTATTCACACAGAAGTAACTGGTTCTCCTGAACACAGTCATTGTGATACAGCCAGTTTTTTCCACAGGACATCCCAGATCATTCTTCCCTGGTCTCCATCCAACCCTGAAGTTTTCTGTCTCCTGCAGCCTGCCCATGTTCTGCCTTTCTGTGCTGCTGTCTCCACAACTGAGCTTCTTGTCCTCTTGGTCTCTCTTGAATTTTGAGCCTCTGACATTCCCCTCCAGTCTCAGCTGCTTTTCCTTCCTACATGTGCTCTCCCCACCTCTCAGTCCCATTTTTTCTTCCCATCATTCCGGTTCCTTTCCTGATTATCAGCCTCCTGGCTTCTCCTGCTTTGGGCCAGGATAGAGCTCGTTTTCTGGTTTGTATTTTTGCTTTCAGCTAAGTTTCTTGTGAGTAACTTGCTGGAATTAACAGGGAGTTTCTCAGTCAGTGGCAGCTTCTAGGACTGATCAAAGTTGATATTATAGTTACAGCTGGACATTGCTCAGCAGAACCAAGGCCACTGCTGGGTTCTGAGGAACACCTTGTCCTCTAGGAAGAGAAAAGGAGTAAAGAAGTCACAGCTGCAGCCCTTCTTTAGGGAGGAGTGGACAAGTGACCAAAATTGACCAAACAGAGGATTCCATCCCATACAAGTCATACTCAGGATAAATCACGAGGGTCAAACCCCTTCCTTTTCACCCTTTTTCACCTGTCCCTCTTTGCTTTGGTATCCTGGGAGGATTCCATCTGTTCCTCTGCTTGGGATCCTGATCCATGCCAGCCTGAATCTGGGTATCCCTGCCTCCAGCTCCCAACTCCAGGATTCCAGCCTGGACTTTCCCAGGGCTGCTCTGCATCCTCACCTTGGTGGTGATGTGAGCATTGGTGGGGGGAAGAGGGAGAAACCTGGTATCATTTTCCTGTATATTTGTATATATTTTATATTTTCTCCTTTTTTATCAGGACTGTTTCATTAAAGCTGTGTAGTTTAGTTTCCCACCTGTAGGTCCCTCTCCTCTCTTTATCAGGGAGGGAAGGAATTAATAAAGAGCATCTGGCATTAGGTTCATTGCCAGCCCAGCATTAAACCCTGACATGGCTGATCATGGCTTTCCTGCCATTTATCCTAAATCCCAGACCTCCTGCCAGTCCTCACCTATCCCTTTGTCTTTCAGCCCCAGGTTTCTCCTGTCTGTTCCTCCCTTTGCTGCTTTCTCCACCTTTTTTGGCCCCCACCATTCCCGCTGCATTTCAAGCCTGGTCTCACAGCCCCTCCCTGCCTCCTGGACACAGCAGAGCTGAAGCCACCAAAATTACAGGAAACTGTTTTTTCACCTCCTGCCTAGGATCACAGAGCCAGGAGAGTAATTAGGATGAAATTCACCTTCTTTCTTTTGGGATAAATGTCACAACAAAGAATTATTTGAGTGGATCATCAAAGCATCTACCAGACTCAGCACCATGAGCAAACTGAGATAGCTTTTGGGGTTGTTTTTCTCCAAAACACCCAACCCAGCTGAAAACAGTCAGCTTTTCCCAGGAATAACAGTAGGCTCTTCCTCAGCCTCAGAAGGATGAAGTAATGTGTCTAAAAATGAGGAATCTATTTAAAACATTTGTTCTAAACTCTGGCATTAACCTCCAGGGTGTAACTCATTTCACTCCTACCAGGTCCCTACTTTCAGAGGAGCTGATTGAACACCCCCATCCTTCTCCAGAGGGGATGGAGGAAGCTGATGGAATGATGGAAGTCATTCCAGAGGAATGCCCTGGAATGAAGGGCTAAGAAACAGGTAGCATGAAAAATGAGGTAAGCTCCAAGTCCCTGTGGTCCCTCAGCAGCTTCTGAGCCTCTTAATCAGGAGGATGAAATCAGAAGAGTTCCTCAGTGAAATGACACACACACAAAAATCAGTCTTGCTTTTTTTGTCTTTTTTTCAAGCATGGAAGGAAAAAAAAAAAATATGGATTTTTTTTTTTTTTTCTCCTCATTTTGTTTGTGGAACTACCTGAACCATTTCACTTTACACCACCCCAAGAATAATCCAGCCTGAATCACCAAAAATGCCAGTGAGAAGAGTTGGCAAAAATTACCAGAAGCTGAATAAAGGTCTTATGGTTGGAAGGGTTGAACAACTTCCCAAGGGGTACTAATCCCATCTACTGCTCCTGTAGGATACAGAAAGGAAACTCTCTTGCAATTGTCATTTGCAATTGCTCTTCAAGGCACAGAATGTCACCTCCATTCCTCTTCAGAGACAAGAACACAGCAGAAAGATGGTTACAGCTGCCTTGAAGCATTTGCCCCTTTTGGAGGAGGAGGGTTGGAGGAGAAAGAAGAGTCAGTAACAAACATGGAATTCAACTACAAAGAAAAACCACACCTGAAAAGAGACTTCCCAAAGCCAAGAACTTTGCAGGATTCAACAGTTCTTCCAGTGCTCTGGGATACACAGATACATCTCCCTGACAGTGACATTCTGCCACCTTTTTATTCTGCCAGGGAACAAGGGGACTGCCAAATGTTCAGAAGAGATGACAGGGACTCCTTCCAGCTCAGCACATCTGGGTGCTTCACCAGGGGGAAAAGTGAACTTTGATTGTTGTATGAAGCTAAAAGTTATTAAAACCAAGGAAACAGCATTCCCCCAACCTCTTTTCCTTTGTTGAGTGCAATAAATAATGAAATGCAGCAGGCAATAAATAATGAAAAATTAAAAAATAAATAATGAAATGAAGGCAGGCTCAGCCCTGCCCTCAGCTTCAGTGAGAGAGGAGTTAAAGCTTTAAGCTCAGGTGCTTCAGTGGTGATGGATTTACTTGGAATTGCTTTGCAGCAACACAGGCATCAGCCAGGTGAAGCCATGGGACACCTAATCCTAGAATCAATGGGAAAAAAAAAGAAAAAGCAGAAGAAAAAAGCCTACCTGGGTGCCATTCTGCACATGGAGGTGGCACCAGGGACACCTGAGGTTGTCATAGCAAATGAGAAGTGTACATACAAATATCTGAGGGTGTCCCTGCTCACTGCAGGGGAACTGGACTAGATCACCTTTAGAGGTCCCTTCCAACCCAAATTATTCTGTGACTCTATGGAAACATGGAGCTTGCCCTCCTCAGCTGGGAAGGACTTCCCAACCAGTACAGTCCCACACTGGACTGGGCAGCAGCTGGGGGTGCCCGAGCCCAGGGTCTCAGTGACAGCTCCCAAAATCTTAGAGCAACCAAGCTGGTCCTACCTGGGAAGGCAGGAGGTGACCTGTCTGGGTGAGTGATGTTCTTCTCCAGTGAAGAAATGAAGAGCAGAAATCCTTACCCCAGCCAAAGAAACCACCATTTGACTCTCTTGGGAGCCATTTTATACTGAGCACATGGGTTGGAGCACTGGGATTGCTCCATTTGGGTCACCTGGCCCATCCTCTCCTCCCATAGCTCAGCTGCTCCCCATCATCACTGCCACAGCCACAGCCTGGAAGCTGCTGGGGGGGTCCCAGTGAGGTTTTTTCCATCCTGGTCCTCTCAAACCAAGACAATGCCTCAGTAAAACCCCCAGCCAGGGTGGTGAGTCCCATCCATGTCTTCACAGGCTCTAAATTTCTTGTTACGAGTAGGAAATGGAAGAGAATAAGCTATATACAAGCTGGGAAGGCCAAAACATGGTGGATAGTCCTGGATGCCATCAGGCAACACCAGAAAGCTTTACACAGGCCTCTCAAGCTGAGACAGCCCTGATCTTCAGGAGCAGCTGCCTATGAGATGCTCTGGCAGCCAAAACTCAGCCATCTTACCCCAAAAGCAATAACCAGAATTGGTCTCATTCAGTAGGAAACCCTCCTCTACAAGAAGGAACACACAGCATCACGATGGGGGAAGCTGAAGATACTGGGAAATCCTTAGATCCTGGCTCCTGGCAGGTCTGAGACCTTTTTGCTGCAGAGCAAGGAGAACAGGTGTGTGGTTGAAGGTGCTGAGAGCTCTGTTGGGTGAAAGGAGTAGGTGCCAGGAATTGGGAGACCCAGCCTGGCTCCCAGCTAGGGAAAAAAAAACTTTGGATGAAGCCACTGCCAAGAAATCCCTTTTGGGGGACTAAACCTATTCTGTTAGCAGCCTTCACCTAGCAACCTTGGCTCTAATCTCTGTGGCCACTCCAAAGCATTCACCTTGGAAGATGTGGCCCTTGACAATCAAAATACCAGACACTTTAGGTTTTATTGCAAGCCCTCCTGCCCTGGAAAGAGCTGATGAAGGTCTCATTGTACTCCTGGGCCTGTCAGCTCCAAGCCCTCATGCCTGTGGCTTGGTGGTACATAGGGCTGCCTACAGCAGTCACACTCCTTCACCTCACCCCCACTGCCCACAAGCCCACAACCCCCCAGAGGAGCCCTCTGACTCACAGCAAACACTTTTTTCTTCCCCCCCTTCCTCCCTCCCCTCCTTCTCTCTCTTTTCCCCTTCATAGTTTGCTTGATGACATCCAGAAAAAGGGGTTTTACCTCCTGGAAAAGAGACAGTGCAGCTCTCAAGGGCTGGAAGCATAGGATGTCCTTCCACCCCCAACCTGGCTTTTTTGGGGTTGTGGGGACAAGGTGAAAATCAGGCACCTGGTGGTGGGATCTGGGAGCTGACTGACACTGCTCAGTCATAGCAAGAGGGTTCCTTTGGATCATGGAATTCATGGCACCCTCCAGGGCATCTTCCAGCCCTGTTGTTCAGTGTCCTCCCTGACTCTGGGATGGATGCCAAAGGGGAGCTCATCCCTGCTCTGCTCAAAGACATTTTGCTCCCCTAAAGGCAACCCCAGATCTCCCTTCCCCAGGCTGTAGGACTTGGAGCCACGTGCTGTGTCTCTGTCCTACTATTTGCCATCCCCAAGGCTTCCAGTTCCAGCTCTGCTTGGGTGTTCTTGCCCTGCAAGGAATCACCCTCACCTGAGACCAGGGAGCTGTGGGAGAACCCAACAGGTTCATTTGCAAGGGCACTTTGTAGCATCTCATGGGGCAGGGGCTGCCTGCTTCCCATTGCTGAAGTCAAGGGACCCTCTTCACCTCCCAGAAGCTGTGCAACTGGGGAAACTGGTCCAGCTGGGGGGACAAAAGCTCAACAGTGGCAGAAAGGGGGAGCACCCGCTGAGTTTTGCTGCCAAGCTCCATCACCAGTGTCATGATGGCAAGGTCCTGAAGTCCTGAAGGTCTTGGTGATCCTGTTCCACCAAGAGTATATGATGACCTGGATGCAGAAGGAGCTCTCCCCCCATTCTGATGAGGGTTTTATCCCAGTCCCTGCTCTCCCCTGCTGGAGAAGCACATGAGGGGCTGTCAGGAGAGGACTGACTCCCCAGCTCTGAAGCACGGGCATCCTTACCACAGGAAGGCAACAACAACTCCTTAACAACAACCAGCAAAAAAAAAAAAAAAGTCATTTTTTTTCTTCTTCTTCTTCTCCCCTGCATCTCCCCCTCTCCTTCCAGAAAGCCTTGGTTTCATCCCACCATGGAAGGAAAACAAATGCTCGAAACCACAACATTTTTCAGAAACCAGAATTTCTTGCAGTCTAGCCAGCCTTGGTGGATCAATACCAGGCATTTCTTTCCTCCTCTGCTCTGGCCTTTCCCTTCCAGCCTCCTCCTCCCCCCCTCTTCACCAAGGGGAATAAGGGAGCCGGAGGTGTCGAGCAGAGGAGCCGGGAACACTCCAGCTCAGTTTTAAAAAAGACTGAAAAAACAACAAAAAAAAAAAACTGGCGTCAGCTGGAGCACCAGGGCAGGCACTGAGACCTTGTTTTGGATTTTGTAGAGACCATCCCTGGGGACAGAGCTGTCTTTTTTTTTTTTTTTTTTTTTTTTTCTTTCTTTCTCTCTCTCTTTTTATTTTTTTTTTGTTTTAATGCATGGTTTTGTTTGTAAGTTAAAAGTCTCAGGATCTGCAGTCTTTGAAGCAGAGTCAGCCTGCCAGATGGAATTAGTCAGTGCCTTTCAGTCGGAAATCCCAAGCAGACACAGAGGGATGGAAGGACAGTGTTTTTCTCATTTCCCAGGAAACCCTCAGCCTCGACCCCCAGAAAGACCCCAAAAGCAAGCAGGAGGCAGGATGGCAAGGAGAGGGCCAAACCTTCCATGTGCATAAATCCATGTGGCAGTGCTGATGCCAATGGCCTCCAAGTAGATTTATGCTGCTCAAGTTCCAGCCCAGATGGTTTTGCTGGTACTGGACTGAAGCTGTGAGATATCAGAGGAGTTTCCTCTGCTTAAAAGGCATTTGCCTCACCTTGCCCCTGATTCATACCATCTTTCTGTCTCTTCCTCTCGTGGCCTGTTTTGAATTTTCCTATTGGTGGACTCCCTGAGGTGAACACTCTCTCTTCCAGCTTCCTTCTCCCATGTTCCTCAGTGATTCTTTGCTTTCCTTTACACACCTCACATCCAAGCCCAGGAACCCCAGAGCCATCTTCAAAGCTTTACCAATCTTTTTTCCCCTCTCTTTGTCTTTCTCTCTCCCCTCAGCCCACCCATCACCACTCCCCATGTCTCTACTAAAAGTTCCAGGTCATTCTTTAGGCAGCCCCCTGACAAAACTACACTTGGAGAACATTTATTTATTCCCACACCATCCAAACCACCACCCAAGAGAAGAATTAGCATGACTTGATCCAAGTATGGGTGACAGCCCCTCGGAACAACCAATGCCAGCAGGAGATGTGGGAAGAGCTCAGGAGTTCACAAGAGCTGGGAGGCACCTTGCAAGAAATCAGTGCTAATCACACAACACCTGAGACCTCAGCTTCATTTATCACGAGGGATGGGAGGGACAGAGAGGATTATTGTGGAGATGGTATCAAAGCAATCCTGCAGAGCCATGCAAACAAAAAGGTCCATCTGAGCTTTGGACTCTACAAAGGAGCAGCACAGTGGTTGCAGCAATGGGAGGTCCAAGCAGCAAACCACTGGAGTGACCATGGTGCTCAAATTCTTGAGGAAAAACTAATGGAGGAGTGATGTATCTCTGAGTCAGGTTTTCTTTCTAACAAGGCAAAAAGCAACATCTCAGGAGCAACAGCATCTGCAGTGAATGCTGTCACATTATTACTCACTGAACAGGCAAAATCAAGGCCACTTTTTGAAGTTTCATCAAAAGTCTTGCAGGGTGCAAAGGCAAAGATGGAGAAGCACTGAATCACAGTGGTTTGGGAGGAAAGGGACCTTTAAGATCACCCAGTTCCAGCCCCTTGCCATGGACCTTGCTACCATGTGAACCAGAAGGTCACAGAGACCTCTACAAAGCAGAAGATTTTGGCCACTTTGCCTGAACTTCAGTGTCAGCCAATGCCTGACACACAGCTCTGCTATCATGCTAACAGCAGCCCATCTCTGGCAGAAATTCTGGCTATCTGCAGGGATTAACATCTTCCTTCCAGCTCCTATCAGACCCCACACCAGGCCCCCTGAAGCCCCCAGCACATCCACACATTAACACCACCCTGTGATGAGCAAGGGAAGCTCCAGCCAGGTGAAACTCCATGTCACAAAATCACCTGTACCCCTGAGAAGGTAAAAAACAATTCCAAAGAGCAAGAACCAAGCTACAGCCATTGCCAGCACCATCCTTGCTCCTGGCAAAGATCATGAAAGCCATCAAGATCAGTCAGAGCAAACCAAGCTTGTTTCCTCTGCTCAGAACACGTAACGACCCAACAGCTCCTTCCACTTTATTCCATCAGGTCCATCTATGAGCCCAAGCTGCTGCTGCTTCAATTCCCACCTCCTCTGGCCCCTTTTGTGTCATTGCTCAGGCCTGACAAGTTCTGGACCTCCAAACACTCTGAGGACAGCAAACTGTCTTAAGAGGCCTCAGTCTTTCAAAAATCATAGAATGTTCAAGGTTGGAAGGGACCTTTAAGATCACCCAGTTCCAGCCCCCCTGCCATGGGCAGGGACACCTCCCACATATCAGGTTGCTCAGAGCCCTGTCCAGCCCTTAAAAACTTCCAGGGATGGATGGGGCTGCCACCACCTCTCTGGGCAACCTGTGCCAGGCTCTCACCACCCTCATGGGGAAGAACTTCTTCCTAACTTCCAATCTAAATCCCCCCTCCTCCAGTTTGAATCCATCCCCCATGTCCTATCCCTCCCTGACATCCTAAAAAGTCCCTCCCCAGCTTTCCTGCAGCCCCTTCAGACACTGGAAGGCCACAATGAGGTCTCCTTGGAGCCTTCTCCTCTCCAGACTGAATAACCCCAACTCCCTCAGTCTCTCTCCACAGCAGAGATGCTCCAGCCCTCTGATCATCCTCCTGGCCCTGCTCTGGACCCCCTCCAGCACATCCAGATGTTTGCCTGGAGTAGCCAAATTGTCAGTGTTTGGGAAATTAGTGACCAATTTATTCCCATGGTGGGAAGAGTGGACAAAGGAGAAGAGCAGAAAGGAGGTGGACATTCTACTACATCCATGTCTTTCTTGTAATAGGAGCTCCAGAACTGGACCCAGTACTCCAGGAGGGGCCTCATAAGAGCAGAGTAGAGGGGAAAAAAATCACCTCCTTCCACCTTCTGGCCACACTTCTCCTGATGCAGCCAAGGATCCTGTTGGCTTTCTGGGCTGCAAGTGTACACTGATGGCTCATGTTGAGCTTCTCATCCACCAGCACCCCCAAGTCCTTTTCCTCAGGGAAAGGAGCAAAAGCAGATCTCCAAAAGAGGTGACAACCTGCAGCTGCCAGCTGGGTGATTTGCTAATCCAGGAGCTATCACTGAGGCTTGCTCAGGATGGGCAGGGCAGCAGCTGGACTCCCACCTTTTGGCTTCACCCGTGATGCTCAGAAGGAGAAACCCACACAGAGCTCAGCATTTGGCTTTCACCCACCTCACAGCTCCTCCTCTCCACCCTGCAGCCTCCCAAGCATCCTGGTACCCACACAAGGACTCTGTGTGCACAGGCTGAGCAAAACTACAGCAGGGTGAGGGCTGCCCCCAGAAACCTGTGCAGGGTCCACATGGGTTGGGTGACAAATCACTGCAAACAGAAGGAGAGCAGGGGGAGCATCGGTGATTTTATTTACTGGAGATCTGGCCCCATTATTTATACTACTTGGGGCATATTTCAGGGATGCTGTGAAGCTGCCAGCATGGCCCAGGGCTGGGCAGAATGTGAGTAACCCTGGTTGAGAGGAAGAAGGCAACAAAAGAACCTAAGAGAACTCTGAAGCCAGGAAAGCAAGCTTGTTTATGAAGCCAGAAAGAGAGTGCAGCCTATTCCAAGGCCAAGGGAATTTTTCTTGCAACGTTGCTTTGCCTTGGCTACCTGGCCACTCTCACATAAACAATGGAGCCACACCAAGAAAGCAAGGAGACTTCACAGAGGTTATAAAAATATCACTTGTGCAATTAGACTGAATCAAAACTCATGGCATTCTGGTTGGAAGGAATGCTTGTGTCTCCCCCTCTCATTTCTTTTTCTCCTCCTTTTTTCCCTTGTAAAAACTGAGATAAACAAAAGCCTTGAGATATTGGATGGTTCCTTGCACATTGTTCTGAAAGCAGAAACAACAACAACAACAGCAACCACCGTGCTGAGGAGGTCTGTGACTGGTGCTGTGTAGCCCCTGGTTTTCCCCTGTTTTCTCATCCTTGCTCTGTCCCATGCAACCACTGTCAGAGAATCTTTCAGGCTGGAAAAAACCCTTGGGATCCTTGAGTCCAACCATCATCCCTGCTCTCCAAAGTTCTCCCCTAAACCATATCCCCCAACACCACACTTAAATGACCCTTAAACACCTCCAGGGATGGTGACCCCACCACCTCCCTGGGCAGCCTATTCCAGTGTCTGCCCACTCTTCCTTTGAAAATTTTTTGTCCTAATGCCCAATCTAAACCTTCCCTGGTGCAGCTTGAAGCCATTCCCTCTTGTTCCATCTCTACCAGCACCAACTTCCCATCTGACCCCAGAACAACACCAGGCACCATCACCCTGTTCAGTGCACACCCACTCCTTTCACAACAACGTGAAAACACGAGAGGGGCAAAGGATGCTTTGGACACCCTTGGCTACCACGATGGGTTCAGGATGGGTTCAAGGCACAGGACTGGGTGCTGCTGTGCACAAGGAGGCCCCAGGTCTGTGAGGTCCCTCCTGCAGTGTCACCTCCCCCCTTCAGGATAGCCACAAAGAGTCAGACACTTGGTAAAACCCTTGGGAGAGAAAGCAAGAGGGTTGCCAGCTTTCAGCCTTCAAAAATGTTGTGTGTGGCCCTAGAACAGAATGATATAGGCTTCAAAATAATAAGACTTAACCAACCCAAAAGTATTTGGAGTATTTTTCATCTGTTTTCTCACTGGGACCCTTGAGGCTTCATATTTTCAAACGAAGTTGTTTTCTTCCAGGATCAAGAGAGCTGGAAATGCGAGTTTAAAAAAAAAAAAAAAAAATAAATAGAAAGCTGAGAATCTCATTCAGCCTCTTGATTCCAGGAGCTCAAATAAAGACCAAAAGTCTCAAATAACATCCACAAACATCACAAGCTTCACGATGATATTTAACAGGAGATGGCAATGTTCAGAAGCATGAAATGATAATTCCCACCTTGCTGGGTCTGGTTTTATTTCCTTTTCCTCACCTCAGCTTCTGGGGCTATTTTTCTCTTCCTTATAGGGTGTTTATTCCAGAGCCAACAAAACTATTCCTTAACAAAGAGCAGAAGGTATAATCCTATCTGTCAATTCAAAACTCTTTATTCCTGGAAGTTTCATGTAAACCAGTGGCTCAACAGAGGGAAAAAAACCCAAGTAATGGTCTTAATGAGAAAAGCTGCATCAAGAGTCCTACTTTTATCCCTCCTGTTTGTTTGCTGCTGTTCAGTCAGCTCTTGGGTGCCTCTAGGTTGGTCCCTCCTAAGCCAATGCATGACAGGGACAGGGGGCTGGGGACAGACTCTTGGGAAATGAAGGGACCCTGAAAGGGATGCTCAGTACCACCTCTGGGGGCTCAAAACACAACAGTGCCTTTAGTGAGAATGTCAGGGCTCTCAAAATGCATAGGAGATCTTTTTACTTTTTGCTTTTTTATTATGATTATGTTATTGCCAGACCAGCATAGAAAAGGAGGAAAAAAAACCCCATAAAATCAGAACAACCCCCATTTATAACAAAGCCCTTCCTTGGTTTCTGTCATCAGGGCAGCAAAAATTCTTCTCTCTTAGAAAAGCACTTTGAAAAATGGGGATTCCTTCCTCCTTTGCCCTAAAGCCACTCTAAGATGCTGTGTTACTTCAGGGCACATTTGGTGGCACACAGACCCCCACTGGGAGGGACATAAAGACCCACATTTCAGTTGGGTGACTGCATATAGACACAGCATCACTGCCTTCTAGAGGTAAAACCAAGATACCAGGGTGACACACTGTCTCCAACTATTCAAATACAAGCAGCTTTAACTGCTCCCAAAAGGTGTTGATCCAACAAAAACAAGGAATAGAAGTCAATTGATCCGAGTGGAAAATATTATAGCAGTCAAATAGGCTGCTCCAATAACACTACCTCTACCCACAGGTATGTTTGAAGGGGATGAGGAGAGAAGGGAAAAAGAGAGAAGGTTCTGTGCTGAATATCTGAGAAGTTTGGGCTTGTTTGGGGATGAAGTTGTTTTTTGTTTTTTTTTTTTTTTCTGCAGAAATCCCACCCACCACTGGGGAACTGTGTAAGCCCAGAGTGCCAGAGCCTGATGGGTGGTGGAAATATCCATCATGAACTGCTGCAAGCAGCCACATGGCCTTCCCATAAATCACTGGAAACTCAAATTAGGGTCATGAACATACAATAAGGTCGTGGCCCAATCATTGCTGAATTATGGTGGCAGAGGTTTGATCAGCAAAGCAATGCAGCACCATACCTTGCTGCAGATCATCTCCTCTCACCAACCTCCTGCCAGGGGGCAAAACTGGGTAAAAGAGTCAGGTGCAAAAATTTGTGGTTTTCCATAAACAAATCAGACTGAGGTTTAGGCCTAAGAACTTGGTTTACAGGTTCTCCCACTCCAAGCAGCACCGAAGTAAATTTTTGCAACCTGTAGACATCCCTTCCCTCTTTCCAGCCCCCTCACACATGAACTTGAGCAGACATCCACATCCAGGGAGGTGACCCCCAGCACACCCCACGTGTTTGCATCAAGATGGCCCAAACAACCTCCTAGATCCTCAGCCCAGCAGAGATGGCCAAGAGACACTTGATGAGAAGTTAAGCTCTGCTTGGGAAGCACAGAAGCCCTGGAACAGAAACCTTGTGGAGTCTCCTTCTCTGAAGACCTTTAAGACCTGTCTGGATGCATTTCTGAGTGACCTGCCCTCATTTTGGGCCCTTTGGGCAGGGTGATTGGACTCAATGATCTTCAGAGGTCCCTTGCAAGCCCTGACATTCAGTGCTGGGACAGCAGCATTTTAGCAAGTCTGAAAAACAACCCCCTCATCTTGCCTTGATCCATCCTTGCTTGGAGGGTTTAGCAGCTCATGAGAGGCTCTGTAGTATGAGGCTGCAATCCTTGTGCTCTGTTATCCCAACCCATGGACAGCTCCCACCAGCACAATCCATCCCTTTTTTTTTTTTTTTCTTTTTTTTTCCATGCACCAAAATACACCAAATTCCTTCCTTCCCCTTTAGAAATCCAGTGCTGGCCTAGCTCATCACCTCCCTGTTGGACAGCTCAGTCACTCCAAGTTCATCCTGCCAAGGCTGGTGAGAGATGAAATCAGATCCTGGGGCTCTAGGGCCAAAAGTTGGTCCCTTTCCAGGTCCCTGAGAAATCCTTTGTGGTCACAGAGACGTCACTGCTGAGGTGGGCTCTACCTCAGAGCAAGAAGGGCTCTGGTTGTTATTAGCTGTACTGAGGATTTGAAGGACAAGGAGGCATCAAGCCAGCATCTACTCCAAAATGCAGTGATCCTACTTCTGCAGAACATGCATCTGGACTTCATTAATTCTTAAATGGTCCAACGTGGGGAGAAGAGTTGAAGGGGGGGGGGCTGGAAGGGAGCAAACACACTGAGCAGGGCAGTCAGAGAGGACATCCCCACCATGGGCTGCTTTGTTTTGGAGGTGTTGCTGGTCAGGGAGTGTCTTATCCAATGTATGGATGTCAGAGCATCAGTGGAACTCTGCGTGGGCTCAGGGCAGTGTGTGTGTGACAGCCTCCAGCCTTGAAATTTCTCATGGTGCTCATCACAGACACCATGATGAGAGCCCAGGGGAAGAGCACTGGGAATTCAAGCTAGGAAAGGACACTCAGACAGTCTCTCACCCCACCAAAAGGTGGCATTTGTGTTAAGCATCTTGGCATCCTTCAAGAGCAGATCTCGGAGCACGGGTAGGCTGGAGAAACGAGGTGTCAGCATTCACCCTTTTTTCTCCACGTGGCTGGAGACACCATCATCTTTTTCAAATGGCCTTGATAGTAAATGGTTGGTTGAGCAAACACACTCCAAAAGTCTGTGTTTTCTCCAGGAGGAAAGAGCATCCCCTGTCATGAGGATGGCAGATGGAAAGAGAACTCGAGCCTGGCTCGTGAGGATGAGAGTCCATCTGTGAGCATGGCTGTGAGTGCTCATGGCAGGGTGATTCAGCATCTCTGGAGCTCCTGATGGGTGGGTCCCTGAGCTGAATGTGCTTGTGTGGGCAGGAAAGTACATGGCAGAACAAGAGAGTGCAGGCAGCCCCTGGAGAAACGTGGGGCAGAAGTGAGAGGGCATGGCAGAGAATGGGACTTGCTCAGAGAGACCAGGCAAGAGCTCTGCCAACTTCTTTCTCCCACTCAGCCTGGGATGTCCCAACACTTTGCTGGGGCAGAACAACATGAAGACAGTGGAGGGCAAAGTGGCCAAAAGCCCATAACTCCTGGCTGGCATCAGATGAAGATTTGGGCACTGATTTGGTGCTCAAAACCAGGGCAGACCTTGGGTTGACCTGAGCTCTAAGTGAGCAGAACAGGAGCTTCAGGAAATGATGGTGTAAACAGGAAGGCATGAGATAAACAAGAGATGGGGAGGAAAAAGATCTTTTTAAAGTGGGAGTTGCTTTTTAGCTCCATTTTCCCCCTTCTTGCTCAGCTAAAGATGAAGGCTCCTTTCCTGCTTGCCAGCCAGGACAGGACACACCTGGCATTTACAGTTCTCCCACAGCCAACACAGAGCTCCCTGCACATCCCTGTAACACCACAGCTGAGGATGTCCAGGAAATTAGGGAGAAGGTGTCTACATGCTCCAACAACTTGGAGATGACTGAGCATGAGGTTTCCAGCTAGCTCCTCTCTTACAGAAGCCAAAGCTGTTATAGGAACTGTGACAATGCCCAATGATGTCCCCATCACCTCCTCAGGTGGAGGCTGGACCACAATCAGACAGTTTAAGGTGGTGCTTTTAGGGTGCTCAGGAGGAACAAGGCACATCAGGGAGAAGGGACCAGCTCCAAGGGATGCAGGGAAGTGGAACAGAGGAGACAAGAGGGAACAAGTCCTCTTCTAGCTCCATCCAAGTCTTGGTGTCTCAAGGAACTGAGACTTGCTCAGCATCAGCCCAACTTCTTTACAAGCTGAACAAGAGCAGAATATTCCTAATCCAGAGCCAGACTCCTCACACTTTTCTGGTTGGTGCCCAAATTCAGAGGCTGCAGCAGCTGAGCTCCATGACACTGCAGGACTTGTTGCCATTTTCTTTGCCATTTGATGGCAGTTTTCAGCCATTTTCAGCCTTCCTCAACAAGGACTACACTTCTGCAAACTCAGCTCTGTGTCCTTTAGGGGAATTACTCTGCCCCAGTGGTCTCAGAAGAGAGATCAGCCCTTAACTGACTGAAGCAGCTCTGATTTTGAGCCACTTTAAGCAAGGCAACACGACATTTAGATACTGGACATCCAGAGTTCTGTGCTCTCACCTCCAGGTCACAAGCAAACACATCTCCTGTTCTGATGCACTAACAACAAGAATTAAAAAAAAAAAAAAGGAGGGGGAAAGAATCTTTTGGTCAGCATAAGCATTCCTGTTGCATTCTCAGAACTGGATGTTCCCTGCCTTGCATGAGATTTTAGCCCTGCAGTTTCTGATCAGTCCTGTTGGCAACTGCTTTTCCCTTTCCTTGGCTCTCCCCTGACCTCCTCAATTAGGAAAGTGGCAGAAGGCTGTGCCCTGTAATCCAGGGCAGAACAGAGAAACGTCCCAGGACAGTTTCTGTGTAGAAGGGATTGGCCCCATTTATCTGAAAGGAAAAAAAAAAAATAAAATAAAAGGAAAAAAACCCCACCAACCAACCCAGTCCTGTTACAGAAACCCAGTTAAGTAGACAAGCTAAACAAAATACAATTAGGTTTCCTTTGGCCAGCCTGGAACATATGGTATTTGTCAGCCAGTCGTGTTCCTCTCTTGATTCTGGCAGGAGATAGGTGACTTGTTCCAAGCACTAAGAAAGCTCCTGGAAAGTCAGCATGCTGAGCAAACGTTTGGAGGGGGTTTAGCTGGGAATATAATAGCTCCCACAGACATGGATTTGACAACATTTCTTCCACATTGTTCAGTGTGGCTCTAGGTTACAATGCCTCTGGCTTTAGTACATTCCTCATCCTCATTGTTCCCCCTGGGATTGCATCTGTAAATCCTCATTTGCTCAGCACACACACGGAGTGCTGGGGTTAAGTAGGCAGGCAAAGGTGTGGAAGGAACAGAGGTTCTCGGGGTTTTGGGCTCTTAAAGAATTCCTAAAAAGGCAAAGTGCACCAAGGAGCAGCTCAGCAAGCCCTTGAGTGTCTTCCCCTTCTGAGGAAGGCTGAAAATTGCCATCCCAGGGCAGCCCATGAGCACTTCCCAAGGAAGAAAATGGCAACGAGTCCTGCAGTGTCATGGAGCTCAGCTGCTGCAGCCTCTGAATTTGGGCACCAACCAGAAAATGTGAGGAGTCTGGCTCTGGATTAGGAATATTCTGCTCTCGTTCAGCTTGCAAAGAAGTGAGCAAAGAGCTGATTCACTGAGAACTGAGTGCTTGAAGAGGGGGAACTGGAAATGGTGCTGCTGCAGAGCAACATCCACGAAAGAACCGCCCCAGGAAAATCAGCTCTGCCTGTGGGGAAAAGGAAGCTGATAAAGAACTCCTGCTTTATTCCAGTAAAAACAGAGGCTTCAGACTGGAAGTGAGCAGGGTGCTTCCCACCACACACTCCAGGCCTCTGAGAGCATTTCAGCTGCTTTTGGAGTCCACATAGTTCAGCCTGACCAGCGCCAGGGTTGGTCTGACAGCTCTTGCACAGCATTGCTTGGTCTGCTATAGGACTTTTTGCACCAGTGAAGCCAATGTGTTCCCTCCAGTGAAGTTACAAAGCCAGCACTGCCTCCGAGTTTCTGCACTGCCTTTCATCTTCCCATATACAGTTGCTCTTCTTGCAGATCTCTTCTCCTGCCCTTGCTGACTGACAGCCTGGCTGGCTCAGGCCATTGCAGCCTCAGCCTGGGGCTCCTTGGGCAGTGAAAAAGTGGGAAATGTGGTTGTAAAGAGCAAGAGGACTTCTCCTGACTGTCTTTGTGCTCTTTGGGCCTCCTGTTTGCTTCCACAGTCACCCTTCCTCTTATTACCTGCTAGGCACAGTTGCTCTTGTTCCTTCATTGCAGAAGACCAGGGTATTGCAGCCTCTGTAGCACCTGGCTCTTCAGTCACATTCTCACCACATCAGTAACCCTTGACCTTTTTTAATCCCCTCCTTGTAATCCTTTACCCTTTGTAGCAGGAGCTTGCTCTCTTCTCTCTTCCACTTCCAACTTTTTGGCATCCAAGGCCTGGCTTAGACAAGAGGCTTTGGATGGCCCTGCTGCACCCACCCCAGACCTGCCTGTCAGGTTTGCCAGCTGAAAGGCCTTGGGAAAACATTTCCCACTCTTTTGGGTTGCTATTATGAATCAGCAAAACTTGCCATGATCACCAGCAACGTGCTGGAGCACATCAGGGGCTGAAGTGCCTGCAAAAAATCCCTTTCCATCTGTTGCTGCGTTCCTGAAGCCCCATCCCATTCAGAACCTCAGCTGCAAAGCAGAGCTTTTGGGTGCAGCATTTCTTTGGGGTTACATCCATGCATTTAGCTCATCTCCCCAGCATGCTGGCCCAGCAGATGGGTTGCTCTTGTTTTTCCTTAGGATTAATGGGAGAGCTTCTCCATGGAAGTTGATGGGCAGAACACACCTCTTGCCATCTTTTTAGGCAGGAGCTGTACTGATGCAGGCAGAGAAGCTGCCTGTCCTTCACAAGGAGGGACCAGCTGAGTTTTGCCTTCAGGAACTGAAGAATCAGCCCCAGCTTCATCCTTTGGGAACCCCATCCATCACCCACCCAGGAGCTCTGCAGCGTGGGTCACCATTCCCTCCCTGCAACGTGGAGCTGAGTGGGGTTGGTTTTTGTTCTTACCCACATCACAGAAACTTCAGGGGAGCCTGGTCACTGAGGGCCATTCATCTCTTTTGTTCTCAGCTCCTGCTCAGCAATACCCTACTGGGCTTTCCTCATCCATCATTACTGGCAATTTAATCTCTGTCTCTTACTGGGCACTTCCTCCCCATGCCTTTGAATTGGAGGGACTTTTTTTTTTTTTCCCCCTCTCTCAAAGGAGTTTATAACATTTACTGAATGGTATTGGAATCTCTGGACTGAACTGACTCATAGTTCAGCAAAATTAGACTGGTTTCATCTTCCTCACAGTAGGAAACTGAACATACTGCAGCTGTCTTTCTGTTTTCCTGTTTAAACCATCCCATCTCCCTGCAACCCTCTCCTCGGTGGCAGAGTAGCTGAGGCACATGGATTCCAAAACAGGAGATAAAATGGTGCCAAAGGTTGTTTGCAAAGCCACTCAGACCAAGAGGGGACTTCACAAAATTTCCAATCATTCAGCAGTTCCAGCATTTGGCTCCTCCCAGTACCTCCCATTAACACTGGTTTATTGCTGCTCTTTGGGGAGTCAAGAGTGAAATTTCCACTGGCTTCCAGGATGAAAAATTGGACTTTTCTAATGCAAACCCTGTGAAATGCCCATGCAAACCCTATTCTGGGCTATGGGACTTCCCTAGAGACCATGGCAGACCACAGCAACCCCTTGGTCTGCTGCTTTTAGCACTGTGGGGCCCAGGGCATTATTTAGGTTCTTCCACAAGTTGGAAAAGTATCAGGCAGGATTTTAAAGACCTTCACAACTGTGCAGCAGATAAGCAGCCAAACCAACCCATCCGCAGAGACCTCCAAGGGCAGAGTTCTGATCTCCCAGAAGTTTTCAACCTGCCGTGCATCCAGGATTCCTCTTAGTTCCTTGAAGCCATGCAATTTTTTCCTGGAAGAACATAGCACCAGATCTCCAGGGCTGCCCATCATGGGCTGGCAAGATGCAAAAAAAATCACCTTATACAAAGCTTCTCTTTCATCCAGGGATCCACCTTGGTGTGCAGAGAGTGAGGTTGCAGCTTTCAAAGCCAGGCAAACATCTGCCAGGTTTGTTTGTTTTCTTGTGCCAGCATCACTCAGGAGGATGAGCAGGAGGAAAAGGGCTTCCATTCTCTGTAAACACCTCAGCAAAAACACTGCCTTTCTGTAGGTGAACAGAAGAATCTGAGGGTGAGCCACTTGTAAAACCCCTGTGCTCACCTCGCTTGAAAACCCAGCCCAGCATGTGAGTAAATGTAAGCAGAATAAAAAATAATAGGAACCAGACAGGCACCAGAATTAAGAGCAGCAGCCAGCTGGGATCTTCTAACCAGTGACATCAAGGGATTGCTGAGGTAATATACTGATGGGTTTTAAATTAACTGTAACCACTCAGGAAAAAAAGATCTAGGAGTCACTGTGGACAGCTCAAAGAAAACATCTGCTCCGAGCACAGAGACCATCAAAAAAAAAAAAAAAAAAAAAAAGAAAAAAAGAAAAAAAGAAAAAAAAAAAGGTTGAATAGGATAAAGAACAATACCAAAAATTTTACAAATGCCACCACATAAATCAATGACATATTCACATTTTGAGAAGTTGGTTGAAGTCTCTCAAGACTGGGGATACTAGGAACAGGGGCCAGAAAAGAATTGTTCAAGGCACAGAAAGGTTTCACCAGGAGGAGAGAATAAGGTCCAGACTTAAAAAAAAAAATTAAAAAAATAAAAATCTTGCACTAATAAATATATAAAATGATGAGTGGAAGAGTGAAGGTTTCTCCATTTGCCCTTTCTTATGCTGAAGAAAGAGTGGCCACATCAACCACTCCAAAAATATCATTACAACAGGAAAAAGAAAGCTCATCCATGTTTTGCATCTTGCCCTGGTCACACCTGGAACTTGCAGCAGCAAAGTCCCAGGCTAAGAGTTAAGCTGATATCCAGAGGGCAATCTGGATATCATGATGCCCTCACCTGAGAATAAATGATATGTATAGGGTACAGATATATAGAGAAATGTACAGGTTAGAAATATAGAGAGAAATGTATAGGATACAGAGGTGGCTGCTGGCTCAGGTGCCTGGGCAGGCACTGAATTCCTGGGGCTAGGAAGAGAGGCAATGAAGCAAGTCAGGAAGGAACCTGGGGCTGCAGGGAGAGGCTGAGAAAAAGGCACCCAGAAAACAGGAGACAAAACCCTTGTAACAATCTGGGAAAAGGGAGGTGGTTTGGGGGAGTTTCCTCCTTCACTCTTCACGTGAGAGATGGGAAAGGAAATTTCTGCCAGGCTGCATGAGAGAACCTCTGAAATGAACACCCTGCAGCCCAGGACATCTCAGGCAGATTTTGAGGCTTCATTTTGGCTTTGATCTGGTATAGATAGAGCAGCTTTAGCACTTGGCCACCAAACTTGGCCACCAAGAAGGGCTAAGCCAGCAGCAGGCACTTTGAGCAACATGTGGGAGAAACCATTTACCCACAGAATAACCTGGTTTTAGGTTCCTCCAGTTCCACCATCCAAGAGCCTCAAGGTCTTGGAGTGGATCTCACAGATTTGGAGTGTATCTGGAGAGAAGAGTGAGAGGGGATCTAATTAAAGTGTAGAAATATACAAGGGCTGAGCTTCAAGAAGGAAGGGACAACCTCTTCTCACTTGTGAGAGGATGAGGGGCAATGGATGAAAGAGAAAGCACAGGGGGTTCCATCTCAACAGGAGGGAGAATTTCTTTACAGTGAGGGTAACAGAGAGGTTCCCCAGAGAGGTTGTGGAGTCTCCTTCTCTGGAGACTTTCACGACCCATCTGGATGCATTTCTGAGCCACCTGCCTGAGTTTTGGTCCTACTTTGGCAGGGGGTTTGGACCTGGTGGTCTTCAGAGGTGCCTTCCAAGCCCTGACATGCTGTGATTCTGTGACAGGTACAGAGTGGGGTGTTCCTCTACCACCACAGGGGACAACAACAGCAGCACAGAGAAGCTGTAGGGACCTGCAGCCCATCAGATACCACTGCTTGTACATCACTGTGTGGAGTACAATTAGCAATTACAGGAGCCAAGAAACCTATTTGGAGAATGGGCTCTGTGTTTGCTGTAAGGGTCAGCCCAATCTTCACAGAGCTCTGACCCTCTTTTCAAGAATGAGGGTATGGGCAAGGATGGCAGAAACACCCTTGTGGACACTGAAAAGCAGCAATTTTTGCTTTGAGTTCAGGGATTTCCCCTAAGTTCTCCCCAGCTGCAGCAACAAGAGCAGGCAGGGCAATCCTGGGAACACATGGAAAGCATTAAAGCCCCAGCCACATGGATTACAGGGAAAAGGCTGCCTGCTCCTCTGTCCATCAACATTCCTGTAGGATGCCCCTGGCAGGGCTCTCCCCCACTTTTGCACTCTTGGCAGTGGGGCTTTTGGGCTCCACCATGCATCCCAACTGGTGTGGGTGCCCAGCCAGGAAGACCAGAACAGGCCTGAACTGGAAAGGTGTCACCAGGCAAGCAATCTACAGAATAGATGCAAACGGGCTGGAGAGGGGCCAGAGAAGGGCCAAGAGGATAATCAGAGGACTGGAGCACCTGCCATACAAGGAGAGGCTGAGGAAACTGGGTTTGGTCATCCTTGAGAAGAGAAGACATAGGGAAGACCTTAATATGATGTTCCAGTACCCAAAGAGCAGATGGAGATTCCCTGTTTACAAGGAGTCCCATGGAGAAAAAAAGGGGTGATGGGTACAAGTTGCTCCTGGGAAGGTTCTGACTGAACACAAGAGGAAAATTTTTCACTCTGAGGACAGTCAGACCTTGGAATGGTCTCCCAAGGGAAGTGGTGGATTCTCCCACTTTGGGAAGTTTGAAGTCTCAGCCCAGAGGGGTGCTGGGACATTTCACATGAAAATTATTATAGGGTTGGAGCAGATGATCCTTGAGGTCCCTCCCAAGCTGACATTCCCTCATTCTCTGATCATACATATGGATGGAAGGGGATTTACAAGCACTGTGGTCCTGCTTCTTGGCTGAGACCATCCCCCCCTTTAAGCAAAGAGCAATGGGTAAGAACTTGTCTTACAGTCCTGGGACATTGGGACCTTTCTTCCTCCTTCCCATAGGTTCACCTCCACCTCTCCTTCTCCCGAGGAGCCTGGAGCATTGCAACCAGAAGAAAAAAATGACACCAACAATGCAAAAACCCCAAACAAGCCCACAACCTTCAGAATCAAGCTGCCTTCCCAGCCTGGGAATCATAGAATCATAGAATCCTAGGGGTTGGAAGGGACCTCGAAAGATCATCTAGTCCAACCCCCCCTGCCAGAGCAGGGCCCCCTAGAGTACATCCCCTAGGAACGTGTCCAGGGGGGTTTTGAATGTCTCCAGTGAAGGAGACTCCACAACCCCCCTGGGCAGCCTGTTCCAGGGCTCTGTCACCCTCACAGTAAAAAAATTTTTTCTGATATTCAACTTGAACCTCCTATGCTCCAATTTACACCCATTACCCCTTGTCCTATCACTGGTCACCACTGAGAAAAGCCTAACTCCATCTCCCTGACACTCACCCCTTACATATTTGAAAACATTGATGAGGTCACCCCTCAGTCTCCTTTTCTCCAAACTAAAGAGACCCAGCTCCCTCAGCCTTTCCTCATAAGGGAGATGTTCCACTCCCTTAATCATCTTAATCAGCTTAGTAGCTTAGAAGCAGGAGCCCCAGCTCAGGGACCCACAGCATCTCTCCCACCTTGCCCAAACCTCTCTTCTCCACACCTCTCACTGCTCATCCCACCAGGGGGGAAACTCATCCCCACCACACCGTGCACACAACATCATAAAGCAACAGAGTCCAGTGTTAGGCAAGACTTTTATGTGCAGCCAGCATTTCCAAAGGCACAGTACATGCTGTATGCTCAGTGCTGTCAGGCTCCAAGGCTGAATTCTCCAGTGTTTTAGGAAAAAGGTAGGGAGGGAAGAAAGTGTGAGAGTGGGGAACAGACCAAGCTTTGTGGGATTCTTTTTAAGAGCGTATGCATGACTGTATAAAAGGACATATTTTTTTTCCTGACCTCAAAAAGACAATATTATTTCACACAGACCTATTTCCAAGAGTGGCCAAGCTATTTCTACATGAACTGGTGCCTGGCTGAGGCAAAGGCTGTGAAGGGGAAACCCTTTCTCCAAGTACGACATGGAAATTCCTTGACCTCAGCTGCGAAGTAAATCAACACACAGGGGATGAGCCAAGAAATTAAAATACCAGAGTGGCCAATGCTGATGAGGGCAGGTGTGTAAGGGAGAAGGCACAGCATGCTTTTTCCAGGCACAGGGCCTACCAGAAAAAAAAAAAAAAATAAAATATGCCAGATAGGGAAGAGGAGGAAAGAAGGGCAAAAGCAAAGGTATTGAGGCATTGGTCAGAAAAGCAAAGATTTAAAGGCCAGGCAAACAGGTTCTGATTCATACCCCATGGCCTGAAGGTAGAAAGGAAGGGTGAAGAGGCATGGAAGGCAGAAATAAATATTTATTTTAGGCCATGCTATCATTTGGTGTGCTTCATGGAAAAGCTTAGGTGTTCACTATGAGCCTAGACAGAGGCAAATAGGTTCATCACCAGTCTAGACCTGTTAACTCAGAGCTGGGACTACACCACAGAGCTGTGCCCTACTCTAAAGCTGTGTTTGCTTCCTTAGGAGGCCACCAGAGAAAACAGCTCCACAGTGAAACTCCTTTTCCTGACCAGCACTTAGGACCTGCCAACCTACTGTGTCCCAGGAGAGTCCCACATCCAAGCCACCACTGGATAAAAAACTGCACAGCAACAACTGACCAGTGTTAATTTTCCAGGTCAAGGGAGACAGAGCCCTTTAGTTTCCTCCTTGGAGGACTGAATACCCAGAGTTAATGCATCTGAGCCCTAAAAACCACTTCTGATCAGGGCTGAACCCTTGGGTTGAGGCAATTTCTCCCCATGGCAGCAAACTGGCAGGTGCCACAGCTGGGTCACAGGACCAAACGTGGTACAGAATCCCAGATTTCAGTCAGGAGGGATCACCCACTGCCAGAATTATTTGTCTTTTTGATGGCCCACTCCCAAATTAACAGCAGGAATGAGGACTGTCAGGTCTGGGCCATGGACCTTCCAAAACTCCCAGCAACCTGCATAAAGCAGGACAGCAAATGCAAGAAGCTCTGGTGGCATCCACAGTTCAGTTCAGGTACACAAAGGAAAGGGAGCTCAGGCTTTGCCAGGGATCTCAGTCTCTCCTAAGATCAGCCAGAGCTGCAAGTCACAGCTGGAAGCCTTATTACTACTGTGGTCATGTTTAGGAGAAGGAAGGAAGAGCAGTCCATGCACTCCCATCCTTTTCAGAGTCCCAAGAAACTCTACTTAACCAAAACCATCACAGGAAGAGTGATGTGCACTGCAGGGAACATATTTGCTGGGGTTTAGATACTCTGCATTCAGAATAAAAGCAAACAGATCCAACAAAACTAGACCTGGGCTTCGAGACCTAAAACCAGGTCCAAACCCAGCCTATTTTCAATGAGTTATCAGAAAACCCCCAGACTGCTCTGCTGCTATGGTTTCAGCACCTTCTGGGTTTCTCCAGTACAAGACAAGCACTTGAAAAATAAGAGTGACATCCAAGGAACTTGGTTCTTACTCCCACTTCCATGCCACACATGTTTGGGATTTATGGGATCTCCTCTTAGGCATCTGGATGGATCATGGAGAGCAATCCAGCCTCTCCTTGTCTCCCCTGATCACCTGCTCCTCTTCTGCTAACATTAAACTTTCCAAGGTCCCCCAGTGCTCCCAGTCTAGGACAGAAATGTATTTATGAGGGCAAAATGAACAGAGTGTGTATGAATTAGAAAATTAGTCCAGTCTGTTCAACTAGGGTTGGGCAAGCTTGTTTTGCCTAATTTAGAGGCCATTCAAACATTGTGGGTTTTGAACATTACTGCATTAGTGTTTCACTTAGGAAAAACTGTGAAGAAAAAAAAAAAAAAAAAAAGAAAGAAAAAAAGAAAGGTGAAGAGAAGGGGGAAAAAAATCCAATGGAAACATAAATAGTTTATAACGTATATGGGGCACCCACTTGTGCCAGCCCTAACACATCACAGAGACTTTCCTTCAGCTAAAGCTCCCTTTAAAACTTTAAAAAAAAAAATGCAGAATCACCATACAGAGGTGGAACAGGTTGAAGGAGATGATGAATATGCCAAGGACAGATGGCCCTGATCCCTGATCTACACTTTGAAATCAAGGTCCTGGGGATGAACAAAAAGTGAAGTTGCAGAGCTCCAAGCCCCTCAGGCTGCTTTGGGTGGATGGCAGCAGCCAAGAGGATCTGCTGCAAACTTTCCCCAGCTCAGGCACTCAGTTCATTAGCTTTATCCCCTCCTCAGCTCCAGGTGGGACTTTCAAGAGCCCAGTTTTCTGGGGATAATGAACATTCCTCATTTTATCTCTTTTTCCTCTGTCGCAATAATTTGCGTTTGGGTGACAACAAACTGGGGGGGTCCCAATCTCAGGCAGGGTAAAGAATTCATTTTGGTGATGTTCTACCTACTATCTATCTACTGGATAAAGACTTAAGGCCTTCAGGTTCAAAAACTAACCCTGAGGAGGCTGCCTGGTCTCCTCCAAAACTGCCCCTCAAAAGCAGCAGCAGGGCAAGACGTGAGACACCCCATAAAGAGAGAAAAGGGAGTGTCTGGGAAGAAATTAAGGCACTGAATCCTAATGGTTGCTTTGGGGAAAAAACAGAGGCAAGGAGAAAAGTGGGAAGGTGGGGGGAGTGGTGTGAATGCTGCCCATGGACACTGCCAGCAAGATTCAAGGGCACAGAGCAGCAGAGCCATCACCAGCAATGTGCTGCCCTCACCTGCCAACCCAAGAGAGACCTTGCTCAGGTGAACTGACTCCAGCTAAAACATCACTCCTGTCTCCTCCTTCTCCCCCAAGTCCTTTAAAACCCTGTAACACTGGTGGGTTTATTCCCTGCTCCCATTTACACCTAGGCTACACCCCTCCTGTCACAGTTTTAGACAGTGAGAGATGCTCTCTGCTACTCCCCAGCACCTTCCCAGGGGAAGATGAAGAAGGGAAGAAGGGAGAGAGACTTTAAGGTTGGAAGAAAAAACTTGGGCAGGTTTAATGAGGTAGGAATAGCCAATTATAAATGTTTAAACAAATATGTAAACACGGAGCTTGCCCTCCTCAGCTGGGAAGGACTTCCCAACCAGTACAGTCCCACACTGGACTGGGCAGCAGCTGGGGGTGCCCAAGCCCAGGGTCTCAGTGACAGCTCCCAGAATCTTAGAGCAACCAAGCTGGTCCTACCTGGGAAGGCAGGAGGTGACCTCTCTTGAATGGTGTTCTTCTCCAGTGAGGAAATGAGAAACAGCAGACAGAGGCCTTACCCCAACCACAGAAACCACCATTTGACTCTCTTGGGAGCCATTTTGACTCTCTTGGGAGCCATTTTATACTGAGCACATGGGTTGGAGCACAGGGATTGCTCCATTTGGGTCACCTGGCCCATCCTCTCCTCCCATAGCTCAGCTGCTCCCCATCATCACTGCCACAGCCACAGCCTGGAAGCTGATGGGGGAATCCCAGGCAGGTTTTTCTGTCCTGGTCCTCTCAAACCAGGCTACCTCCTCACCAGCAGGCCCCATAAGCTGCCCCACATGGAAGAGCTGGGTTGTGTTTTCATCAAGAAACCGAGCTCAGACACAACCACTGTGTTACACCACCCTTTCCCCCAGGCCCCTCACCCTTCAGCCTTCAAGGCTGAAGAGTGGTCACACAGATGTCACTGGGGCTGTGATGACCTCGCACAGAGGAATCCCTTTTCTCCATACCATCTCTTGACTTCTTTCCCCCCCCTCCCCTCTCCACCTAAAGCATATTTTTTTTTCTGGCCTCGTGTATACTTTCCAGCTCGTTTCCTCTTGCGGTTCTCATTTCCCGCTCCTAGGAGGTGAGCTCATGCCTTTCTCAATTACCAGCCAAAGAAAGGGAGAGGGAGAAAGCAATCTTATGGAAACAGATGAAGTCATGCCTCTATAATGCCATATTCCAGCTCGTGCTCACAGACCCATCATCCAGACCTCACTGCCCCCCAACCCTGGTGGCTCCCCAGCCGGACTCCTTCTCTTCGCGCCGATGGAAGATGCTCCGCCGGAACGCGTTCGTCTCGCCGGCTTTTCCCTCTCATCCCACCCCCCCTTCCACCCCTGCTTTCGATCCTCCCACCCTTTTGTCCACCCCCAGCAATCCCCACGGATCTTTGACTCATTCACAGCATGCCACTGAGTCAATAGAGAGCCCACAGACCACGTGCGAGGCTCCCGGCGCTGCGCGCTCTGCCTACGGCTCCGCGGACGCCGGCGAAGTTACACAAGGGAAATCTCAAGGCAATTAAAAGCATAATGCAAGTGGTTGTTTAGAAAAGGTGGTGGGGAGGAGAGAATAAAATTAAAATAAATAAAGGAATGTTTTAACGAGCGCGGCAGTGAAAGCAGGGATTGAGGTGCCTGAATGGCATCTCTATATTTCCCCCTATGGAAGGGAGGGGCTGCCCGGCGCAACCAGAGCTGACAAAAAAATTAGCTGGGCCTCAGGCTCAGAGAAACATTTGACTAGAAAGGAAAGAAGGTAATTGCTGCAAATGAAGACTAATTTAGTTAGCCAGCCCTACACAGGGTGGGTTCACATGCTGTTAGAGAGATAGAGATGGAGCTACCTTAGGATAAAACAAAGCAAGGCAGAGAGACGACAAATCTCTCCTTCCCGTGGTTCACACATCCTTTAGCAGTTTTTTTCCCTTCTTCCTTGCTCAAGAAGGACACTTAGGACCTGCTGAGGGTCCTACTCAGCCTTGCCTTCATCAGTCTATCTGGTGGCCAAGGAGGGAGGAAACTCAGTGGCTCCCAGAGCACAGAAGATTTCCCTCCCTTCCCCTGCCTCGGGAGAGGAGAGGGCTGGAAGGTGAGGTGCAGGGCACGGAGAATGTGTTTACTCTCATAACACCCCTGTGAGGTGGGGAAGTCATAGCCTCATCTGACAGATGAGGAACAGAGGCAAAGTGAGATTAAAGGATTAGCCCAAGGTCAGGCAGGAAAAGTTTGGAGCAGAAGTGGAAATTAAGCCCAGGTCTCTCAGTCGAAAAAATCAGTGCCTTAAGCACAAGAACAGACTTTCCTAGAGTTGGTCAACCTTTTATATTTGATAGTTTGTTTTATTTTCAAACAGAAAACCAGTTTATTTTCTAAACACACATTTTCATAGAAAAGGGAGATGGAGGAGTTCATTTCCTGAAGGGAGGAGCTGCTTAAGATCTTATTTATTTCTTTTTTAACTTAATTTCTTTTAGGTTTTAGCAGTTCTGATGGGGGGAAAAAAATGCTGCAGAAATTTCAAAGCACAGGAATATGTTTCTTTGCATTCATAATTCATCATGGGAAATACTTTCCACATTCCAAGTGGCTCTGCCCTCCTTCTCTTTGCTTTGCAAGGTTTTTAATACCTTTTCATGATTATTTTTTCATCGCCTCTACCAGCTTAGAAAACCTGCATCTTCTAAACAGAAGATTTGCTGGACAATGCTGCAATCACTAAAACCCCACTGATCAGAAAGGGACTTTACAAATAAATACAGGCAAGGAAGAGCTCCATGCCCTGACATATATAAACTGCAGGGCCAAGACTGAGTTAGACCTCAGCAGACTCTGCTCATTCAGTCTCTGCCCAATCCTCCCTCTGCCACAGGCTCTGAAACTTCTTTCTTCTCTTTATTGTGCCACCAAGCTCCATCCTTCCCCAAAATTCCCTCTGAACACCCCTTGGCAAAGGAAGGCAATCCCACTCCCCTTCACCCATGGGCCAGCTGAGGTCCACAGGGCACCTCTGATCCATGATTACCCAGGACACCAAGAGCAGGGCCAGAGAAAGAAGATGGGTTTCATTACTACATAACCTCTCTCCACTTGGACATAAGAAATTCAGCCCTCAGAGAGGCCCCTAGGAATTCACCATCACTATCCAAAGTGGGAGGTTTTTGGTTTTTTTTTTAACTCGGAGACACGAAGCAGCAAGAAAGCCACATGAAGCAAATGTGATGTGAAGCTGGCATATTCAAAGGTGACTTAAGGATCCAGATACTCAATTCCCACTAAACCAAATGGGAATCAGCAGGCAGAAAAGGGCTGGGTTTATATTCATGCCAAGCAAATGGTTAAAATTAGCCACGATCAGGGTAAAGCGTTTTGAAGAAAATGTGGAACACTTATATAAAAGCTGAGTGTTGCTCAGAAACAAAGATCTCTCTTCTTGTAATTGTGTTTAATGGGCTTTGAAGGACAATCCACAAGGATGACTACCACCATCACACATGTTCCTGTGACAGTGAGGGAATTAGACTGAAACAAAGACCAGTGGCTCTCCTTACCAGGCAGTTTTCACTCCCAGTGTGCTCCCCCCCCTTTACTTAAGGACTTACTTGCACACACATATTAATGAAGTAATCCACCAGCAAAAAAGGAAGCACATTACAAACTTATAATTGGTATCAATCCACCTTATTCCATGTCCTGGAGATCCCTACATACCCATCAGCCACACACAAGAGGGTTTCAGTCCCCTCCGTGGCTCCCAGCACAGTAAATACTCACTTGCTCTCCTCTGAGCTGAGGAAGAGGAACCTAAGAGCAGGGCTCCAGCAGCACTGAAAATGCAGATCTCAGATCCCTTAACTCACCTTCAGGCACTGAAAACTGTGCTACAAGCTCCAAGAAAAAAACTTTTTTGATGCAGTCCCAAGGTTGAACCTTCTGGGATGAGCTCCATGGTGCTGGTTGACTTGGTTGGCCCTGCACTGCCAAGCCAAGAGCTCACTTACAAATTTTGCCTTATCTGAGACTTGTGCAGCTTAATTAATAGTGGATGAGAAATCAATAGTGGATGAGAAACCAATAGTGGATGAGAAACCAATAGTGGGTGAGAAACCAGATACTACCTGTGTTCACATGAAGGTTGTATTAGGGCAGGGTCCTTTATCAGCTCGGTTGATTTGCTGTGGTCTGTCCCCCATGGTCAATTTTTTTTGCTTCCTGAGGATAAGTCCACAGGGAAAAGGTGCTGTGAGACCTTGAGAACACTTCCAGGGCTGCTTGGGAAAGGTTTGGGAGCAGCTGGGCTGGGGAGACAGAGGGCTGCTGTTTTGCAGGCCAGGTCTTGATCTAGGAGAGAAATACCTGGAGTAAAATAAGAGCAATCCTGGAGCAAGCACTAGGAAGGCTCAGTGTGGTTTGCACCTCATTGTCACAAGTTCTGGGGAAGATGAAGTAAATTCCTGGAAATTGAAGGGTTTGGACACTAGAGTTGTAGACTTGGAAAAATACTACTTCTGGCTACAATGATTTATTTATAGTTGCAATTAAGGACAAAAAGGCTCTTCAGAGAGGGAAGATGAAGTGGAAACAAGGCCAGGCCTAGAAACATAAGACTATGGGGATTCCCAAAGCAAAATTAATCAAGAGATTGAGTTGTTTTCTAATTTTTTTTTTTTTTTTCCTAAATGGTTTATCTCTTTCTTTGGCTTATTTAGCCCCGAGTTTTGCAACAAGTACATTTCTGGTCCCTCCTCATGGGCTTTGGAGCCAGGCCAAAAACAGGAATTGAGATTGGGGATGGGTCTTAAACTCAGAAGAAGGGCTTTTGTGAACCCTTTGCCAGAAAAGCTTCTCTTACCTTAGCACTGGAGCTTTTCTCTGCTTGGCTGCAGCACAGGTAGTGAGAGTTTTAGGACATGGCAGTGGAGGGAAAGAGCAGAGCCAGAAATCACCAACTATCCAGAAGAGTAAGAAAGTGCTAGAAGGCAACAAGGAAGCCAAAAGCCCTCAAATCCACAAAAAGAATTAGAGCCCAGTGAGATTCTCTCTGTGCAGGACTTTGATTTACAGCCAGCCAGGGTATGTGTTATTTCAGCTCCTATAAGAGTAGGTGGGATGCAAACCCCTAAACAACCTTTTGAGCTGGAGCTTTGTAGATGTTCCTGCATCTCTTTTAGATCCACTTTTGGACCCTGCAAATATCCCTGCTGAATACAAGATCTGCTTCCAGCCATCATGACCTGGATTTAAAAAAAAAAGGAGATGGGGAACTGCAGAGCAATTCAGACATCAAGACAAATAAATCACAGGAGGTGTTGGCCCAGTGTTTAACAACCCCTTCTGACCAAGAGGTCCAATAAAGACCTCCAGGCTGGGCAGGACTTCCAATCACTGCAGCAAGCAAAAAAGTGCCCAAGTGGACCCAAACTAAGGACAATCTTTCCCCTGGGGAAGGTTTCAGAAAAGCCACTTGCTCCAAGAGATACTGAGTTATCTCTGTTTGTCCATCCCCCAGTCTGGACTCTCAGATCTGAAGCAAGAGCCCTAGACAGCCTCATGGGTTACTACCATGTGTAAATGCCTTCAGCTACAAGGTAATTGCAGGTTCTCCTTCCAACCTGCATCTTCCCAGTTTACTCCCAGCCTGGAGGGAGAGACCTGCAACTTGCTCCTCATATTGCATCTGAAACCTGCCCAGCCCCTTAGCATCAGTCAGTGCTAAACAGAGGCAAGAAGCACAACTCAAACCAGTGCCTGAAGTGCAGGATCTCAACCTAAACCAGGGAAAGAGCAGGACCTGATCATAGAATCATAGAATGGGCTGGGTTGGAAGGGACCTCAGAGATCACCAAGTCCAACCCTTGATCCACTCCCCCCGTGGTTCCCAGCCCATGGCACTGAGTGCCACATCCAGGCTCTTTTGAAATATCTCCAGGGATGGAGAATCCACCCCTTCCCTGGGCAGCCCATTCCAATGGCTGAGCACCCTCTCCAGAAAGAAATTCTTTCTAATGTCCAACCTAAACCTCCCCTGGCACAACTTGAGACCTCTTGTGCCCTCTTGTCTTGCTGAGAGTTGCCTGGGAAAAGAGCCCAACCCCCCCCTGGCTCCAACCTCCTTTCAGGGAGTTGGAGAGAGTGATGAGGTCTCCCCTGAGCCTCCTCTTCTCCAGCCTCAACACCCCCAGCTCCCTCAGCCTCTCCTCATAGGATCTGTGCTCGAGTCCCTTCACCAGCCCAGTTGCCTCCTTTGGACCTGCTCCAGCACCTCAATCTCCTTCCTGAGCTGAGGGGCCCAGAACTGGACACAGGACTCAAGCAGTGGCCTCCCCAGGGCTGAGCACAGGGGCAGAATCCCTTCCCTGGACCTGCTGGCCACGCTGTTCCTGAGCCAGCCCAGGATGCCATTGGCCTTCTTGGCCACCTGGGCACACTGCTGCCTCCTCTTCAGCTTCCTGGCAATCCAGACTCCCAGCTCCCTCTCTGTCTGGCTGCTCTCAGCCACTCTGTGCCCAGCCTGGAGCTCCCCATGGGGTTGTTGTGGCCAAAGTGCAGGACCCAGCACTCAGCTCACAGGATTTAGGGAACTGGCTAAAGCAATTAGCAGTTCCCAATTCCTCTTTCCTTGACCATGGCTGAGGTGCAGGGCAGAGAAAACAAAGTGAACTTCATGCCCTAAATGAAGTAAGAAAGATTGGTGGATTGCAGAAGGTGGAAAAGTCAGGTTAGCTACAATTCCCAGAGGGAAAGCCTGAAACATAAATAAATTATGAGTAAATACCACAAACTATTCGTAAGCAGAGAAGATAATAAAGCAAAGTCTTAGGCTAATATGGATTTAATCAGAAACAAATTGCATCTAACTAAGCTAATTTCACTCTCTGACAGGCTGTGTGGATTGCAGAGAGGCTGCTGACGTTACAGGTCTTGACTTGTAAAGCTTCAGATGCATAACATCCTCAGAAGACATCAAATAAATGGTCTCAAATAAACTTTCACATAACAGATGCAAAACCTGACTGGAAATACGATCCTTGGAAGCAAACTGTCCATGGGTCACTGTCAAAACAGAGGGATTAACCCAGTGGAGTTTTATTGTGTTTGTTGTGAGTCCAGCTTTCTTCAAAGTTTTCTCTAAGAACCTGGGCCACGAGATGGATTGCATGCTTGTAAAAAGTGCAGCTGCTTTGGAGCTGGGAAGGGCTGCCTGAAGACAGGTTTGAATCCTGCTCTTGGCAATGTGGGGGAAAAAAAAAAGAAAAAAATTGGATCCTGTTCAGTAGAGATAAGGATGGAGAAAATCTGCCCACAGCTCCTCAGAAAACTGAGGAGTTGGGATGGACTGCAATCTGAACATCAGTAAGGTATATCACATTGCTAAAAAAAAATTTAAAAAATTTTAAAAAAGGGCAGAGGTTGCCCTGGGTTGTCCAAATACAAGTCCATATATGTGGAGTGACCCTTCTGCTCTGGTCAGCATGGCCAGGCCTGAGCCAGAGCATCCTTAGTCAGAGCATCCCATCCACTCTCAGGACAGTAAACCAGGAAAAGCATGAACCAGCTGGAAACAGGGAAGCACCAGGAACAATCAAAGGTTTAAGAAGACCTGACCTGCAAAGAAAGCTGTGAACAAACTGGGGTTGTCCATCATAAAAAAGAAACTCATCACAGGAGACAGGAATCAAGAAGAGTCTTGAGATTCCTGAAAGCCTGGGCTCTGGATAACCTCCACCTTGGAAGCACTCAGCAGGTGATGATTTAGGGAAGTGTGCTGAGAAAAGGAATGTCTCACGTGCCTGAGAGTGGTCTGCCCAGTGGAGACCATGGAGTAAGGAAGGATTTTTGGCCACTGCTTGCAAAAAGCAGGAGCTACTGGTGCCCTTTGCCTCCCCAATCCATTGCAATGGGAGGCAGCCTGCATCCTGCAAGAGCAGCCAGGCCGGAGTGCGTGTGAGCCCTTGATTGGAAACAGGATGCTCTGCCCATTTCAGCTCCACTTCTGGCTATGTCTGAGGACTTCCTCATTCCTAGAGGGTCTCCTCATCCCACATGAGGGAGCTGGTGTCTGGGGAAGACCTTTAGTATTCATTACAAAAATGTTTCCACCCCCTGACTGCTCCCTCCTCACTTCACCAAAGCATGCAGACAATCTCGTCTCACAGAGGGACCCACCAGCTATTCCTTGGCTGGCTCTGGCACTGCTATTAAATGCCTGACTCAATTCCTATCACCATCAAAAAGCTTCCAGTGATGGAAAGCACTCCACAGGGTTCAGTGGGACCTGAGCAGGACCCCCCCAAAAAAAAGAAAGAATAGTGCTAAACCCATATCTTCCACAAGTGACTTTGGGAGTAGGGGGAAAAAATCCTGAAACACAAGTAGAAGAACAACACCAAGTTGCATTGCTCTGTGGGTTTGGGAATGATGTCCCCTCCCCAGAGGTCCCAAAGAGTGAAGGCAACCTGGCTGCTCTCCTGGGGAAAGGATAAATGTTGGTCCCTGGTGGTGCTGTGGGCTCCAAGCCCCAGACTCAGTGGATGGAGAATGCCATGCTCCCAGCTGGAGGGAGAGAAGTGGCTCCAAACCTAGTGGGAGGGGTGGCTCTGGAGCTTACAGAGCCTAGAGGAAGGTCCAGAGGATGAGAACAACAAACAGCAACTAAAACCCTGTGGAATATGAAAGGGAGAAATAAGTAAAAGCAGATGGAGTTGTGCCACAGAGGGCTCTTCCCTTGCATTCCTGGCATACCAAGAACGGTCACCTCCCCTGCCCAGATTGTTTCTGTCCTCACTGAACTGGGCAACTCTGCTCCCAGCTCCTTCTGGCAGCCTTCATCCCCAGGGAATGCTAAACCCCACAGCCTTGACACACATTCTGCAGACAAACTTTGAGCCTTGCTCCAAAGCAAAGCCCCAGCTCCACTGGAATCCCAGCACAAGGAAAGCACAACGTGAGTTGAAAAATGAATGGATTGAAAATCCTTCAAAATTTGATAGGGCACTTTGTCATCTTGGTCATTTTTCCCAGCAGGAAAAACGCTCACACATATTCTGATGGAAGCATCAATTTAAGTATCACTTCATGCAGAATTTTACAATGATTTGGCTATATCAGGGCAAAGATCTGTCTGATCAGGGTTGGTCTGGTTGCACAACTTCCTGACTCACCTGCAGAGTACCAAAAAAGGATTTCACTGACTTCTTTAACCATAACTTTCACTTTAACAAATGCAAATTTGTGGGTAGGTCAATCCTAACCAGCGCTTGGTCTGGACTGGAAAGATCTCCGTGTGTTGCATTCCCTGGTAGATGTGTTTCTAGCAAAGATGGCATTTTGGGAAGGCACAGACCACATCCATCCCATCAGGAGGACACTGCTGTTCCTTCACCAGGATGGGAAATCATTGCTTTAACAGCAAGTAAAGTGGTGTAACTCTTTTTCTCAGACCATCAGACCTTTTCCTTCTGAACTGAGACAGCCATGCAACTGCCACTGGATGGTTTGGCCCTTTTTTTCCCTTCTGAAAAATGCTACATTCAAGCCAGGCCAATAAAAGTGATCCAAAGGCACTTTTGCCAAACCTTCTTTCCAGCTAGTTTAGTAGGATCAAACCCAGTACATGCTAATTGCTGGCTAATTAACAAGTGAAGGATAAACACAGAGGCTCAACACAAAACACTGAACGCTCACTGCATGTTCAGCACCTCCCATGGATATCATGGAGAAAGAAAGGGGCAGAATCATTTTTAGGAGATTTGAGATGGCAGGAGCCATGCTGCTTCCAGTCACAACCTGACACATCCATTTTCCCAAATGTCTGGCAGGGATCAGGTGCTGGTGTTCCAGCATTTTTGGTGGTGGTCTCCACCAACCATCATTACAGACCAGTGTTTTATGTAGCTGTCTGTATCCTATGCAAGCATCTGCCCTAGGATTTGACCAAAACTTTCAAAGGAGGCATACAGAGAAAGTTCAGCTCTGATTTCTGGTTATGTGAGGGCAAATGGAACTGACATTCACTTCTGGGGTTGCTCTGCTATGCAGATGTGGCAAAGGTAAGCCCAGGTGCAGAGATGTTCCACAAGTGATGGCCATTTGGGGTTTTTTTTCCTAATATAAAATAGGAGTGGGGTTTTTTGGAACTGAAGTTCATTGCCAGCTCTATCACTGCCCATCTTTGAAGCAAAGAGCCTGGTTCTCCAGCCTCCTGCTGGGTATTCCTAAGGAGTACAACTGCTCACACAGCAAGTTCAAGCTAAACTGAAGACAGAAGCTGAAATTCATCTAGGAGATGAGAGCAGTTCCTTCCACACCAACACTTCTCATTGCTTTCAGCAAAGGAAAGCTGAATGAGAACAGCAAAAACATTCCTTACCCAAATGAGTGAAGTGATTGGGAATCTTCCTTCCCACCATGGTCACTGAGCTTTAAATTAAATCCAGGAAGTGCACAGATACCTCAGTGAGAAGAGGTTTAAAAGATTCATTTTCTTAGTAGCTTCAGGCAAACCATTTTTAAAAGCTGTCCCCGTATCATGTAGCAGATCCCTTTTTACTTGCAAAACCAACAGACCTCTCAGAAGCATCACTTGGTACTCCAGGAATGCTTGGCCTAAACTGGGGAGGACATGGTATAACTTTGCATGAGTAATGTTGAAGTCATGCTTGAAGTGCAAAATTTAATTTAATTTCAGAGGCATCACTAAAGCTCTTACTATGATTTTACAGGCCACAGAGATCAGCTAGAATTCTCAGGTTACACTGAAAGGGGCAGAAAAGGTGAAGCACAGATCCCAGGGCTGATGATGCAGCTGATCAGCATTGCCAAGGTGTTTCCATCCCTGCTCTGGAAGGGTCCCTGGTACAGTGGCTCAAGGCCACTGCACAGAGGGACTTCTAAAACCCTTGATGCCTGGATTACACTGTGCTCTGGAGTGTCACAGGGTCACAAAATGTCTTTGGTTGGAAGAAACCTTCAAGATCATCCAGTCCAACCTCTGACCAACACTAAGCTCACCACTAAACCCTGTCCCTAAGGACCAGGTCCACACACCATTTAAATACCTCCAGGGATGGTGACTCCAGCACTGCCCTGGGCAGACTGTTCCAATGGCTGACAACCCTTTTTTGTCAGAGAAAACAACATTTCCTAATATCCAGCCTAAACCTCCCCTGGCACAGCTCGCATCTATGTCCTCTGCTCCTGTCAGACCACCAAGGAGCAGAGGCTCTCTCCTTCCTCCCTCCAACCTCCTTTGAGGTGATGCTTGAAAAGAGCAATGAGGTCTCCCCTCAGCCTCCTCTTCTCCAGACTAAACAACCTCAGTTCTCAGAGCAAATCTTTGAGAGGAGCTGGGGCATGGTGCACAAACCTTGGCTTGCAGAGCAAGGAGGACCAGACACCTCTCCAGCTGCAGCAGCATCACCTTTGCTATAGTCTAAGGCTACAAAACCTTCTAAAAAATGTTCATGTGCCTTTTTGATCTCTCTACATAAAATCAAAAAGAAACACCTGCATCAGCATAAGCACCCAAACATACCCACAGTGCCTTCCATGGGGACAACCCAGCTCTTGGGGGCAATGCAGCAAGATCAAGGGGACTGGAAAACAATTGCAGTGGTCCTCCAGCCCCCAAAGCCAGGACTCCAGCAACTGCAGAGACTGTAATTATAGCACAATGCACTCTCTGGGTTGTTTTCCTGAGATGAACAAATAATCTTTCTGCTTCAAAATCACAAGCTGGGCCCCCAGGGCCACAGCAGCAGATCTGACATCACTCCTGACCCCCCGAACGTGTGCATTAGAGGCAGAAAAAGGTTCCACCATTTGTCATTTCTTCTGCCACTTCAGGCAGTAACTCAGCTCTTAACTCTGGCTGAAGACACAGGATTTTATGGGAACCACAAATCAAGGCCCTGCACATTTGAAAGGGTGACAGGATTGCTGCTTTTTTTTTTTTTTTTTTTTTTTTTTTTTTTCAGGAAGATTTCTTCTTTGATTAAATAGGTTTATTTTGCAAAAGCAAAAGAAGAGAACGTTTGCAGCCAAACAGAGAGGTAGCCACAGAAAGGCCTACAATCATATTTGACAGTTGTGCACTTTGCAGGGATAGATGGAGAAGAGGAAAAAAAAAAATAAATAAAAAGAAAGCAGAGAAGTGTACAGTAAGCCACAGAAAACAGGAGAAAAATGAATGTTACAGAACATACAAGTCAGAGGAAATATTTGGACAGCCAGAGAAATGTCATCACACAATACTGGCATCAGTCTGCAAGTGTTTGCAGCACTGTTCTAGCAGTAGGTGTAATAGTGACCCAGTTAGGCCAGATGAGGATAGGAAACCATACCTTGGACAGGCCCCATTAAAAATAAAGAGGTTTAGGTAGCAAAGGCCTATTCTGGAGCTCTTGAAAAGTCAAGCAGCAAAACAGGCTCTCTCTGGCTCCTTGGCACCAAGAAACACAAAACAACATGCAATAGGAGAGATGAAACAAGGCTAAGATATATAAAAAAAAAAAAAAAAAAAAAAAGGGCTTTTGGAAAAACAGAGGTTTAAACAAGGCTTTCCTGAGGATCTGCCCATTTGTACAAATAAAGAGGAAGTCAGGGCCTTAAACTCCTCAAGAGTGAGGGTTAAGACTCTAAGAAGGGTCAGGACTATGATTGACACCTGGAACACTCAGAGAAAAAAAAATCAGTCTGGTGAAGTGGGTAGCAGTCAGGCAGATGGACAACGCTCAGACACAGCTGACATGAGAGAAAATCCAAAATAATCCCTAGAGAAAGGCAGCAAAGCAAAGGGAACACTAAGCCAGAGGCCACTAAAACACCTGGAGCAGGTAGGGGGAGGTGGGAGAGATCAGAAGAGCATGGGGCTTGGGAAAGTGCCTGCAGAGTTTGGACCACTGGACCAAGAGGTTCACAGAAAGCTGAGCTGAAGCAGCAGCCAAATGCCAGCCTGAAACCCAGGATATCAGCCTCTGCTCTTTGCTTTTGCTGTAGAAAGGTTCCCAAAGCCAGGGAAGCCCCAAGAACCCTGGTGGTATTCGGATACAGCAGCCAAGAGGCAAAAGAAGATGGAAAAAAAGAGATGAGGATGAAAATCTCTGAGTGTTCACCAAAGACAGACACAAAGTGTATTGGAGGAAGAGCAAGTTGGAGAGGGTTGGAAAGAAGCACTTTGCTATCAATGCCTCACAAGATACCACACTAAGAGGTGGAATTATCCAGGTAAAATCCTGGAATAACAGAGTAACATCTTTCCCTTCAAGGCAAGTAAGGGCAGACTCCTGGTACCAGCAGTACTACTGACCCAGGGTTATCTGTAACATACAGAACCTGGACAGAAGGGGGTGGGAGGGGACACAGATAATTTATTTTGCATAAAGCTCCAACTTTCAGAGCTACATCCACTGGTTCTACTTTGATGAAACAAACCACAAGAAGAAGACACTGCAGAGCGTTACCCGAGCAGGAAGGACAAAACCCATTGGATATTTTCTTTTTGTTATTCCTTCTTTCCCATCACGTTTTGCTCAGTTACAGAACACCTAGCAAGTGCTTGGCAGCCATCTAGGCTTTATTCCCACAGAGATTTATTTTGGAAGAAGCTTGTCCCCATGCTGGAGTTGCCTTGTCCCCTTCCACACACAGGAATTCTCTCTGCTCAGCACATTTCCTTGTCCAACTCAAGTCTGCAAAATTTGCCACCAAAAAAAAAAAAAGGTATTAAGGCACCTGATGCTGTCATGCAGCAGCCAGGAGGAGAACTCAGTGCTTGGATCCATCTCACCCATCCAGATCCCATTGCAACCTACTATGTTGTGATGCCTTCCTCCCCACACCACACATCCCATTTTCTGCTTGGTTCCTACATCCCCTCTCTGCTTGCTTAGATGAGGAACCAATTAGTTAAAGCAAAGCATGGAAATAATTAGGCAACTTGTTCACCTAACCCAAGAGACCTGAGGAGTGCAGGAGAACAAGCTGAAAACTCTGAAGACAGATACACATGTAAGAGAGATCACAGCATTTCTTACCCAACCTTTCTCCTGGGATCAGAAAGTAAGGTTGTGAAACATATCAGAGTTCTGTTTTCTTCTTTCCTTTCCTAAGTTTCTGTCCGGGGGCTTAATTTTTATTGGGATGGTGTTGCAAACAAGCCAGCCAGGGGCTTCAGGAAATGTCTCTATCCCTGATCCTTCACAAGCGAGTCCAGACATTCTCCAGTTGGTCTTTGGAAATTATCTCACTCCAAGGGGCTCTAACTCTGATGCAGTCATGGTTAAAAGCTGTAAGAAGCTCCCTGGGCTGGAGTGGCACCTACAGGCTTCATGTATTTACATTAATCAAGCTTCAATCAAAGGCTTCTTGGCACTCTCAGTCTGGGTGCCTGCATTATAAATAGCGAGAGAGCTTTCTGGGAAGGTTTCGTCAAGTCCTGAGCAGAACTTGCAGCTCGAGAAGAAAAATACATAAACCATATAAGGTTACATCCTTCATTAAATGTTAGCAATACCCTTAAAACTCAAGCTATGGCATGCACTTTATATACAATTTTGATTGTCTGTAATCCATGTCAACACAGCTGTGCTACAGACCTCCTAAGTCACCGCTAGCAGCTCCATCTGCTTCACTGAATTGGGTCTAGTTTTCAAATAATGGCAACTTCTTTAACATTTTATGATTCCTGACTGTGAAAACTGCCTCTTGCGTGAGCCAGTGTCAAAATCTGACTAATGTTGCAAACTGTGTGGTGCAATGTGATTTTGTTGGCAGTTGGAGAAACATAAAAATGTTAAGAGCGTTCGCAAGAGTTGCAAAGAGGAGTCACTGAGTAAAGCTTTTAATCTCAAGTAGCACGTACTTCATTACATCAGCATTTTTCAAGGAATGTTCCTATTGTCAATGAAAATTAGCTCCAAGAATCTGAAAGCATGAAAATTTAACAAGGGGACCAAAATCCCAGAATTAAGAAAAAAACCAAAAAAAAAAAAAAACCAACCCAACTTCTGAAAAGCTGTCTCTTCAACTTCACAAACACAAGCCAATAAGGCCAAGGCAGATAATCTTGATTAATTAATTATTGATAGATTTTTGATAGTTCTGGGCTAGAGAAATGTCATCAGGCCCATTTATTTTGCCCTGTATTATATCCACAGAAAATTCAGTTGCTAAAGAGAGGACAGGACTAGGTCGGGGACCTTAACTCCCAGGCTTGACTCCCTACACTCTGTACAACACTAAGTGTTTAGAATGGTGCTCAGAGTTTTTGCATTTTCCTCAAAAAACAGCTGCTGTCCAAGTTATTAAGGAGATTTAACTGTATAAAAAAATTGAAGAGCTGCTGGTAAGTTATTGCTGAGTGGAAGGAACACAAATGTCAAATTTTCAAATCAAAAACATGTTTCATAACTTAGTGACTGACAAGCACGCTGGCCTTTTTTTTTTTTTTTTTTCCTGATTTCATTCAAACATCATCAGTTGCTTTAAAATCAGTCTAGCAAGTCTCAAATCAAACCTGGTTTTCCCAAGGACAGGAAAAAAGCTGTAACAGAGCATTGCAGAGAAGCAGGCTGCAACTTGCCTTATAGAAAAGTCAGCATTTCTCCAGAACAACAAGAACTTTGAATAACAGTCATATAAAAGGCCACTTCTTCAAAGTACCCCAAATATTACAAATTAAACAACAAATCTCACCCATCTGCAGCCTTGGTTCTGGACATTTCTCCTGCCTGATAGAGGCTTTATTAGCCAGTGGTGCTCTGATGTTGCACAGGCTTTTTTGGATTTCACTCTGGTGAAATTAGACATTATTACAGAAATTAGACATTTATACTCGCAGTAGACACCTCAGTTATTATTTCAAGTAAAATGAATAATATCTGGCCAGCTCACTGCTCAACTAAGTGAAGCAAGAGAAGTGCTGTGAGTGAGTCAGCAGCCAGGGCTATTGCTCATGAGTGGGTCTGAAGTTTTTATCTGAGAGCAGTGGAAGGTGTGGAGGTTGCCTTTCCAAGGACATGTGGGCTGATCACTGGTAAAAAGGTCTTTCCCCTTGCCAAGGAATAACCTTTAGGGTGACCTTCTCCTTTCCTTAGAAGGCCAAGACAATGCTACAAGGACTTCACAGCTTGGGAAAAATGGGAGCATCACCCACAGAGCACTTCTAGGAAAAGGGTGGTTCGGTTACCTCTCTGCTCTCTTCCTATTTCCTGCTCTCCTTCATCCTTTGCTTCATCCTTTCCTGCACCACAAGTCCTCCCACCATGATTTTCCACTTTTCTCCATGAAGAAAGAAGGGGCAGAAGAGCCAGAGCAGAGGTTTCCTTCTCTCCTCCACCCACCTGGCTCACTGCAGGGAGATATCCAAAAACCTCCTCCTGAGCTTTGGACTCCAACCTTCTGCTCAGAGCAGGAAAGGAGAAGTAGCTCCTCAGGTTGGCTTCCTGGATAACTTCCAGCCATGCCAGCACAACCCTTCACTGCATCTGCTTCCTGCCACCCACATTGCTTTGCTGAATGCACACAGAGCCAAGCCAGACCATTAAAAGAGGGATAATCCAGGGAAGAAATAATTTGAAGGGTGCCCACCTCCCTTCTGCTCTTCTCCTTTGTCCACTCTTCCCACCATGGGAATAAATTGGTCACTAATTTCCCAAACACTGACAATTTGGCTACTCCAGGCAAACATCTGGATGTGCTGGAGGGTGTCCAGAGCAGGGCCAGGAGGATGATCAGAGGGCTGGAGCAGCTCTGCTGTGGAGAGAGACTGAGAGAGTTGGGGTTATTCAGACTGGAGAGGAGAAGGCTCCAAGGAGACCTCATTGTGGCCTTCCAGTGTCTGAAGGGGCTGCAGGAAAGCTGGGGAGGGGCTTTTTAGGATGTCAGGGAGGGATAGGACATGGGGGGATGGATTCAAATTGGAGGAGGGGAGATTTAGATTGGGAGTTAGGAAGAAGTTCTTCCCTATGAGGGTGGTGAGAGCCTGGCACAGGTTGCACAGAGAGGTGGTGGCAGCCCCATCCATCCCTGGAAGTTTTTAAGGGCTGGACAGGACTCTGAGCAACCTGATCTGTGGGAGGTGTCCCTGCCCATGGCAGGGGGGCTGGAACTGGGTGATCTTAAAGGTCCCTTCCAACCTTGAACATTCTATGATTTTTGAAAGACTGAGGCCTCTTAAGACAGTTTGCTGTCCTCAGAGTGTTTGAGGGTGGTGAGACACTGGCACAGGTTGCCCAGAGAGGTGGTGGCAGCCCCATCCATCCCTGGAAGTTTTTAAGGCCAGGCTGGATGGGGCTCTGAGCAACCTGATCTGTGGGAGGTGTCCCTACCCATGGCAGGGGGGTTGGACCTGGATGATCCTAAAGGTCCCTTCTAACCCTGAACATTCTATGATTCTATGATCTCCTCATAATCTGGGGAGATTCCCCTGTCTGTTGCTGTGCATGGGGAAAACACCAAGCACCCAAATCCATGGCAAGCCATGAAGCCACCTTATCAAAAGGCTTTTGCAGTTCTCAGAAGATGATGTACTTGGAGTGACTGGAAAGACTTTGACCTGGATGCAATGGCCCAGTGGTACTGCTCAGGCTGGGATCAGAGAAAGGCAGAGGCAACATTCCAAGAGGACTCTGCTCTGAGCCAAGATACACACTGAGACTTGGGACCTGTTTTAATTATTGTTTCATTTCTTTCACTGCTCAGGAACATGTAACAAGCTGAAATGTTCGCTGTGCCTGTAAACATTTACTTTCTTTTGGTCTTGTGCAATATGATGTCTCATTCTCTTGGATGGTGCCTGGAATGCAAGAAGAGCCATAACACATCAGCAGAGAGAGTGTGGACTCAACCATTCTTCTCTGACAGTGACCAGCACAAGCTGCTTCCAAGGAAGTTGCTAGAAACCCCACATTGGGAAACTGGGGATTAGGCTGCCTCAGAGGGAAGGTTTTCTCTCCACTCTGCCATCCGTGTTGGAATCATGCCCTAAAAATCAGGACAGGCTGCCCATCTATCCATCCATCCATCCAGTAATGACTTTTTTTTCCCCCCATGCCTATTCATGCACTCAGGGTGCTTTCCCCTCGAGAATCTTCCAGATTTTTTGGTGCTGTGCTCTGCAGCTCCCTGATGCTCCCTGGTCCTTTGGACCCAGAGCCTCTGAGCACAAGGCACTGGGGAGCCACAGCCTCTCTGACCCAAGAGAAGTTGGTATGGAACCACACAAGGGAAGGGGCACCCAGACCAGCAGCAACTTCTGCTCTGCTCCAGGCTTTTGGCAGGGAAATTCTCTGCCAATTTGTCAAAGCTCAGCAGATGCACAAGGGGCAACAGCAAAGAACTGGTTGGGCTGGGAGCACATCAGCCTCCCTGACCCCTCCTGCAAGGTTGTGCTGCAAAGGAAAGGAACCTTTGCCCCTTCTTCTCAGTCCAAAAGAGCATCTGCAGGACTGAAACCAATCAAAGCCAGCTGTGAAAAACGAAGAGGGAGGGGAAGGCAGGGAAATACTGATTATTATGACTAGGAAAAACACTATTAAAAAGAAAATAAAGGGGAAAAACTGATCCCATATGGGAAGCAAATGAAATTCAAATGCAAACCAGGCCATTCTGCAGCAAGTCGTCGGGCTGCTGCATTTGGGGCTGTGTCAGGATGCAGTCAGTGCCTCTGGGACCTCTGAAGATGCCTCTCTGCTCTGCAGCAGGGTCAGTGTAACCTTGGAGCATCCCAGGCTGTGTCCAGCACTGGGGCCATTGATCAGCCAACCTCTGCAGGCTGACCAAGAGTTTATTTAACTCCCCCCCCCCAGACACACACAGAGAATGACCTCAGGTCTGCCAAACTTCACCATTCCCCCAGCCCTTTTCTGCCTGCAATTTTGCAGCTGGGCCCTCAACTCCTTTTGAGATAAGTTATTGCCCTCCTTCACTTCCCACAGGGTCACCCACATGGCTGCCCCTTTTATCATTCCCCTTCTCACTCCAGACTTCCCCCTTCTCCAGAAGAGCATCTCCATCTGCCTACCCACCATGTGCCCTTCAAGCTGTTCCTGAGCTGCAGCAGAGCCCCTGCAGCAAACCTCTCTGGGGCAACACATCTCAGCAAGAGAAGTTTTGGGGCAGGGAGCACAGTCCAAGGTTTTGCTTTCCCCAAGGACAGAGGGAAATGCCCACCCTGTTCCAGCCATCCTCTAAGGCTCACTCCTGATGGGACTGGACCAACAATCTGTTCTCCTTCTCAGCTCTTCTGCTGCTGCTCTCAGAGCACAGGGAGAGTGAGTACAATGGGGGCTTCATTTAGTTGGTGGTGGTGATGATCATTCATCTAATGAAGGAAAAACTGGAGGACAGCAACAGGACTTCTCATGTCTGTGGGCTGTGCTCCCCAGAGAGAAAAGTCTCTCCAGATCTCAAGGGACAGATGGTTAAAGGGTGGGTGGCTCATTCTGCCCTGCTCTTGTGATTCTGTTGAAGACTCACAGTATTTGGTTCTTTCTTTTTTAAGAGGCTCCTGCCCATATGTGAAGCTCAGTGTCTATTTAAATAAAGACCAAGTAATTTCTTGCATAGTAGTACAGAGAGAAAACATACCCAAAATCTCAACTTCAGAGCTCAAACCACAGAAAGATAAAAGAAAGCCCTTGAGAAAAATCTATAGGAAACCCTCCCAGTATAAGCCAGTCTCACTTTTTTTGGAGTCCAAGTCAGCTGTAGGAAAATCCTTTTAAGTGCTAAAGTGAGGTCAGGAGGCACTTCAGGCAGAGCCATCCATCTATGGACAAATCCAAGCCTGGCTTCTTCACCCAACCCGTGCCAGGGCCTGAGCAACTCGGAGCTGCTTTTTGAGAACCATCTCTCTGGTGTTGGGATCTGGGGAAGAAGCAGGAAGAGAAGGGGCCCTAAAGACACTACTTTGCAGTACGAGCATGTTCCACAACATACCCAGGGCCACAGCCAAATGCATTAGACCACACCACTCCCAGCCTACTCAAGAGTCTTCATAAATCCTCTTCTGAAGCCAAGAAAAACAGAGCAAGGAGAAAACAAATAACAGCGGGCAAGCAGGAGTATTTGTCCCCTACTACAATGGCCTTAAGAAATTAGAGAGGTAGGGCTGATGAACCTTTAATTACTTGTGCAATAATGACCTCTGTTTCCAGAATTCCTTGGCAGGCAGGAAGAGGCTGGAGCAGTCAGGGACCTGTTATGCTCTCCTCTCCACAGGCTTGAAATCAATACCAAGGCCCCTCACCCAGCTGGTCACCAGTTCCAAGGCACGCTCCACACAGAGGTTGTTTATAGCTATTAAAAGCAGTGAAAGGAAAATAGAATAAAAATAAATGTCTCTTTTACTGATGACTTGTTACTGAACTCCACAGCGAAGGTGTTCAAAACTCCTATGCTCTTTTTTTTTTTTTCTAGATAGCCAAGAGTGATTAAATAAAAGCAAATTATGAGACCAGCCTTCAAATTCAGCATTTTGGTATTTTGTGTAGGGTGCCCCAGTCAACCACAGAGGGAACAGAGGGGGCATTTCTCACTAAGCACCCCTAGATGTTAGCCAGAAAGACAAGTGGGGGAGCAGAGGAGAGTGATCATCCCTAGGTAGTTTCCATAACACAAAACAAGGGCAGAAAGAGCTTTAGGGATTGACCCATCCTCAGCTGAATGCACTTTGGAAGTTAAATTCACTCAGCCCACAGAAATGGCCCTTCTTCTGGGGAGGAAAACAAGACTGTCCCAACTCACAGATGGAAGGAGGCAGAAGGTGCTCTACCTTCCCACAAGGTCCAGCACACATCTAAATATTCTGTACCTGTGAGTCGCCCAAGTTCCCATCTTCCCCAAGCTCCATCCCAGCTGGGATTCTGCAACACGACAGAGACTGATCCAGAGGTCTGAAAAAGAAACCCTGCAACAGACAGCTTGCAGGCTTTTTTTTGCTTTGCTTCCCAAGGAAATAAGTCTCTTCCTATCCCCACCTCCATCTGCTGGAGTCAGCTTGTGCCTTGACGCATGTGGCACTGAAGGCTTCCCAAAACTCTTGTTCTTTTAATGTTACCATTAGCTCTTTGATATCTCGGTTATCCACAGAAACAGCCAGAGTGTGTCTGCATCCAGCAAAGTTCTTGGCCTGGATATTTTGTGGCAAAGAATTGCACAACATTAATCTAACCCAACGTCAAGTGAAAATATTTCTGAGGCGGTTTCTATCTTGCCATCTTTTTTGTCTCACTGACAGTCCCCCCCTCACATGTATGGCAAAGGGAGGTCCTTCTGGAGAGCCCATCTCTAAAAGTGTTGCCTCACACTCCCTTCTCCTCTAGAACAACTGTTTGCAGGCTTCTGAATCTCTTTGCACAAGAGCTCCTACTTTGTTTCCTTAAGTACAATCACAGCTGGTTCCTGAGCACCCTTTACTCTTAAAGACAAAGCAGCTTAAACAAAGTGGAGTCTCCCAGTATTTAAGGGAACCTTTACAAAGCCCCAGGATTGCTGAGCACCTTCCCTGCTGGTCAAAACAAGAAACATGGAGAAAAAAGGTATCAAATCACTCTGCTGATTGAAATTTCTCTGCTCTGCTCTGCATTAGGGCACTACAGAGAACTGACTTGGGTGAGAAATTTGTTGCTTCAAAGCCCAGACTGAGGCTCCGGGCAGAGCCATCAATTCCTGCCCTCTCACAAGTCAAAAAGGGTAAGAAAACTCCAAATGGCAGAACACCACAGAACTCCAGAGTCTGCTCCTGCTGAATTACCCATTGCTTTCTTCCATTCCCTTCATCTCCCTCACACTGCAGTAAGCCCAGAACCTAGAAGACTGCACATCCAAGAAGCATCCCCAGGGATGTGCCCATCTGTTAATCCAGAGACATTCACCCCCTTGGTGCAGCACCCTTAAGTTTTCTCCCCACTCTCCTTTTTTAATCTTTACAACACTGGGTATGGCTGGACAAAGCTTCCCCAATCCACTGAGATGCCAACATGCAAACCCCTTCCTCTCCTTCTCCTGGATCTCCAGCCAGGTGACAATCACTATCCAAGCCCAGCTGGAGAAACCAAAGCATTCAGAAGTTGCCTGACTCATCTAAAGCTACAAAGATCAGGAGCATCAGGCTGCCACACAGCTCTGGAGAAGTCCCCTTTAAAACACTAAATCCCTGGGATGAAAGCCTTGCACTGGCTCATCCATGAGAGTATTTTATGGCAGGGATTAATTCACCCCTAACCTCAGGGCCACTTCATTCTGAAGGCTCAAGAGGGAGGTGGGAGAGGGGAGCAGCACCAGCTCTGGTTTGAAAGCAACCTACCAGGAGATATTCCACTGGCAGAGTGGGGAGCACTGTGGTGTGAGCTACTCAAAGCCTCAAGATCAAGTTTTAGAGCTTCTCAGGCCTCCTCACCTTCACCCTTTTTGCCTCATCAGCCTTTAAGAGCAGGACCCATCTTTGGAGTCCATCGCCCACCTCTCACCGGGTAAAGAAACAGCCCAGAAATTCTTCCAGTTCTGTTTCAAAGCTTGGAAGTTCCTCCCCTCCTCTTCCCCTAGCCCCTTCCATAAAAGCTTTGCATGCAGAGCAGTGTCTCTTGGGTCCCTCATTCTCTAGAGCAAAGTAAACAGACCTCCCGTGCAGCGACAAATGAACAACAAACAGAGGAGGAAGAAAAAAAAATATCTCACTGCCAACTTGGAGATTTTTTTTTTTTTTTTTCTTTTTCTGGCATGTTTAATTTTTCTTAAAAAATTAAAATGTGCAAGCTATGCCCTAAGGGTGACCCTGCAAAAAGCTTTCTGGCAGCTCCAACGTCCTCCATTCCCCCCCTCCCATCACCACAGACACCCCATCTTCCCCCAGGTTCTTCCTCTGCTGCACACATGGAGCCCCAAGAATCCTGGCATCCAGAGGGCTTTTTCTTTTTCAAGCATGCCAAAACAAGCTAAGCTCCTAAATCCCTTTTAGAATCTAGCCTTGTGTGGAAATCTGTTTGCCTCCATCCTATGTTTATTTTCTTTTGTTTTCAGGTTTGTTAGCCCAAGGGCAAATGTTGTTCCTAGCACTAGTTTTGGGGTTGGATGTTTTTTTGGGTTGGCTTTTTTTTTCTTTTTTTTTCTTTTTTTTTTTTTTTTATTTTGGTATTTATCTTTCAATCAAGTGTTCCTCCTTGCAAGGATAAACAGGATGTTTAGAGACTCTGGGTATGATGACCACTCTTTGACAGCTGTTGTGACACACCACACACTGGGTTTGCCATGTGTGCAAGCACTGGCACAGCTCAATCTGCAGCAGCTCCCTTTCCTTTGAGGACTGGATGACCTGAGAGGAGTTTGCCAGTTCTGTTCTCAGCACAGGCTCCTGGGAAAAGCACTGCACAATCCAGAACAACTCCCTGGCCTCTCTCTCTCCACTTATAATAGGATTACCTGCCATTCCCTTTCTAGTTGGCTCACTGCACTTGCTTAGCTATAGTAAACTCTGCCCTGCCTCTGAATATTTTTTCTTTTCCAGGTAGAGAGAAAGACAGCAGTCAAAATACTTTCAAGCCACGCTGATTCAACAGAGGGAGTTTCCCAAGTGTTTTTTTTTTAAGGAAAGGAAGTCTTCCAAGCCTTGAATCACTGACACTGGTCTGACTCCTAAACCAAGAACTTTGGAAAATGCAGTGTAGGTAACACTAAGAGAGGGCCAGATCCCAAGCAAGAGCTGCCTACCTAGAGCCCTGTGTGTGGCCTCAAGAGGCTCTCTAAAGGCTCAGTCACCACAGCAGAAAATGCAGGGAATGATTCTGCATGGTGCAATTTCCCCCAAATTTTAATCACTTTTCATTTGCAACATTTACTAATGGCTGAAGGCAGGAAAGGTTATGAGACTTGATCATTCTGGCTTGTAATTAAAAACAATCAGCTTTACACCAGGCCCTACTCACTGTGTCCTCAGGCCACCGAGGAAGTGACTGTGGGATATCTCTGGAATTCTGCAAAGTGTCCACAGCAGCACTGCTCACTTGGATAAGCTGGACTGGACACAAAGAGCTAAATTCTGCCTCAACAGCCATAAATCACTCTCATAAAAAAGGCTCAGTCAGGCTGTCACCCTAGCTTGTCTAAAACCTTTTGCATTTAAAGAAAACAGTACTTATAAAAATCACCTCTCTTCTCTACAACAACGTGTTGCTGACTTCCATGCTGTTTGGGCACAACTTATCCAAGGAAAGTTGTCAAGTTCAAGTCTTGAAATCCATCCCAGGTAACATTCAACCACAAGTTTCTGGACTACACACAGAAACTACAACATGAAATTTTATGGTCTGTGTTATTCAGGAGGTCAAAAGGGATTATCACAACATTCCTTTTGAGCTGTGGTACCTCTGAGCCTTGGCACCCAACCCACCCTGGAAAGCCAATCTCAGACAACTGTTTCAAATTGGACCCTGAGAAGTTCTTGAACTCTACAGGAGAAAGCAGCATTGTCAAGATAACAGTTTTACAGCTTTCAGTTCTCCTAACAAAAATAGTGCTTGCTTTGAGTACCTTGTCCTGCTTCACACACTGAGCAGACATCCTCCACTGAACCTTTAGCACTCTCCACAAACATGTCAGAGCTGAAGAAGCAACAGCCTGTCCTACAACCTAGAAATTCAGGTAAGTAAAATTATTCTCCTGAAAAAAAAACCAAACCAACACAAACCAAACCCAACTTTGATAGAATTTGGATAACCTGGAATGACTGGGCAGTCCCCAGCCATGAAGACATTTTCCACAACAAGATGGCCTTGGGTAAAATAAACAAAATTTTCCTGCTAGCTTTCCATTGCACAGAGCAGGAACATCAGATAAATGAATGAGAAGATGCCTTCTTCCAGAATCTCCCCACAAGGCTGTACTTCCTTCCTATCATTTTTTAATTTTTTTTAATTCTCTTCTTCTTTGTCAGTAGACTGACAAACAGGGAATGATGCACAGGACCATAAAGTCCTGTCACTGATACTTAAATCTTGGACACAGTGTGGCTTACACACAGCAGACACAACTCTGTGCCTAACTTCTTCCCACCTGAGCTGCACTGCATGCCCACCTACTTCAAGGTAGCTGTGAAGACAAACATTTGCACTCTTTGGGGTATAGCAAGGCTCAGGTGACAAGTGGTTACAACACACAGTAATTTTGTCACCTGCAGACACCCACACAGGCTCCTGGGATTCACTTCAGCCAAGCAGGAACCTGTTCCCAGCAGCCAGGTGAGCAGAGCTGACAGCACAAAACTCCTACACAGGGTCACTTCACTGCCTCTGCAGTTCCATTCTGGCTTGTTTGAAAGAAATAATAAATACAAGCAAACAAAAAAGCAACTGGGTGTTCCCTCTGGTGGTTCTGGGACACAAAGCTCATGGTAGCTGCATGCCTCATCCCTGGAGGTTTAAAGGTCAGTCTGGATGGGGCTCTGAGCAACCTGAGCTGGTGGGAAGTGTCCCTGCCCATGGCAGAGGGGTTGGAACTGGATGAGCTAAAAGGTCCCTTCCAACCCAGAGAATTCTGTGATTCTTTGCCCACCTGAGTGTCTCACACAGGCAACTGCACATCCCTGGAACAATCACACACCTCACTGCTTGCTCAAGGGTAGCCAACCAATCAGGAAGATATATGGCATCACTAGATTAATTCATTTTATCTTCCCCATGGTGAAGAAAATGGAATTCCCTACACTGGGAGGGGACCACAAAGGAAAGTGAAGAAAAAAGAAAAAAAAAAGCAGACTGTAGGAACAAAGCCCTAGCCTCAAAATGGATCAGCTCCACACAGAGCTGGCAGGTTGAGGAACAGTCACTTTAAAAAAATACTTTATATAAAGGAGGGGGCAGTGGGGAGGCTGTGTACTGAAAAGGACCCGTGCAGTTGGACAAATTCAGTCATCCTACTGTAAGACTGCAGGCCAGCTCCTGATTTAACCTGGAGTTTCACATGTCACTACAAAACTCCAGAATGTTGGCTTTGCAGATATGCCAAACATAAGAACTGTTTTTCAGTGAACTCAGTATTTTTCCACATCCACTATTGTCACTCTGCTGGCAAGCTGGGAGTAGCAAATCCTCACTTATCTCCCTCCTCTCCCAGAGCATCTCTCAGCTCAAGCACCAGCTAACTTAGATCATCGTGCACAATCCCCCTTGGAAAATGGACAAAGAAAGGGGTGGGAGAGTCACCAGGGCTGTAAGCAACAAATCACAGAGGGAGATGGACTGTCATGCAGCAAGGAAGTAGCAAGGGAAAAGAGGTGACTAATGAACAGAAGGGGGTTCGTAAAATCCTCCTTGGATTGCCTCTCTGGGGAACAGCTGTTTCCTTGTAAACATCTTGCTAGCTGTCCAAACAAGAAGTTCAGACACAGAACAATAAAGGAGAGCACCAGGGCAGGAGCATGCAAGCCATGGGCTCATTCACTACCCTGCCAGTTGCTCCAAGTGGCAGGATTTAAAAGCTGGGGAAACCTTTACCCTACGTTTAACCCTGCACGTGCTGGTGGTACCACCAATGGTCTGCAGAAACACAGCTTTTTCTGCCTGTGTGAAGTCCTTCCTGGTCCTCCTTTTCCTCTGGCTGTTTCTGACACACCAGTAGAACATGTTACTTGACAAAGAGGAAATAAGCTCATCAAACCAAGGAGAAACAGCTGCATTGCCAAGAACTAAATAAAACCTGAATGTCACAGCCCCGAAAGCCTGAAGAGGTTCTACCACTGCCCTGGCATCAGCAGCTTGGAAGTAGAGGGAGCTGCACCAGAAAAAGTAAAGTAAAAAAAGTAAAAAAAGGGTCTGTTTATTAGTCCTGAGCACAAAGCAGCCTCCACTGAGAGAAACATTTCTATGTCAGTACAACTGTGTCCACACAAGACTCGTGCAGCTCAGGGGAAGGAACATTCCTAGGGCAGAAAGGCCCCAGAAGGCAGGTACCTGCACTGCACAAGAGCAAGGAGAGGCTGTGCCCCACATCTCTCTGTTCTGAGGTACCTGCACTGCACAAGAGCAAGGAGAGGCTGTGCCCCACATCTCTCTGTTCTGAGGTACCTGCACTGCACAAGAGCAAGGAGAGGCTGTGCCCCACATCTCTCTGTTCTGTGGTGCTTCTGGGGATCAAAAACACAAACGTGCCTGGTCACAGGAGCATCCAATAAACCTCCTTCCCAAAATGCCACACAAGTGTTTACAAAGCAGTTACAAAAAGTGCAAATCACATCTAGGAAAGGGGGGGTCCAGTTTGCAACAAAGGCTTTTTACAAGACAGTAGGAGAGCAGAAGTGACAATAAGACCCCATGGTCCAGTCATCTACACCTTCATGTCCACCTCCAGCTGCCTTACACATTTTTTACACATTCTGGTCAATGCACACTACAGCTACCCTGGGAAATCAAATGCCTCCTCCTTCTACTCAAAACAACCAATAGAAGTAGGAAGAAGCTATGCACAGGAACAACAAGGAGCAACTCCATATTTTAGTCCACAAGTTCAGAGGAAAGATCTGATGCAGACATTCATTTTACCTTTTTATTTCTTTAGGGCCATTTTGTTGTAGTGGTGCACAAACAGCCAGGAAAAAGGACAGCCTAGCAAGGGCTGCTCAAGAATAAACATTGGGTCATTACAAGAAGGGAAGACTGCAAGTTCTGCTGATAAAATCCCTCTGAGCCTAAAGAAAGGCAGCTGGCTTGTTGCATCAAAGTCCAAACCAATCAGGGACTCCACCCCGTCTGGGGTCACCTTCCTGCCTCTGCTTCTCTCTCTTCATATATTCATTCCTGAAGTCATCAAAAGAGTGAGTTTCTGTGTCTTTTTCTTTCTCTGGAAATAGGTTGGGAAACTGAAACGTTTGTCCTTGGCCCTAAAGAGAAAACAAATGGTCAGAGAGACATTCCAGCCTTTCTGCAGTAGCTGTGATGCATACACTTACAATGAAAGACCACCCTGAAGTTTCTCCTCATGCAAAATGGTCCCTCTTGCCTCCCCAGATCTCATTCCACCCCTCTCTCCCCAAGATTCATATATCCCACCCACTCCCAACCCCCCCACCCCAAAAAAAAAAAAAAAAAAAAAAAAAAGCTAACTTTCAGTCTGTTCTTTTGTGTGCTAATTAAGACACTGACATTTTATTTTTTTTTTTAACAGATGAATGGTCAGGAGGTGGAGACCTCTTCAAAGAGTCTGAAGCAGCTCAGAGATATTATATGAATCATCCAGTAAAAGCAAGATGAGCAAAATAAGAGATTTTGCTCAAGTAACACCATCAGGGAAATCCATGGTGGAGCAGGCATTCATTATGTTAACACTCAGGATATGGGCAGTGGTTACAGTTGTTTAGATCCCAGCTCAGGATAAGAAAGAACATTCCTGGCAGCTGTTACTGAAGGGTGCAATGTGGGAATATGGAGTAACAGATCTTAGAGGTCTCTTATCAACAGGAATAAAGGCTATGGTGTAAAACAATTACAGTGGGAACAATCTGTGTACTACATCACTGATGAGATTAAAGTGATTACATCTGCATCAGTCATTCTGCCTCACAGAGAAGTCATTTTAGTGAAACATCATCACCAGATCTATGTCTCCCACTTGGAAAATAAATATTTGCTTGGTCTCTGGTTTTTATCTAGCAGCAGGAAACCATTATTCTGTGGAAATGTTCTACCCCATTAACATTATCTTCTAACTTTTTAGTGGTGTGTGCACGGAGCACAACTTCATTAAACTCAACAATATCAGCCCTTCCATTCCATATGGGACTTTGCATAATAAAACTCTGAAGATTACTCTCCAAAATAGTGACAAACCTTACCATACATTAACTTCTTTGGCAGCACACCACATCCAGAAATCTCAACAAAACCATTTAATTGCTTCAGATGAAACCAGAGGGTTTTTTTTTCAGATTAGCCCTTCTTTACATTTGTGCAATAAATATAATCAAAAAAGAGGCCCAGTTATGGAATGGTCCCACAAAGGACATGAAAGGAGCCTTCCACAACATAGCTGCCTACACTACATTTTGGGATCAGCAACATGACATAACTAAACCCAAAAAAAACATTACCCTACCCCTGACCCAGCTGAATGTGTGCTATGTTTCATTTAGCCATATACACTCAACGTGGTAATTTACAGGTGTGAAAGAATTTAAACCTCAAGCATACACTTTGGAAGGAAAAAAACATGACTTATCCCAGTTGATCTTATCCAGACTAGAATTTAGGAAATATCAACTCATGCCCAGCAATGCCTCAGTTGTTTTTGCAGTGCATACTTCTTAGGGGTTTCCTAAGAGCCTGACCATACTACAAAAACAAGAAGCAAACTGCTGTGTACACTGCTCTGTCCTCAATTCTAGTCTGGGTAAGATCAACTGGAACAAATCAAGGTTTTCCTTTCCACTGTGTACACTCTGGGGTTTCAGCTCTTTTGTACCTTGAAATTACCAACAGGTATGCTTATAATAGCTGTCCTGTGACAATCAGAGCATAGTTCCACTTCAAGGCACAGAAGCTGCCCTTATCAATGCCCTTGAGCAATCCCCAAGTTGTAGCCTACTGGAATTCTTCCTGTAGGAAGAGTAGGAACAGCAGCAAGCACCCTGGAGGCCAAGAACTGCCCGAGATTTTGACACACTGAAGCATTTGGGAAAGAATTTGCTTAGATTTCAAAAAAAAAAAAAATAAATAAAATTACTATCCTTTCAACTGCACTTCTGGGCAGATCATTCAGCCCTGTGGTACCTATAGAACAGACAGGGCCAATTCTAAGGACCCATCTGCCCAGGAGAGGAAAACATTTTAGTGACAGTCCAAAAACAAGTCAGACTAACATGGCAGGCACACAGCCTACACAGAAAATTTCAGAACTATTTATATTGGTAACAGTGTAGTAAGGGACTGTTCTTGTTATGCAGCACTTCCATTCTGGTATCCTTCCAGCACCAATGTACTTCCCTGACTGGAGAAAGAAGGAAAGCTGTCCCTAAAGCATACTAACAACATCCATGGTAATTCATTAAGCATTGCAAAACAGTTATTATTTTAAAAAGAGAGGGAGAAAAAAAAAAAAAAAAAAAAAAAGACCAACAGAAAAAAAGATAGGCACAGAGGCTGTAGTGAAACCAGACAAACCTTCTAGCTATTTATCAAAGTGCTCACAGTTCCCATTTCAAGGCTGGTGAAAAGTCAAGTATTGAGCTGAAAATGTCAATCTGTATCTGGAGTCTTTTAATAAGTCAAAATCAGCAGAGACAAGTTGGCTCTTTCCAGCTCTTGTTTTGTAAAGAAATTCTGATTTTGGCTGGCAGCCAGACACGATTCGAAACAGCCAAGACATTACACCCTGAGAACTGAAGGTTGATAAATCTTAAGTAACAATACTTTGCAGTAATACTGCACTGTAAGACTCTGAAGTGCTGAAAGCTGTATGAAAAATAGCTGTTGTGCATGCTTGCTCAGTAGCTGCTTTTCAGAAGAAGCTTGTATCCTGGGTATTTCAAAATTTCAAAAATACTAAAAGGCATCAGCTTACATAAAGGACTCTGAGCCTCTCCAGGCATGTTTACATTCAGTGCATCTTCCACACAATGCCAGAGGCTCCCGAGTTTCAAGTTCATATCCCACCTTCTCAAAAAAAAAAAAAATTGCAACCCAAAGAAATGGAGGGGTTGTTACTCCTTTATCCAGTGCTGCTTTTTTCTCACACTTTTACTTTGTAAAAGTTTTCCCTGCGATACAGCAACCATTTGACAATCATGTGACAAATGCAACCTCAGAATGAAATCCTAACCAAAATAAACTGCTAAATATCTACCAAGTTCAACAGGGTTTTTATCTGGTTTGTAAAGTGCTGGCACATGAAAGGCTGGCATATTCAACCAAAAACAAAACTCTGGCTTATTCCTATACCTTGCATTAGTTCATCCTTTTTTTGTTTGTTTGTTTTACCCTTTGTGAGCCACTTAACCAAGGTCATCCTTTTAACGACTTATTAAACTCACCCAAGCTGAAACAGGCTCGAAAAAGGCTTGGTTCTCCTTTAGAATTTCTGCCAGCCTAATTATCTCACTTAGAAGCACAGAGAGGAGAAAAAAGAGCCCCTTCCCACCTGACAGATCTGTGCTAAAAGAAAATCCTGTAAAAAAGACAGACACTGGCAAAAAAAAAATCATTTTGCTTGGCTAATTAAGTCAATCTTGGAACTGGATGATGCACCACCAGCAAAAAAAAAAAAAAACCTTTTTCACCAATGTGAGGTGATACACTGATACTCCAGAGTTTGTCAGGATAAGCTCAACCATAGCATGAGCTTGTATCTAAGTGAGCTCTTTAAATACAAAAAACACAAAAGAGAGAAAGCAAGTGAGAGAGGAGCTATTAAAAGACATAAAAAAAGAAAGGCAACGTGATGATTTTATGCATTGCTATTCTCAATTTAGAGTCTTCTCAGAGACCTCCCTTTTTCCTACAAATCCTAAGATTATGTACAAGTGAGATGTGTGGCCCAGTGTTTAGATTACAGAAATGGGAGCCACTGAATTTCTACTCCTCCACAACTCTAATCCTTGCTTCTCTACCCAAATTTAATGCTGATTTATATAAAAGCTCTTAGGAGGATTCATTTGTTCAGTGCTAACATCCCTCAAGACATAAAGTCACCTAAGAATTAAAATCTTAAGATTTCAAGCCTTTTTTTTTTTGTTAAAAAGGCTGAAAACACACCTTGTCCTTTGAGTCCTTCCAAGGCATCATCACCCCGAGTGCTACTAATTGCCTCCACTCCTTTTAATGAGAGGTTAAGTGACCATTATTAGCCCCATGAAGTCAAGTGTTGGCCTTTCAGCTGCTGAGCCTCAGGTCAGAAACTTGCTGGAAGGATTATCCAGCACAAACTCACTTAAGACTTCTCTGACCTTTTTGTCCCTTGAAAAGTTTAGGAATGGGAGGTCAGCAGAGCTGTCCCGATGTGGGAATGACGCAGCAAACACTGATCATGTAAACAACTGTGAGATGTTCTGATTACTGAGATAATTGAAGCACTTCCTACTGTCCTTCAGAATTAGGAGAAAAGTGATGTTTATAGTATTGTTAAGTAAAAAAAAAAAAAAATGTTGGACTCCCAGCAGCATGGGATTCAGTCCAGCAGTAGCAGCAAATGCAAGAAAGTTGAATAATCCAGGGCATCTGAACTATTCTGCTAGCACTGCAGTGGTAACATCTGATGTGAAAATGTATGGCAAAAACAGCACAGAAAGCAACACGGAGACCCACACAGGAATGAGAGCTTATGGAACATCCAAGTTCCCTCTGAATTCACCCCATGTCAAAAGAAAACTGCTCCAGCAGCTGATGTGTCAATGGGTTAATGACTACGAATGCACTGGACACTCCAAACAGGGTCTGAGGAGAAACATTTTGCAAAAATGTTCCCTCCAGTGCCATCATTCATGCAGCTAAATAGGTGTTAGTCCTCCTGTTGACAAGGTCAGACTCCTTTTTACAGCCATCTCCATTAGATTTCTCAAAACAGGTTTAATTAAAAATAGGTCTGGATTCCAGAAGCTCAGCTGCAATTGTGCTCCCACGGGTGCCAACACCTGTTGAGCTCAACCAGTGAGAACACTGAAGGAGGAGGAGGGGATGTTGTTGGTTGGTTGTTTTTTTTTTAAATTTCCCTGCTGTTGATGCAACTGTAATGTTTCCCACTGGCTTTCTTTTCATCTATTTTTTTTCCTCTCAATATTATCAAGATACTTATAACTGTACTGTAGTAAGGAGAAAGGTTGCTGTGTTCCATTCCTTTTATCTTCTTCTCAAAGATCTACAGCTTCATTTTTAATTTCAAAAATAAAACCCTGTACAAAACTAGCATTTGATACCCAAAGCCATAAGTCTTTAACTTAAACCTTTCTCACCACATTCCAAAAGAGGAAAAAAAGGCAGGCAGGTTCTGGAATGGCAAGATATTGTTGATCCACAGCCTTCTATGATTTGAGGTATTTTTTTAGTGTGAAAATATTATGCTTGGATAGATCATGTATTTGTCCAGTTACAGCCTGAGAATAAAGTAAACAGCTCTGAATCTCCAAGAAATAGTATTTGGAAAAGAAAGGACAACAATTCTTACATGTGGAACAGCTGGGGCACTGATCTGACACCTAAGGCTATATTGACTATGACTTCATCCACCTTCCAGCTTTGTGACACATGCAAGAAGTAAATGGATTTGTGTGGTGTTCAGGGACACATAAGGTGATCTTTCATGAAGCAGAGAAGCACAACTGCTCATGATATTATTTATAGTCAATTTCATTCAGGTAAACCACACCGCAGCCCCTACGGAGTCAGGATGGAAAGAGCAATACTCCCACCTAGTGGGAAGGAGGAAATTTAACCTAGAACTCCAAAAACACAGCCTTATTTTTCCAGTCCTAAGCAGTTTGAACTTGAAACTGGATTAATGAGAAAAAACACAGCTGGTAAAAATGGTGGGAAAGCACAGCAACTATGATTTATGGCAGATACAAAGTAATTCTCATGAAAATAAAGATTTTAGAGTGGTTACCCAAGACTTTCCTCAGTTAGGCAGCTACTACCAATTGGGTGATCTGATTCACACCATCTATCAGAAGGGAGGAAAACCCTTCAGTTTCAGAAATGACACTGGGTTGCTGTTTAAAGCTGGTGTGAACACTGAACTGGAAGCTCTGTGTGAGACACCAGAGCTAGTGATGAAAAGCAAACAACTAAAGGCAAAAAAAAAAGAAAAGAAAAAAAGGATAGAAAAACCTGAATGTTAAATGCATTAACAGACACCAACAATGACAGAAAAAAAAAAAAAAAGCAAAGAGATTAGGAATGAGGTGAGGGAAAAATGCACAGACCAAGCTTCACTGAACAGAGTTGAGTGTATGGTCAGGATTCCCTCACTCAGGAAGAAGCACATCACCAAAAGGTGGTCCCCTGACCCTCCTTTCATGGACAAGATGGAAAACATGTAATTCTTAAAAAACTTAGATCCCATAGTCCAAGGCAGTGCAGCAAAGGACAATATATTGCTGCACTTTGGGGTAAAAAGTCTCTAAAAGCAAAGAAGTCCCCAGCAAAAGGTGGTGACAATGGGAAGTGCTTACTAAGGAACAACTCCAGAGACAGCATCTTGTAGGACTCAACATCACTGCTGGGATTCAATTCCTCAGCTGTGTTCTTAATGAATCACTCCCTGATCTCTCAAAGACAAAAACTTAGCCCAGACAATCCAGGAGAGAGAATTCACCCATCAGAGGCTCTTCCTTGAAAAAGGAATGTGGTTTTTTAGCCATTTATAATGCAAAATCCTCACAGAGATGAGGCTGCTTTGAACTTCAGCAGAGTACATAGGTTAGTGATCAACTAAATAGAACTCTGTTGCTTTCTCTTAACACTGTACTTCATCCTGTTCTTTTAAAGGTAAGGGCTGTCTAGAAAAAAAAAAACCCTCTCCTCACTTTTCTTTACACCCTCCTTCCCAAAAGAGGCTTGAAGAAAAACCTGTAAGCACAATGAAATTGAAAAATTAAAAAAAAACCAAAACCTTCCTTTCTTCCACTGTCTGGGTCTCTTTAGTTTGACCCCAACTGCACAGGAATTCTTTTGCAGCCTTTAAGATCACACAGTGTTCCCCTCACACTGAACCTTTGTCCCAGGATGGAGTAACACTGAGGCTGTGCTGCCAAAAGCAATTTTGAGCTTATGAATTTACAACTATAAATAGCATCCCTTTAATGTCACCAGTTCTCTGTCACTGGTTGCACTTCTTTTTTACAAAGAGGCAGGTAAGCCCAGGAGAAGTCCAGATTATAATATGCTCCTGTTAATGACAGAAATTCATAAGAACATGAAGCTCCTTTTCCACTGGGCAACCAACACACGTTTCAGAACCCAGTTTAGCCACAAAGTATGCTTGGTAGACATGACTAAAAGCTCTCCAAGGAATATGCCTTAAGTCTTCTCTGAAATCCAAAAAGCTTTAATAAGAACTTCTCTACCCTTACAATATATTCTTTCACTTACTGGACATTGAAGTAATCAACCACAAAAGTCATGAACCTTCCAGCACACAGAGTCCAGGGTCAGCATGAAACTCCCTGGCACAGCAGCACCTGATGACATCAGGCCAGAACTTACACACAGTCCTCAGCTTGAAAACTAACCATTTATTTTAATTTTAGACCAGGTCATTTAAGTCTATCTATACATTCCAGAATGTATTAATGGAATATTCAGCCAGCCAGGTAACTCACTGAACATGGTGGTTCAGTGGTTAATGGTCCCCTCCTCTTTCCCCACAAGTATCCACGTTAACTCACCAGTTGTACATAGGCAACCTTGTAATCTGGTTTCTTCACTCTTTGATTCTTGTGATTCCTCTTGTTGTTTGCACCTGCAGAAATGGAGACAGTTCCCAGTTTTTACATCCCAGGACATCCAAGCCCCCTAAAGCAAGGCCAAGCTGACAGAAGGACTGTTAAGAGGAATATTCTTTCTTCAGCACCCACACAGAATCAGAATTTCTAATATCTACCAAAACTGGCAGACACTCCTCTCCTCCTCTACAACTGAGGCACCACCAGGCTCAAGCTCCTGACAGCTGCTGTGCCTTCACACCCCACACAAAGTCTGCAAAGAAGCAAAGAGAGAAATCCCCTGAGGGCCAGGAGTGATCAGCTCTCCTTCCAACATCAACAGCCTCAAGAAGACAAGGAGGAAATGACCACGAAGGACCACAAGCATCAATATTTTTTAGAGCTGTTAGGAACTGCATGTGCTTGGTATTTAAGACTTTATTTATTTCTGTTTTCCACACGAGCATATTACAGATGTTTTCCTATTCTTCTTTTGTATGTCCTGAGTTTTACAACCTTATTTTCAAGCTTTTTTGTTCAGAGCCCATATCTTAGCTCTTTTTTTCCTATTCCTTTTTTAAAGCCATCCCTACTCTTACCACTATGAGCAGATTTCAATTCCTTTGCTAGTCACTGCCTGGAAAAAGAAGAATCCAGCTATCACAGACATCCTGAACAACAACAAGCCACTTTTTATTTGATTAATGCACTGTCTGATGATCAAAACAGTAAATAACATGAGAATTATATCCTTGCCTTTGCACTGCATTCAAACTGCAGTAGGAGGAGCTCTGGGGAAGGAAATATCCATACATAAAGGTGACTTTATATAAATTTAGCTTATTTCAGTTATAGGTGGGTCCTCCTGCTCCAAGTCAGAGTTCAACCCCTCAAACTAGCAAAGTTTTTTCTTTTCCTCTTGGGTTGGTTTTATGGTGTTTCTCAGGGCTGCTTTCTGTTGTTTGGAAATTTTTTTGTAGGGTTGGCACTGGGGGGAAACCATGAGGAGAAGCATCCAAGTCTGGGGCAGAAATGTGATGATAACAACAGCTAAAGAAAATGTGAAAGCTTGCCAAGAGGTTTCAAGATGCTCTTCTGACATTATTTACTGGCTTAATGGAATATTTTCCTTTGTTCTACAAACTCTGCCATAGACTACAGAGTCCACAGCCATAACACCTCCTCCATGTGCATGCCAGGTAACCTCAATGCATATATTTTTCTTTTTTAAAAGGCTACTGGTGAATTAAGTTTAACTTCTCATTCTATTACAACACCTGAAGCAGTTCCTGCTGAAATGAGACACCCATTGGTCTTCAAGGAGAAGTGGTAGCAACTACAAGCTCAGTAACTGTCAATATAAGGCTTTTAAAATTCAGATTTTTCTTTTTAAAACTGAACTTACACCATCATGTAATCAGAGCACTCAAGCATTAAGTGGTGCATAAACTTTTGAAGGGGAATTTAAACAACCAAGCTGGCAGATGGCACCAGCTAAACCCCTGGAACCAAAGTTTGTTGAAAGCCAATGGATCTTTTGAGAGGAAAAGTGTATTCTGGCTGTGCAGAAATGTATTCATCCCTCTGGGTGACTCAGCTGCACTTACCATACTGTATCCTGGTCCTCACAGCAGCTACTGGTACATTGTATATTTTTTCAAGGTAGTTCTTGATATCCACTTTTGTCATTCTAGACAATGAAAAAGCATTTTGGGGAAAGCATGAAGGGAAAAATGGAACAAAAATATTTATATTTTACCTAAATATTTATATAAAATAAAACCGAGCCAGAGTATTTACAGACTGATATTCTGGAATAAATACATCTTACCTTTTTAACCAAGGTACTGCACAAAAGTATAAATGCAACACAAATCCCACCCTGCTACAGCAATTCATTGCCCATAAACTGTAACAATGACAAAAATTTTATGCTCTGGAGCCTGAAGAGTCAAAACCTCAGATAAAGCCTGGACAGTGGGCAGCCCAAGAATCATTTCTAACATTAGCATTTTCTAACATAGCATTTTCTAAACTTGTCAGGCCCTGCCAAAGGCTTGTGGGCTTTAGTCTGTGCAACCAGGAGGAAGGAGTCCTCACAAATACCTGTTACACCTCCTTTTCTCCGGGTCATTTCCACAAACTTCTTCTTCCCAAGCCTTCCCAAGCCATCCCAAGCCTTCCCAAGCCATCCCAACCCTTCCCAACCCTTCCCAAGCCTTCCCAAGCCATCCCAACCCTTCCCAACCCTTCTCAAGCTTTCCCAACCCTTCCCAACCCTTCCCAAGCCATCCCAAGCCTTCCCAAGCCATCCCAAGCCATCCCAACCCTTCCCAAGCCATCCCAAGCCTTCCCAACCCTTCTCAAGCTTCCCCAAGCCCCAGAGCCTCACTAACACACAGGAAGAGGTCTCAAGCACAGCTCGTCCTTCACCCCGTGTCCTCGCAGCCCTCTACCAAGTCTCCCTGCCTCAGACCCCGCTTTCCCCACCCCACTGGGGTCCCCTCCCCACCCCTCACCCTGACCCCGGGAGGTGACCCCAAGGCAGGGCCGGGCCCGGTGGCACTGAGGGGGTGGGGGGGAGAGTCAGGGGGGTCCCCTCTGCACCCCCCGAGAGCTCCCGCAGCGGGGTCTGTGCCGTCCCCTGCCCCGCTCACCCCGCACTCACTCCATGGAGACGCGGAACTGGACGGTGTCCTCGGGCTGCGGCACACCGGGCCGGACCGCCAGCATGAAGAAATTGGGCCGGAAGATCCGCAGCTGCGGACCCCCCAGCTGGAACAGCGGGTACCTGAGGGGAGATGACGGTGCTGACTGATTGACTGAACGACCGACAGTCACATCACCCCCAAACCCCCCCGACCCGACCCGACCCGAACCCGCCCGGCCCGCTCACACGGCTCTCTTGGCTCCCGTCGCCATGGCCGAGCTGCGGCCCGGAAGCGACGCGGGCCCAGAGCGGGACCCCGAGGAGCGGCGGGGCGGAGATCTCCCCCTGCTGGAGCGGAGGAGTGAGGAGGGCAGGGTGGGGGCGCCGGGGGGACTGCGCTGTACCCACGGCTGCACCCCACAAACACTGCCACAGACCCACGGCTGCACCCCACAGACACTGCCCCGGCCTCATGGCTGCACTCCACAGACACTGCCAGAGACACTGTTACAGACACTGCCCCGGACCCACAGCTGCACCCCACAGACACTGCCCAGAACCCACGGCTGCACCCCACAAACGCTGCCCCGGACACTGCCCTGGACCCACGGCTGCACCCCACAGACACTGCCACTGCCTCGGACCCAGAGCTGCACCCCACAGACACTGCCCCGGACCCACGGCTGCATCCCACAGACACTGCCCCGGCCTCATGGCTGCACCCCACAGGCACTGCCACAGACCCACGGCTGCACCCCATGGACACTGCCCCAGACACTGCCACAAACACTGCCCCAGCCTCACAGCTGCACCCCACAGGCACTGCCACAGACCCACGGCTGCACCCCATGGACACTGCCCCAGACACTGCCACAAACACTGCCCCAGCCTCACAGCTGCACCCCACAGACACTGCCACAGACACTGCTACAGGGACTGCCCCAGACCCAGAGCTGCACCCCACAGACACTGCCCCGGCCTCACAGCTGCACCCCACAAACACTGCCCCAGACACTGCCACAGACACTGCTACAGACACTGCCCTAAACCCACAGCTGCACCCCACAGACACTGCCCCGGACCCACAGCTGCACCCCACAGCCACAGACACTGCCACAGATACTGACATAGCCGCTGCCCAGGACCCACGCCTGCATCCTACAGACACTGCCATACCCACAGACACTGCCATACCCACAGACACTGCCATACCCACAGCCCCAACCCCATCCTCACAGCCACCTCCCACAGCCACAGCCCGCCCCGGGGCCCCGTCCCCGCGGGGCCCACTTGAGGGGGACAGAGCCCCGAGATAGGAGGGACACAGCCCTGGGATAGGGGGACACAGCCTGGGGTGGGGGACACACAGCCTCGGGATAGGGGGGACAGAGCCCCGTGGAAGGGGGGACACAGCCTCAGGATAGGGGGAACTTCCCACAGAGTGAAGGGGTGAGGGAAGCGCTGTGGAAATGGCGCCTCTGGGGGAATTCGCAGCCTTTCAGCTCGGTCTTCCCTTCATGGCAGCAGGAGAAGAGCAGTGGTTCTGCTCTGCTGTGTTCTGGTGAATCATAGAATGGCTGGAAAGGACCTAAAAGCTCATCCAGTTCTAACCCCCTGCACGGGCAGGGCCACCTCCCACCAGCCCAGGTTGATCAAGGTCCCATCCAACGTAGCCTTGAGCTCTTCCAGGGAGTTCCATCCCCAACCTCCCTGGGCCACCGGTGGCAGTGGGACCCCAGCAAGGGTGCTGCATCCAGCTCAAGGGTTCCTCAGCACACGACGGACATGAAGGTGTTAGAATGGGGCACAAAAAGTGGGACCCCCCCCTTTGAGGAGAGGCAAAGAGAGTTGGTGGTTTTCAGGCTGGAGAAGAGGGCTCCAGGGAGGGCTTAGTGTGGCCTTGCCATGTATGAAGTGGGCTTAGAAGAAAGAAATTTCTTAGAAGTCTTTTAGAAGGTGTGACAGGACAAGGGACAACAGCTTTAAGCTGAGAAAAGGTTTAGATCAGACTTAAGAAACCTGGTCAGGTTCCCAGAGAAGTTGTGGTTGCCCCGTCCCACTGGAAGTGTTGAAAGTGTCTGGATGGGACTTTGAGCAGCCTGACCTAGGGACATTTGTCCTCATCCACAGCAGGGAGCTTGGACAAGATGATTTTTGATGGTCTTTTCCCACCTAAATCACTTATAGGAATCTATGACACTGCAGTGTGTGCTAACAGAGAGACAGAGTGGGAATGTAGGCACCAGAAGTTTGGAAACATGGGAAAGAACCTGGTGGGCTTCTCTCCAACTGGGCATTTCAAGAGCTGACAAAAAGAAAAAGCCCTGCAGAATAGCTCACATCTCAAGTTCAGCAAAAGCAATTTGTGTTTTGACATCTATACTGAATTAACCAAGTAATTCACACTTCATTATTGAATTTTAATATTACATGTACATTAACTGTGTCAATAAACGTTTTAGTGAAATATTTGAAGGAATCATTCTCTATATAATTTCTCATTTAAGAAATGCCATGTGCTGAAAAATATTACTTCTATGGATTTGTACCTTTATTCCCAATTCTTTGATTTCTCCCATCACTCAGACTTGTAAGTAAATTTCAGCTAAATGTGGCACCTGGATTATTAGCTTCCCAGAAGAGGGCTGGCTGTTACCTCTCTGTATGGTGGCTGTAAAACCCTCCTCTGATCCTTGATCTTTGCTGATGACCCCGAGCCTCATTCCCAGATGTAGAGCTGGATCCAGTGATATTATAAATGATAACATAAGGATTTGGACCAACTCCCAAATCCTTACAAAATGAGATGCCATTAAATAAAGTACAAAACACCATTCCAGAGAGCTGTCGTTGGAGAAGGCACTGGTTGAGCTTTATTTACAAAATCCAGAGATTTGTACACAGCAATCTACAGGACAGCATAGGGCTGGAATTGGGAGGATGAAGGATAAGCTCGGCAGGAACTGAAGATGGCTCAGGGAGCCTGGGTTCCTTTTGACTGATGAAGCCACCAGACCCCTCCATGAAGAAAAAGAAGAAAAGCAGCAGCAATAGCCAACCCAGGCTGATGTTGCAATCTTTGTTATGGTGGAGGCACAGGAACACAAATGATGGGTGAAGGAGGAAAGGAGCCCAGCAGGGGTTTGGCGTGCCACTAAGAGCCATCCTGCCTGGTTCTTTACTTCCAGCGCCCTCCAACCTTGCCTTTGGCTCCTGCCTTCTTGCTGCTACAATAAAAAAAGGAAAGAAAACCACATCAGCAAAATGGCAGGAGTGGAGCTCTGTGACCACTGCAAGGTTTCTGACTCTCAGCTGAAGATTGAGCTGTTTTCACCTCTCAAATATTGGGCACGCCTGCCATAGAGCACATCCTGAGGAAAAAGATTGTGATGTAATGGAAAGAGATTCCTCCTCAGACTCTTAGTGAAAGATCAGGATGTGCGTGCCTGAAAGACGGAGGTGCACCCTTCCAGATTCCTGCAGGACACAAGTCCAGGTGGTCTGAAAATGGCAAGGCTGTCCAGCCACAGACTGGATGTTTCCTGAATTCATAGAATCATAGAATTTTCAGGGTTGGAAGGGACCTTTAAAATCATCCAGTTCCAACTCCCCTGCCGTGGGCAGGGACACCTCCCACCAGATCAGGTTGTTCATTCAAATCTGGTATTAGCTGGATTTTAGGACTTTGGGCTCTTTCTAGAGAAAATTTCCCCCATTAACAGGGAGCTCAGGTCAAACTCTCCAGCTGCTCTGGTCGTACAGTAGTGGAGGCAAAAAGTTGAGCAAGAATTTAGCTACAACTAAGAATTGCTTTGTTCCTTCCAGCAAAGGCAGAGTATCTTCTGCCTAATATCATGAAAGCAAGAGCCTCCAAACCAGCTGAAACAACTTTTTAGGTCTCCCCTCATATCAATATCTCCCCTCAATATCGATATCCCCATCTTGCTCATGGGGTGTCTGAGGGCAGCCCAGCTCCACCCCCCTGCAAAGCAGTTGAGGACACTCTCTCCAAGTAGGATTTTCTTGCACACAGAAGGACAATCCTCCATGCAAGCCACTTACCTTCTGACTGAGCATGCCTGGAGTCAGAGAGGGACCAGGCACAGAGTTAGTGAGGTTAGGTTAGATTCTGCACTGGCTCCTGCAGGCAGCACCTTGGCTTTTGGGGCTCAGCACACCACCAAACCTTTCCATTTCACACATGAGATGATGCTCCTCGAACCAAAGCACATGCAAATTGGAAGCAGCTCTTTGACATGGGAAAGCCTGGGCTTGGGGGCTTTCTATCAGCAAAGAGGCTTTCTGCAGAACCACTGGTTCCTCCAGGGGGCGGGGGAAAAATGGGGACAACAACAACACATCTGGGGAGATCTCTGTTCTCCTGCCCCACAGATGGGTCCAAGAGCATTATCCATATTTATGGAAAGTGACACAGTGACACAAACATACACATAGTGGATACTTTACCTTTTGACTAAAGCAGACTTGGTCTATATGAAAAATTGACCTTTTACATGAAAGAGAGCAGAGAGTTTTCTGCTTATCTTAGATTTATCTCAGTGTCCCTTTTGCCAGCCTTTCCACAGGTTCAAAACCCAGTATGGGAACTGCATAGCTCCTCAAATGAAGGCAGAGTCCTTTTATCTCCATAAGCACCAGCAAGGTTTGATGTTGTACCTAACCTTTAGAGTGTTCTTAAGGAGACTAATAAAGTCAGAAGCAAAAAGATCACTTGATCCTGGTATAACACACCAGCAGACTTTGCTTTGGAATGGTCTAGTCTAGTGTGGCTAGAAATTTAAATACAGAGAAATCTCACAGCTTTCTCAGTGCAATCTTTTCAAATTCTGTCCTGAGAGAGTATCACATATTTTGGGGCACCAAGCATGCAGTAATTCTGCTGCTTGTTGTAGGTGGTGTGATCATGCCCCTGGGAAGAGCAGCAACACCCAGCCATACCATAGCATCCTCCTGTACATTCTGCTGAGGTTTATCAGCCTACAGCTCTGGGCAGAAAATACCACAAGAAGGTCAAGCCTTCTGTTTGGCATTTACAGACAAATGAACCCCATCCATCTGATAAGGGAGGGTGGCTTGAGGAAGTGGGAGGGCAGTGTCTGGTCACTGCCAGCATTCAAAGATGTCACCAGAGACCTCCACTTCATTCCTGACATGAATTTGCTGAGGAGATAGAGAAGCAAAGTGAAAATCAAATCCCACCACTGCAGAGCTCTCCTTCCCTGCACTTCATTTTCTGTCTCTGTTAAGTTTTCTACGTGCCCCAACCATCAGGCTTTGTCTGGCCCTGCTCTCTCATAAATTCACTCTAAACACCCAGAATAGTTAAAGATATAAGACTCAGAAAATCTAATTAAATGGAAATCTTGTGGGGAAGGAAGGAAGGAAAGAAAGATAAGGAGAGAGAAGAACTCACAACAGTAATCCCATGGTGTTAGTCTTGTTACACACCATTACTTAAAATCTTAGCAGCCACTTGTTTGTCCTTTGTAAACAAGGGTTGTGTTCTCTTAAGTATTCAGAGCACCTCTGTCAAGTGATTGAAAACCCTGACAATAAGCAGATGGAAATTTTGCAGACACGGTGTGGAAAAAAAAAAAAAACCCAAACAGTTTTTTTTTTCTTGTGAGCTGTTAAATTCACTTCAGTTTTCCTTTCATTTTCTCAGTCTGAGGCAGGATGGGAGCTGCCCTTCCATCTCCAGCCTCCTTTCATTGCAACAAGAAAATGTCAGAGTTAAGGCTGAAGTGATTATTTTGAACACTGAGGAGATATCCCCAAGCCAGGAGCTGGGAAGGGGATAGAAAGGTACTTACTGCTTCTGAGCCTGATCGATCCGGTTCCTGAGGGTGACAATCTGCAAATAACATATATGACCAGGGTTTTTAGAGATAAAGAAACCTTGTTCCCTCACAGAGAGGGGAGTTTTACCTGCTGAAGTGCTGGAAAGAGTTTGTGGTAGGGAATAAGACTTCCTTTGAATTCCTCTCCTTCCACCCTTGCTTGAAGGAGAGAAATGTTGCTCCTTGGCAATAAATCTGCAAGCCAGTTTTGTGTGCCAAGGAAAAGAAGAGACAGAATTTTAAAACCCTTATTAGAAGAGTTCCTCCGTGTGGAAATTAATCTCCTATGAACTCACAGGTCAAACTGCAGGCAAGTGAACTGGAATGAACATCACCTTGGCCAGTTGGGAAGATCTTGCATAACCCCATCTCCCTCCCTGTGTCACCCTCACCTTTTTACTCTTTCCTTACTCCTACACATTCTGAAGTGTGTAAGTTTGGTGGACTTTGGATGGGGACCTGAAGAATGGAAGGTGGATCCCACCTTCTGCTGGAAGACCTTTGTTGGTTGGGAGAGGAGGTGGTGAAGAGCTTGTGGCAGTCACCACCTTCTCAGCTACCCATCTTCTAAGAGAAGAGAACTTTTAAAGGGTCTCAAGAAGAAAATATTCAAAGAGAGCTTGAGCAACCACAGAGGAAAAGGTTGGAGTTGGGGCTCTAAACACCTTCCCAAGCTCTGTTGTTGACTGCAAACCACCAGAGAGTCAGTCCTACACAACAGTGTCTCTTTCTTTAACCACAACTCTGTGGTTCAGCCTGGTGCATGGGAGAGCAAACACCTACCTTGCACAGGATGAGCACCTTATGGCCTCTCTCAGGCCTTCAGTCCTGGCCCATAGCCCTGGACTCACTACTGAAATCCTGGGACTCTTCCAATTCAGGTACTGGAAAAGCCCACAGGAACCAAGGTGTGATAGAAAGAGCACTTTTGTCCCTTTAGCATCTCATTTCTAACCAACTCAAAGTTCTACCTAGTTTTCCTGGGGTGGAAAAGTGCTCTTAGCAAGATGCAAGCTTTGCTTTTGGTGTAATTTAAAATTCTCCACTGGCTCTACAGGTCCAAGAACTGGAGACCCAACGTTTGGCACTTGACATTCCCCACATGTGAAACAGGAAAAAAAAAAATTAAAAATCATCCATTCAGGCTGGCTCAACAACCAGTATTTTCTGGCTCGTGTCTTTCCATGGCAAACAGAAACAAAATAAGAGACAGAAACATTAGCAAGACCAGGACAACACAAGGAAGGAAAGATCAGAAGATCCCCTGCTTTTGTACTTACTTATGGAAGTTTTAAACCTGCAGCAGCAGTTTAATTGATGTGTTTGCAACCAAGTATTTTCCCCCAGTGTGAGGGAGAACCATCTGGCTTCAGTTTGACCCAAGACCTTAGGACTTACCTTCACTGATAACCTTGTGATTTGACTGTAACATTCACTCTCCTATGAAGCACCAAAGAGCAACAGACACCAGAGCTGAAGAACAGCTCCACTCCTGTGGGTCCCAGTTCCTTCCTTTGTCTCTCCCTTGCATCTTTATTTGTGTCTCCTTCATTCCTTTTCCTGTTTTCACTTACCTTTCTCTTAACTTTTTTTTCCTGCTATCATCCTCCCTTCTTCCACTTTTCATCTCCTGTCTCAGCTGTGCATTTTCCATCTATTTTGCTCATTCTTTGTACTCCCTCTCCTTGCTTTTCAGCAGCAGCCACACACCTCTAGGTTCAGGCAGAGGTTTTATTGCCACAGTGTGCACTTCTCCCCTGGCACTGCCTTAATTCCTGTTCTTCCACACCCAGCTGACCTGTTATCCTTCAATGAGCCTCTCCAACACTTTGGCTCTGCCTAAGCCTGTGCCCACAAGATGGAGAATCTTTCCAGCCCACAAGATGGAGAATCTTTCCAAACTCCACACCATTCTTTTTTGTCAAGTCCAAGCTACTACACACTCACCCTTAAGCTTCCTCATGGATCCCTGGTGCAACAGGGTGACTCGTCCACAGGCACAACACCAGAGGTTTAGAGAGGGAATTATTTTAGAGATTATCCAAGGCAATTGGATGCTCTGCTCTTTAGCCACATCCCTGTTCGACCCTGCCTCTTTTTCTAATTTACCACCTCTTTTTTTTTTTTTTTTCAAAGAATGGAAGGAGAGAGAAAAAGGAAGGAAAGGGAGAGACACAAGATCCAGGTTTTCTCTTTTCTCTCTGCACTTGAAGCCAAGTGCCAGGTTCTGGCTGGCACCTGGCCTCGGACCATGCGGCAGGCTCATGCATTTGGTAGCCTTTGCTGCTGCTGTTGCACAGGCAAGTTCATTGTACTTACAACTTGGAAAGCTCCTGCAGCCTGCAACGCAGTGTTAAAATCTAAGAGAGATTGAGATAATTACATTGGTGTTGCTCATTCCCTGCCAGAATCTCTGTACGTGATGGGCAAGTAAACAGAGAGCGAGACACAGAGAGATCCAGTAGGATTTCTCAGCCACTGAAACCTGACATAGGTGAGTGCTTGGAAGGAAATATTTCCACTTTCTGCCACCAAAAGGACAGTTCAGGCAGATGCTCCTGTCTGGAGACAGTTTTCAGTGACTCCAGAGAGCTCAGTCCACAGGGAATCTGTCTGGGATAGGAATAAAACTTAAAATGCTCAAGAGTGAAATCAAAAGCAAGTTTACAAAAATATTACTTGGCAATGGAGGTGAGTGAATTTTCAGGCCACAGCTAAACAAGAAAGACCACGATGTGTTTGGGCAGAGGGTGGAGAGTCCATTTTCTGTTGGGATTGCCTTTCCATGGGCACTGGAAACCCTGAGAGTGGTATATTCAATTTCAGCCTTACATGTGAAATCCAGACCAAGTAAGTACTTTAGGGGAAAGCAGTTCTTCGTGTCTTACTGCTTAAATATTGAGAAAGGACATTGGAGACCCAAATGATGTCACCACGTGGCTTTTGCCAGAGGAGTCACAGAGATTTTTTTTTACATTTAAACTCAGTGCCATCAGCAAAATGTCTTCTCAACTCACCTCATATTTTTTCCTCTTGATCTGCTCTGTAAAGTCATACTTCTCAGTCTCCAGCTGGTACAGCCAGTCCCACAGCTCCTTAGCCTTTTCCCTGTGTGTTTGTGGGGAAAAGAATATGGGAGAAACACATCACATCACATCACATCACATCACATCACATCATATGTTTTCTACTGTTTCTACATTATTGGTAATGAGGCTGTTTACACTTTATTTAATGCTTTATTTATTTGTCTTCCTGTAGACCCTTTCCATCCTCTGAAAGCTGCTCACCATTTTCAGGGATACATTTTTCTCACCTAAAAACCTGTTAGATTTGCACTCTTGCAAGTGTCACACACTCACCCATTTCCTACAGACTTCATGTTTCCCCCAAACTCTCAATGAAACAAGAGAGCCCAGGGGAATCTGATGAGAAGGAAGGAGCAACCTGAAGGCCACCCCTAGGAGCAGGGAACAATCCCACCTGTTTCAGGGCTGACATGGGATGGGATGAGCCAACCTCATCTTTCAGTTGTGTGTAAAATTCCAACATATGGATTCCCAACTACCATGTGATAACTGCTCTGCACCAGAACACTCAGCTCCCAAGCCTCCATCCTCTGTGCAGAGCTGGACTCACAAGGTGTGAGTACACCCAACTCAGCCCTGGGAATTCTACAGGTCTCAGTGTGTAGGTTTGTTTGTTGGCACTGGATTTGAAGGTTGTGCCTGGCCTACTCACTACAAGAAATCACTGAGTTGCTGGAGCTGGCTCAGAGAAGGGCAGCCAAGGTGGTGAAAGGTCTGGAAAACAAGTCCTGTGAGGAGAGGCTGAGGGAATTGGGAATGTGTAGTTTGGAGAAAGCTGAAGGGAAGCTTTATCACTCTACAACCTCCTTTCAGGACTTTGTGGAGAGGTGGGTGTTGGCTTTTCCCAAGTAAATAATGATAGGAGTGGAGGAAATGGCCTGAAGTTGCACCAGACTAGATATTAGGAAGAATTTCCTTACTGAAAGAGTGCTCAGGCACTGGAAGGGGCTGCCCAGGGAGGTGGTGGAGTCACCATCCCTGCAGGTATTTAAAAACCACGTAGATGAGGCACCTCAGGAGATGCTCTGGGTGGGGTGGTGGTGGTGTGGGAGGGGGGGTTGTTTGGTTTGGTTTGGGTGTTTCTTTTCTCTTGGGGGAGAGGGGAATTGCCAGTTGGACATGGTAGTCTTGGAGGTCTTTTCCAACCATGACAATTCTGTGTTACTTGTAGATGACTACTCCTAATTAGGAGGAGAGGGTAATGAAGTTTTGCCAGCAGCATCGCTACATCTGCTTTTCCCTTCCATTCTCCAGGGCAGAGGAGGCCACAACTTAACACTGACCCATGACTGATTTCAAGGAAGGCCCTCTCCTCTACCTCCTTTTTTCACTAGGGAAGATTCCAGGACAGCAACACCAAATGTCAGTGGATTCCATGGATGACAGAGTCAGGACAAACACCTTACCTCAGTTTGTCTTCATTGAGGTGGTCGATGTTCAAGGGCTTGCGCCTCTCTGCCAGGATCTTCTTCTTTGTCTCTCTGGCTGTTTGCTTCTTCCCTCTCTTCTGATCAGCCTGTTTTCAAAACATCATTTAACATCAGGCCACAGAGCTTGAGGCTGAATGACATTATTTCAGTGACAGAGCACATAAGATAAGCTGCTGGGGATCCAGAGGAAGGAAAGGTGAATTTTTTTCCCAGCTTGCAGTCAAGGCAGTTCCCAGCCAGCCCATGGTTTAATCCTTCCCCATTTCTTCCCCTGATCTATGCTTTTTACCTTAGCCAGATAGCTGCTGTATGTGGCACCCATGGAGGACAGAGCCTTCTTCTTCTTGAGGTCATCCTCAGCTTTTCTCTTGGCATCTTCTTCCTCTCTCCGTGCCTTCTCCTCCTGTGGAGTTACACAGAAGTTACTCCAGGGGAGTCTCACAGCTTCCTCAGCAGGCAGCAGAGAAACACCTTGATGAGAACAACCACACTTCCCTTCATTGCTTCCCTTCAAGTCCATGGGTTGGACTTGATGATCTCAGAGGTCCCTTCCAACCCAGCCAATTCTATGATTCTATAAGTAGGGGGGGCATTTCTTCTCAGGGCCCAGACAGAGAGAACCTCTGGGTTGTTTTTTTTTTTTTTCTATCTCTAGAGGTCTCTTCCAGTTGGACTGAAACAAAGAGAGTCATTTAAAGGCACTTACAGCAAGCCTTGCCTGACGTTCCTTCTCCTTCTCAGCCCGGATCCTTTGCTGCTCAGCTCTCTCAGCTCTGCGCTTCTCCTGCAAGAAGCAGTGGTAGAAGCACTGGAGTCATCGTGGTGGCTCCATCTGCCTCCAGGAATAATGCCCCCACTTTTGGTTCATAGAGAATGAGCCACCTACTCCCTTGCCAGAACATGCAGAAGGGTCTCATCAGCAATGCCAAGCTGTAAAATGAGGCTGAGGGAGGGCAACAGAGGCAGGAAAAGCCATTTAATGGTGAGTTCTGTACATTGCAATAGAGCTTTCTGCCAAACCCCAACAGTGTTGGATTTAATTTCTTATCTGCAGAGAATCCCTCTGTCTGCCAAGAGGAAATGGCAGAACCAGGACTCACAATTCTCTCCTTGAGGGCAACCAGCTCTTCCTCTTCCTTTCTCCTGGCTTCAAAGTGGCTGTCAATCAAGGCCTGCAGTTCAATCAGGTCTTTGTTCTGCCTTTTCTTTTGGATGTCCTAGAAAAGCAGGAAAAGACATTAAGCCAGCCCATATTTCTCCAGGAACGTGCCCTGAACGTTCCCAGCACTCTGCCTACACAGAGAAAGAAAAGGTGCTTGCAGATATCCATGGAGTTCTATGGGATTAGTCTAAAGGGCTTTTGATGCAGATCAGAAGCTTATCCAGGTGACAGTCAGGAGCCTAGATGGGAATAGAATCCACATCTCCCATTCCCCTGCACCATATTTTATCCCTGGCTTTGCTTTGCTGCCTCCTCTTCACTTAGGGATATGAATATTACCTAGAAAATGTTCCTGCATTTTTTTGAGCAAAGCAGATATCTCTGTGGAGATTTTCAGTATCAGAGTTATCAGTATCAGAGAGTATCAGTATCTCTCTACTTTCTAGGAAGGTATTTAGATCTCCATTATTAAAATGATATTGTCATTTTAGGTAGTGTTTCTCAGCTTTGTTTCAACCTAAAACTTTCACACCATTTATAGGTGGACACCATGGGCCAGGGGATGAGAGCTCCCAAAACACTGACTTTCTCCTTTCCTCATATATAGGTTTCAAAGATTCAAGGAGAAAAAAAGAAATGCATTAATTAATTTTTTAGCATAGTCATGTTAGCAATAGATGTATCCAGAGAGTTTCAGGGAGCAGAGAGTCACCTTTCATGGAAAAGAGGTGGGAAAACATCCATACTTTTGTCCTTGACTTTCTCCTTAGTTTTATCCCACAGAGAAAGATTTATGTGGCCTTGCACAAGTTTGGTTTAGGTACAGTCAGTCTCAGGAATACTTACATCAAAATCTACTTTCTCACCCTCTGGTATTTTAGGGGCAGTCAGTCTGCAGAGAGTCAAAAAAAAGAACAACAAAAGAAGAGCATTTTCATCTTAAAGAGCAATCATCTTAAATAGCCCAGCTGGACCTGACCTGACAAGGAGAACTGGGGATGGAGATACAGAGGGGTGAAATAAATCACTGGAAAACTCCTCCAGAATAGCACCAAGGAGCATTGGCCTTTGGGAAAGGTGATGCAGGGCAGAAAGTCACCCCAAAAACTCTTTCCATTCCCCACCACCCAGTAAGATGTTGGCCAGGGGGCTGTCAGCACAGTTCTCCCCACTCCTCTCTAGGCACTGGGAGGGAAGATGCTGGGGCTCAGAGCCAAAAGGCCCACAGGAAACCTTATTTAAGGTCCAGGCAGCCCAGCACCATGCTTTCCATCCTTCCTACTGCCAGCTGGATGGAAGCTTCTCAGCCATGGACTTTCCCAAAGGATTTAGTATAGAAAATATAACTTGGGGTACTGTGAGGTGATTGTGTCTTGGAGAGTTCAGGAATCCTCTGACTCTACCAGGAGATGGACTTAAGACCCTGACCAGCAAGAATTGCTAAAGAATCCTCTGGCTGAAGCAGATATCCTGGAAAAGCAGGCAGGAAGAGCTGGATGATGCAGAAGGGAGGGCTGGATAAAGGATCCTAGAAGCAATTTACCCAAAAAACAAACTAAGGGCTTCTGCTACATCAGATAAAATGATCCCAGGGTTTTAAAACTCCCTGCCCTTCATACTTACTTTATTTTGGGCTTCTCCTCTGTGTTTGGAAACATGGCACGAAAGAGGAAGGGAAAAAGAGGGAGAACAGTTAGAACAACAGAGATCATGCCAGCAGCTAAAGTAAAAAGAGGGAAGGGAATTTGAATCTTCAGGGAAACATCCCAGATAAATTGGTTAAATCTCAAACACTTCCAAAAGAAATACACACACTCACACACCCCTTTTGCTAGGAGTGAAACTGGTTTTACCCTTGAAATGGAATTTGGCAGAAAAGACCCAACAGACTGTATAAAAGTCCCAAACATAGCATCTGGAAGGCAATGGTTTCATGGAAATGCTAAATAATTTTTCTCACACCCTGGTGACAGTGACCAAAGCTCTAAGGAGGACGGCTGGGCCAGAGGATAAAAGAAAGCATTGCTTTTTTTTTAATCAATATTTCTTTTGCTAAAGTTAACCTGAACTTTCAGTAGTGTCCAGCACAGTCAGGTTTCACCAGCTTTGCTCAAATACCTCACATAGAGCCCAGGAGGTGAAAAGCTCCAGGACACAGTTCCTCCAGGTTTGTGGACTCCCAAGGTAGCTTAGAGCTCCCATCCCTTGGTGCCATGGGAAGAATACTGATTTTTCTCCACTGGGTGGTACTCCCCAAACCCAGCTGGGAAAACCCATCCTCCCTTAGCATCCCCTCCTGGCACTGTTCCCATGGGGTTGGTGTCAATGCTCTTGGCATCTCCAGGAGAAATCTAATGCCCTGAGAGCCACCCCAGAGCTGTCAGCTTGGGCTCTCCAAGAGTTCCCACACAACCAGGGACCTTTCCCTGGCTTTCAGGAGTTATTCACTTAACATTTGTGCTTGTGATCCATTCCCCACCCTGCTATGCTCTTAAAATCAGAGTTGTTAACCCCAGTGCCATGCCAGGGAGTTCAGCACTGAAACAGAAGTAAAGGAAATCTATGTGGGTTTTTTTCTGGCCCAGTCTCACAGGGACCCAGGTTGACTTTCATAACCACACGTTTGAACTTTGAGAAATGCTGCAGGATCAGCCTGGGTTGGTTCAGAGAAAGCAAGTGAGATAAAAAGCTCACAGCCTGCTGAAGGTGGTAAAAAAAAAAAACCAAAAAAACAAAAAAAAAAAAAAAAACACAACAAAAAAAAACAGCTTTGTAAAGCCAAAGTAGTAACAGTCTCCTTCAGGAGCCCTGTGATCATGATAGGGATGCAGAAAGCTGGTTTTTCAAATGCTGCTTTGCACCCAGATGGTTTGGGACTGATGGAGGAAATTGGGAATAGCACATGCAGCAGAGTAGGAGAAAATAAAATGAAATATTTTTAAGGGGGGAAAAAAATAACAACACTGGAAAAAAATAATAAATAAAAAATAGCAACTGGAAAATATTTAGTGGAGGCATCAGTTGGAAGGATGTGGGATAATAAAAAAAAACTGAGGAAGTGGCTGGGATTGGGTCATTGCAGGAATTAAGAGGAAAGATGTGAGAGATGAGAAGCCAACCTTAATTTTCTCTCACATTTTCCCAGACCAGTTTCAGGAATGAAATTTACTGCAAGGACACTGCCTACCAAAACATATCCCAGTTGAAACCTTGAGATGCTAAAGCAATGCTAATAAAATAAACAGCATGAAGTGAGGTGTTTTAGAGCACTCGCATAAAGGAAGCCACAAATTGCTCCTGAAGAAAAATACCCTTGGCCAGCAGTGTGTTTCTGTATTTCTCCTGCTATTTTCTTAGTTGTTCTGCTTTGGAGAAAGCCAGGGGGCTTCTTAACACCTTGGTTAAATAATTTTTTTTTATCTGGAGAGTGGAAAAGTAATCACAATTAACCAGTCTATCAGGGATGTTATTCACACAGGGCTCCCTTCCCTCGTGACAGATTCAGCTAAATTACAGAACCATTCCTGTTAAGCTTAAAGCTGTCAGTTAGTGACATTTCAGAGAGACAGGGAAAGAAAAAAGGAGAAATGAAATGACTGCTTTTGTTTGTTGATCTTGGTTGCCAGGATTGACACCTGTCTCCCTGACTTGGGGGAATTTGGTTTCAGCTGCCACCAGTCAGCACTTGAAACTGAATTAAACCAACAAACAGTTGTAAAAAGAAGAAGGAAAAAAAAAAAAAAATATCAGGTTAGTGTTTCTTGAAATAAGAAATTGTAGCTAGAAAGGTACCTCTAGAAAACCAGAAAACAAGTTAACAAACCAATAGGAGCTTTTATTAAAAAAACCAAACAGTAATAAATCTGTCTTTTGAAGTGCATGAGCCAGCATGATCCATACTGGATGCACCAAAAGCAGCCCAGGGATGTGATTTATTTTGAGATTCCCCTTCTTTCAAGACACCAAGTCAAGGAACTGGGCCAAATTTTTTTGACAAGCAGGAATTGTCATAACAAATTCCTGTTCCTGTGGTGGATTTTGACTGATGTTCTGGTCATGAACCACGGGGCAATGACAAAATCCCCACGTACAACCCTGCCAAAAGAAGGCAAGAGCCACTGGAAATCCAAGTTCAGTGCCCTGGGAATTAGGGATACTCTGAGTTTCTGGTTTCCAGAAAGGTTAGCCCAGGGAGAGTCCACACCACCAGGAATACAACCTTGCTTTCTCCTGCCCAAGCTATGAGATATTCACAGTGTCCCTGTGAATCCAGCTGAACTGCCCTTACTTCATTCAGAAATCCCTAAATACCCTCCCTTAATCCCACTTCTCAGAAGAAACTCGCAGTGTGTCCTTGAAAAAATAAAAATAAAAATCAATCTGCTCTGAAAAAGAGGAAAAAAAAAAAACAAAGGAGAGAGAGGGGCTCAGAGAAGTCCTCAGGATATTTCCCTAAATAAGAAAAAAAAAAAGCAACCTGAAAAAGGAGCAAGAGAATGAAAACAAACAAACAAAAACCCTACAAATGGAACAAGGAAACAAAGAAAATTCAGGTTGGTTTCAAGTGGCATTGGGCTTTGTCTTTGGAAACAGCTGGTGAGGCAGTCAGAACACAACTATTTCAAAGGCCTGTAAAAGTCATGAGAGTCTTTCCAGACATTTAAACTGGTTTTGAATTTGGCCCAGGGGGTCTGAAGTTATCTTGTCCCCACCCAAGAGCAGAACTGACCCTGCATACATTTAATTTGGTCCCTGTACACAAACCCAGGAGTGCCCACTCAGCTCCCTGGTATCAACACACTCACTTCTGCCCCACCAGGATGAATAAATCCAAAAAATGCAGAGCAGAAATTTAAATATATGTCGATTCAGGACCAGGACTTTCTCCAGGCTGGGTGAGGAAGGAATATTTATGCAGAGCTCAGCTCCATTTTCAAGCAAACCATTGGGATTTAAGAGCTGCTCTCCTCATTTTGGGAGGAGGGAGGGATGACACAGCAGGTTCTGACTAAGAGAGAAACCCAGAACAAGCTTCTAGAGCCTGATTTTCCCCCCCTGCTATGCTAATGGAAGGCTTTGGCTTCTCCATTCACCAGTGACACCCCCAGCCCCCCCCCCCAAGGGTGGTTGGATATCCACAGTAAGCAGTTCTTTGAGGCAGAGATGTTTTGGCCCAGTTCCTGAGGTTAAAATCAAGTGAGGGACCAGCTCCTGAGGTTAAAACCAAGTGAGGGACAAAAAGAAATAGAGGGAAAAAAGAGATGTTAGAAAGATGACTTGGTTGTCCTAAGACAACACTGAGCTACCATCATTGTATTCCCCTTCTTCATCAGCTGGAGCTTGAAGGAAAAAAAAAGCAAAAGAGAAAAAGCACAGTGGTGAATCCCCAGCCAGCACTCTCCTTTTAAGAGCTACTATCCCCACTCTCTCCCTGCTATTCTGGGAACTTCAGACTCTCTGGAGATCAAACAAGAAAAAAAAAAAAAAAAAAAAAAAAACTTTTTTGGTGATTTTTCTCCATGTTCATCGAAAGCCAGCTAGAGAGACCACTTCCCCCCCCATGCTCTCTTTGCTCTTGAACAGTGTTTTTGACACTGTCTCCCCATCACTGGAAGAGAAAAAGGGTGAGAGGCTGTAGGTGCATCACATACCTTCTTCTGGGGCTTCCTCTGCTGGTGTCGTGGGACGAGCAGTGATGGAAAGACAGCAAATAGAGGAAAAAAGAAACAGAAAAAGAGAAAAAATATTTAAAGTTTTTGGAAGCCTAAGAAAGAGACCAGGGAACACACGAAGGTGGGGAATAAAGGAATTAGTGAATTAAGGCAAGGAGATAAGGTGTCTGGAGAGGCTGCCAGGAGTTAACAATGCTGTAAGGTTAAAGTAGTAGTAAGCATGGAGATTAAAGGAGAAAAGGGCTGCAAGTGATCATCATAGTTAATATTTGTTTCTCATGTTTTGTTCTCTTCTACCAACCCCACTCCTGTTCTCAGCTTGCATGCACACACACACCCACACTCACACACACTCCTGGGTAGCAACTAAGTGGAGTAAATCAGAAGTTGTGTCACATACCTGGCTCATGAACTTCAGGTGTGAAGTGTCATGGAACAAGGTGCAATGGAAAATAAGAGAATGAGAACGAGAAACCTGTTATTTTTCACACACCTGAAGAGCTTTTGAGCCACGGGGGAAGAGGAGCAAGGAGGAAAAGGGAGGAAGGAGGGGAGTAGGGAAAAGCTAAGAGGTAAACCAGAGATAAAAATCAATGAATGATATTTGAAATAGCTCCTAAACAGAAGTCACAGGGAAGGAATTCAGTCAGGTCAAACAGGCAGGTTGATGATGACAGTGCAGTGCTTGAGAAAAAAAAACCCAAGAGCATTATATGACATAAAGCAAAACCTGACAGCATCGAGTCCCAGGGTTTACCTCGATTTGAAATATGCACATGAACATGGTCAGCACTCTCAAAGCAGGAGCAGATCCTTCCCTAGAGCAGCATTTCAGACATTTGAAATACACACGAGGTGGTTCAGAGAACTCCTGAAATATCTGCTGCAACTTCTCAGTGTGTGGCTGATTCCCAGAGAAGCTCAGTTCTCTTTTCTGTGGCTAAAGCCATTTTCTTCCTTGAAGACAACTCGGATGTTTTATAAGTTTAGTGCTGTTCACATCCATTTGCAATGTAGAATTACAAACAGATCCCTTCACAGGAAGAAAAGCTTCATGCAGCTCTGCATTTTATTCTTTTGGGCTTTTTTGGTAAATGCAAGAATCAATCAGCAATGGGATTTGAGGGGCAGGTTTTGCTTTTCACCCCTCCACACACTGCTGAATATTTTGCAAAGCAGGCAGATAAATACTGCAGAATCTCCCAGTGTTTATCAGCCCTGAGTATGGTCAATGGGTCAAATTCTGCCCTGAGATTTGAAACAAAGCTTTCACTATAGGAAGAAACACTCATCCTCCTATCACAGTTCAGAATTTAACCCTTTTTACAGGTTTTGCTGAGCTACCCTTTCCCTACAGTGCATGTGTTCCTTTAGTAAAACATCCATGCAACAGGGTTTTTCCTGCTTCGTGCTGCTTGCATTTTGCTGAGGGAGGAAGAAAAAAAATTAAAGCCTAAAAACATCAACCCCCAAGGCATGCAAGTTACAAGATACCATGAGCAGCTAGGTTGGATCTCCTGTCCCCCTGCATTCACTCCACACACACACACTGTCCCACCAGCCAGCCACTGGGAAGTTTAGAAGTTAAATCACATACCTGGAGGGGGGGCTTCATTTAGTAGGAGGTGTCAGGGGAAAGTCATCAGGAAGGAAGATAAAAGAATTAGAAATAAGTTATTCAGGAAGGGATCACCTCAAACTTTGGGCAGACCAGGTTGAAGGAGGGTCATTTGCAGGTGGGTTATAGGGATGGGTTGTTAATTAGAGTGGCAAAGGAAAGGAATTACAGGGGGGTATAAAGTAGACAGGGAGGGGATGGCATAGAAATGAGAGATCAAATGAAATTGAATGATAAAACTTGAATGGTGATGAATTGCAGCAATTTCAATCATGCAAATATCCAAAGAGTGGGCACTGTTTGAACACTGGGCAAAAGTATCCAAGTGTGGAACACTTTCCAACCCTTCAGGTGGAAAGCAAAGGTGCCAAGGAAGAGAATTTTACAAGTGGGCAGTGTCACCTGTGCTGCAGCTCAGCACATGCTGGTTTAGCTGCTGGGGCAGGTGTGGGGAAAGGAGAATTCCTGCAAGGAAGGCAGGCTTTGAATGGATCTCTGTGTTTGCAGCTGAAGCTCCACCATCCAAGATCTTCCCCTGGCAAATACAAGGAGCTCTGGAGATCTACCCAGGGCTTGTTTCTGCTGCAAAGGAGCAGAAGCCCCTGGATGCTGCCAGGATGCTGCTGTGGGTGACTGCTGCTCAGGGACCTGCTCCCTGCCCTGCCTGCAGCACATTCCCAGCCTGAAAAATTTCCAGGGGCACTAAAATGTTTCCTCTAAGCTTTTTAGAAGGCAAGGCTTCAGTTACAAACACTAACCCTGCTTGTTCTCTCTAGGGGAAATAAATCTGTGGGAATCACAAAATTATTCTTCATGACTGGCTTGCTTCAACATCTCCAGATTCCTGTATCCAGGAATGCTTCTGGTCAATACAGAGGAATTTAGATGCTTGGTTAGGTGGAAAGTTTCAGCAAAGGAAAAGAATTAGGGCAAGAATCACAGCACAGCAACAACTTTGAAGTTATACAGACCAAGGCTGTGCTTGAGAAGAAATGGCAGAGGAAGACAGCATTAGTAACAGAGAAACTTAATAACCACACAGTGATGTGAAAAGCTGGGACAGTTTCCTTCTGACCTACAACTTTGACTTTTAAGCTTGTTATAGGTCCATCTTCTTTGTAAAGTCTCCTTTTTTGTTATGCTTTGTGTTACAGAGGGAAAAGAATGTATGGGGAGACTGGAGGTCTGGCTTTATTGTTAATAAAATGACACCAATACCTGAGCAACACACAAGCAGTGAGCAGCAATGCAATAAATAGCAGGGGAAAGAGGGCCAGAGGCAGACAAAGCAGCAGAGATGGCAGCAATGACCCATAACTTGTGCAAAGCAAGGTCAGAAACCTTAGGAGCAGGTGAGAGACAATAAAAAATGGGGTTAAAAGGAGAGGAGGAGGATGTGAAAGGAGCAGCAGAGAGGGAAATGAGCAGCAGTGCACTGATAAATGTTGAAGTGTGAAGTCATGAAAAGATCAAGGAGACAGCTGTCACCTCACTCCAACCCTGCTTTAAGTTCTGATCTTGTCTAAATGAAGAGGCTGCTCTCCCAGAGGACAGCAGAGACACAGCTGGGATGAGACAGCTTCCATAAAGCTACTCCCAGTGGCACAGAATAATCACAATTTAGAGGATGCTGCAAGTTTTTTGCTCCTTTTCTAAGTAAGGAACATTATAACCTCCCCATGTGCAGTGTAAGGATGGTTCTGAGTCCACTCAATGGCTGTGATTGCAGCTTAGAGACTGAGCTATTTATTTACAAATATGTTATTATACTTTTCATGCAACAGTTAGCTCTTATCTTCATTATTAAGCATCACAGAGCAGAGGAAATGATTGCTGGTGGAAGGTGTAAGGAAGCTGCAAGTTACAGTTTATCATTAATTTCTGATTTTTAATCTGTTGCCTTCCACCATCTTTGAATTCCTGAGTATAATGTTAGAGTTACTGGTATCATTTTCCAACCAAAATTGATTTCTGCACAGTTCTATTCAGTTTCAATATTTCAAAACTCACGTAGATGTAGCTAAGATTTTGGTTAAAAAAATAGTTTCAAAGCCATAAAAGGCTGCATAGAAATTAACATTTTTAGAACAAAACCTGGGTGGTTTGGGTTTTTTTTTTTGCCTTGTGTCAATCTCATTACAGATTTGTTTGTGCTTTACACTATATATACCACACATAATCCATAAAACAATTTTTTCAGAGGCTTTTAAATAGAATTTTTATTTCAAAATTTGGAAATCTTCCCTTGAGGAAAGAAAAAATTTGGAACATGATGTTTTGGTTCAAGTAAACAAAAATTAATTTTCAATATCTGCCAAACAAGATGTTCTTCTTTTTTTCTTTTTTTTTTTTTTTTTTTCTCATTTGTTTGAAAAGTTCCATTTTGTCCCAATTCAGAACATGACCCAATTGTGAAATTGCCAAGTGCAAGGGAATGTCCAGCACACAATAACCCTTCAGATTGAGCAGAGGAATTCAGAAGTCACATACCTGGTTCATGGACTTCTTTAAGAGGGAGGTAGCAGGGATGGAGATGCAAAGAAAGATAAAAGAATCAGAGGAAGAAACAGAGGATGATTAAAAAAAAAAAAACTGACAATATTTTTTTTTTTTTTTTTTAGACAGGGTGGAGGGGTTAAAGGGATAAAAACAATTAATAAGATTAAAAGAGAAATAGAGGGCACATATGGATGTCAAACAGAAAATCATGGATAGGGGGGTGAGGGGGTGCTGGGAGATGAAAGATGCAGACTGACCTAGCTATTCACCATCAGTAGCTGTTGGCTGACAAAAATATTTACTTGTATAGAAACCAAGTCCTTTACCCCTGAGTTTGAACACACAAAAAAAAGGATACAACCTCTTCTTATTCATGTGCATAGAAATCCCAGCTTCTGCAGAAACCAATGGAGCTGCCATTGATTTCCTCAGTGCCCAGGATTTCACCAGATGGGGAGGATTGCACACCCAGGAGGGAAGCTCAGTGCAAGGATGTTACTGCTGGCTGATTTCTGGGAGAAAATCAGGGAAAACCCAGCTGGACATGCAGGGATGGGGGGGCAGGAGGGCAACTGGAAGGGAAATGGGGTTGGGCTCACAGGGTGATGCTTCAGGAAACTTGCCCATGCCCTGCTGGTTGGTTAATTACACAGATTGTTTTACCAGATCTGGATTGTAATTCACATTATAAAGTCGAGCAAAAATGCCACCCCGTTTTTGCATCATGCACATTAATCCAGAAAAATACCAGGAAAAAGCACAGGGTTTTTCTCTGAACTGTCATTTTCTAGAAATGCACTGCAAGCAGAATTATTCAACTCAGTTCAGTCCTTAGCCCAGCAGAAACCCAGGTGTGAGGTGGTGTCACTTGCTGCTTATGACTCGAGCTGCAAGCACAGATTGCTGCAAAAAAAGTTTTCTCTCTGGGCACTGGGGGAGGGACAGGAGGAAAAGGGACTCCTGAGCAAGAGATGTGGCATTGCCACAGGGTCTGGCTGTCCCACCTCCAGCCCTGGTGCCTGGTGTAGAGGAAATGCTTTGGGGAGCACTATTCCCCTATCAACTGGTATCCATATCCATAGATTGGTTAGGGAAATGGGAATACTGGGAATCCACGAGCCTGTGGATTCAGGCATTGCTTTCAAACCAGGAGTTAGTGCTTGGGACTCATCCTTATCCTACAAGGGTGAAGGAGCCATCAGAGAGCATGCAGAGGATAATTTTGCATCCTCCCTTCTTCCACCACCTCCAGAATTCCTTGGACACAAACCCAGGAATTGGCATGGCACACCCTTTCCTCACAAGCTTTGGTAGGTGGGAAGAGTCACAGAGCAAAACACAAAGGAAGAAAAAGCACTGGAAATATTAGAGCAGATTTTCACAAAGTTAAGGGGGAGGGAACACCTGGGAACATCTTGCAAGGAAATAAAAAAAAATCTGGATATGAAAAGCACTCCTGGAAGTTAGGGCACAAAGGGCCTGAGGTGTTAATAACATAAACCTGATTGAAGTGGCCACATCAGGTGTCATTTGACTTTTATGCACACAAAGCCAGGAGCAGAATGCCCCTCACTTCCCAACCCTGATGCTCTCCCCAGTGGATTTATTCCCAGTGGAATCCCAGGGGATTTATTCCCAGCCTGAGGCCAGCATGGGTTTGGTGACACATGGCTGCTGTGACATGAGGGCCTTCATTGCATGAGGAAGAAAACCACCTTGAATCATTTGCAAAGCTAAAGCAGCAAAATGGTGCTTTAAACAACAGGATTTCAGCTGGAAAAAGGGTCCATGGAAAAGCCACCCTAAGAACATCAGTCCCCAAAAGGGGAACAAATCCTCCCTGCAGCTGCAATGGCAGCAGAGCAACCATGGGCACAGAGACCCAAACCACCCTGAATTGTCCAAAATAACCAGGGAGACCCAACCAGTCTCTGGCTTTTCAATCCTCATCCTTTTAAGAAGTTTACATTTCCCAGCAGTTTCCATACTTTTTTTTTTTTTTTTTTTCATGCAACATTTACCACAGAGCATCACAGGGGCATTCAAGCAAGACAGAAGCAAGACAGAACATGAAGGGAGCCCAAAAGCCCAAATGGCAGCCAGTTTTATTCTGCATTAATATTCCTATTTCTAGCTGCTGTTTCCTTTTACCATCTTCAGGCTCACTGCCTAAACCAGAGCTTTCTTTGAAAGGCAGGAATTCAGGAGTCATGCCACATACCTTCCTCCTGAGGTTCTTCAGGTGGGAAGTGTCACAGGACAGGATGCAAAGGAACATGAAAAACAAATTATTTCGTGGGCTGATATTACCCAGGCTGAAAATTCTGTTGAGCCAGAGGGAAAAGGTCGAGCCCAGGAAAGGATGCACTAATGCCCAGATGGGGAAGGGATTTTTGGGGGGCATCTGTGCCTGGGAATCCAGGCACCATGTAAAAGGAACAGGGAACAACATACTGGAAAGGGGGGCGGGGGGGGGGGGGAAAAACCAAACAAAATAAACTAAGAAACTCATGACACATGCTAAAATTTAAAATGTCCCTCTACTTCCAATTTTATAGGAAGAACCTCCTGCCATTGCCTGGATGGGCTTTAGGGCAAGCTCTGGAGATGCAGGAGAAGCTGGGTTATCCCCAGCTGAGCTCTGCTGGGCCTTGCACCAAGCAGTCAGAGGAGAGGAGGGAAGCAAAGAGAAGAAAAAGCCACAAAACTGGGTTTTGTGGCCGGGTCCAGCTCTTCTTGCAGCACCCCCAGATCCCCCCCATCCTCCCCCAGGAGGTGGCAGGGAGCAGTTCAGAAGGGCCGTGGCACATACCTGCTTCTTGGGCTTTGCCAGGTGGAACACAGCAGGGAGCAAGAGCAAGGGGATGGAAAATGAGAAGAGATTAAAAGGGGGGGTGAATGCAACAGGGGGGTTAACAAAAAAAAAAAAACCAAAACAAAACAAAACAAAAAAAAAAACCACGGGGGGGCATGAAATGGAGAAAGAGAGGAGGAGATGAAATGGATGCAAGCAACCAAAGCACACGCAGGGACATGAAATGTAAAACCTTCAGGACCTGGATGCTGCAAAAGCCCTGAGCGTGGGTTCCCTGAGGATTTACCCCGGGTTCGGATGTGCCCGGAGCACAAAGCTTGGCAAATCCAGAACCAACAGAACCTTCGGCTCCTTCTGCCCCGGAGCAAAACTTCCCAACCAGCTCCAGTGCAAAGGGAGGGGTTCTGTTCCACCTGCCCAGCTGTCCCGGTGCTGCATTGCAAGGTGGGGCCCTCGCTGGGGTTGCTGCCTTCAGAAATGGAGTTACTAAAACCTGAAGTGCTGTTGTTTATATTGTATATTGTTTGTGTTATATTGCTGTGTGTTATAGCCCACAAATAGATTATATGCCATGTACAGTATAGAATATTCCATATTGTCTGTAATATGGAATATTATCTATAGGCTTATATGTATTATATACACTATATAATTATATAATTATGTACACTGTATATAATTATTTTATATTTTTATATTTTATAAAATATATTATTTTATATTATATATTTTATATATTATTATGGTGTATATAATTATATACACTAAAGATAATTATTTCATATTTTTATATTTTATAAAAATATTTTATATTATTTTACATCGTATATTATTATAGTGTATATATACCCTATATATAATTGCTTCGTAATTTTATATTTTATAAAAATATTTTATATTATTTGACATTGTATATTATAGTGTATATAATTATAGGACTATATATAATTATTTCGTATTTTTATATTTTATAAAAATATTTTATATTATTTTACATTGTATATTATAGTGTATATAATTATATAACTATGTGTAATTATTTCATATTTTTATATTTTATAAAAATATTTTATATTATTTTACATTATATATTATAGTGTATATAACCATATACACTATAATAATATATTATATATATAATAATACTAGTTATTATAATATATAATAATATATTATATATATAATAATTATATACCTAAATTCTTGAAATTAATAATAATTATATACACTATAATTATATATATAATTATATACACTATATATAATTATTTCATATTTCATAAAAATATTTCATATTTTATATTATTTCATATTATATATTGCTATAGTGTATATTATTATATACACTACATATAATTATTTCATATTTTTATATTTTATAAAAATATTTTATCTTTTATATTATATATAACTACAATTATATATAATATAGAGTATATAATTATATGCATATTTTGTATTTTTATATGTTATAAGAATATTTTTATTATTGTACATTATATATTATTATAGTGTATATGACTATATACACTATATAATTACACTATATAATTAATATTATATATATTACACTATATAATTATTTCATATTTTTATATTTTATAAAAATATTTCATCTTTTATATTATTTCATATTATATATTACTATAGTGTATATTATTATATCCACTACATATAATTTCATATTTTTATATTTTATATTTTATATTATATATAACTATAATTATATATAATATAGTGTATATAATTATTTCCACTACATAAAATTTTGTCTTTTTACATTTTATAAGAATATTTTTATTATTGTACATTATATATTATTATAGTGTATATAACCATATACACTATATATAATTATTTCATATTTTTATATTTTATAAAAATATTTCATCTTTTATATTATTTCATATTATATATTACTATAGTGTATATTATTATATCCACTACATATAATTTCATATTTTTATATTTTATATTTTATATTATATATAACTATAATTATATGTAACATAGTGTATATAATTATATGCACTACATAAAATTTTGTATTTTTATATATTATAAGAATATTTTTATTATTGTACATTATATATTATTACAGTGTATATAACCATATACACTATATATAATTATTCCATATTTTTATATTTTATAAAAATATTTCTTCTTTTATATTTCATATTATATATTACTATAGTGTATATTATTATATGCACTACATAAAACTTTGTATTTTTATATTTTATAAGAATATTTTTATTATTGTACATTATATATTATTACAGTGTATATAACCATATACACTATATATAATCATTCCATATTTTTATATTTTATAAAAACATTTCATCTTTTACATTATTTTCCATTATTTTACATTAAATATCATTATACACCCTCTATAACATCAGATCCTATAGAACCTGTGCTAGGTCTCCCATAGCTCCACAGACTGCTTTCCCCAGACGGATTTTTATTTCCAGCTCCACCCACAAGACCCCAATTACCCCACTGCAGGCATCACAAAAAAAAAAAAATTAAAAAAATCAACCTCAGAGCCTGCTGCAGATTGGCTGGGGGGGTGGGATCTGTATTCCCCCTCCCCACAACCCCAGCAGAGGGGCAGCAACAGCCCCCGTGTGCTGCACTTGGGGTGCAAGGGATGCGAGGGGCAAGAAAACCCCTTTACTGGTGAGCAGCTGGCCCAGCATCCTGCTCCTGCCTCTTGGTTTTCTTCCAAAAATTGGGTCCTGCTGGGGGGAAAGAAGGGGTTTTGGGAAGCTGTGTCACTCACCTTCTTCTTGAACCTCTTCTGCAAGTGGGAAACAGGAGCAAAAGGGAATAGGAGGAGAAAATTAATGCAAGAAAAGTCTGATTGGAACATTTTTTTGAGGTTTACCAAGCTCCCGGGCAGTTATGGGCAAGGATATGAATTGATGGAATGACAGGGTAAGAGAGGATTAAAAATCACCTTTTAATGGGGATATTATGGGGTTATAAATGGTGCTGAATTATGGGGTTGTGACCACAAATGAAAACTATCTTAAGAAAAGCATCCAATATTTCATTCTTTATTGAGCTGGCTGAAAGTTTCTAAAACTTACTTTTAACCAAAACTAAAATGCTTCCCTTTTTGGCTTGAATTTTTATTTTATATTTCATTCTTTATTGAGCTGGCTGAAGGTTTCTAAAACTTACTTTTAACCAAAAATAAAATGCTTCCCCTTTTGGCTTGAATTTTTTTTTTATATTTCATTCTTTATTGAGCTGGCTGAAAGTTTCTAAAACTTACTTCTAACCAAAAATAAAATGCTTCCCCTTTTGGCTTGAATTTTTTTTTTTTTATTTCATTCTTTATTGAGCTGGCTGAAAGTTTCTAAAATTTACTTTTAACCAAAAATAAAATGCTTCCCCTTTTGGCTTGAATTTTTTTTTTATATTTCATTCTTTATTGAGCTGGCTGAAAGTTTCTAAAACTTACTTTGAACCAAAAATAAAATGCTTCCCCTTTTGGTTTGAATTTTTATTTTATATTTCATTCTTCATTGAGCTGGCTGAAAGTTTCTAAAACTTACTTTTAACCAAAAAGAAAATGCTTCCCCTTTTGGCTTGAATTTTTTTTTTTATATTTCATTCTTTATTGAGCGGGCTGAAAGTTTCTAAAACTTACTTTTAGCCAAAAATAAAATGCTTCCCCTTTTGGCTTGAATTTTTTTTTTTATATTTCATTCTCTATTGAGCTGGCTGAAAGTTTCTAAAACTTACTTTTAACCAAAAATAAAATGCTTCCCCTTTTGGCTTGAATTTTTTTTTTTTATTTCATTCTTTATTGAGCTGGCTGAAAGTTTCTAAAACTTACTTTTAACCAAAAATAAAATGCTTCCCCTTTTGGCTTGAATTTTTTTTTTATATTTCATTCTCTATTGAGCTGGCTGAAAGTTTCTAAAACGTACTTTGAACCAAAAATAAAATGCTTCCCCTTTTGGCTTGAATTTTTTTTTTTATATTTCATTCTTTATTGAGCTGGCTGAAAGTTTCTAAAGCTTACTTTTAACCAAAAATAAAATGCTTCCCTTTTTGGCTTGAATTTTTTTTTTATATTTCATTCTCTATTGAGCTGGCTGAAGGTTTCTAAAACTTACTTTTAACCAAAAATAAAATGCTTCCCCTTTTGGCTTGAATTTTTTTTTTATATTTCATTCTTTATTGAGCTGGCTGAAAGTTTCTAAAACTTACTTTGAACCAAAAACAAAATGCTTCCCTTTTTGGCTTGAATCTTTTTTTTTTTTTTTTTTTTTCTGAAATGGTGAAAAATTTTGCCAGCATTTATCCATTTTTGCAATCTCAAAGAAATTTGTTTCTGAATTTCAGCAGAGGGCCACAAACTTTGCAGGGTGTCGCCTTTAAAAAAAAAAAAAAAAAATCTAAATTTTTGGAGTGAAAGAAAGGGACTTGCCATTTTTGTGACTAAAAAAAGGCAAGCAGTTCCAAAATGGTAGTCCAAATAAATAAATAGATGCTAAAATAATAAATACATGCTTTTTCCCATATACATATATGTATATTTGTATATGGAAAAAATATATACATATGCACACGAGTATATACGTATAATTTTTTAAATATACACGTGTTTATATTGTATTTTTATATATAAAAATGCATGTATATATATTTTTTATATGGTTTGGTTTGGTTTTTAAACCAAAGAGCAGGCCTGGGTTCCTACCAGCTCAATAAGTGCCATCAATGTCCATCATGGCATTGATGTCTGGGGCTCAGGACCAGGCCTCAGCCACTGGGTGTGAACCATTTCCTGGGTTTTCTCACACAAATTCTTCCTCCAAAACGAGAAAGAAAGCAGAAGCCATGTCACATACCTTCTCCCTGAGCTTCAGGTGGCAAGTGTCATGGAACCAGAAGCAACAGCAAGCAGGAAAATGAAAACAGAAAACTGTTAGAAATTGATCTTGGAGTGAGCTGAGGCCTGGAGGGAAAAGTGGTTAGAAGGTGATGGAATGAAGTTACGTGGAAAGGAAATGGATGGCTTGGGGAGAGAGCACAAAGGTCAAGCACAAGTGGGGAGATAAACCTCAAAGGTGATGGTCATGCAGATTAAAAAAAAAAATAGGAAGTCACCTGCCTATGATATTAATCATTAAATTCTTGAAACTCAGAAGAAGACAGTTAGCAGAGGAAGGAGAAAGGTGAGAAGAAATGGTTCTCCTTTTGGGAAGGCTTGTCTGGAGATGCAGCACCCTTTGCTTTCTCTTTGGATGTTTGACAAGGCATGAAGGATGGAGCATGAATATCCCCTTCACCTCCCTGGCTCTGTCCCTCTCTGCAGGACTACAGACATGACCATGGCTGGAGGCATCTCAACAACCTGCTTAGCATCATTGTCTTCTTTCTTTGAGCCTTTGATTCCCTTGGAGGCAACGCTGGGGGATTTGAGACCTCCAGAGGGAGAAAAATGTGCCTTAGGGTAGAAACATCCCCATGTTCCATGGGGTAGGAGTGGGCTCAGCCACAGTCACACCTCTGTTCCCACCACCACTGCTGACAATTCATGGCCATAAAAGCCCCCTCTGTGTATAAATTCCAAGACAGACATCTGTGTATAAATTCCCCAAGAGAGACATCTCCACACAGGGCTAAGTCTGTGTCTCAGAGCTGGTCCCATGCCTTCCACGAGCAAATATTCCACCTCCCAGCCACGGGTTTTGCTCTTCACCCCTTAGAAGATGCCTAAGGGCAGATCCTGGGAAAAAGCCCAATGTTTGACCCTCACCTCTGTCCCAGACACCTTGGGACAATGAAGGGTGACAGGGCCTCAACTAAAGCCAACTTGTCAAAAGTGCCCAGCAAAGACACTGACACGTCCTCAGAAACCTTCCTCTCCCCCTAAAAGCTGAAACAGCCCAGGGGAGGGGGGCTTTTCATGCTCCATCTTTCCAGATCTGCGTTCTGTCTCTCGCAGCTTGTCAAATCTCCTTTTGCCAGCTAAAAGCATGTTAAAAAACTTCATCTTTGCCAGTCGGTTCTCTGCTTCACCTTTTAGACCCCTGGCAGTGCTTTGCCAGGTGCTCCTCAGGAGCTGGGCACCCCCCTCCTTTTCCTTTTCCAAGTTGGAACTCGAGAGGTGGACGTGAAATGGAAATGTTGGGATGCGTGGGCTCTGTGCAAGTCCCTGCTCTAAAATGCTCTGAGTTTAAGGCCAGGTTGGCTCCCAGCTTCACAGCCCATCCCTACAGCTCCCACCAGGACTGGACTTCACCACAATGTGATGCTCAGAACCTCCCAGCTCCAGCCTGGTTGTTTTCTGGGTTCCGACTGATTTCGGATCAAGTGTTTCAGGTGGCCTTTAGTGGCAAGCCCCAAAGAGAAGGGTGGAAGACAGACAAGGAGAAAGCAGGGCCATGAATGAAAGAAAGATCAATGACATTCCAAGGTTATTTGTTACCTTCTTCTTCGTATTCCTCTGCATTGAAATAGGGGGGGGAAAAAAAAAAAACAGTAAAACAAATCAACCATCAGCCTCGATGCCCCCGTAGGACATTACCCATGGCAGAGCCCTTCCCACTCACAGGGATGCTGGGCAAGGTGGCCTCTGAGAGGCCACTTCCAAGTCAAATAAGCAAAGAAATTTACTTAAAAAGAAAAGATGAAGTCTAAAAGGGGAGGAAGGCAAGACTGTATAGATTTTTCTCATGGGAATTCAGGCACACACGCAGGACAGAAGGAAAGAGGTGGCAGAGAGGGCCTTAAAGTATAAGAAGAAAACATCAAAGAAAACAAACATATATTTCTATGTCTACTGCTTGTATGTATTGTCGGTTTCTATGTTTTAAAACACATAAAAGCAGCAAAATAAATAGCCAGCAGATGGCAGTGCCCCTACAAAAACCGTAGTGTCCTCACAATCAGGGCAGCAACTTGGGGCCGGGGGTGTAAAACCACCAGACACTCGTGACAGTCAGATCAACGTGCAACAACAACGACAAAAAGAAGATATCTCAGCTTTGCCGAACCATATCAGCGTGGGTTTTGGTAAAATATCAACACTAGGCAGAAAGGAGAAGACAGACACAGCCTGTGAATGCTGCAGACCCACATGGAAGCAGAGACAGATTGAAGACTTACCCTCTCCTTGATCCCTGTGAGAGAGGAAAAAAGGTTATTGAAAGGAGAGAAATATTCTTTCCACTCCTGATTATTGCAATGCTTTAAATCATATACTGAAGCAACCCAGTGCACTGCCTTTTCAAGCCTGTTTCTTCTTTTCCCCCCTTCTCCCTGGGCTCTTCCAGCAGCCATTGGGTGGAAAGATCAGTAAAGGGTTTGCACTTTGCTTTAAATCCTGTTCCTCATTCCATATGGATCCACGCCCAGGAATAATCTGCTAGGGGGCTACAACATTTGTTGCATCTGGTCTATTTGTTAAATTTGTTTTGTTAAACCAGGGCAGGATGTGCCTTTTCTCCCACCCTGGTTCATTCCTCCTCCTCCAGGTGTAGTGCCATGGCTGCTGGGGACGGGCAGAGAGAGGTGGAAGGCTGTCAGGTAACACTGATGGGACCCTTGGACACCTCAGATCCAAGCTGCTTCTTCCCCACTGCTTCAGGGGATGCACGGAGTGGTCCCCAACATCTCCTCCCCATGGGGATGCCCTTGCTCCATCCCTGGAGCCAAGCTGAGCAGCTGAACATGCAGGTGGCTTTCTCTCTACTTACACTTCCTCAGTATCAGACATGTTGGCAGTGAGTTCCTAGACAAAAGATGAAGAGGGGGAAAAGAAAAAAAAAAAAGAAAAAAAAAAAAAAAAAAAAAAAAAAAAAAAAAAAAGAAAGAGAAAAAGGTGTTATTACTGGGAGTGCCTCCTGGGAAAATGCCAAAGCAGGAGCAGATGGGTTGACATTTGAGGACAAAAAAAGACAAGCACCTGCTTTTCAACCCAGCAGCCAATTCCCCACCAACACTGCCAATTTGGGAGCAGCACAAACCTTGGGCAGCCAGGGCAGAGGAGAAGGGAAGAGGAAAAAATCATCTGGAGAGACATGCCCCAGCAACCTGGCTTTAAGTTACAAAAACTCCAAAGCTCTGGGAGACAGGTGTCCTCTTGCACCCATCTGACATTTCCATCACTCCAGAAAGATCAGAGAAATGTTTTCTGCTGTTACACTACTGCAAGTGGGAAGGCACCAGCTCCAAAGCATTAGTCAGAGCTAAATAAAAAAATTAAAGATGCAAGATTCCCAGCCATAACTATTTCTTTGGCAGCACCCAAAAGGGCCTGATGTAGCAATGTCTGGCTTATAGAGCTGATGAATGAATGAATAATTACCTGTTGATTAGTTTAGGGGGAGAACTGCCCAACTGGGGCTTCACATGGCTATAACCAGCTGGATTTATCCCACCCAAGCCTTGCACCATGGGGCAGAAATGACCCCAGCCATGGCCCTTTGCAGTTCTGCACAGCCCATCACCCCCTGAGAGCTGCAGCAGAGCAGTGCAAGGACTGGATATGGACACTCTGCTGAGTTGATGTGGGCTCTGCTGATCCTTACAGCCCTAAAAGGGGTGTAGCCAAGGCTCAGCCAGTCAGAGGGTGCAGTGCAGCTCTTTGGGGAGCATCCTGGTCACATCCCCCCCTACAGCAGGATGATGGGGAGCAGCAGTGCAATGCCAGGGCTCAGCTAAAAGCAGCCTCTGCCCTGACTGAGGGGGAGAAGGTGGGGAAGGGACCCCAAAACTTCCTCCAAATCCCCAGTGGGTCTTAAATTAGAAGAACCCTGGCTTTCATGACTTCATTGCTCAGCTGACATATGAGAGACATCTTGAAGGAGCAGGTGGGCTGACTTGGGTTCAAAAGGAACAACTGCAGCTCAGCAGCTTTCTATTTCAGAGGAAGGCAGTAATCCCATAGGCTCCAACCCTGCCCTATAAGGGATCCTCTCTGATCCCCAGCAATGACCTTGGGCACCACACGTTAGCACCAAAGGGATTTAAACCCCTCCTCTTCTAATCGGTGACAAACAGCCAGCATTTTTTTTCTGCTAGTTCCTCATTTATCCTCTTTCTGAAATTCAGCATTGCCCTGGAAGTCGTGCCAGCAATGCTGGGTTATGACCCAATCTGAGTAGCTGGACAGGAGGATGATTTCCTCCAAGAGGACAAAAGGTTTGGGGTCAGTGAACTCTTGGTCCCAGGCTGCTTTTAAGGTGGTAGCTGTGATTCCCCACTCCTCAAATGCAGCAGCCATCCCAAAGGGTACTATGGGGACTCTAACCCTGCTGGGCAGGAGGAATTTCACACTTGGGAGGAAATTCAGCTCTTAAAAACACTGATTTGCTGCATCAACTCCTGCTGCTTCTTACTGGGATGCTACAACAGCTCTGGTCCCTCTCCCCTGGTCTTTTTTTATCTAGATGATCAAATCTTCAGAATAAAGACTGCCACTTGCTCTCTGCACAGTAGCCAGCAGTGTAATAGCTTTGCAACCTCATTTCAGGCTCCAAAAAATATTCCAGCTATGGCTAATAGCTCTTGACAGTGTGTTGGGTTATGCAGTGGGACAGCAAGCTTCTCCCAGCAGAAGCCAGAAGAGGGAAAGTGCCAGATTGCCAGCTGTTGGATTCTTCCAAAGTGCCTGATCTATAAAGACTCAGAGCAATGGCCAATCCTCCCCCAGGTTCTGCCTGTAATTTAGAAACCCACATTTTCTTCCTCCAAGGTGAAGGGGGAAAAAAAAAAAAAATTAAAAAAAAAACAAACCAAGAGGAGCTGAGTTTTAAAGGGCTTTGGGTTAAACTCTTCTTCCCTCTCACCCCAGGGAGAAGATGAATAATACTGCTCAATACTGGAGAAGAAATCAGCTCAAGAGCCCTGAGTATGCATCCAGAGAGCAAATGTCTGTGGGATATGCAGCCCATGCTGCTCTTTCCCAGGGAATTGAAGTTACCGGGAGTCTTTGCAATCAGCCTTTCCACGAAGTCATTGGAATGAGCTCATCCAGGCTCCAATTTAGCTCTAAGGACATCTTGCTGGGGGTTGTCACGTTGGCTGCTCCCCTACACCCTTCCATATTTGTTAATCCCAGCGCTGCAAAATGCAGATGGGATTTGGTGTGGCATCTGTCCCTCTGCTGTGACAGCCAAGGGAGGATGCCAGCATCCCTGCCACCACGAGACCCCAACCCTGAGGGGTTTCCTGGGGCCCAAAGAATATGAATTAATAAGAAGTGCACTGGTAGAGAATGCAGAGGTAAACCTGATGCAGAAACCCCCCAGGCTAAGGCGAGGGGGAGGTGAAGATTTCAGCCTTGCAAGGGGCAGCTTTGGTGGCTTTGTCTGGAGGGGCTGGAATTTGAGGCTGTAGCTGGCTGCTCTGGCTGGGAAACCAAAGAGGTTTTTGCCTGAAAAAGCACCAGTTGTCTGTCCATTCTGTGGCATTTGAAAGTCACCTGGTCCCTGGAAACCAGAGGCAAGAGACAGAGCAGGATAACAACAGCCTCCCAGGATGAGGAAGGCTCTTGGGGCCATGTAACCAACTGGCATCAAAGCAGCCCAGAAACCCAAACTGTATTTACATCCAGAAGGCAATAAAAGCAAGCAATCTGCTAAGAGCAGTATTTTTTTTTTTTTTTTTGCCATTAGGATTACGTTTCCTGAAGGAAATGGAAAATCTCCAGCTGGCTCTGGATTACCTTTTGGGGGAAATTACTTCATACCCAGCAAACACAGCCTGAAATCAAGGCTGGTAGCACCTTAAGGCAATCATTGGTTGTTTTGGTTTGGTTTTTTTTCACACAGTGGCAGAAAAACCAGGGTCTGGTCTTGACTGAGATTTATGGGTGTAATAAAACCAATCAGTTAATACTAACCCACAGTTTGGAAGGAAATCAAAACACATGGGAAACTTTTGTGAGACCAAAAACTTCCTGCCTGCTCCCACCCCTCAAAGGTGAAAGCAAAGGTTATTTTTTTGGATTTTGTTCAAGCTAAGAGGCACAAGGCTGGAAGGACAAGAACCCTAATCCTCACCAGCTTCAGATGGGCAGGAACCCTTTTGGCCCCAAGTGCTCTTGTCCTTGGCTGAAAGAGCTGAGCCAGCACATCCCAAGAAGACTCTTAGCAGCTGAGAATGCACCCGGGAGGGGGAACGGGCTGCCTTGCACCTCCAGCCCACCCTGGAAATAACCTGCCCATCAATCATCCCCTCCCCAGCCAGCCCATACAAGGGAGGCAAAGGAGTAAGTCCAGTAAGGAAAAGGAGGAGGCCAAAAGTGGCCATGGGACATCACAGGGACAGCTTTCAGGCAAGGGCTAGGGATGGGATCTGCAGAGCACCATGTGGACATGCTTTCCTAGCAGGAGTTGCTGCAAAACCACTGTCTCTCTTTTTTTATATAGATATATTATATATAATGCAGATCTAGAAATAATATACTCATTATATCATAAATATAATATATATATCATATATATTATTATATATAATGCAGATGTATGAACAATATACCCATTATATCATATATCTAATATATCTATAATACATAATATGATATATAATACAGAGCTATTAAATAATATACCCATTTCTGTATAAAAAGCATATGCTTCTACTTTTTAAAGTCTATGTTCATTCTGTCCCTCTGCCTCCTCCTTTTCTTTCTGCCTGCCTGGGTGGTTTCCAGCATTTCCCTCCTGGGGCTGGAGAGCAAAGTTCCCACCCCATTACCAAGGAGGAACCAAGCACTGCTCCAGGCTCCACCAACACAACAGCAAAATCCTGATAACCTGCCCCAAAAGTGCCTTTTCTCCTTGCCTTTGGGGTCTCTGTCAGAGGAACACCAGAGGACTAAAAGGCCAGGACCGTGCTGCCTACAGGGAGCACCCAGGCACCATTCTGAATTTAACCCCCTCCTCCTACCCCTCTGTGCTCACAGGGGGATTCTCCATATTTTCAGCTTTTCTAGAGGAGAGGGAGGTTTTCTATGACCACTTTTGTGTTTCTCAGGTGTCCCTATAGCCCCCCAGCCCTTCATCCATGGTGCCTTGGCCACCTCTTTCTCCAGGTGGCAAGGGAAGGAAGGTCAGCACTTCCTCCTGCTCTTGGGTTGTGTTTCATCAAATGCCCTGAGAGATGCCACTTCATTCCCAGCCTCAGATCTTGGGTTTGGAAGAATATTTTTCTCCCACCATTGATCCTCAAGAGTCGAGAGCACCTGAATCTCTGTGAATGACGTGACACTACACCCAAAAAAAAAACCTCAAGAAAGAAAAGTTCCTTTTCCTTGGGATCCTGTGCTGGATCATCAATCCGTGTGGACACTACATTCCCTGATGCTTCTCCATTCAAACCCAAGCTCAATCCCTCTCCAGTTTTCCCCCTTGCCTCTCCTGGGCTCCCACTTACCTGGGAGGAGTGGAGAGAAGTGCTGAGCTCCCTGCTGCAGGGGACGGACAAGACTGGGATCTGCCAGCGTCCCGAGGTGATGCAGCTCCCAATTTATAGTGACATTTGATCGTCTGGAGGAGCCGATTGGCCCCAGGCCTGCTGGGCAGGGAGAGGAGGAGGAGGGGGGCGGGATGGGAGGGGGGGGTGGGTCAAGGGGGGAGCAAAGGAAAGGGGAAAAAAAGGTCACGCCTTGTATAGGAGCAGCTGGAGGAGTCGCACAGGGGATGCTAAGATGGGAGGGACGTGTTTGGAGGGGAAAAAAAAAATAAGTAACTCCAGTGTTTCCATTTCTCTATTTACAGGCTCGGCAGGCAGGCAGAGCTTCCAGAGGGGTATCTGAGGCAAAGGCACCTCGGAAACAAATTATCTGAGCCCCGCAGCTCTGGAGTGCGTGGTTGCTGCTTCAGACCCGGTCGTGGCAGTCCCAGGAGCAGCCTCTGCTCTCCCAGCCGGGCAGGGGCTCTGCTGCCTCCCCATCTCTAAAGGCTTCGGTTGCATTGTAGGGACAGAGCCTGCGGAGGGCTCGGGGACTTCTTCCTCCGTCCCGCACTCTGAAACAAGTGATGGGGGGGGATGTGCATGAGAATTGGGGAGCAGGGGGGGGTGTGCGGGGATGCCATCTCTCGCCGAGACTGCCAGGGCTCTGCCCTGCCCAGAACTTGGGGAGCCTTGGGATGAAAAGTCAAGAACGCAGCAGGAGAACTTGCCCGACCTCAAGAACCATTCTGGGCACGATCCAAAAGCATTCTTTAAGTGAGGACATCGTAAAGAGGGAGAACCCCTGCACCCCACCTAGGAGCCTCTGGTTGACCAGAGGGGGTTTGGCCACCCCAGCCCCCTCTGCAGCTCCACGGCTCTGCTGGCAGAGGATTCCTGTGCCTTGGACAACCCCCTGGCTCAGGGTTTCCATTTCACTGAACCTCCCAAGCTCCAGGTCCCCATCCCCTCCCTCCCCTCTGCCCTTGGCAGCACCGAGCGTGTCCTCTGCTGTGCCTGCCAGCTCCAGCACCCCCCTTCTCCCAGCCTGTAAGAGCAGAGAAAACCTTCAGGAGCTGCAGGGAAGGAGATTATTTTTGGCCTGGGTCACAGATCGATTCCTGCCCACTCTTTCCCTGCCATTTGCAGGAAAAGAGTCCCCACCTGAGGATGTAGAGAGGAGCTTTTAAAGCTGTGGAGCAGGAGTGCAGTGCTGCAGCCTCCAGGTCACCAGGTAACCTGCATGAGCCAAAATCCCCTCTCTCCAGTGTGCATTCCCTGCCTGGCTGGCACCTTCCCCCCTTGCCTCTCTCCCACAGCCCAGCTCAAGCCAATGGCTTCTGTCAGAAGGGAAGGGGACAGTACATCCAGCCTGCTCTTGGCCAGGAGGAGTTTGGGGTTTTTTTTTTTGGGTGGGGGGATTGGGGTAAGAGTGTGGTGGGTGCCTCGTATCGCTGAGGGGAATGGCACATGCATGGGGATGTGAAGTCAACCCAAGTATTGTAGCATCTGCTCCCCCATCCCAGCTCTGCCAAAAGCCCTAATGCAGCAAACCAGCCTTCCAGGCTGCCCCAAGGAGCATTTTTGCCACCCTCCCCTCTCTGCTTTTCCCCCCGGAGCTGCACCAGCTGGGCACATCTCCAAGAAATACTGCACTTTCCCAAACTGGCAGCAGAGCAGGGCTTTGTGGGAGGGAAGTCCCCCAGCTCTTTCTCCTTTTATATTTGCCATGGCCCCAGTTTGGCAATGGTATTCACCAGCCCCCTTCACCTGCCTGCCAGTTATAGACTGTTCCCACTGCTGATGGGACATCAGGACTCAGGGCTCCCACACCAAGGGACTCACTTAAAAAGGAAAGATGTGTGTGCAAGCCCATACGAAGGCTGGGCTTAGCTCAGCATAGAGGCTGAACACTCCTGTGGTCCCATCTGGTTCATTTTGCTGCCTAGTAGTTGGCAGGAGGAATGGGAGCATCTTGGGGGGTGGAACAGCCTCTGCCAGAGCAGTGCAGCTGCTGCACCAGTGGCAGGGAAGCACCCCACAGCCCTCAGATTCCCCTCTAAGCATCTTGAAAAATGAGATGTTGATACAGGCTACAGGAGGGACAGGTAACCAGATGTTTTTACCTGCAGTAGCTCTACTTTCAAATGGATGAGATACAAACACTGCTGCCTGCAGCATTCCCTCAGTTCTTGTACACCCGTGTCTGTGCCCAGTAAAACCAGTCCAGACAACATTCAGCTTTACATCCTGCATCATATGCCCCTGCTCTCTATTTCCCATCACCACCAGCTGTGAACGTGGCCCCACTGCTTAGGACAGCCCCAAAAGACCTCTGTGCATCCTCTGCCAGAGTGCTCATGTCCATGTCTAGCATCTTGTCTACAGCCCTGGCATGGCCTGGTTCCCTCTCTCCAGAGGACTCAGAGGATCAGCTCCATTCCCCTGGCAGAGGGCACCCACCCTCCACTTGCTCTGCCACCAGCTCATTCCCCAGAGCCCATTTTATGTTTGCACTTTCTTCCCTTTGTAGGTCTCCAGTCAGCACGCAACCAAAACCCTCCCAAATATTTGTTTCATCCCTCAGCCACCTACCCTGTGCTTTTCACACCCCTTTTTGATGCCATTACACCCCAGTTTCATTCCCAGCCTGAAACATTCTCTTTGGGTTTGCCTCTCTTGATGGTCCTGCTCTAGGATATTTATTTTTGACATCATCTCCTGAGCCTCCATCACTAACAAAGAGCACTTTGGATTTGTCTTTGAGACAACTCCAGCCTGGCCATGCCAGAGCAAACCAAGCATCAGCACCAACCTTGTGGGCTCTGCTCAGCAGTCAGAGGCAGCAGCAAGGCCAGAGAGAGCATGCAGGGAGGTCACAGCATCAACCAGGGCATCTGGTTTAACTGGTTTAATCTGGTTTAACACTGCATTAACTCCCTCCACCTGCCCACCTTCAGCCAGAGCCTGGAATGCTTTTACAGGGACAGCAGCTTTTCCTGGGAAAGGATAGAACAAGCCAGCATTCCTCCTGGAACAGGAACCAGAGGCTGGGGCAGAGATCTAGAAATGTTTCCACTAGGTAACATACCCACTATTGCTTTTTTTTCTTTTTTTCATAGGTAGGAGCACCCAGAGCTGTTATTTGAGCACACAGGTTGGTCATTTGAGATGGGCCACAAGAATATAGAGCAGAGCAGGGCCACTTGCAGAGGGGAGAGCTGTAATCAGCCCCTCTCATCTTTTCTGGCTGTTGCCTGACCTGGTGCAGCAGCCAGGGCACTCAGCAGGAGATGCTTTAAAACAGTGTTCACACCTCAGCCCCAGGGATTTTACAAATTGCATGAAGATGGGACACTTTTTTTTTTTTTTCTTAATACCTTCATCCCCTTTTCTCATTGCACACCAAGCAGTGGGTGGTATTTCCTCTGCCTCCTCTAGCTGGATGGCACCCAGCTGAAAAAATGCTCTGAAAGTGCATCTAAAACCTCTTCAGCCCTGGAAGTCTGCAATCCTACCTGCAGATTCCCATTCATCAAAGCCTGCAGAGTTTGTAAATAAAATCAGCTACATCCTTCCCATAAAACAGGTGCTCTTTGACAACCCAGAAAAAATAAATGTCTATCCCTGATCCACCAGCTACTGACCAACACAGAGCAAACTGATCTAATATTGAAAAAGATGCTTCCTGGGCATGCAAGGGGGGTTGGAGGACCTCCTGACCTCCTGAGGACCTCCTGAGGTCCTTCCTTACCCAAACTCTCCCATGAGTTTGCAATTTCAGCTTCATGCCAGAGCTACAGAGGAACTCCCACTGACACCTTCTTTCCTCCAAAAAAATGGTTAAGTAATGCAAAGTGAAATTGTTTGCCAGGAAAATGTGTTTTGCCTGAGTTGTTCCATTGTTCACAGCCTATGGTGGGGTTTGGGTTTTTGGTTTTTTTTCCCCTTCTCTGAGGCCAAAGAACGAGTTCAATATCTTTTGATTGGGTTTTGCACAAAATGGCTGTTCTGGTTTTGGTGCATTTGTTCACTTCTGAAGGCATCAGCACTGAACCACCTGAAGTTACCCATGAAAACATCTCCAGTCCTTTGACTGAAGAAGTCCAGGGATGTGTTTGTTTTGTGACACTTTCAATTATAAACATTTTACCACAGTTTAGGGCAGGTGGGGAAGAAAAAAAAAAAATCACAAAAAGCCATTTGGGAAGGCAAACTAAATTCTTATCCCATTTCCCCACCTTTCTTCTTTTTATTCCACTCCAGAGAAGGGTTTCTGCAGTGGGGCTGAGTCAGCAGCTCAAGGTTAGAGCAGATGCCCTACATTCACCCAAACATTCTTTGCATTTTCATTGAAGCAGTTGCCAATAAAAAGCAGATCATGGAGTGACTGAGGAAGTGCACTCAGAGAAAGGACAGGATATATATCATTATTTTCACCTCCTAGGTAAAATCCAATGATCTGTTTTATGCAGCCAGTCAAGTAGAGACCAGATTAAACTTTCCAGTCAGCTCTTTTAGGTCTCAGCAGACCTCTGCCATTTCTCTGGTGATAACAAGAGCCTGAGAAGTCTGAAACACAACTCAGAGGGGCTGAGCAAAGACCAGAATTTCTCCTCTGCTTCCCCTAGAACCCTGCTTGGTGTTTGGGCTTGGGCTGTTGGTCAGTCCTTGGTTTGTTTCTCCCTCCCCAAGCTAGAAGAGACCTGGAGCAGTGCTTGCCATGCACCTCATGCAGCAGAAACTCAGCTACAGGGGAGAAAAAATATTTAATCAGGCTGGGGGTTCACCTACCTGAATCCTGGAGGGAGACCTGAGAACCTCTGGGTGCCAACACCTTCTCCTGATGGGGCTTCATGGTATCTCAGAGGTTCAGGGAAGAGAAGAAAAGGCCACAAAGCAGCCTTCTCTTATTATCTAATTCCAAATGACTTAATTATCTTATTATCAAATTATCAATGTATTCCTCCATCCACCTTGCTTGCTTGCTCTTCTACTTGCACCTGGAGGGAGGGAAGATTGCAGTCTGTCATTCCTCCTGGGGAACTTGCTCAGTAGGAGAATCTGCCCCTGGCTTATCCCTTCACAGTCTGTAGGAGCAGAAACTCCAGGTGTTTGCCTAAGAAATGGGGAGGGATGTGAGCACCCCCTGCAGCCTTGTCACCCGTGTCACCCACCCAGTGCATGCTGCAAGACACTGCCTGCCCTGCTGGGGCTTTGGTGGGGACAGGGGCAGGGCAGAGTACAAGCTATCCTTGAGCATTTTTAAATTCTGTTGAAATTGGATTATCCATAATGGCTTTTTCCCCCTCAAGTCTCCAGCTGGGTTGGTTCTGATTATTGTCAGCTAGATTGGGTTTTCCCCACCAATGTTTTCCCTGTTAGAAACACCCAAAGGCACTCAGTGCTGCTCAAGACAATTCCAGTTTTGAGTTGTTCATTGGTGAAAAGGGAATTAATTGCATTAGGATATCTCCATGAAGCATTGAGAACTCACCCCTCCAACCTTTAAGAGCTCAGCACTGCTCCCAGGAGTCCTGCAGAGCCAAACTTGATCTCATCAGGGAGACAAAGAGGGAGAAACAAAGTGGAGAGCTTGCCCCTGACACCAACCCAGAGATGCAGCTGCATCCCTCCCATGAGCACTGAGCTCATCAGCTGGGTCCCAGCTCTGAGGGGTGAGGGAAATGCTGTCTTGATGCACAGAAAAGTGACTCCAAGGCAGCTTAGGGACACGTTACCACCCAGGGCTGATGAGCACCCAGGCTTTGCAGGGTGGTGCTGGGCAGGAAGCAAGAATTTGCCTTCAGATGTGGCTTTCTGGCCCAGCTCAGCAGCATTCCAACAGGCAGATGGAGCAGACCAAGCTTAACCTGGGTGTAAAGCTGCTTGGAGACCTCCAGATAAATCACTCTTTAATACCCCCTTCTCCCTGTGAGCACATTTAACCTACCAGCTGCCTTGGCACCCACACTAAAAGGCTCCTGAAAGGCTGTGAAAAAACAAAGCCTAAACTGGAATGACAGCTGGGAAAAGGGATGAAACACCCAGGGCCCAAAAGGTGATAAATGACTGCCTGGAATTTCAGCAGCTCACATATTTTTTTCCAGGCCAAAGGCAGGTAATTGGTGCCATTCTTACCAGCACATTTTAGTAGTCCCAGCCCCAATCTTTGAGCCAAACTTCCTGCAATCCCCCAACCAGCAGTCAGCAACCCAACCACCTCCCAACTCCCTCTGCTCCCAGCACAGCATTTTCTCTGCTTGGATGCTCTGCATCCAGCACATCCCTCGCCAGGAACAAGCAAGAGATGGAGCCAGAAATTGCACTCCCCCTCTCTGGGGACAGTAACAATCAAAGCACAGTTTCAAATTTGCATTTTGCAACCCTGACTTTTGCAAACCAGTCAATCTCACTGGCAAACTTGAAAAGGCTCTGTCTTCATCACCTGGATCTACTCTGCTAAAATATCTGTCCTGGCAACTTCATCAGCATTTGCCCTTCAACTCCCCAGGACTTCAGATGCCAAACTTTGCAGGGCCAAAGCTAGGGAGCATGCACTGCTGTTACTTGATAGCCCTTCTCCTTGCTAGCTGTAGTTAGTGGAATTTTTCATGCTGTATTTATTTTTTTTTATTTTTGTACTTCCTGGCTAAATATTTTTTCCATCCAATTCTTTCAACTCACCTCCAGGGCTCTAAAAAAAAAAAAAAAAGAAAACCAACCAAAACCCAACAAAACAACTCACAAAACAGCACCTGAAATTCTCTCAAAGGAAGGATGAGCTGGTTGTCTTGTGAACCCAACTGAGCAACGTGATGAACCCAACATGCAAGTGACTGCAGATGGAAACAAATTGCACTTCAGTAAGTACTCAGCTTCATCTTTCTCCTCTTAATCTTGATTCCTGATTTTTTTCTGGTAGGCTGTTGCTCCATCACTCACCTGTTTGCTCTGGGAGATGAGCTTGCTCCACCTGCTGCAGATATTTAAGACACAAACTCTAAGGGATTCAGGATGTCCTCCTTGGACACTCTAGGTTAGGTGCTTCTCAGAAGATAAGGGATCAGGCTGAACAACCCCAGACCTACCCAGGCACTCATACTCAGCCTATTTACACCTAAATGGAGAAGAGAGGCAGGGAGCAGCAGGATGGGAGCCAGGATGGGTGCCTGGACCAGCTGGTTTGGTCTGTCCCCAGAGGAGGTGCCACCACAGCCTTTCCACCCAGCTTGGTACTTTCATGCTTCCTGATACAAATTCCAATTATATTTTCCCCTTACTTTGCTTCTGCCTCGTTCTTCCCCCAGCTGTGAAAAGCCCCAAGCCCCTGACACATTTTTATTATTTTTAAGGATTATTATTTGAAGGATGAAGAGTCCATGTCTCTTGCATTGCTAAACCACAACCACTTACACTTATTGTGAAGAGATTTAGCTCCTTTCTGAAACTCATGCTCTAAATTAAATTGTTCCACTGTAACCAAAAGCCTCAGGGGACTTAATGCAAAAATCAGAGGGAAATCACTCGTGGTTTGTTTCATGATCAGGATCCTGGTAAGAGCTCCATCATTTCTGAAGCAAATGCTGGATCCAATTCTTCTTCTCACTGTCAGCTCCCTTCTTTACCAGCATTCAAATACACATACACAGCATTAGCAAAAGTGTGCTGAGAGCCCTCAGAGCCCTGTTCAGTAGCATATCAGCTGTCACTCCTTATTTATAGCTGCCCTGCTCTTTGGGCTTGTTTATTTGCCTTCCCTAAGGTGATGGTGGCAGGAGGGGAACCTCTGACATTCAGGTCCAGGTGTCTCCAAGCCTGACCTTTCCTTCCGAGAGCAGAAACTTCAGACCCTCCTTAAGGAAGAAAGTCACTTGGAAACTTTAGATCCTGATGTCCACCACCTCCCTGGAGGCTCAGGGCAGAGCTGGAAGCAAGGGTTGAGCAGATCTCTGAATTAACAGCTCATGGACATAGGGATAGGCATAAAAAGGAGCCTAGAATTTTCTTATACCTGGAACAAGAGCCAGATGAAATCTATCCCCCAGCCTCAAGGCAGAAGAAGTGCTATACAAAGCCACAACATTAATAATGGACTTGAGTTTCCCAAATTTAAATAACGGTTTAAAAATTTTAAAAATTGGGTTTTCCCAAATTTAGATAATGCTGGTTTATGGGGAGCTGGAAATCTGCACTGTGCTGGTTTTGGGCCACGTTTTTCATTCCCATCTCACACACATTTGTGTAGAATCAGCTGGTAAAGCTTGCTGGGGGAAAAAAACCAGCCCTAAAGCCTGCTTCAGAAAGCCAAGCAGCCTGTTTCAGTATGACCATAGGCCCCAAAAATTCCCCTAAGAGCAGATCAAGCTCCTTTTCTTCTTAGCACTCAGCCTGATGGTTCTTCCCCTCCACTTTCCACTCAGAGAGCTGCAAGGTCTTGGAAAACTCCTGTACCAACAAAATTCTCAGAGTTGTCATTGTTACGTCTTCCTCAAATTTTATTAAATGCTTACAAACCCCCCCCCCAAAAAATCCAGGACACAGAGTAAATTTTAGCAGAAAGCAAACTGATGCAGGAAGAGCCAGGAGGTGCCCTCCCTCCAGGAGAGCAGAAACAAGTTGCAAAATTATGGTGACAAGGAAAGAGGACAGAAATAAGACTTTAAAGAAGGGATGGGGGACATGCTAACATCATGAAGATGTGGGAAAGCTCAGCAACAGCCCTGGGAGCTGATTTCAGGATCTTAAGTTCAGGATCAGAGTACCACGCTTCAGGAGCTCCATTTCCCATGTTCACATCAGTCCCTGATCTCCCCAAAAAACTCTTTCACCAAGGCAGTGTCCAGCAGGAGAGAAGCAGAGGTTTCCCAGATATCCTGTCCCTCTCCAGGGGCAGAGCAGGAGGGTTATAACATTCCCATCACCTCTGGCATTCAGAAAGGTTTCAGTCACTGAAGCCCAGGAGACAGAACAAATCCTTTTCCCAAAGAAAAAAGAGAAGGCCAGTGATCAGCACTCCTCACCTGGGAAAGGGATCTCCTGGCCATGATGGACAGGGAGGAAGCAGCTATTTGAGACAAAGCTGCTATTGCCACTGCCAAGATAGACAAGTGGCAGGGACATTTTGGCACGAATGCATTAAAGGATAATCTGGGAATTAAAAAAAAAAAAAAACCAAAACAAACAGTTGAATGTGATTTGATGTACACAGAATTGATGGAGAGTCCTTCAAAGCACATGGTGGTGAGGAAGAGGCTTCACTGGAAACAGGGGAAAACTTGACCCCCAGCTGGCACCAGCCAGGTGACAAACAGTCCTTGCAGTCCCCTCCTGTTCAGGAGCTGCCCAAGGCCCTCTTCTCAAACACAGATTCTTTCACCAGGTTTCTGTTGAGCTCCCTCTCTCCCACCACCCACCCACAAAAGTAGAAATTCTTCATCATGGAGCAAAAGCCCTGCCAGCCCCTCAGGAGAGCAGATCCTTGTCTTCCAACACTTCAGAAAGAAGAGAGGGAGCAGAGCCACAGCCTCCCACCTCCATAGCAGAGCCAGAGAAAATCAAAATTCAAAAAGAAGCCAAAGAGTCATGGAGAAGGTTAAAACAGGGATGGGTTTTGCCAGCTGATGTAGTTCTGTTCATCCAGGCAGAGGCAGCATGGGGCATTGCTCACCCCCCCCAGAGGGCTCAGGCTGTACCCATGGAGACTGACACCAGGCAGAAGAGAAAAATCCTTCAGGCATCTCTGGGGAGCAGAGGAAAAGGTGGCACCGAGCGTTGCATCAGGAGAGGACCAACCTCAGCTGCAAAACAAGAAAACAACTTTATGTGTATTTTTGGCTTGTCACCTGCAATCGTCTAGCATCTGGTCTAGCAATTACAGGTGGATTTCTCCCACCCATTCCCACAAATCCCTGTGAATCAGCCCATAAAGCTGCAGAACATGGAGAGCCAGCAGTGCCCAAGGCAGAGCAGATGCTGAGGGTGCACACCTGGCAGAGGGAAGGACTGGGCAGGCAGAGGGAAGGACACGTTCCTGCCCAACCATCCCCTCCCAAGGAGGAGATGAAGAGGTTTCCTTCAAGGCCAAGAAAGCACTAAAGCAGAGAGTTTGCTGCCATCACCCCTGGCACTGCAGCTCTCCATCTGCAGCAGTGCTGGGTTCCTGCAGCTCCCGATCTGCTCCACATGCAGCAGCTGCTCCATCCAGCACCAGCAGCTTCCCCATTGCATGAGAAATGACTTTCTCTGCACCAACCCCAGTCTGGGCTCCATTGCAGATAGAGCAGGATCCAGGAGAAGAGTTGGGGTCCAAGAGCCACAGGCACTCAACCAGCAGCAAAGGGATTTAACCCTTTGAAAGGCTCTTGGCTCAGCTTCTGGCTCAGTTTCCTTCCAGCTTCTTGCAAACCCACCCAAGTTTCTCAGGCAGTGTTTTCCCAGTGGGTTTCCAGCCTTCTGCTGGCAATAAAAAAAGTCCACCTCTCCCTTTGCCTTTTTAAAGACAAGAGGCAAGACACTCACAAACCTTGCTGGTTGCAGAATTTCTCCTGAACACAGAGAGCTTTGAAGGAGACTCATCAAACAAAGCCAAGCATGCCAGGGTAGGCAAATAAATTAAAAGCTTATTTCATTTTACTGTCTCTCAGCATCTCTCTGCCTCACTAGGCAGACACACAGAGGTTCTGGCACACACACACACAGGGGAAGTTACCACCCACAAGGTCTCCAGGACCACAGCACAGCAGGTTCAAGGGAGATGGGATGCTGGGGTAGTAGCAAGGGTGATTTTAAAAGCACAGACTATTTTAGAAGACCACAAAACTTGAGGTTCTGGGGCATAAAGCAGCCTCTGACTTTGGGAACAGAGGGCAAGTTGGAGATTGGCACATGGAGATTATATCTAACCTTCCAAATCCAACAACTGGATTGTTGGAAGGGGGTCCCATACCCCTTCAGTAGCCTCTGGCAGTTCACAGCACATCCCAGGCAAGATCCTGCTCTGCCCCACGTGGAACCTGCATTTTTCTGGGCTGCAGAAGTCCACAGGACAAGGAAAACACTCCAGGAGCTGAGCAGCAGATGGGAAGCTCACTGCTCTGCCTCTTAATATTCCCAACACACCAAACCTGAGGTCAGCCTTAGAATTCTGGCTTATCAGTGCTGCTAGACCACAGCTCATCTTGTAGGACAAGCTGCCCCTGTCCACATTAAGCAGGAGAAGATGAAATCATTCCATAATCAATCCTAACATCAGATGCATGTACTGGCTCACCTTGAAGCAGATAAAAATTTTAAAAAAAAATTAAAAATCACCCAATTACCAATTCTTATACAACCAGAACCAGAGTAGTGTTGCACCAGAGCCAGGAGGCACCTCTCACACTGAGGTATTTTGGCTTTCTGACCCAGGGCTGAGGAAGAGAGCAGACACATGATCAAGAAATCAGCCCTGAGCCTTTTTTTGGGGCCAGTGTGGACTTGTTTGCAAGAAGAGCTCTTGGAATAGAACATGTCTTAATGCCAGCCTTGTGCCTAAGGCAGGAAGCTGATAAGGGAATGGCCAAGAGTTGTCACTCCCAGCTGGCACAAACCCACTTCAAGTTCCCCACCAAAACAGGAGGAGGTTTTCTTATGCCTGCAACCAAAATAAATGCATCCTTTGGTAGCTGTGTGCCCAGCACAGCCCTTTCTCTGGGGGACAGTTTGGCCACTCTGGTGAGAGATGGACTTTGCAGGCTGTCTCACCTCATTTGCTGCTGTTTTTAAGGGTTTTTTGGAACAGTCATTCTCTCCCCAGCCCAGCATCACTTTTGGCAGACACACCATCACCTTCCCAGCCCAGTGCTGAGAGCCCAAAGGCAACACAGGGCACACCAGGAGCAGAGCACTTGCACTGGTCCCTTCTGGCCAACCATCACCCCACCTTCTCTGTTTCAAGAAGCTCAGTTGCATCCAGCACCAGGGATTAAGGGTGATTTATGCTTCATTTAATAAATAAAAAAACAACAAAAAAAAAACAAAACAAAAAAAAACCCCACAAACCTCAGCAGCTCTGCTGAGAGAGAGCCAGGGCAGAATCAGAATTCTTTTAGGGGCTGCCCAAGAGTCCTGACAGGTCAGAGCTTGGTGTTCTCCAGCCTTAGGCAGGAAAAGAATGAGTAACTGCTAGAAACTGAGACCAGTTTTATCTTTCTAGCCCCAAACACAGATCCTTAGCTGAGCAGCAGGAAATCTGACCAGTGCACACCAGAAAGAGTTGGGGCTGAGGTAGCAAACAGAGCAGAAAAAGCAGCCATGTACCCCCCAGGAGCAGCTGTGCTGGCCAAAGGGGATCCAGCTGTAATTCCCAATGGAGATAAAACCCAGAGCACAACCCAGTTGTGTTTCACTAAGGAAAGTGGCAATATGGAAAGGAGGTTTTATCTGAAGTGGGGTGCAGAAAGAGCTGGTTGCCACTGTGCTTTGAGTCAGCAAAGAAACATCAGAGCCAGTCTTGTAACAAAAGCACCTTCTCATCAGATAAATCATCATCAGATAAATGCAACTTCTGAGTCCTGAGATTCTTTCTGAGTTTCTTTCAAGGATTTCTTTCTGCCACCTGAAATCAGTCAAGGCCAGTGCTGACTCTGACTCAAACCATCAGGCAGTTCATGGCTCTTCTGGTGTACAGAATGTGGTATCAAAGTATTAATAATTGTCATTTGGAAAGCCATGAAACCTCCCTGATTCTGTCTCTGGAGAATGTTTCAGAGCTTCAAAATTTCAGACCTGCTCTGTTTCTCTTGACATTTTCTTCCAAATCCTCTTAGGACTTGCCAAGAGAGCAACATCTGGGGTCCCAAGGAGCTCTCACTGGGTTTTGCATTAATGCCAGGAGTAGCAGGGGCTCTGGGTTTGACAACACAGCTTCCTCCCAGTACATTCCTGCCACATCACCTTCCAGACTGGTTGAGGCTACCTTGGGAGACCAAGGAACCCAAGACTGATGCTCTTCCCCCACAGTCCTGACTCCATACTCAGAGTTTTTGGAGCGAGGAAGAAGAGGCTTTTTGTATGAACATTTCAGAGCCCAGGGCTAAGCCCACACCAACCCTAAGCTTTGTTTTTCCTTCCAGGAGATGACCATGCTGGTGACAGTCTCATCCTCCATCCAGCCTGTTCCCATCCATCACCACCTTCCTCCTCCTCCCACCCTCCCAAAGCCTGGGAAGGACAACCTGAGGCTCCAGCGCCTGCTGAAGAAGGCAGCCAAGAAAAATGCTGCCTTAGCTTTGGAACAAACCAAATCATTCAGGTCCAGCCTCTCCCCAGTGAAGGAAGCCAGCTCTGACCTGGAGCATGAGGAAAGCCTCCCCTCAGCTGAGCCCCCTGAAACTGCAGCCCCCTCCTCTGCCACCTCCATCTCCCACCTCTCTGCCACCTCCATCTCCCACCTCTCTGCCACCTCCATCTCCCACCTCTCTGCCACCTCCATCTCCCACAGGGTCCCCTCCCCTTCCCAGAGGGACAAACCCCCCACGCTGAAGGTCACTGAGCAGAGGTGCATGGCCCAACACTTCCAGCTCACAGCTTCCCCACCCGTGTCCCTGCTCCACAGGATGGGTGTTCCCGAGACCCCCCAGGAGCCTGCAGGCATGGACACTGCCCTTTCCTCTCTAGCTGAGACTTCCATATTTGTTTTCCCCCAGCCTCCTCCTCCTCCTCCCAGTACACCCAGTAAAGAAAGGGCACCAGGAGTTACCTATGTCACCAAGGTGCACACTTATTTCCACAGTGTAAAGCCAGCCAGGGCTAGGACACCCATAGCAAACCAGCCCCAAGCAACCAGCAGCCATGAAGACAAAAGGCCTTCTCCATCAGCTGGAACAAGTTCCTGGGAATTCTCTCCAGGGCAGGTACTCACTCCACTCAATGACATCAAGACTCCCCCACTGGAGCCTCCTCCTCTCCTTTCTGCTCCTAAGGAGCCCAAGTTTGCTCCTACTGAAGAGTCCCTCAGACCCCCTTCACCCAAGCCCAGCACCCCCCCCAATAAATCCACAACCAATGGAAGTGACCCAGAACCACCTGGATCAGAGAGAGCTCCTGAATTACCCAAGCAAGACAACAATATCCCCAAACCACCAAACCCCAGTGCTCCTTGGAGGAAAAAACACCCAGGTAGGGCAACACCAGCCCAAGCTGACAGTATGCAGCCCACCTCCAGAGCCACCAAGGAAGAAGGGGTCATCCAACCTCATTTGACCCCTAATTTGCCAAACACCAGCCCTCTCCCCATTGCTGAGCCCTCAGGAAAAGCAGCAAGAGGTCCTGGAGGAGGCAGTGCTGGGGGCTGGCACCGCCTCAGGAAGCACCTGATGGTGCAGCCAGAAGCACCCAACTTCCCAACCCTGGATGAGTTGGGAGAGGAGGAAGAGAGCAAGGAAAAGGCCAGCCCTCAAGCAAGCCCCAGCCAAGCCTGCATCCTCTTTAAATCCAAGGCCACGAGGATGTGGGATGCAATTTTGTACCAGATGGCAACCAACAAGGAGAGGAAGCAGCAAGCAGAGGAAAAAAAGCTGCAGAAGGATGCAAACTGCTTTCTGCCCCGCCGTTTGCCCATCCTGCTCCACAAACCCCGTTTTGATGCTCGGAAGCTGAAGGAGTTGGCTGCCAAACCCATGACCAAGATCACCACTGTGTTTGAGGTGGGACGATTGAAACCAAAGCCACGTGAGGAGCACAGCACCAGCTTCAACAGAACAGCATCAGGATGGTCAAACAACTGAAGCCAGGCTGCTCCACACCTCCAGAGTCTCCTACAGGAGACACCCATGTCTAGGTTGACTGCTCAAGTATAAAGGAAAAAAAAAAAAAAAAAAAAAGAAATAAAACCCCCTCCAAGGCAGCAGCTCATGCTGGGGGCTCAAGGATTACTCTCTGTAGGTATAGAAGCTGAAATGCACATAACACACCACACCAGGTCAGGAAAACAAACCTGCATTTGTTCTAAAAAAAGCCAACCAGAAGCAGTGTGGAGTAAGGTGGAGAAAAAAAGGGGGGCACAGAGTGATGAGGACAAATGGCCTGGGGAAAAAGCCCAGCTTAGAGGAAGCTGATGGAAGCTGAATTGATTTTAGTGTGTTTAAGAGAAATCCTAAAAAGAAAAGCAGGGGTAGATAAGGCCACATAAAGGAATCTGGGTTGCTCCACCACATCTCCTCTAGAGATTCTTAGAAACTGAACTCAAAGAAAGGACACATCACCTCTGAAAGTGCTGTGGGGGGCACCTCATCCCCATTTGCTGGGAACAAGGTGGGAATTCATCCTGTCACTCAAGGCACCAACAAGGATCAAGAGAATAAATCCAGCCTGCTCTCACTGGGAGAATTTCCTTGCCTAAAACATCATCCTCTGATGTCCTCCTCCAACAGTCTGCTAAATCAGAGCACACAAAAGACTGATTTTATTGCAGTGATCAAGTTCTGCTGGGTATTTTAGTGGTTTTTTAAGTACATCTTGGGGGGAGCTTGTTCATGATAAGCAGCAAGTCTGCTTCAGCATGTGAGGATCCAGCTGTGTATTTAACAAGGTTTTGTTTTCTGGGGGTACCACATCCAGTCCCATTTTTAGGGGCATCATCAGGCACCAGTAAGTATGCAACTACTATGTCCTGGAAAAAAAAAGGTGTTTAAAACAAAATCTCCAATTCTGTCCATCCACAGAGCCAACTGTGCTTTCTAGAATGAGTTACCCTTTGCATCTCCATCACCACCAAACCAAGCTAAACAAGCATGAAAACTGGAGATCTGCTGCTTCTGCTTTTCAAGGGGTTTTGTCATATGCTGGGATATTCCAGCAAAAGTACAATTGCCATGTTCAATCCAAACAGAAAGCTCTTTAGGTTCTCTTTGTGTGCAAAGGATCTGGAGCTGGCCAAAATTTCCAAGCCAAACTGCAAACAGACTTAGAAACAAAACCAAAACAACACCCCCCTCCTTTGCCTTCTTAAAATGTTCCACTTTTGCAATGGTTTTCTCAGAAGAGCCCAGTTATAAGCAAAATATAAATGGAGTTTTCATTTTGCTGGTCCTGTCTTCTGTAGCCACTTCCCTGTTCCAGGGGAAAAAAAAAAAAAAAAAAAAAAAAAGAGAGAAGGAGGAATATAACTCAAGTAGCTAAGGTTTGGATTTCTCCAACCCCAGTTTTCCAGAAAGAAGCTGAGAAGAAGTAGATGGGAAATGCACCAGTAACATGGGAGGATCCCAGTTCAGCTTTTGCAGGAGAACCCAGTGTGCTGCAAGAGGAACACAAAACCAAACCCAAGTGCTGATAAAACATGCAGAATGCCTAATGCAGATAAAGATGACCTTATCACAGGGTGATCAAGTTGGATCTTGATACTGGATGTCCACAGGCAAGAGTCTCACAAAAGCCCCAGAGCATTAGCCTGAAGCAGAACAGCCAATATTGATCATACTTGGGAGACCAAGTGAACCTGGCCAAAGAAGTTGGTTTCAGAAGCAACTGTGTCCTCTCTGCAGGACAAAATGGATCAAAGCAACCCCCCAGGACAAAGCAGCAGCCCTCCTGGTGATGAGGAAAGGCTCCTGGCTTGCATCTGATGGGCTTCCCCCCAGCACAGAATGGAGAGGATGGAGAATTGCCAGTGGAGAGAGCAAAGAAGAGGCTGAGAAGCAGCTCTGGCTGCATGGTTGGGCCCTTCTGCCTCAGGACTGAAGGGCAGAGGCATCCAGCAGACCTGGGGAATCCTTCAGAGATGGAAGAGCAGAATCCCTGGCAGAAGAGATGCCTGAAGGCAGGAGGGCTCCACCAGTAGATGTGTTGGGAGCATCATGTCACAGCTTGAGCCATTCAAGGGGAATGCTGCTGGACACAGAGCTTGGATGTTTTTCAGTGTCCAACAGCTGCAGGCAGTTGGTAAGAGCCCAAATTGCTCCTTATAGAAAACCTCTTGCTCCATTGCCTGCTCAGAGGCTCTGCAGCTCAGGAAGGGTGAGGAAAAGGAAAAAAAAAAAAAAAAAAAAAAATCTGTGTTCAAGTGTCCAGAAAGCTGAGAAGGTGGTGAGTGAGTGAGACAGCAGTGAGCCAGAAGGGTTTGGGAGCAAAAAAGGCCCCATGAAAGGATCCAGCAGTAGGGAAAAAGGTTGATGGGAAAAGGGGGATGGAGAGGAGCTGAGGAGCAGGGTCCTCTCAGCACACAAAACAGCCAGCTAAAAACCCCAAACCAAAACTAAGCTAAGATCCTCCAAGCTCTCAGTCATTTTGCTATTCACAATCAAAAAAAAAAAAAAAAAAACACAAAAACCCAAAACAAACCTCCCTTGTGATTAATTAAACCCACAGGGCAGCAGTGCTGTGAGGCAGGTGGATCCTAGAGGACATCCTATGACAGCCACTGGTCTTTCCAAAAAAGATGCTGGAAAAAGATCAGAGATGAGGGCCCTTCCCTTTGAGCTTTTTGCAGATGCTCAGGTAGGGCAAAGAAAACCTCCTGATAGCCCAGCAAAACCCTGCTTGCTCTAAAGAACTGATGCTCAGTAGGATCCCACCTGGTGCATCAAAACAGACTTCAAGGAAAAAAAAAAAAAAAAAAAAAAGGACTGATCATAGAGGAAAGCTTAAAATAGGTTTCCCAAAAGCCACAGGGAGAGATGAAAGTTGAGGATACAAGTGCAGTCTATATGAAAACAAAGCTTTGGGCAGGCTGGGGTTTGTGCTGCTACCAGTCCTAACGTGGCACTCAAAAGCTTCTCTTCTAATGGCCATCACAAAAGGAAAAAACCCAAGCCAAAAAAACCCAACCCAAACCACAAGAATATGCTGACTCAGGAGCCAGGTCCTTGAGGGGGGAAAAACCAAATCAAACCAAACAAAAAAAAAAAAAATGGAAGAAGCACAGTCCCCATAAGAACTCAGAAACAAAAGGTGTTTTGTAGCAGGCAGAGCTATTTCTAAACTTGGCTTCAAAATAAAGCTTCTTTTTTATCACAGGAAAAAAGAGAATGAGCTTGTTTTCACCCCTGACAACTTCCTCTCTTCTCAGAGTGCCAGATGCTGCCTGGTTGGATCCAACCAGTTATCACCTCTATGCCATTCCTCCTTATTGCAGCCACTCAGGATAACACCAGGATATCTATTAACACAAACACAACACGAGCACGAGATCCAAAGATCCTTTCCAAGAGGGCAGAGGCAGCAGCTCAGCTCTGCTTCCCATCACTGGGCTTTTTGCTGCCCTGTTGGGTCTCCTCAGCACAGCAGATGTTCATGACTTCCCCACTACACCCCTGTTATGGACTGGTTCCAAGAAGTTACTGAAATTAGAAGTTTTTCCCCTGATTAAATCAGTAAATTGGGGAATTAGGAGCATCTGAATTTCAGGAGTACATCACCCCCACCCTCAGCCTGAATGACCTCCAACCAGGCACTTCTCCTTCCAACATGAAAGAGCATAAGAAAAGACAGCAGCTAAACTATTCCTTTGAACTAGCAAAGGCAAACACATCTTCACCCAAGCAGCAGGAGCTGAGGGACCTATTCTGTAGATTAAAATAACACAGGTATCCAGTTCCTAGCAGCATCCAAAAGTCCAGGATCAAAACTCCCCAGTGCTCACCCACTCCCTTCCAACCCAGAAAGGGATTTGCCCAGCACCAAGGCTCTTGCTGTCACCACCCAGCACCATCCAACTCACCCAAAGTGCAGTTGGCAGAAAAAACCATAGAGGAGCCCCAGGAGTTCATTACACAGCATAAGGCTAATTACACCTACCTGGTTAATGAGCTCTCCAGACATGCTATTGCTCTGCAGCATCATCTATCAACACCTTCTTGTACTGGCCATGGCCTGTTGCAACAAATTTATACTTTTTGCCAGGAGGAGTGGACTGAAGGGAAAGAAAGAGCCAAAGTCAGCATTTTTTCTCCTCAAATAGGCAGTCAAATACCTGAAGCCAGAGGAGGATGCAATCCAGTTGTCTGTCACCCCAGAGGGCCTGGAGACAGATTATTCTGTATTCCCTTCTTGCCCCTTCCACACAAACTCTTGGAGCAAGCTGACCATCACTTTCTGCACGTGTAAGGTACCCCAGGAAGCAGGGGATGGGGGAAGATGCCAAGCATCCCTCCAGATGGGATGCATCCATCACAAGGAAGGGCTCAGCTGAGAGCCTCAGCCCCATGTACCACATCCTGGCAGCACCACTGATCCAGGAACAGCCAAGAGACTTTGATCTTCCCCTCCTAGCCTGGAGAGTTCCTGTTGCTGCACTGTAATAGGTATTCCCACAAACAGGCACAAGCCCCCAAGTGCTGATACTCTCTTAGGGTCAGTTCCAGGTAGCTTTGCACGGTTTCTTTACTCTCAAGATTAAAATGCATAACAGCAAAGTAACTCATATTCCCAGTTCAGTTTTAGCCTGTTTTATTCATGCTATCCAAGGGACCCTTCCATCATCTCAGTCTTTCCAGCCCAGTTAAAAGCTCTTTTCTTTTTCCCTGCAAGTGTTTCACACCCAGGTACCAACTCACCTTGACGCTGGTCTCAGGTTTGGGATTGCCCTTCTGTTCCCAAAGGCTCCTTTTACTCACAATGTCTCCAGCCACAATATCCTGAGATGACATTAGGTGAGGCATTAGGTTGGAGATCAGGAAGAAATTCTTTAATTTGAGGGTGCTGAGCCCCTGTCCCAGGTTGCCCAGGGAAGCTGTGGCTGCCCCATCCCTGGCAGTGCCCAAGGTTGGATGGGGCTTGGAGCACCCTGGGCTGTGGGAGGTGTCCCTGCCCATGCAGGGGTTTAGAACTGGATGATTTTTAAGGTCCTTTCCAACCCGTTCTATGATTCTATAATTTATTATCCTTCACTGCTAATGCTGCTGAATGCACCTTTGCTCACATCCCTTTCAAACCCACATATCTGCTCTTTTTTATTTCCAATATCACATCACCAGACCTACAACAGCTGCAGCTAAACCCCTCAACTGTGCAAACTCCTTCCTATTGCCAGCAGATCATATGTTTTCCTCTCACTCTCTTCAACAAGAACCTAGATCAGAGACACAATATGTTTATTTTCTTAAGTTTGGTAACCATTTAAGACATCCTAACATCCTTTTTTTTTTTTAATGTGGAAAGAAATTTGCTGATATAAACACAGGTTCACAACCCATGTGTTTCAGAATCAGCCTCACTGCCAATGACCAGAAAGTGCAACTGAGAGCCATGCACAACACCCTCAGCATTTTGCAGTTTTCCAAGATTTATCATTGGGATACTAAATCTAACTTCATGCTCAACAACTGCAGCTCAGTCCTCATCCCCGGAGTCCCCCCCCTCCCCCCAAATTATCTTTTTTTGTGGCGTGCCTCCCCCCCCCACAAAAGATGTTTAATTTTGTATTATTAATTATTAATTATAATTAATTATAATTATATATACTTATATATATATATAATTATATATATTATATATATATTATATATATATACACACACAACTGCCACATCAGCTGACACAGACAACTGCCACATCAGCTGAATTTCTTCCCATTTCAAAGCACAGAGGATTCCCAAGCAGTCCCACCAAGGAATGATGCAGGATAACCTGAGCACAGATGAAGCAAATCTTGGAGGTACAAGGTTTTGGATGCTGACCAAGGACATTGCATCTCTTAAAGAGGTGCTTTTAGATCTTCTGGGCCCCACCAATGAGTTTCCCAACACACACCCAGCCCCTCTCTCCCAGCATCAGCAAGGCAAAGCCTGCCAGGGCCATACCTTGCAGGGCAGGGGCTTGGTGGCAGACTGAGCTGCCACCTCTCCAGTCTCCCAGAGGCTTTTTGTGCTGGCTACCATCATGCTGGTGGTGGGAAGGTCAAGAGAAGGCTGTCGGATAGGTTTTGGAGCCTTTGTGGATGTCTGGAAAATAAATGAAGAAAAAAAGAACGTGAGGGAGTGGGAGGTTCCCCACCTCCCACAACCCCAGCCCTATAATTGGAGGTCCTTATAGGTTATACAAGGAGACTTGTAGGGTCTTGCTAGTTCCTGCAGGATGCTTCCACCCTTTAAGCAAGAAATATGAAGCAAGGATGGGACAGCTTGCTAAAGAAACCTGCTTTGTACTGTGAAGGGAAACAAAGACAGGAGAAGGGGCTGCTCCCATCCAAGGGGAGATGATTCCCCTCCCAGAGAGTGAGGATAAGAGGTTGAGTAGGAAAACAACAGCCAGCAAAGAGGGCTGATTGGGAAGTGGGGACAGAGAGAGAGAGCAGAGCATCCCACCTCAATAGCCTGTGTGTACTGCTCCAGCCTGTCATCAATCTTCGACACAGGGAGGGGAGGTTGGGTCTTCTTGATGCTGCTACTGGAGAAGCACACAAGGAAGGACCTGTCACTGTCACTTCTGCCCACACCCACAGCAGTGCTCTCTGGCATCCTCTGTTCAGAGGAAGGATTTTTTTTTTTTACTTTCCCCCAAGGCCCAACCAACCCTAGAGATACCTTTTCTTTATTGAGCGGTTCAGTGACTCGGTTCTGTCTGTGATCTAAAGGAGGAGAGAGAAGATGAAAAGATTACTTTTTCTCCATGTAGGTCAGCTTGGCTGACCATAAATATTTCTCTTCCTTGCTCCCTTCTCCCAGATTTTGGTTAGAAATCCCTCACTCAGTCCCATGTTCCCAGACTGAGCAATTCCCTTCCTCCTCCTTTCAGTGAGCAGAATCCTAACAAAAAGCTCCAGGGTTCTCCTCTCCCCACTACAAGCAGTGTTTCTGCTGAGTGACCCCATGCCAAAACACCTTCTTGGTGGTCAATGGGCTTAATTCTTAGTGTTCACATAAAGCCCTGCTAGCTGGGGTGTCAAGAGCCTCTTTCCTTTGGAAATATCCCAAGTTCTTATTTTTCCTGAAGAGCTTTGTGTACTGGTGAGCTCTGCCACCACCACCCTAAGACTGGATTTCTAAAGCTTTCCCTGGACTAATCCTAGCAGCAGTTAAGTTCAGGTGAAGAAGTTTTAGGGTTGTAAAAATGAGAATTTCAGCACTGGAAGTGTTTCCTGTATTCCCTCCCTATGCAGGGAGTCCTGTAGCCTCCTTTCCTGTAGTCCCACTCCAGGGATGTGCTTTGCCCACCCCCTCTTCACTTTTCAAACCTAACACCAGCACCTGGCCTGCATCCAAACCCATCCTTTCTTCAATCTCTGGGTTTTTTAAAGGTTTTTCCATAAAGAGCAAAAATCTGATGGTTGTAGATGATGAAACCTTCTTGTGACCTTCCTCTGGTGCAAGAGGAGTGCTCACACAATCCTCCCCCATCCAGGACATATTGGCTAAGAGGCAAACAGCACAGATATAAATGCAAAAAGGTGAAGATAATAACTACAGTAAATTACCAGGCTCCTCAGCCTTTACCTCACTGTTACAACCATCAGGGCTTAGCAGACAAAAAGCCATTGGCTGTAGAAACCACTTATCTGGAGCTATTGTATTTAAAACCACATGCACAGGACTGAGGATTTGGAGAGAATGCAGAAGAAGTCATGAAATGCAAGTCAGGTGGCTTTAAAAAAAAAAAATGGAAGTTTCACAAGAGCATCAGTGCAGGCAGCTGTGGTTGGAAAGGGCACAATACTTCAGAGATGAGGAATCCCCAGTTGTCTGAAAACTGAAGTCATACTTTCTGCTTTTATTCTATGCTAAGGAAATTCCAGCTTCAGCTTAGTGGGGGTGGCTTTTTTAAAGGGAAATTTCATTTTCTGGTTAAGTTCATGTGTCACCTTTGACCAAATTCACAAGCTTGAAGCACAGACATCTTTTTCAGTATTATTATATTCCTTGGAGCCTGCCATGAACTTTAGATGTTTAGGGTGACTGGAAAAGCACACAGAGACCTCCAACAGCTCAAGAAGGCAAAGCAGGAGCAGAGGAAGCTGCCAGCCAGGGAAGATGAAGGAAAGAGATGATGTGTCCCAGGCTGTAGGAGTGGGACAACAGGATTCATATTCTGTGTTACCCCAAGCTCTGGGTCACCTTGCCTCACCTTTCTTTACAACAAGAGCTGCCAATGCCAGGAGAGGGACCCCAGGGACACAAACCTTGGTGGAGCATCCCACAGGGTGCTCAGAGTACAGCTCCTCCTCCTCCTCTTCCAAGCTGGGAGAGCTTGGGGCCTTCTGGCGTTTTTCTGCTGTTGGTTCTTCCTCTTCATTTCTCCTTCTCTTCTTTTCCTGAGTGCAGAAAGTGAACACAGCAGGATGTGAGTTGGTCAAAGTGCAAGCAAAGGGATTTTTTTTTTCCCCTCCCCACCCTCAACTCCCAAGCTTCCTGTGCTTTAGTGCTTTACACTAAATAAACAAGTGAACTCCAAGTCTCAGTGCTCACATCATCATCTCATTTCGAAACATCCAAGAAAAAGCTCTGGAGTTGATCTGGGGGAGGAAAATCATCTGATCCTTGCAGCTCAGCCACCCCAATGGACCCACACACCACTCCACTTCCAGCTTTGCCTCTCTTGCTTACCAGGAATTACACCTCATTAGAAGAGCAAAGAAAGAAGACCTCAGCTGGGAGCAATGTAAGATTTAGAGATACATCAAGCCCAAGTGCTCCAAAGGTGCATTAAAGGCTGGAGAGGGGAAAGCAAGGAATAAAATTTCAATGTGAGTTCTCCCAAGGAGCTCCTCTCTGCCCACAAAACCACAGGAGATGTGGCAGCATTTTCCTTCTTGGTATTGCAGGGACACAACTGGTGATCCCACCTCTTGCTTGGCTGTCTCCTCTTCCTCCTGCTCTCGGATCACTTCTTCTTCTTGGCCCAGCCTCTCTTCCTCCCCAGTATCTGCATTCTCCTCCCGGATCTCCTCCGGGCTTTCCTGATCCAGCTGGAGCTGCTCCAGTTTGACTTCAGCTTCCCTCACACCACTGTCCTCTTCTTCATATGACTGCTGGGGAGACCTAGAGGTGGGGGAAGAGAGGTAAAAGAAGCAAATTATGTTGTTAGGAGCCTACAGGCACCATCAGGATGTCTCAAGACATCCTCTTTGATCACTACTCCAAGCCTACAGCTTGCAAGGTGTTTTATACCAGGGCTCACAGCCCCTGGGTGGGTTTCCTCCTCTTTGCAAGGCACAGAGCTCTGCACCCACTGCTACACCCACACCTGAGCCTGTACTCCCATTTTACCCACCAGAAGAAATTCCACCTCTACTCAGCTCACAGCAAAACAGAGTCCCAAAGCAGCCAGGGTCACCCCTCAGCTTAGGTTAAAAAAAATAAACAGCAAAAAAAAAACAGCAGGGTTTGTACAAGAGGTTTCCTCCAGGTCTCTGAAGCTGTAGTATGGTTAAAACAGTAGGGTTTGTACAAGAGGTTTCCTCCAGGTCTCTGAAGCTGTAGTATGGTTAAATCATCAGCTTTGCAAAAGCAGAGCAGCCCATGGCTTTGGGCACAGAGCAATAACCCCAGAGCTCTCCCTGGCTCACAGCCACTACCCAGAGCTTATTGCCACCTTACTTTCTCTGGCCAGAGAACAGCTTTCTCCTCCCAACCATTTCTTAGAAAATCTGTGACAGCAAGGCAAGAGGGCAGCTGCCAAAGTGCAAGGCTGACTCACCATTTCTGCCCCCTCAGCCAGCACCAAAATGTGAAAAAAAAATAAAAAAAAAAGAGTTCAAGTGATGCTTTTCCACCCACCTCACTGCTCACAGGACAGCCACTGGCCAGAGCCCCAAGCCACCACAAAGGGAAAAACCTGATGCTCACTTGCCTTCCCACTAATCCTCCCCCCAAGAGCAGAGTCACCAACAGCAAACAGGCTCTGGAGTTTTTCCAGCCCAGGTAACCAGTTCCTCTTAACCAGGATTCCTCCAGCTAAAGTGTAAATTCACAATAAAGATCCAGGCCAGGTGATATGAGGCAATCTATAGGCTGCCTTTTCCTCTACAGCAATTTTTTTGTATGGGAGGCACCCAGTCCCACTCAGCTTCCACCCTCCTGTATGAAACTGATGGGGCATGGATCTACCCCACAAAGTGAGAAAACACAACCAAAAAGACAACTTCTGTCTTTGTCAGGGGATGCACAAGCCCCACCCAAGGGAGAGCAACCATTTCCATCCCCATCCCCTTAACTTCCAGTGCCTAACCAGATGAATAAGCAGGGTTTGCCCCATGTTCAGTAAAGGGAGAGAGGGGGGAGGTGGCCACAGGGCTGCTTGGCCCAGCATGGGATGTGCCAGCCAGACACAAATCCTACCTGGGCTCCTGCTGCACCCCAAGATTGTCCTTCAGGTGAAGCAGGAAGGAAAGGGAAAGCTGCTGAAGGGACTTTACAGGACACAGCCACCCCCAGGAACCAAGCCCAGCTTGTGCCAAACTCCTCCTCCCAGCAAACCCTTGGGGTCTGAGTCCTCCAGCAGCCTCCAGCTGAAAACAACCTCCCCCCAGCCACTGCTTTTAAAGCACCAGCCCTTGCTGATGGGTTTCACCTGCCAGGGGTGCCACCTCCCCAGCTCAGCACCCTCCTGCCCCAGGACACAATAAAAACACAAGCATCACAACCCAAGGAGCAGTTTCTGGAGAGGATAATGCAATAGTTCCAAGGAATTCTCTTTTGAAAGCCTGAGAAAGGGAATAGCAGCAGCCTCTCTATCCAGACAAGCTCTTTGAAATGGAAGTGGAAAAAGAGGCAGCAAGCTGAAAAGTGGATGGGGATGATGCCTGATTGCTCACCCAGCTGTGATCAGCAGTGCCTGAGCAAGGCTTGTGGGGTCAGGGCTGGAAAGGGACAGCTTGTAGAGTGGTTTAGGGAAAAAAAAAAATAGAGGTGAGCTTTATTTATTCAGCAGTAAATATTAATCTGGAGCATTTTTTTCCATCTGGTGGGCAGGGAGAGGCTGTGTCATCCCAGGGTAAAATTCCCTATAAAATGAAGCTGCTGAGAGCTGGGTGGCAGAGTTCAGGAGGTGAATGTTGTCCAGGGGAAGTGGTTGAGGCAGGAGTTGGGTTCAGCTCAGCAAGAGGAGAGTGACAGGAGATGGGGACTGAACAGCCAGCACACAAACACCTCTCAGGGCTCTTTGCTGCCTGTTTTCCACCACTGATGGAGTCCAAGCACAATGGTCAAAACACCCACTCTGAGCCAGGAAGCAGCAATAATTTAGAGCAGCTTTTTGAGCTGGCCTGGATTATGTTCAAGGCCATTTCAGGCTCTGGAGCAGCTCAGGTGGCTTCAATCCCCTCTTGTCACTCCTCCAGCCCCAGGCATCTTGGCCAAGTGCCATTGCTTGGGACTGCAAAGTTTAATCCAAACATCCCCAAAACTCAGGGCAGCTCCTGAGCTCGTTCCTCCCTGCTAGCCCAAAGGGCAGGCACAGAGCATCTGTCCCAGCAGTGTGGGTCCCATCCTCCCATTCCTTGGGGACATCCTCTTGCCAGGTCCCCTCTCCTGGCTCTCTCTGTGTCCTACCCACCTCTGTCTGCGCTGCTCAAGCTTCTGGGACCAATCACTGAACCCTTCATCCTCCTCCAGCTCCGAGGTCCCAGATGGCTTGAAGTCATAGCTGAAACAAGGAGGAAAATAAGAATGAGAGAGATGGAAAAAAAAAAAAAAAAAAAATACCCCAAGCCTGGCCTAAAAGAGCCCCAACCTGATCCTGTCCTTCTCTCCCTCTGGGTATTTCATCTTTTTTCTGACTGCTCCCAAATTCCTATTATCCCCTTTAACAGGAAAGATGTGTTTTCTAGGTGCTCAGGAGCATCCTTGCACACCAAGGGAGGCTCTTGGGGCATCACTGGAAGATGCTCAGGAAGCAGGAGCAGCTCCATGTCTCTGCCTGCCTGCAGAGACACAGAGAAAAGAAATCAGCAGGAGGACCTGGCCTGAACAGATCACTGGATGAGGAACCAAAAATTAGGACACTGGCTCAAGTTCTGGCTTGGATCCTTCTGTTCCCCAATAGCTTTGAGCTTCTCACATCCACCTGCATGACTCTGGCTCCCAACCTGTGCAAACCCAACTCCTGTATGGAGCCACAGCCCTGCCAGGGCACACAGTTGTGGGCTGGCTGGGCATGGGGATTTTTGGGGTTTTTCCCTGTTTCTTTCCTTGCATTCACAAGGAGAAAGACCTCCCCGCTGGTGTTTCTAGATGGGCATTTGTGTTGCAAGCATCAGCCTGAGGAGGTGACTTCAGAGATGTGTTTGGGATCAGGGTGGTCATGTCATCTGGGAATTAGGATGTGGGATCCACAAATTAGTTTAAAACTCGCTGAGTTTTAAATTAATGGGAGTCTTTTCTTTGCCTTTCTGGGCTCTCAGGAGGGGTCAGGAGATGCCTCTGGGACTCCAGCTTGAAATGTGGGCATTTTCATTTCAACCTCACTCTTTTGAGATGCAGGAGTCTCATATTGCACTGACTGCAGGAGCTGAGGGGCTGCAGGAAACACGTTCCCTGGCCAGGATCTCCAGAGAGAGTAGCAGGGGGTGCACACCAAAACTGGATGCTCAGCCCAACTCCTGCCACACTTCAGCCTTCCCTAAGACTTCTGAGCAGGACACTGTGTTAGTCCAGGACACCAGAGCCCAAACTGGGTTATTTTCCAGTGTATGTGTAGCAGTAGTGTGTGGATTTCCCAGGATAATGTTCAGGAACTGTGATGCAGAGCTAGGATGGAACCAGAGAGCTGCCAAGTTCCAGGTCAGGGCTTCAGGTGAGCTACAGCATTGATGATGCCTAAGACAGAGCCACTCTGGTGGTTGTTACCCTGCTCAGGCTACCAGAAAAGCTCTCAGGAAAAGACAGAAAGTGGCCAAATGCTGTTTGGTTGCTCCCTGTGCCACTCAGCACACCAGAGCCCAGAGGAAGCACTGAGCTCCATCAGCCTAACCAGATGTCCATCCCTCTGCTTCCCAAGGCTACAAGGGTCTTTTCTGCAAACCCACTCTTCTGGGAGTTATTTATCTTTTTTTTTCTTCTTTTTTTTTTTTTTTTCCAAGTGGGGGAAGGGAGGAGAAGAGCTTGGGAAGAAAATGCTGAGGGTGTTTCTGCAGCAACAGGAGTGACACGGATGGGATGAGTCCCAGTGTGGGAAGAGGGACATGTTTACCCAGACAGAGCCCAAGCTTTTCAGGAGATTCATTGCCTGGGTTGACCCTGGCTGCATGAGCAAACCCAGGTGGCTGTCAGGAGCTGCAGAAGAAACCAGAGGATGCCCAAAGAAGAAACATCCTTCCAGTGAAGCCTGGCACTGCAAGCTCAAGCATTGTGGAGCCAGGAGAGAAAAAAAAAAAAAATAATCCTCATTTTAGGAGTTCTTCTCACTGCTCTCTTGACAGATGTTTCAGCACCCCGTGATGTTTTACCATCACATCTTCACAGATGTTTCCCCCCAAGACCAGACCCTGCAAGCAGGGTTACTGGGGGCTGCTTCATGCTGCCTGAGAGCACACAACATCTCCCAGTAAAGCAGAGCCCAGAGATCTTTTTGGCCATTTTAAAGACTTTTAGAGAATTTTTTTCCAGCCCTTGTGTGAAAGAGAGTTTGGCAAAGGTAAAAACTGTTATTACTTTCCAGATCTTCTCTTTGGTTTTAGGGTAGAGTGCAGCGGGTTTATCTGCAGAGCATCACAGGGTGTATTTCCACAAATTATCTTGAGGCTTCTTTGCAAAGCTTTTAGACCCAAAAATAGCCTGGATAATTTTGAAAGTATTTGTGAAAAACCTGATCTTTTCCTGGAAAAAAAAGTAGATTTTTATAAACAGTTTTTGCTATCAGTATAATGAAGCTGCTGCTTCTCTCTCTGACTGCAATCCCAAACCCTGCTCCCACTTTCCCATTGTGTTTAATATACTTAGGAATAACTTGAACACCTAAGTAGTGGGATGACTGAAGTCTTTAGGGCAGAGTTTAGCAACTCAAAGTTCAGGCTGGTTTTTGAGCCAGCCCCAATGCTGCACAGCACCTGGGCTGCTGAACTATGGCCATGGAGAGGCAGTGGTGGGATGCTGAGGACAAGACTGCTCATCCTACCCCTTCTCTGACAGCAGATAGCTGTAAATAAATACCTAATGTCTCCATAAATGCCTCCTGAGCATTTAGGACCTGCCCTGTGAAGCATCACGTTCACTTTGTCCCTTGGAGCTGCTCCGTGGTCCCCCAGCATCCTCCAAGGAAGGAGCAGGGAACCTGACAGGGAGATGTGGGCTCTTGTTCCCCACCAGCACTGAGATCTGCCCAGGGTTCATCCTCAAGCACATCTCTGGTTTAGCATGTCAGGAACTTCCATTGCTTTCAGCACAGGGTGATTCACAAGCATCTTCTGAAATCCCTGGTGACGGGGACTCCATGTCTGAGCTCAGCATCACCCAAGCTGTCTGAGTTTAAACTTGCAGGGCAGTAAAACACCCAGCCTCCAGACAAAGAAAAAACAAAAAAAGAAAGCAAAATAAGGATTTTGGCTTTTCCTGCCCAAACCAGAAACACTGTTTATTACTCTGGACTAAATCCCCCAGTGCAAACCTCTTAAGGAACTTCTCTCCAAACCATCCCCAACAAGAGACCCCCAGTTCATGGATGCAAGAGGGTATTGCTGCAAGGAGAGAGCATGTCACTGATGGGTTTAGCTGTAGGCATTTCTTACTGGTTTTGCTGTGCTGGACCCGTGCTCTCAGGGCAGGACCCAGTGCCATTCAAGCTCTCTTCTGCCTGGGACCTCAGCTGCTTCTCCCTCTCCCGCCGCCGCCGCTCCCTCGCCGCCTCCTCCTCATCTTCCACACTCCACTGTGCTGTCAGCCTGCCAGACCAGAGGGAAAACACATCCTTAATCCCATCACACAGCATCTGCAGAGCTTGGCAATACCCATTCCCAAGGTGCTTGGCTTCCCTCTTGTCAAGCAGGAGGCTCCTGAAGAGCTCCCATCATGAGTGGTGGTCATCAAGGAGGAGTTCCTGGAGTTCCTTCAGTGGGACCCAGGAATATGCAAGGATAAGGTGGGACACATGGACTGGGAGAGAGGTGGAGTCCCCCCCCACCACAAGGAAGATGGGGTTCATGTTCCCCACCTCGCAGAGCCCCCATCTGCCTGCAGGCTGGAAGCTGACTGAGAAGCATCTTTCCCTGCAAGGCAGGTTTGCATCCCAGGAGGGACTTACAAAAGGTCTTGAAGTGCTGCAAGAAATCCCACACTTCCATCTCAAGCTTTGGTGCAGGGAGGGCAAGATCTGCACCCTGGGACTGAGTTTCCTTGAGCAGCTGAGCTGCTCCTGCCTGGCCAGGAGCAGAGGGCAGCAGCTGTGTCCTGCTCTGCCCTGCCGAGCTTCTTTTTCCCCTTTGCAGAGGAAAAAAAAAAAAAAAAAAACTTTCCCTGGTTTCTCCCAAGCATCTCAGCTGCTGGGTATCAACACTTCTGTCAGCAGAATGGCCTCTCACATCCCAGAGGAAGTGATAAGGCAGCTGCCACATTCCTCCTCCAGTGATAACGTTGGGCTCCAGGCAGGGCTGGCTCCTGCTCCAGGACTGGAGGCACCAGGGGATGGGGACAGAAAGGGACACATCAGGGTGGCAGGGTCAGTGCTGACCCAAAGGGGCTGTGGTGGCAGCTGGAGAAGGGCAGGGCCCATCTGACTTGTGGTACCCAGGGCTGATGCTGGGGCAGATGTTGGGGCTGGGGCAGATGTTGGGGCAGATGCTCCCTCAGCTCTCTCAGCCCTGGTTCAGCCAGGTCCCAAAGGGACCCCAAAGCTGCTCTGCCTGCTGTTTGCAAGCCCATTTACAGAACTGCTCTTGTGCAAATCAGCCACACAGGAGTTGAGAAGGCCACCTCCTGCCCTGGGTCTCTCTGCCTCATTCAGGTCCCCCCTGAGGACCTGAATCCCTGCAGTGCCCAGGGGATGAAGCTGCACAGCAGGAGATGCAGAGTGACATTGGGTCAGGCTGGGGCAAAGAGCTTGGGGGAAGAAAAAGGAAATGAAAAAAAAAAAAACCAAACTAGAAACAGAAATGCCTTAGCTGAGACTTGTTTCAGCCCAGTGAGAATGAAGGAGGGGGAGGTTTCAGCAGACCCCTGAGGTCCCACTCTGCCCAGCTTTGCCCACAGCCTGGCCTCAGAACTGGGAGAGAAGAGCTCACCTCACCATGGGCATCACCCAGATGCTGTTTGCCTTTCAGGTTCAGGCCAGACCCTCCAACTCTCCCAGCAAAGGGAAAAAGAAAAAGAAAAGAAAAGAAAAAAAACTGAGAAAACTGGATTGAGATGCTTTGTTGAAGAAAAATTTGACTTTTCTAGTTACACTCCGAACCTTTCCAGGACAGACTCACTTCAAGCCTATTTTAGTCTGTGGCACTGCTGTTAGCAGCTCTTCAGGAGTGGTCCCATCACCACCCTGGCAGGCAGCTGGGAGTTTCCCCACATCCCTGCCCTCCTAAACACCCAAATCCTCCAAGGCAGCAGAAGCAGATGAGGACAGGTCATCCATCTGCCTCCAGGTTAGAGGAGAATGAAGCACACCCTGGACTTGGCCAAGAGACCACTCCACTCCCATACAATAATTCCTGCTTGCTTTATTTTGGGTGGGGTTTTTTTTGCAAGCAGCAAATTCAGATGCCCTTTCCACATCTCCCTCCTTGTCTCCCCTTCTCACCTTGCTCTCCATGGGGAACAAAGAAGACCCAGACTAGAGCCCAGGCTCCCCTCCTCCCCCCTCTACCAGTCCCACACTCCTATTTATTGTTTTCCTCCAGGTTCCCATAGAAACCCTTGTCTCTGGGTCTGGCAGGAAGCCACCATGTTGTTGTGTGTTTTATTTTTTATTTTTTTTTTTAATATATAAATGAAGTCATTCATTAAAGTCTGCCATGATCTCCCTCCCTTGTGCCACAGCTCCAGAAAGTCTCTGATTCAGACAGGCTCTTAACCCCTGCTTGCCCAGATCACCCCAGTTAGAAGCAGCAAGGTTCACATCTATGCCAGAAAAAAAAGAAAATAATTGATTTCTATTGAATTGCCATGCTATCTCCTCCAGCTCCTCAGGAAGCCACTACAGAGACAGTGCTTGACCAAATTCCTGGGATATGGGGGAGCCCAGAGTGGGTCCCCTCCAAACCATGGGAGCTTTTCCGTGGTGCAGGAGCAGCAGGAGCTGGCAGCCCTCTCCCTTTCCCAGTTGGATGTGAGTAACTCTCTCCCCATGACCTCACCGGCTCGCTATTCTGTCCCTGCATCCTCTGAGCAGACTGAGGACAGTGCAGGGGGGCGACTGTTTTGGGGAGAAGCATTTTTTTTTTTTCCTGCAAAAGCAGGGAAAAATCTCCTCCAGCTCCCTCCGCCGCAAAGCGGTCCCCGAGCTGCCCACCGCCCCACTGGGATGCAACTGGGCCACACTGGGAGCTCCAGAGCTGCTCCTCTGAGAAACAAGGGCTGCAGATAAAGCCCCGACCCAGTGCTCAGAATCATCAGCACCCTCCAGCAAACACCTAAAACCCATTTATTGGCAGATTCAGAGCTCTCTCTGAGGTTCCAGCAGGCTGGCAGCAGGGCAAGGTTTAATCAGCAACACTTGGGGGTTCAGCATCCACATTGACAAGCTGAGGGAAGAGAAGGGTTCTTTTTGGACTCTCCTAGCAGCACAAATATTTATCTTCAGGGAAAAACAAACAACAGCAAAGGGGGGGAAAAAAAAATCTAAACAAATGAGAAAGTAAACTTTGCCTTTGGGTCAGCTACAAGGGCTCGTTGGACCGCAAAGCAAATGTGCCATTGGAGTCTGGACAAGCCCAAGCCTCCAGAAGTGTGAGAAGGAGGTCAGCTGGTAAATTGCCTTTCAGAGCAAAAAAAGTGGAAAGATTTAATTCCCAAACAGTTCCGTTTTCGAAGAAGGGGCCGCAGTCTCCCCTTGGCTCTAATTGCTCACCATCACATTCGGTGACTCCACGTGCTCAGCTGTGTTGCACAACCATCTTTCCAGTTTCTAGAAATAATTACCCAGGGTTTCAGGACAGGGCTGGTACTGTGTACCTCTGCCTTCACCTCCAGCCAACACTCTCCCAGTTTGGTCCCAGGCTGGGGAAGTTTGGGGAAAAAAAGAGAGGCACGGGTGGTGATGGAACCCAGAGCTCCCCACCTCATTTCACCCAACAAGAAAATGGAAAGCATGAAGGTTGGAAGCTCTGCAAGATCAGCTGCACCCAGCCACCTGCCTGGAGAGGTCTTCTAGCAAGGTGAAAGGGAATTCATCTCCTCACACAAAGATTAGAGGGGACTGGAGATGGAAGGGAGGGTGGAGAGACAATTTTCTGCCCTGGCAGACAGGAGCAGACGAGGCTCCACCAGGATCCCATCACAAAGCTGAGCTGTTAGAAGTCCCTTCATCTTTGCAAACAGCTTCTGGAGGTCTTGGTTTGGGGTGAAATGCCCTCTCTGTGGAAGGGCTTTCTCCCTTTCTAAGGACATCCTGCAGGTCTAAAGAAAGGCTGGAAGCACCTCAGTTCAGCTTTGGCCACAGAGCCACAGCTTGCCAAGCTGGGATGCTCAAACTCCTGCTCTGATCAGGGCCAGCTGCCCATTTCAGATCCATTTCAGATCCAGGTCTTGACTTCATCTCCCTCTGGACCCCCAGGCAAAGGAGGGGTTTGCTTTCCATTTGCTCCACAAAACACCTCCTCCTCCTCCCACAGAACCATCCAGGCTCCACCGTTCCACAGAGTCTGCTCCAGACAAGTCAGGATTGCTGGAAAGGTCACGTTTCCTTTGGGCAATTCCTCACCACTACTTGAGAAGACTATAATATTCAGGAAAGGGAAATTTTCTGGCACCAGATGAGCTGTGTTGAAGGGAAACACTGCACACTTGGGGAGTCTTTTGCAGAGATGATGGCTCAAGGGAAGCTTTGCTGGCCCAAAGCCAAACTTCAGCACTAAAGCTGATTCCAGAAAGGAAAATTAAATGCCTCCCAGAAGCTTTGGACTTTGCAGACGTGTGCCAGAAAAACCCAGGATCCTTCTACCAGTGCACTGGAATTCCTGCCTTCTGAGCTCACTGGGGTATTGGGCCAGGATGGTGTTGACTTTGGTCACTGTCAGGCAGGTTGCCCTCAGAGCCAGGGCTCATGGGGGAAGAGGTTTTGGGAATGGGGTTAGGAGGAGCCATGCACAATTCCTGACATGAATGCTGCTGTTTCCATAGCCTGTTTACCCCAGGCAAATCCTGCTGCCAGCAAGGGTAAAGATCCCATCACCTGCAAAACCAGCAGTTTCTTTCCAGCAGTAGAGATTCAAAAAATATTTGCAGGGGATGGGGCTTCAGGAAGTAGAAAAGGGCTCAGAATGGTACCCAGCAGCCATCCCTTTCCCCTCTCAAGAGAGGGGCCAAAAGGAGATACCAGAAGCCTGTGCAAGGAACTTTCCCCTTCCCACATAATCCATCTGCTGCCCTTCAGGAAGAGAGATCCCAAAGGGGAGATCCCACAGCACACTCCAGGCCATGCTCTCCCACTGCCATCCAGCAGCCAAAGTTGGTTCCTGGCAACATGAACCAGAACCTGGCCCGGGACCAAGAAGAAGTTCATCCTGCTGCTGAGCAGAGCTGTCTAACTTTATTTAGGATTACGTTTATCAGCCTTTTATAAAGGGCCAGGGCACAACTGGCAGGGGACTGAAACGTGCAGCTCAGCCCATCCCAGGACACCCTCAGAGGACTCCAACAGAGCAACTCCCTCACCCTCTTGACCTTACACCAACAAATTAATCACTTCTTCATCTTCTACAAACAGCATGGAATGGAGCTGTGTGACTGAGTCAAGTATGCTAGAAGAGCCAGACAATGCCTCTGCTCGTGTCATTCAGGATGATCTTGGCTTTAGGCCACTGCAGAAGTCATTGCAGAAGATATCTGTGTGCAGCACAGGGTGATGCTGCCATGCCTGGGTTTGTCCCCATCCCTGCAGACCACACGTGCCCTGGCTCAGAGCAGTGACCCAGGGGATCCCTCACACCAGTGTCAGGGATCAGAATGCAGCATCTCATCCCTTCCCAAAGATCCCTCTGAGAGCCAGGTTTATCCCCAGGTATCAATAGGCTTTCAGAAACCTGTCCCTAAGCCCAAGGGCTTCTCCAAGGTCACCACTAGGTAGGAAGATGTACAAGCTAAGGAGATGTAGGGAATGGGCTACAAGTCCAGCTGGCACCCCAACCCCCTGCTCACCACTCTGCCCCAGAGGCTGGTGCTGAATGCCAGCAACCACAGCTGCAGACACCAGGGTCAGGGGCTGGCAAAGCCTCTAGGTTATGGCCAGCACCAAGTCAGATGCCAGGCAAGAGCTACACCTCTTGATGGATGAGGTTCTGTGATTTAGGGGTAACGTGGCTTGATAGCAAAGGCTACAGCTGGGTGATCATCCCACTGGATGAGAAAGGGGGTGTGGATAGCAGTACAATACAGGGAGATTGGAAAAGAAATAGAATCAAAAATGATTATGTCACAGCCTGGAGCTTATTGCAGCCTCGGCTCAGGGGAGATGGTTACCCCAGCTCTGAAAGATAGGCCTGTCAGCCCAAGAGATGCTGCACAAGCCTCTCCCTCCCATGCATTCATGCAATTCCTCAGCTCCACTGCTCCATTCCGAGTCCAGGCTTCAGAGTTTGAACAAGGAGAGAAAAGGAGAGAGGAAAAAAAAAAAAAAAGTGTCTGTGTATGCTTCACCCTCAGCCTTGTTCTCATACCAAGCTTCCCCACCCAGAGCTCTGCTATCTCAGCCACGTCTCCTTGTTCTTCCTATAAATCACAGCCTGCCCTCAAGATGCAAGCTGCAGGGTAGGGCCTCTTCACACCCAGGCTACAGAGCCTGTCCCCACCAAGCTGCTGGTGCTGAGACGTGTGGAAAGGCACCAGACATGGAGTGATAAGGACATACCAAGCAACTCTTGCACAAAAGCAACCTCTTCCCCTTTAAGTTAGTCTTGGGGTTTCTCCACGACAGCAGCTCCCATTTCTGCCCAAAGAAAGATGTGCCAGGTAAAAAATTCTGCCTGGTTCAGCCTTCACTGAATTCCCTGCAAAGGCTGAACTGTCACTGGGGTGTGACTGGCCACGAAATGGTCATTTACAGCTTCCACCAGAAAAACAAAAGACATTTGAGAAAGCTGGTGGCAAACTGCAGGACCAGACCCCAAAGGAGGGATGCAGACAGGGCTGGTCCTTCAGCACAAACCTTTTCTTTCCCCTCCTGCATCTCATGGGATGATGGCTCCAGAAAGTCCCTTGGGATGTGCTTTCAGGTGCTGTGGGTAGCAGTCAGGCCACTCGTAGAAGCTGATGGGAACAACTGCTTCTTGTTCTTATTATTGGTTTTAATCGTGGCAGCCAGAATCCCAACAAATCCCTTCCAGGATGATGGATTGCACCCCCAGGACTGTGGGTCCTTAGTGTACAGATAGGCTGGTGCAGTAATGTATGAACATCACCGGTCAGGAATTTGGCAGGGGAGGGGAGGAAAGGGCTGGAGTTTGAGCCCTCCCAGAGCTCCACAGTAGTCAGAAGGTGTGAGAAACCAGTGCTGGGTATGACCTGGATCCACAGCCCTTTCTCACGGTCTCTCCATTTCAGCCCCAAGGTTCAAGAAATCAGAGTTGTTTTGTTTGGTTTTTTTTTTTTTCCCAAAGAGCTGGAAGTCTGCTTTTTCTTTTTGCAAGGGGAAAGCACACACCAGAGGAGAAAATAAAGACTTGTCAGCGAGGTTGAGACTGCCTTACCCAAATTTTGTGCTTGATTTTTTTCTCTTTCTCAAAGGGAAGCAAGGCTCTGTAGCCTCTTTGCCTTGGCTACAGTCAGCCAGCATCCTCCTTGATAGGCTGGAAAACAAGCCTGAGCCTAGAGGAAGCCAGCAACAGCCTTACCCCTTCTTCAAGCCCAAGATTAAGAGCAAAATTCCTACCAGGGATGCTGATTTTTATAGCACTGCTAGCTTGGCCACAAGTCCATTTTGCAGCCCCCAGGGTGACAAAGTGTCCCCAACCCCTGCAGCCCCCAGCAGCAGGAGGGAGTTTGCTACCCAAGCACTGGCAGGAGGCAGCAGGGAAGCCGTGGGAATGCTCTGCTCCACTCCCTGGGAATGTTGAAGCTTTCTTCATTTATGGCCATGGCTGGTGAGCTGTGCTGCAACAGGAACCAGAGTCAGCAGCAAGCCCTCAGTCCCTGCTGTGCTAAGGCAGAATGTCTGCATGGGAAAAACCACTCTGCCCCAAAATACTGATTGCAATTCCCATGCAATCGAGTGAGTGAAGTCACACCAATGGCAAAAGAGGGGGGGGAGGAAAAAAAAAAAGGCTGGAAGCTGAAAAATTATTCCCACACACCATCCCAGCTGCAAACCCTCAGACCCCAGCATCCCCAGCTAAACCATGCTCGGACACAAGTGATGCTTCCACCTCACCAGAACATGCACAGAACCTGCAGCTGCAGCCACAAGGGGCTCCAAAACTCACTACAGCTCCTCAAAATTCCCATGGGTTGAAGTTGAGGCCCTAACTATTCAATTGCTGGAGAGCAGGTAGAAGTCTGAGACCAGCAAGGTTGAGAGCAAACAAAAACAAGTAGCTGACTTCTGGGAAAAGTCAATGGTGGGTGGAGCACTTCTGATGGAACAAGCCCCAGGGCTGGAAAAATCTGGGAATGGATCCACAGGGTGCTCAGAGAGGATGGATGAGCCACTGGAGAGAAAAAGATGAGCTGCCCTCCTTGGGGTGAAAGCAGAGGGCAGGCGTCCCACAAGGCACCCAGGGATGGGGTGCCCACCACCCACCAGCTTGGCCCTTCCCTCCCACCCAGGACTCAGCTGGGCTGCAAAGTCTGGTCTCTCATGGCCTGCAAAATGCAGTGACACCACTCCCCAAGCAGCTGGCATCACCAAGCCATGCTGGAATGTGGAAAGCCCCCAGGCATGCACTGGACTCTCAAAAACCCCTCTCAAAGGGTTTTCAAAAACCCCTCTCAAAGGGTTTTCCCAGCTGCTCCTCCCCTCCAGCAGCATCTGCTCACCTCTCCCTTCCCCACCATTCTTGGGGCTTCCAAAGGTGCCCCAGCAATGAGTCACAGAGTGATTTAAAAACTGGCTACTCATGAAAACATCAAAATAGGGAGGGCTCAAGAAGGGGAGCATCGTGGTGGGGAAGCCCTGCAAGGACCATGGGCTCCTGGTGAAAGGCTGAGGCAGCACAAACTGCACAAAGGAAGATGCTCTGTCCCCTGATGCCAGCTGTCCCTCTCCCTGCTGTCCCCACGAAGCAGCTGGCTCATTCCAGCACATTCATCTGCCCCATCTTCCCTTAAAGAGCTGCCCCACTTCACCCCAAGCTCCCCTCACTCCCTGGACCTCTCCACAACACAGGGAGGTGGAGGAAAAAGATGCTGCCATAGCCCTTGGAGACAGCAACCTCAGCCAACAAACCATGCCCAGACCATGTCCTGGCATCAACCACCCCCCAAAAAAATCATCCTGCCCCTTCCAAGCCATCAGCAAGCCCTCCTAAGGGCTTGGAGCTTCTCATTCCCAGCTCAGCACTTGGGAGGTCAAGACAGAAATATTGGAGTTGAAGCTTCCCTGCCGAGACACATCCTGGCAAGCTCCAGGAATCATCACGTGCAGGCAGAAAAGAAGGCATCCCACAGAGGTTCACCATCCAACTAAACATTACACTCAGGACATAGGCCAAAATTCAAGGATTTTAAAGCTACCCCTAATGCTGGGGGGTCCTGAGCATTGCCAGGGTGTTGCCTGAGTGCTGGCACCTCACGGTGATGGATGATGGAAAGCATCTCATCTGGCAGGCCAAAACCCAGGGATGTGCAGATCTCACACTCTGGTTTCCCATGTTAATGGCTCCACAGCAGAGAAAGAAGCAAAAGCCCCACCCTACAGAGGAAATAATTAGGTTTATCACCCAATCTAATTTTCTGTCTCATTTGCTTCCCCGGAGCTTTTTCATCCCCCTTCCCCACAGCATCATTTGCACCTCAGACTCTACAGCACTGCAAAGCTCTGGACTTACAGACAGGGGTTTATTTGTTGCCTGTGCAGCAGCCACACTTTGGACCCCCTGTTCTGGGCCAGGTCACCCCTTGTGCTGGGCAGCAGGAGAGCAGCACACTTGAAAAGTGGCTTTTCTCCCCAAGAAGAGCTCCCAGCTCACATCCTACACCTGGGGATTCACCCATCTGCTGGATAAAAACCAAAGCAGTGGCAGCTCCTCTGCTGCACATCCCCCCCATCCTCACCTTTCCTCCCACCCTGCACCCCCCAGGCAGGCACCCAGAGCTCAGCAAAGCCACCACCACCTTGGTGGGAGCTGTGTCAACCCAGAGGCCCCTAATCCAGTTTTGAGGGGCAGCAGGGCTGATTTACAGCCAGGCTGATTTGTAGGTTAATTAAAGAGCCATCTTCTTTTGTGAAGCACTCGAGGCTCAACAGAGGGAGAGTAAAATTCCAGCAGGAGCAGATAACAAATTGAATGAATCAACGTGACAGGAGCTGGAGCTCTGTCTTATTTATTGGAAGTCATGGGAAGGATAAGGAAAACCAGCCCGTGATAACAAGATAAAGGCTCTGATGATTGGAGGGGGCTTGAAAAAATACAAAGTCTTGTGGGCACACGTGAGGGATGATGGCTGTTGACAAGCTACAAAGGGAGAAATATTCCCCCAGGGATATCCTGATAGAGAGATGGGAGGAGGGGAGGAAGATAACCCTGAAATTGCCCATTCTTCCCTACACCTTTCCCATTCAGCCACTCCTGTTCTTGGGTCCAAGGTATAACCCTGGGCTCTTCTCAGCCTCCAACCTTGCAGCTGTAACATCCTTCTGCAAAGGCAACAAGAAGGGGGAATCTTCTCAGCACACTTCCAGGCTGGGAAAAGCTGAAGGATGGTTCCTAAAATGCTGACACAGCGCTTCAGCCTGCGATGCCTCTGACATGGCCCCTGCTCTCCAGCACACACACCTGCCCTGAAACCCAGCCTGCAGAACACTGCCAGCATGGTCCAAGGAAAGGACATTTCACACAAATTTGGTTCCTGGGACCACCATTGGGGTGATGGCAGCCAGGCACTCCTGCTCCATACGTGGAGCCACCTTGAAATGCTGGGGTTCTGGCTCAAGCTCAAGGTTGGATGCTTGAGCACTGAGACTCAGCTCTTCTACCCAAAATCCCCAAGCCTTTTACACTGGTTTCAGCTCAGGATACCTTAACCCAGCTGTAGGACAGCCTGGAAGCAGCTCTTTGGCAGAGTGATGCTCAGACAAGGGAATCCCCTGGCTATCAGTGCTGATGCTCTACAGCAGGCAGGAGTGGCCAGGCTGATCTTGGCATCACACCAAAATCCCCAGGGCTTGTGAACAGGACTTTTGAGAGCAGCAATCTTCACTCTTCTGCTCCAGGTCATCAATGCACTTGGGTACAGCAGAAGAGTGGGCACATCAGAGGTCCTGGGAAGCAGAACCACTCTGCCTGTGCTCACCTTGGGACAGATAAAAGCAGAGCATGGCAATCCTGACAGCAATGAATCTTCAAGCCAGGAGCCTCAAGCCATTTAATAACTGAAGGAGTTTGTGCCTCCACCCAGGCTGGCAGGGCTTGCAGAGCCAGCCCTGGGATCAGGCTGAGGAGAGGAATTCCCTGGGAGAAAATACAACTGCAGCACAGGCTGTGCTGTGCATGGAGCAGATTCCCCTGGGAGCATTGGTGGGGTTTATCAGGGTGCAAACTATGGAAGAAATCCCTCACACATCTTAGAATCATAGAATCATAGAATGGGCTGGGTTGGAAGGGACCTCAGAGCTCACCAAGTCCAACCCTTGCTCCACTCCCCCCGTGGTTCCCAGCCCATGGCACTGAGTGCCACATCCAGGCTCTTTTGAAATATCTCCAGGGATGGAGAATCCACCCCTTCCCTGGGCAGCCCATTCCAATGGCTGAGCACCCTCTCCACAAAGAAATTCTTTCTAATGTCCAACCTAAACCTCCCCTGGCACAACTTGAGACCTCTTGTGCCCTCTTGTCTTGCTGAGAGTTGCCTGGGAGCAGAGCCCAACCCCCCCCTGGCTCCAACCTCCTTTCAGGGAGTTGGAGAGAGTGATGAGGTCTCCCCTGAGCCTCCTCTTCTCCAGCCTCAACACCCCCAGCTCCCTCAGCCCTTCCTCACAGGAATTCTGCTGGATCCCTTCACAGCCTCCTTGCTCTTCTCTGGACCTGCTCCAGCACCTCAATCTCCTTCCTGAGCTGAGGGGCCCAGAACTGGGCACAGGACTCAAGCTGTGGCCTCCCCAGGGCTGAGCACAGGGGCAGAATCCCTTCCCTGGACCTGCTGGCCACGCTGTTCCTGAGCCAGCCCAGGATGCCATTGGCCTTCTTGGCCACCTGGGCACACTGCTGCCTCCTCTTCGGCTTCCTGGCAATCCAGACTCCCAGGAATCAGTCTTCACATCCCATCTCCCCCACCCAGTCTGTAAGCAGGACTGTAAAACAGAGCCACAAAGCCAAACCTCAACCAGATTAAGTGCAGAATGTCACAGAATTGTCAGGGTTGGAAGGGACCTCTGGGATCATCCAGTCCAACTCTCCCACTCAAGCAGGATCTCCCAGCACACATTACTCAGGACTGAATCCAGGTGGAGTTGAACATCTCCAAAGAAGGGGACTCCACAGTCTCCCTGGGCAGCCTGGGCCAGTGCCTTGGCACCCTTAAAGAAGTTTTTTCTCAGATTTAAATGCACCTTCCCATGTTCCAGCTTGTGCCCATTGCCCCTTGTCCTGTCACTGGGCACTAAGGAAACAGAAGTCTGGCTTCATCCTCCTTGCACCCACACTTTAGATATTTGTAGACATTAATAAGGTCTCCCCTCAGCCTTCTCTTCTCCAGGCTAAAGAGTCCCAGCTCTCTCAGCCTTTCCTCAGAAGATGCTCTAATCCCCCAATCATCTTCATGGCCCTCTGCTGGACTCATCCCAGAGTTTCTCTGGGAAAAGCCCCATCAGGCCCAAGGGCACCAAAAGTCCCTTACCCACAGCAGGAGGAACTTGGAAACTGTTATGGACAGGAGAACACCCCTGGCTTGGGCTGTGCCAAGGACAGCTCTTTGGGCACCCCTTTTCTGTGTATGAGGCACTTGTGCCTCTTCTCTATCTTCCCTCTTGCAAAATGAGTTGCCATGCAGCTGTGCACAGCTGGTTCTGACTCTGCTTAACCTGCCTGGCCCTCCCCAAAGCTTTCCCCAAATCTCAGCCCATCCTTGCCTCCTGCACATGGAGGTTTCCTCACCCCTCATCAGCCCCTGACCAAGTCCTGGTCTGAAAAAGGGATCTGTAACCAAGTCCCCAGTCCCTCTGGGCTGAGCCCAGGGAAGAAGCACAAAGGACTAAACAGGAGATGAAGAGAGGAGTCAGCTCCTCCTCCTTTCCTCCTTTTCTTGGTGGGAGCTTTCCTGCAAACTCCCCTGGGTCTAGAACAGGCCTCAGGAGAAGGCAGGAGGGACTGGATGGCTCTAGGAGACAGGTTCCCTTCCAAGGCAAGAAATGCATCCAAGGATTAAGGTTTAGAGGCTGCAATACCAGCCAGGGAGATCCCAAGCTGAAAGGAACACACCTCTCCAAATGAACCCCATGCCCCCACTTTGACATCTACATCCCAGCTGGAAAAAAACCAGGCACCAGCAAGCACAATGGAGCCAAGAGGTGCCCAAAATACAGGATACAAGCCCAGCACACCCTGGTTCCATCTCTCAGCCATCCAGGTCCTCAATTAAACACAAAGAGGTGTAGAACACTTCTCTTCTGGTGGGTCAGAACCACCAGCATGGCATAACAACACCCAACATCCGCAGCCAGAGGAGGGTCTTGGAGACCCAGAGAGGAAAGCAGCATTTCCATGCCCCAGGGAAAAACCACATGGAAGGGAACCCCAGCACCAGCAGACACTGCAGCTGCCCTCCCTGGCTCAGCCCTGGGCTGACAAATGGAATAAATCCAACTGAACTGTCCACCTCCCTGCCCTGGCAATCCCATTCCAAGAGAAAGGTTGGAAGCACTATTGGAATTCAGCACATCAGAAAAGCAGCGTCAGCTCCCAGCCCTGGGAGGACCTGGCCCTTTACAGAGCTCTGAACTGAAAACACACATCACACCCATGCCCGATGTGCATTTCCTACAGAAAAATAAAAATAAAAATCCTTTTTCTAGGCAGAAACCTCCAGCATTCAGGGAACACAAACAGACACATCCTGAGACACAGAGGGGGTGGGAGTGGGGGGGAGAAATCAGCCGGCTCAGGTAAGTGTCACAGTACAGTTGTGCTCAGTTATTCCAGTTGGGTGCTGCTGGAAAAGCCATCAGTAAGTTCCAATCTGCTTTTCTCATCCTGCTTTCGGGAAGGGGGGGTTTGGGGGGGGGGGAGCGTAATCTCTTTTCCTTCCTCCCAGCGCATCGCGTCTGCCGGAGAACGGCGGTGAGAAAGCAATTCAGCTGATTTCAAGGGACCCAGAGCTGGGCTATTCCGAAATCCATTTCCCTTCTTTCCCCCTGACCCCCACCCCAATCGGAACCGGCTCCCCCCGGGGCAGGTGGGCTCTCACCTGATCAGGTTCTGCAGACCCTGCTTGCTGGAGTTCCTCCTCAGGATCGCGCTGGTCATGGTGACCACCACAACCAATATCACCACTACCACACCACTATCACTATCACCACTATCACCAGCACCAGGGCTGAGCTCTGGGCAGGGTCCCGGCTGCCGCCCCTTCCCCAGCGCCTCAGGCAGCTGCCCGGCTGCGCGCTCCCGCGTCCCCCCTCTCCGCCTTCAGGAAGTTCTGCAGCTGGTTTCCTTTTGTTTCTGCTCGCCCCCCCCCCTGCTCCACACCCCCTGTTTGTCTCCTCCACCTCTACCTCCTCCTCCTCCCCCTCCGCCCCGTGGAAATGTCACGGGGAAACCTCTCGGGGCGCAGCCGCTGGGTCCCGCAGCACAAAGCCCGGAGCTCCCCACTCCTCAGCGAGGGGGGGGCTTCTCCCTCCTCCGCTTTAACCCTCCCTTCCCTCATCTTCTCCAGCCCCCTCCTCCTTCCCTCGTTCAATCCCTCCCCCCATCCTCCTCCCCTTCCACCACCTTTTTTCTACCTTTACCACCGCTTTCCTGAGCACGCAAAAAAAAAAAAAAAAAAACTCGGGAGGAGCAGCCCGGGTTGACAACTTGGGCTCAGTGGGGCTCTAGGTCAGTCCCGGTCCATTGGAACAGAATTCTTCCTCGAAGGACTCATCTCCAAACGCTCCCCAGAGGCTCGGAGCTGAAGCAAGAGCCAGCTAAATCCAGAGAAAGCTTTGTGCTGGGAAGAGACACGGCAGAGAAAGATGTTCTCCTGGGATGGAGATAGCAGCTGGATTCCCGGGGAAGCTGAATGCAGCTCTTAAATCTGCCCCTGCTCAAGTGACAGACTCTCCCGTGCCTCAGTTTCCCCAGCCATCAAAGTGGGCGAGAGCAAAAATAATCTGGCAAAAATAATCTCCGTGGAACACTGATACTTGATTTAAAAAATGCAAGAGTGGTTGAGGAGGGACTAACAACATTGCCACCTGCTAAAACATAATGCCCATCTGTCATATGTTGAGATGAGTGTTCTTTATGCTACCATGGAAGCAGTCTTAGGAAAAAAATATTTTAATTTTTTTTTTTTTTTTTTTAAATAGAAAAAATGTCTTTTTTCCTAATCTGCATCTCCTGGAGCACATGAGCCTTTACTGGGGAAGAGATCTGCTGCTGTACAGGAGTTGTGATGGGACTACCCTGCTTAGACCTTCCTTCTGCTTTCAGCCCCTCTCACTGCATTTACATGATTCCTTTCAATCATTTCTGACCATTTTCTTGGTCACCTGGGTAACTTGAAGTGGAGGAGTTGCCCATGAAATACACCCAGAAATCTCAATAAAAAGAAAGTGCATTAAAGGCAGAGCAGAAGGAAGTGCCTGCCCTCCTCCCCACTATCTCTTCATTTCAGATATTTACTGAACACTCCCAAGGTGAGCAGGAACAACAAAAAAAAACCCACTAAGCACAGGCACTGATGTTGGCCTCTCTGTGGACTGCTCAGATGCTGTCATTTTTTTTTTTTCTTTTTTTTTTTTTTTTTGCTTTCTAAATCTGGTGAGAAGATGCAAAAGAATCTACCACAAAAGGGATCTGTTGCTCAAAAAAAAGAGCCTGTCCCAGCTCTGCAAGTACTTACAGGAGTAATGAGGTTTAAGCATGAGAACACTCCTGTTGACTTCACCACAACTGCCCACAGAGCTGAAATGAAATATGCACGTCCAGGGTTTTTTCTTTCCTTGCAAAGAGAATGGGTCCAAACCTGCCAGTGACTCCCAGGACCTGAGCCAGCCAAAAACACAAACCAGAGGAGCAGCCACGGGCCAGCAGCAACTGGGGGCTGAATAATATCCCAGCAGCTTTTTTATTTCAGGCAGAGATGCCAGGTGAGCCCCAAGGAGCTGAGGAGGGGCTGGGGGAATCAGGAGAAAGGCTGAGCTGATAGCCCCCCACTACCTACTGGATGCCAGATCCTCTGTCTAAAGGGGAAGAGGGACTTAAACTGGTGTTTCCCCCAGCCTGGACACCAGAATTTGTCTCCTGGAGGATCCCAGCATGAGGTTCTCTTCTTGCAAGCACTCAGCAGACTTCCACCCCAAGCCCAGGACTGACTGCTTCTCAGTGACAGGGACCTTCAGTGACCCTGAAGGGGTTATTCAGGGAATAAAACCCCTGCTGGGTGATGAAATCCAGGACCAGAGAGAGGTTGCAAAATTAGTTCTTACTGATCTAAGGTGCTAAATTGTGAAGCACTGAGGAAAGGAGTCCCTGCATTGCCTCCCTCCTGCCTTCACAAGGTGGCTGTGAGACTCCACCTCTGGGGAGGTTTCCTGCCCTTCTCCCTGGCTTTCATCTCTAAGACAGGCAGCAGATGTGAGAATAAAGCTTATTCTTCCTCTGACAGCACCAGAGTCCTCGCAGGAACCCCAGGGAGAGGAGGGAAGAGCAGGACCCTCTTCCTAAACTCAGAGTTTGCAAGGAGGAGGGAACCATGCACCCTCAGCAGCACATTAAAAGGGTCACTGTCCCCATCTCTGTGGGGCAGGGGGCACTTAAACCCACTATTCCAAAGCTGAAAGGCTGGACCTAAGGGTCCACAGGCAAAGAGAAGTGGAGGAAAAATCCCAAACCATCACCCTGCAAGTCAGAGGCTCCTTCTGGCCCCTCTTCTCCCTCTCTTGTTGCCAAGCCCAGGTGCACCAGGCTGACACACACCAAGAGCAGGGAGGTCAGCATCAGCCCTACAGCTGCTTTCCCAGAAACAAACCTCCTGGTTCCCCCAGGAAGCAGGCAGGAGTGCAGCAGAGCTGGGATAAACAAAATGAAGGATTAATTCATCTGTCATTTTTTAGCACTGTTTAAAAAAGCAGCAGCACCAGAAATCTCTGCAGCACAAACCTCCCCCTGCTAGAGGAGCAGGGATGCCTGGAGCACCCAGAAAGAGGGTGCAGAGCAGAGGAGAGCTTCCAGAGCTCTTCCCTGCAGCAGAGGAAGGAGAGAAGGGGAGAAGGAGAGAAGGAGAGAAGGAGGGAGTGAATTTGGCTCCATGGAGGAGGGAGGGAGGGCAGAATTCCCAGAGAGATAGGGCTGCACCAATTCCCACCAATGACACAATCACTCTGCTATGTAGGACCGGTTGCAAAATCAGTTGGAGGCTAACACATGGTCTAAAAAAAAAAAAAAATAAATAGAAAATTTAAAAAATAAAATAAAGAAGAAGCAAAAAAAAAGAAAAAATAACTCTAGTCCTGCGAGCCCAAATAATTTTCTGCAGTGGGATGCAAAAGCACTGCATGAGCCCCAAGGTGCAGTCATTTTGAGGGCCAGTCCTTTAAATGTGCCATCAGCTGCCAGCATGGTTTCCAGAGGTCCATGCCTGCCTGTCAGTGGTGGGATCCCCCCCAGAGAAGATGTTCTTGCATGAACAGCCTTGGCTCCCCAGCAAGAATTAAGCAGCTTTGTTTCAGCAGGGGACCCTGCACTTCCACCACAAGATGATGGAGCCTCCTAAGATGATGGAGGAGAATGGGGGTGTCTCTGGTTTGCCTTTTAAATGATGTATCCTTCCCTCTGCCATCCCAAACCTCTTACTCCATCCTAACACCTCCCCTAAGCCCTCTTCACCATGCACATGCAAACCCCACTTCAAAACCAGTCTGGCAGACACTAACCCTGGGGTTCCCAGTTCATTGAGGAGCACAGCCACTGGTATTTCAGTTGTGTAGATGGTTTATATGTTAGCCTGATGGGCAGGCTTTGCCCAGCTCACCTTCATCCCTAATTCCCAGTTAGCTCAGTCTGGCTTATTTTGCCAGCACTCACTTTGGGGCTGCCAAATAAATACAAAGGCCAAAAGAGGCAGGCAGAGATAATCCCAAGGAAACAGGGTGTCCTGTGGCCAGAAGCAGCTCCTTGTCTCTTTCATACCAAAAAACACACCAAAAAACACACCAAAACCAGCACATTTAAAGCTCCAGAAGTGTTCTGTCAGACACCTCAGCAAGGGATCTGGGGGGACCTTCCAGTAACCTTCCAGGGACCTACTGGAAAGTTGGGGAGGGACTTTTCACAAGGGCATGAACAAGGACTTAATGGCTTAAAACTGGAAGAGGGGAGATTTAGGTTAGACACCAGGAAGAAATTCTTTGTCATGAGGGTGCTGAGCCCCTGTCCCAGGTTGCCCAGGGAAGTTGTGGCTGCCCCATCCCTGGCAGTGTCCAAGGTCAGGGGTTGGATGGGGCTTGGAACAACCTGGGCTGGTTGGAGTTCCCCGTGCAGCTTTCTCTTTGTGACTTCTCTTCCACTGTACACTGCCAAAAGGTCAAGTGATTAATCTTTAACTAAATACTGCTCTGAAGTGAGGTCTTGTCTGTGGTTTTTTCCTACTCAGTAGTCAGTAGGATTAACTTGTATAAAAGTTAGAGCAGTCATCTTGCTTTCCTGAAGACTATTTTTGTGCTTTAGAGGTGATTGGAGGTGGAAAAATATTTTAGGGGATATTCCAAAATGTTTTACAAGTCATCTTTTTTCTTAAAATTGTCTGTGATTTAGTTTTTAAAAGTCATACTATTCAAGAAATAATTGAAGGTATTTTTAATACCTTCAATTAAATACCCCTGCCCGTGCAGGGGGCTTGGAACTAGATAACCTTTAAGGTCCCTTCCAACCCAAACCATTCTGGGATTCTCTGTTCTGTGCAATTAGCTGAGGGTGCAGGGGAAGAAGTCCCAACAATATTTCCCTGCAAATCTCCCTCTGCCCTGGCTGGGACTCAGGAGGGGACATTTCCAAGCCAACACATGACCCAAGGGAGGGGGTGCTGGAGGTGGGAGCTGCTTTTCCCTGGCCCACACCCCCAAAAAAGCACCATGAAGAACATGTGGAATTGTGGGCTAGCCCCAAAAAGTCAGCAAAGCCCATGTCACACTAAGTCTGAAGTATTTGGCTTGGGATCCATGATTGCTTTCTTCCTGTGACATCCAACGAGGCAGAAAGGAGAGGGGGAGGAAGCTGGGTCTGGAGGGGACATCCCTCTGCCCCTCTGCCACCCTTCTCCTCTGTGCAGAACGGAGGAGGGACCCTGTCTGTGGGGCTTCTTCAATCCCAAAATCCCAAGAGTTTGCATCACCTCCCTGTGGCAGTGGAGGTGGAAGTTTCAAGCCTTGGAAGGGAAGCTGCTTTGCTCCAGGGGTGACACAAATGAAGGAAAGGATTAAGGAACCAAAAGGAACAACTAAAAGCTGGATTTCTAGAGAGGGGAGAAGGGAAGCAAAGAGAAGCATCAGCCAGGGGATGGGCAACCAGGGACAGATGCCACGGAGTCACTGCCCTGAATTGCCACTCAGGTTCTGCAGCCCAGGGCCAAGGCCAAATGACTCTGCCAAGCCCTGGAGAAGCAGAGCTGGTCCAACACTTCCAGCCAGCACTGAAGGGTGAACCATATCTTTAGATTAAGTTAAAACAACAGAGCCTTTGGGAGACAGGAAGACAAAACAATGGCTGCAGATATGACACTCCCAGCCTGCTCAGGAGGGTCATTACAGGACAAGAGACTGGCTCCAGCTCTTTGGGATGCCTCTCCAGCCAGGGTCAAGAAGCAGGACAGAAGATTTTGGTTGGGATGGATAAGCCATACTCAGCTGGGTGCCAAGAGGTTGTCCCCCCCCTGGCAGGGACTGAAGGAAATGTCTAAAAAAAGCCCCATCACGTTGCCCTGGCACTAAGCTTTGCTCACCAATTTGCTGCTGAATGAATGTAAAGCTTGAATGTCCATCTAAAATCAATTCTTTGCTCCAGCTCAGAGATGGACACTGGGCAGCTGGAGACTCCTTCAGCCACCTCTGATGTTTTGCATGAGAGGGACTGTCAAACCGTGACAGGGACTCAATCTGTCACAGAGGCACCACCTTCTTTTACCAAGTGGCATCCATGTGATGTGTTCGGTGTCACCCAAAACCAAACAACACATTTTGCAGGGTGGGACTGCTGGGTGTGTTCAGCCCTGTGCCTGAATCTGGTCAGCTTCTGCCTGGTACAAACTCCCTCACCTGCAGCTGAGCTCGAGGCTCTGCTGTAGCCCCACACTGCACCCCAAGCACTTTGAGCATCCATCAGTCCCTGCCTCCCACTGCCAGGGTGGCAATGGGAAGTCTAATGGACAAGAAGGAACCCCAAAGCATCATCTGGCAGCTCCTGCTTCTGAGCTGTGCCCTCACTTCAAGCTGTCCCTTGTCCTGATCTCATCCTGCCAACATCCAGCCAGCATCAGGGATCTAAAAAGCCTGAAAACCAACCCAGGGTTCCATCAAGGGGGGGTGTGGTCATTAATACTTCAAAATGAGGGCCACCCAAAGGTTGAGATGAGCTTTTCTGCACAAGGGGCAGCTGAGGTTGTGTGCAGGAAGATGGCAAGTGCAGCAAAGAAGCTGCAGAGGGAAATGCCACCCCAAGGAAGGAGAAACCCCAGCAGCTGGTGTGCCACATCAGTCTGCTCCTGAGCACAGCTCAGACACACTGCTGGCAGCTCCTGAAGCTAGGGGACAACTGCAAGGAGACACTTGTTTGAAGAGGAAACAATTATTGCCATCAGTTTTGCTGGGGGAGGACTTTGCCCCTCCCAAAATGTTGGCAGTGGTGATGGTTTGGGGTCTGTCAATAATTCAAGGTTTGTCAACGCTCGTGGGTCTGGAGCAAGCTTGCCCTGGCAAGGAAAGTGCTTGTGCAGCAGAAAAGCACACGTGTGCACAAGCACAGAAGAAGAAATCATCTTTTCCAAAGTGTCTGGCAAGGAGCTGATAAAAGGCATTGCACACACTGCCTGTGCAATGCAGCAACAGCAACAGGGCTGGGAGAGAGGCTTTTTGGTAACACAGGATTTGTCCCTGGCAGAGGGGCTGTTTCCAAGGGGAGCAGACAAGCATCCAGCTGATGCAAGGTGGCACAAACCCTGTGTGCAATAAACCCTGAGCTGTCCCAGTCTCCATCCCAAAGCCAGGACACCCCCTAAGCACCACTGCATCCTCCAACAACAACTCTCCCTTGGGGATATTTCCACCCTGGGGGATACAGTCAAGTCCTGCCAGGCCCAAACCTCTGCCCAAACCTCTCTACTTTGTTCCCAAATCAGCCCCAGAAGAGCTCTCCCTCTGGGGTGCAGCAGAGGGTGGGTGTGGGTGCCCCAGGGGTGCAGGCTGAACCCTGCCTCTGCCTCCCCTTCCTCCAGCAACACCTCAACCAAAGTGCTCCCTGACTCCACTCCAGCAATGCTGGTCTGGCAAAACCTCCTCTCCTTATTCCCCAGGATGATTCCTGGGACAGCAGAGCTTTCCTCCCAGCCAGGTCTCTCCAAAATCCAGGATTCCCACAGGCAACACAGCCAGACTTCTCACCAAGAGTTCTCAAAGAGCCAACCCTCCAACCAGCAGAGAGTCTGCTGTGGTTTAAAATAAAATTAAAAAAAAAAGGAAAAAGGTAAAGTTCAAAGAAAGGCTGCTGGGCAATCCCCTACTTTAACACATACCTCCAAACCCAGAGGTTCACACTGCAAGATAAGCTCAGAGGTGAGGCAAGGCAAGCCAAGTTTTGGGTGGTTTGTTTTTGAGGTTTTTATTTTCAAGGAGAAAGGGGCAGTGAAGCCACCTGATACCTCCCCTATATTTAGAGACTGTTCCTTAGCCCTGATCCCCCTGCCAGGGTACCTGTAGCCAATTTGGAAATGCTGAAGTATTGCCCAGCTTCATTAAATTCTCCATCTGGTGCTCCCCTGTTCATTTCCCTACCATTTTTCCACTTTAATGAGCCCAGCTGGGTCAGACTGAGCAGGGATCAGCCATCCCTCCATCCCTCCATCCCTCCCCCAAGGACTCTGGTGTGCTGAAGGATCCAAAGATTCTCCACCTATCAATTTTCCCAGCTACTTTCCTTCCAGTCCTGGGTATACTTAGCAACAGCACTCACCCAGACTCCTCTAAGGATCTGGAGAATCCAAGGCAGCTGGGACAGACGTGGCAAAGCCAAGCCTGGGGCTGCCAGCCCAGCAGAACCTCCCCTCAGGCAGTGCCCATACATGGGCTGCTCTCTGCAGCACATGGGGTGGGAAGCCCCAGGAGATGGGGGAATGAGGGAGAAACCCATTTCTCAGCTCAGAGCCCACAGGTGAGAGGAATCAGGCTGGTGAGCCAGGTTTCTGCTCTCAGGTGCCAATATCCTGCAGAGCTCAAGCACAGCAGTGGGATAGCAACTAAGGTCAGGGGCTGCTTGGAGCATCCAGAGCTCTATGGAGCGTGTCCTAAATAACAGCCCCAATAACTACTGGGTTATCTAACCCTGGTGTAAGGCAGCTCAGCCTCCCACCAGCCAGGCAGGAGGGGTTGATCCATCAGCCTCTTGTCCCACCAGGACAGGAGGAGCCAAGCAGCCACCTCCCCAGAGCCCACCCCAGCTGGAAAAGCTTCACCCCAGGCTTACACTTACACAAACCACTTCAGTTTGAGGAAGGGAGCACAACACCAGTTTGGTTCAGGTGGTGTTACACTGGTGTCAGACTTTGCCATCTGTGTGGGGAAACAGAGCAAGCCCTGTCCAAATTAGGATTTCTGGGACATTTTCTAATACAAGCTCCTCTTCTGTAGGGACTGGGCACTGTGCACAATAAAGTTCCTCGTTTAAGCAAACCTGACAGCATTTTTCAGCCCCTAGCTCCTCACTGTGCTTTTACACTGGGATTTCTTTCCTGGCAGCTGTTTCAGGATTCTCTGCTCACCTCTCCAGCACCCCTTAAACTGCCCCTGAGCACCCTCCTGACTCCATCCACACCCAGGGCAGCTGGCAGAGAGCTTTGTCCTCAAGGAGAGGAGATCAGAGAGCTGAGCTAGACACAGGGGGAGAAAAGATCACCCCAAATATTTCCTTCCTCCCTTTGCAGAGTGCAAAGCACCAACCAGCAAGCCTTTAAATAGCACAGGTAAAAGCAGGAGAAGTTTAGAGCTACACATGAAACTATTACACAAGCCAGGGGGGGAAGTAATTCTCCATATTTCAAAACCAAACAAATAATAAAAAAGGAAGTTAGCATTTGCTTGCCACTTCTTTTCTATCAAGCTTCTTGTTTCATGGTAATTCTAAAGTGCAGCTAAGGAGGAAGGGTTGTGCCATCCTGCCATCAGCAGTCATATCTCTGGTGTTTTTTAAAACGAGTGTCTAAAGGCTGTAAGATTGGGGTGGTAGAGACCAGACCCCTCCAGCCAGCCTCTGCTTTTGCTGAAATTCCAGCAGGAAGCAGAGAAGGGAAGGAGCTGCCCCTGTGTCCCCACCTGGCCCTGGCTCTGCCCATCTCCCTTGCACCTGCAGCAGCAAGAGGGGACAGGGAGCATCTGCTCCATGCTCCTGCAAGGTGAACTGAGCCTGGAGCAGAGGCCTGGCCAGGCTGGAGCCACGCTGGGAATCCCACTGAACACACTGAGAAACCCCCCCAGCAGCCAAGGTTTCCCCTTTGTTTCAGCAGAGCCATGCACAGAGCCTTCCAGTGCCTTTTGAAGCTTCCAGTCAAGCCCTCAGCCAAAGCTAATTGCTGTCAGATGTCAGGCAAAACTACAAGCTGCCACCACAGGAGATGACACAGCTTTCTCCTCCTGTTGTCACCCAAAATGGGGTTTTTTCCCCCGTCAGCACGAGCTGTGCTGGCTCTCAGAAGCCCTAGGGAGAAATGTTAATGCAAGCTTTGAAGCTGGAGGTAGAAAATCAGGCAACCCCCTCCTCCAAGCTCCTGGATGTTCAGCCTGAATCCAGTCCAAACCTGAGCACTTTTTGGGGCATAAACCTTGCTTATACCCCAGCTTATCTCTGTCTGCCTCCACCTCAGACAGACATGGTCTCTGCTGCTGGTCCATCCCCTTTTAACCCCCTGGAAAGCTGTCCCTGAGGGTGCAAACAGACCCCAAATTTTATAATCTCTGCTGATAAAAAACCAGAGTGGAGGCCCGTGGAGGTGGAGAACCTTACAGCAAGTAGCTTGAAACCTCATCAGGCTCATTAAGAGGCAAGAAACTCCAGCAGCTGCTGCAAGGAGAGGAGGCACCTGGTTTCCATCCACTGGTCTTAAAGATGGGGCTGATTTCAAGTGCAGGTCCAGGTTGCCAGACCCTTTGCTGAGCTCGCCTGCTGCTGGAGCTCTGGCTCTCCCCTTGACCAACTCCCCCCCTTCTGAACTCTCTGAAGCCCAAAGGAGATGAGACCCTTAGGAAGCCAAACCCCCTCCCTAGCTGGAGACCTCACCAAAAGGTCCATTTCAGCCTCATGCCCCATCACGACCATTTTGTCCTCACCATCCTCCTTCCCCACCATCACCCCTCCCAGCTTCCCAGCCTCAGTTTTCTGGGTCTGGGAGGCAGCTGGGATGTTGGAGTCCCCAGTCCTTACCTCTCACTCTCCCTGGGGCATTCATCTCCTCCAGGGTTTAAGCCTTCTGCACCCTCCTGGTACCCCTCGGGGTCTGACATCTTCTGGGGCCCCCAGACAGCTGGGGAACAAGGGTGCTGCCTCTGTTTGGCTTTTCCTGTGCTCAGCAGAAGTGAAATGTGCCGGAAACTTCATGGGCTGAGGGTTTGGGGGGATGGGAGAGGGGCAGAAGGAAGGCAAATTTGGGCGGTGGTTTTTTTGGGGCTTTTTTTTTTTTTGTCTGTTGGTTTGTTGTGGTTTTTTGTTGTCGGGGGTGTTTTTTTTTGTTGTTGTTTTCTTCTTTAAACCATTTGGACTGTTTCAAAGTTTCTCCTCTGCCACCAGCTCAAAAGTGAAGAGTGCTGGGGTAATTCAAAGGGGAAGGAGGGGGCACAAACATCCCCACTGGGGCAGGGAGAGGAGTGACCCCCCTACTCCCCCAGCTGCCCACACCACTTTGGGACAAGAGCATCTCCAAACCACAGCACCCTACAGTGCACTGGCTCCCAAGGACCTGCTGAGCTTGTCCAGACCTCTCAAAGCCACCTGGAGCCAAAGGGGCTTCTGCCCTGCAGCTGTCACCTCCCTGCCCACCTCTGCTTCTTCCCCACACCTTCCCACTGCTGGCACCATGGGTGGAGGTTCTGCAGCCCCTCCTGGGGTTTGGGCTCTTTATCTCTTCACAGCTGGTGAAGGACATGGCCAGGAGGCAGTGGTACAGCCTGGCAGGATGAGGATGCCAGCAGGGCACAACCTCACCCTTCCCTCCCTGCAGTGAGGGGGATGTGCACACACAGCTTCAGGGGGAGACCCACAGCAGAGGTGTCCTCTGTCCCCACCCCTTGTCAAAGCCTCCCTGACCCCACCAGGACCCCCACGGTAGGGACAGACCCTGCTGGCCCACGGCACAGGTTGGGGTCTTGTCCCCCAAGCAGGTGACATCTGCCTCTCCCACCAAAGCTTTATTTACACCGCTGCTGCTCGGGGGCAGCTCCTGGCAAAACCAGAGAGAAATGACACCCAGTGCCCTTGAGCCCGGGGTGCTGGCAGGGACAGGAGAGAGCAGAGGATGGGTGTAGAGAGCCAAGGTGCTTAGGACTCGCCAGCCTCAAACATCTTCTTCCTGCCCTCCATGCCAGACTTCTCCTCGATGTTCTTCCGCCAGTCACCAACATCACGGAGGTCCTTCTCCTGGGGGAGGGATGAGCACAGGGGTGCAAGCAGTGAGAACCCACCCAAGTGGGGCCCTTTGCCCTTCCACCCATGGAAAACCCATTATCAGCAAGAAGAGGTCCTGGAGCAGGTCCAAAGGAGGCAACTGGGCTGGTGAAGGGACTCGAGCACAGACCCTATGAGGAGAGGCTGAGGGAGCTGGGGGTGTTGAGGCTGGAGAAGAGGAGGCTCAGGGGAGACCTCATCACTCTCTACAACTCCCTGAAAGGAGGTTGGAGCCAGGGGGGGGTTGGGCTCTGCTCCCAGGCAACTCTCAGCAAGACAAGAGGGCACAAGAGGTCTCAAGTTGTGCCAGGGGAGGTTTAGGTTGGACATTAGAAAGAATTTCTTTCTGGAGAGGGTGATCAGACATTGGAATGGGCTGCCCAGGGAAGGGGTGGATTCTCCATCCCTGGAGCCATTTCAAAAGAGCCTGGATGTGGCACTCAGTGCCATGGGCTGGGAACCACGGGGGGAGTGGATCAAGGGTTGGACTTGATGATCTCTGAGGTCCCTTCCAACCCAGCCAATTCTATGATTCTATGATTCTAAGAACCCAATTCCACCCCCGAGTACATATTTTTTTTTGGCCACTGTCTCCTTTTTCAACATCGTGGGTACCAGAGGAGGACACAGCGGGCAGGAACATTATGGGGAAAAGCTCACTCCCCCACCCTGCCTGTCACCCAGGGAGGTGTGAGCCCTGAAAAATGGGGAAGTACCTTCTCAGTGTCCTCCTTCTTGACTTGCTTCAGGTTGGCTCGGAGGTCCATGCAGACCTTGTGCTTGGAGCCCAGCAGAGCCCTCAGCATGGCGTCTGCGGACATGCGCACCCTGCGCAGCGCTGGCCTCTTGAACTTGCCCCGCAGGTCAAAGAGCTTCTGGTTCAAATCTTCCAGCTGCGGGGAGACAAATGGGATGGAGGGGATAGGGAGAAAGCAGGTGTGGGTTTCATGAGATGACGGATCCGGGGGGCAGGAAGAGGCTGGAGGTTCCCCTGAGGGATGGCGCTGGCGGAACTCACCTCCTTGTTGGTCTTCTGTAGCTTCACCTCTGTGTCATACCTCTCCTCATCCACTGAGTCTATCTTGGCATGAAGCTTTTTGCACAGCTCCTGGGAGGAGAAACAGAGACAGTCATTGACTGGTGAAAGCCACACGTGTTGATTCTGCTCTCCCAACTGCTCAGGGTTTGAAAAGGACCCAGCATACCAGATGGGGTCAAGACCAGATGGCAAAGGGTGGCTCACAGGCCAGCTCCTGGTCTCCATGAAACCATCTTCAAGGAAACGCTGCCTCAACACATGGTTAAAAATGCAGCTTTCCTGCACAGACCCCTTCACATCACACCTGTCTCTCCAACCACCTCCAGGGCACCCACAGATAAGAAGGGTGCTGAGATGGGGAGGACAACCTAGATCCACCAGGCTGCCAGCTGGAACCAAATTCCTTCTGCTCCAGCAGAGTGAAAGCATTCAAGAAGTCTCTACCTGGAGTTCCTGCATGGATCCTGGGAGTGACAGAGGAGGGCAGTGCTCTGCCAGGTAGTTTTGCTTTTCCACTTCCTTAGCAGCTGTTTCTTTTTCTATTTCAGTGACAGCAAGCTGGAGCATAGCACTCTGGAAGGCAGGAGGAGGATGGTCAGCATGGAGTGGAGGCAAGAGAGGACAGCAAGGGGGGGTTGGAAAGGAAGGGAGAGCCCTGATGGAGAGGCAGCTCAGAGAGCTCTACATCAGTACCAGCATCTCCACGTAAGGGATAGTGGTGGAAACCCAATAAGGAATGGGGAAGGGTGGGCAGGGCTCCCAGGTTGTGCACCATGGCTTTTCCAGGAGGGAGGGTGCTGGCTCAGGATGGGATTGGGATGCTCAGGACACCCAGCAGTGCCATTCTTACCTTCAGGTGCTGCCGACGGGCAGTGGCTGCCCTCCTCTTTTTCTGCAAGGGGGAGGAATGAGAGAGCAACAGGTTATAGGGTGCCCATTCCCCTTCCCCATACAACCCCCCAGTTTGCCAAGGACCTGCAGCCATGCCAGGGAGTTGGATTCAACCAGATCTATGGCTCGACACACAGTTGGTCCCCAAACCAGCAGCACCCAAAAGAGGAGGCTCCCTATGAACCCAGCCCTGCAACCTCAGGTAGCAAAAACCTCCAGAGTGCCTCAGGAGAAGATGATGAGGATGACAAAGACGTGTGTATTGCTTCAAACTTGGCTTTGTGGGGCTTTTAGCTTCTTCTTTCATTTCCTTTTTTCTAGGACATACGTTTTGCTTTGCACTCAACCGTGGATGAGTGCAAAATCCTGGATGCCCCTGGGCACCCTGGAGCTGGGGGATGATTTTCCTGAGCAGTCCCTGGCACACAGGGTGAGGAGGATGGTCAGGCAGGTGTCAGCATGGAGGCTATGGGATTTCTGGAGCTGAAAAGCCCCAGGGGAGGTGATGCTGCACACGATGCTGTGACAGACACCAACCCCTTTTGCAACTCCTCCCCAGGCTGGCAGTCACAAGGTTCCCATGAAGTGGGGAGGAAGGTCCAGGGCCTTAGGGATGAATCCCTGCTGGGGGACAGCCACAGCCACAGGGTCTGCAGGTCTGGAGGCTGCTTTGGCCAGGAGGGCCATGAGGCTGGGGCTGCAAAATGCAAACTGGCTCCTGCTTCCCTGGAAGAAGCCTGGAAGACCGAGCCTGCCCTTCTGTACCTGTGATGTGCAGGAACAGAAACCACAGCTCTCCAGCCTAGAAAAAAAGCCACAACCTTGGTGTGCAGCTGTTTTGGCAGCATTTTGCCCAAAGGACTGAGCAAAGCTGAGTGAGGCTGGGGCAAGGGGAAGCTCACCCTGACTTGTGATGCACTGGTGGGGGAGTAAGAAAGCAGCACTGGGTGTGTGTGTGTGTGTGCTGCAGAGAGGAGGAAGTGGATAAGGATCTGCAGAGCTAAATGTAAGAACATCTGTCTTGGTTTGTATATGCAAATGGTGCCAAGGCCCTCCTGACAGGGCTGAAGGGCTCTGCAGGAGCAAAGCACCCAGCTCTGAGATGCAGGATGTCAGTAGCTGGCAGGATTTTGCTCATCATGAATCTGGCCACGGGCCACGAGAGAGCAGATGCCCTGAGCACTGTCAGTGCAGGGCTTATTCTCCCTCTGAAAAGTGGCAACTTAGCAAAAAGTGCCCTCCCAGCCTGGCCTGGGCTCAATGAGGAACCTGCTGGGACCTCAGCACCTTCTTGTGAAGTTTCTACATGTCCCTGAAATCCTCTTTTCTCTTGGTGAGGACAAGCTTGAGCTTGTGGTGTTCTGGACATATGGAGAGGTGGCAAGGAGAGATGAAGGATGGAACAACTTGCTAAGTTGGAGTGACAAAGCCACTCACAATTCTCCTACACCTTCCCTTGCATTTCCCCAACCACCCCCAGGCTTCAAGGCCAGCCCAGAACTTGCTGATGGTTCAACCTCCATCCTGCCCTGAATCCTGATCCACTTTGAGAAGAGATTTGGCAGTGCTTGGTGGACAAAAAAAACCCAAATAAACAAAACAAACAAACAAACAAACAAACAAGCCACAAACCAAGGCTCTGGGTGTGGTGAAGGACAGAAGGATGCTTGGGCAATGGCTGGGTGTAAGGACAAGGGATGGAGGAGGCTCTGGACCACTGCCTTCCCAGCACCATCTCGTGGCCGGCCAAGGGAACAAGAAATGAGGGAAAAAAGCAGCTAACCCCACACCAGGAGGTAAAAAAGACCTTCAAAAGGGATATTTCTTCCTTCTGCTTCCCATCTTTATCACAGGCAGTCAGCAAGAAGGCTTTGATAGGAACTTCCCCCTCGCCCTCAGCCCATACCCCACACCACCCCAGCTCCCAGCAGCTGCTTTTCCCAGGGAGGAATGGGGAACCAGGACTAACACCATGGGAATTCTCAAGGAAAAACCCCAGCAAGGCACACTTACCTCGTCACTGTTCAGGAGGAGCAGATGGACAAGGAAGGGAAGGAAGAGAAAGGGAGGAAAAGGCAGTTAGCATCCTCATCAGAAAGCAGCAGAATAATTTTATCAAGTATAAAAAGCTGGCAGTTGAAAAAAAGCCTTTAGATGCCAACATGTTAAAGACAGAAAAATGGGAACTTACTCAGACATCTTGCTTCAGGTGGCTGTAAGCCTGCAATGAAAACCAAAGAGAAAAACAAAAGTTTCACAACTATTCACGCTGGTGAACCCAGGTTTAAAAACAGAGCAAGATTCCTCTAGGAAAAAAAAAAATTAAAAATAAAAAAAAAAAAAAGAGGAACAGGTTTGCTCTGCTTTCCTAACTTCTCCAAATTTTCATCACATGGGGAACTAGACTGTAGCTTGGGGATGAGAGCAAACACAAACCTTACTCATAGCCACAGAGGCCTCAGCATCAGGGGCTCCTGGCCCAGCAGCCAGCAGCATTTGGTTTGGTCACAGAGATGTGTGACAGGAGCTCCTGCAGGCCACCTTTTTTTTTTTTAACCCCCAGTGCAATGAAAGAAAAAGAGGAAGAAGCTATTTTGAGGCTACTGCTTCACTGGGCCCTGCAGTCTTGCCCCACTTCAGCAACAAGAAATATCCCAAAGGCTGCAGAGGGTTGGGACAACCTGGAAAGAGGGAGACAGGGAACCCAAGGGACATGGAAGGACTTGAGAGGCAGCACATGGATCCCTTGTGTGGGGCAGGGGAACCTCCTGCAACAACCTCAGCACATGGAATGGGGCTGAATGCTGTTGGTGAAGGCAGAAGGAGTTTCCCCAGGCAATTCCCTGCATTTCCTTTCAGTGGAACATCAGCAGGGACAAAGCAGCACATCAGGGGAGATGTCACCTTTGTTGTGCTGTCAGGTATCTCCCTGTAAATAGAATTCTGCTCTCCTGGCAGGGCAATTCTCTCCATCTTGTATCTCCTAATGGGAGGAGGCTGGAGTGTTGGCCAAGCCCAACCCAAGGCAGTGTCTGCAGAGCAGGGAAAGCCCCGAGCCCCAGTCACCTGCAGACCTGGGAGGCTCTGCTGGCAGGTGAAGTGTTAACAGGGGCTCATGCCCAAGGGAGGAGGCACAGCCTGCAGGGCCAAGGAAATTTTATCCTGGAAAATGTGCAGGCCCATCACATTATTTTGGGGTGGAGGAGGGGAGGAAAGTGCTTCTAAAAATGGTCAGGGAGCTGCAGGAGTTGCAGCTGTCTCCTCAGACAGCAGAGCCTTTCCCCTGTGCCAGCCAAGGGAGGTCAGGGCAATGCAAAGCAAAAGCCACCACAGGTGGCAGGGCTGCAGCTGAGGGACAGGGTGGCCGAGGCACTCCAGCTATTTTTCTCCTTGCATCCCTGCCCCACACAGACCCCCTCCAGCAGCACCTTTGCTGGGAGTCCTGCAGAAGTCAGGAGCCAACACCAGGCTGCAGCTTCCTGGGCTCTAAGTCACCTGCTCTTAGGTGGGGGACACAGGACATTTGGATGGCATCCTTGCCCCAGGGCTCGTTTTGGGTTAGGGAGGTGCTGCAAAGGTTGCTGTGAGCAAGGAGCATCAATCCCCAAGCTCCCATGGCCCTGGGGAGGTCAGTGCCAGGGAGGCTGCAGATCCCTTTGCCCTTGCCACTCAAGCCAGGGGGCAAACCAACCATGGGAAGGGAAGGCATGGAACCAAAGAGAAAGAAGGTCACTGGAAAAGAGAGATTTTTCAACACAGAGCCCCTCTCCTGCAGGCGAAGGAGGGGGTTTTTATGAGCATCCCAACCCCCTTTTCTCCCAGCAGGTCACACCACCTGGAACTTCTCTCTCTCTAAAACTCAGGTGAGTGTTATCTGCTCCCCCATCACCCCCAAAGAGCAAGCTGGGTCAGTAAGAGTCATGCAAAACAGCTCACCCAAGTCTGGAGGAGAAAATCAGAGAGTGCTGCTGGCTGGAGAGGACGGAGTGGCAGCCGCAGGCAGCTGGCTGAGTAAGGAGGTATAAAAGGGCTTCTCGGGTGGCTCAGCAGAAAATCCACCTTCTCTTTAAGGGCATGGAGACCTTCTCAGACCAATGATGTGCAAGAGTCTCCCTGTGTACCTCCCTTGGCTGGGGCAGGCCAGGCAGGCAGCCCTGGAGGAGAGGGCAGCAAGCAGGGGCTGGAGGCGTGGGGAGGAGGAGGACAACTCCTACCCAGATGGTGGGGAAGAAAAACCACCCAGGGAGCTGCTCTTCCTCAGGAGTGCTGAGGAGGGAGCCTCCTTCCTCCTCCTCCTCCCAGCAACCTGTACCACTAGATATGGCTTCAAGGTTGCGGGGAGCCCAGGCTGCCTGCACGCAGCCATCCATCTGCTGGGTCTCTGAGATATCCAAGTTTCCTGTTGGAGACACAAGAAGTGGCTTTTTCATGGAGAGAGGCACAGCTCCGTTATCCCCCAAGGGCTTGGGAGCAGCTCTGTCCTTCAGGAATCACCCCCTGACCCACTGCAAGTGCCAGAGTAACCCCATCCCCTACTACCAGGGTCCTTTAAGCCCACTTAGCACAGAGGAAACATTGGCAGCTCCTCCCCATCTGAAATATTTCAACACAACTCAAGGGTTTGATGAAACCTGTGGAGTCAGCAGACACAACTCCCCCCCACCCTGAGGCTGACTGCGATGTAGGGCCTGGGGAGAGCATGGGGGAAGCAGCCCCACACCACCAGCAAGAAAAGAAAAAAAAGAAACCCACCCCCCCCCAGTGCCAGACACCCCAGATCTGTATCTCCACGGGGCTGAGAAAGAGGCAGGTGGAAATGTAGCTGGAAATATTCACCAGCAGTGTGTGTGTGTGTAGGGGATCCCATGGAGACAGGAGTCCAAACAGCTCCTGCCCTCCTCCCCCAGCCCAGGCACTCCCTCCCCTCTCAGCCAGGGTTTTTTAGGCTGATTCAGACATAGCCCTGACAGTATTTTCCAGGTGCCTCTCAGAGATCCTATGGATGGAGGTAAATCTGCTGCTGCAAACTCCTGTTTCCCCACACTGAGCGTTGTGGAATCATAGAATCATCAAGGTTGGAAAATCCTTCTAAGATCACCAAGCTCAACCATCCACCCTACAACCCATAACTGCTAAACCATCCCCTATAGCACCTCCAGCAGGGGCTGGTGAAGGAAGAACAAGTCCCTGAGACAGGGTTGGTGTCTTGCAGGGATTTGTCCCCAGGCAGGCAGAGGAGGGACAAAGCTCCAATGTGGCATCAGGATTTGATCCTTTGTGCTGTTAAGAGGGAGAAGGTTTGGGTTGTGAATATCTCAGTGTCAATGTCTGCTCCAGATCTGAGCTACCCCCTTGCAAATCCACCATGGGTCCTGGAAATGAAGAGTGAAGGTGCAGCTCAGCCAAGCTTTTTGGTTGGTTTTCCCTCACCTGGGCTCCCATGGAGGGGCTGTGGGGCAGCACCTGGGGAAGGATCCAAGCTTGGGAAGAGCTGGAACAAGAAGCAGCCTGATCCAACCCTCCTCCTCACTCACCTCCTGCACATCCACATCCCCAGGCTGGTGAGACAAGGATCTGCAGCTCCAGCATCCCTGGTAAACACAGAGATTAAACTCCAGCAGCTTCTGTCCCCCAGGAGCATCCCTCACTGCCAGCACTCAGGAAGTGTCATTGGCAGAGACATCACAGCACCCAGCACCCATCTCCTCTCTGAACTTAAGAACAGTTTGGCAGAAGGAATGTCTGCCTGTCCCAGCTAAAGCCAATTTCTCATCACAGAGACCAAAGCAAACCCACTTGCAGACAGCCAGCAGCATCCTCAAAAGCAGAAATCACCCATTCAGGGACAGCTCAGCCACTTCTCACTGCCAGCTCCACAAGCCATGGATGACTCGAGAGTGAAACCAACTCTTTATTATTCTTTCCAAAGTCTCTACAGCTATTTTTTTTTTAATTTCCCTACATGGCTACACATTCCAGCCACTGCTGACCCACCATTCCTCCAAAGAGCAGCTCAGCTCCCGGTGGAGGCATCAAAACTGGGAGGAAAATTCAGAAATTACCCACACCCAAGAGGTTTCCTTCAGCCCTGCCAAATCAAGGCTTTCTGAACCTCCTGAAGTTCAGGTATGCAGCACAGCAAAACTGTCCAAGGCTTTGGTTTATCACCTAGGGATACAGATGTGTTGGCCTGAAACAGCTGAATAAAGAAGTTCAAAGAAAGAAGTCCCATTAGCAAAATTTTAGGTAAACCAGGTGTGTTTGTAGGATATGGAAGGAGTGATGGGGAGCTGTGATAATACACTTAAGGCTTTCCCTAGAGATGCCTTGCACAGAGGTTAAGCTGTGGGGAACCTCTCCCAGAAAAAAAGAAAGAGGGTCCAGACTTATGAGGAAGAAACCCAGTGAGGACCAGGATGAACACAAAATTAAAAACATCACAAAGTAGGAGATAAGGTTATCACCAAAAGAGGCAGAAGCTTCCAAAGGTGGTAGTGCTGAGTGTCTGAGTGATGAATGAACAAGTTCCTTGCAGAAAAACTCCAGGGTGACATAAGGAAGCTCCAGGCAAGTCCTTCAGAGAGGTGCTCAGCTCTGTGAATATGAAATATGAGTGAGGATGTTGCCCGGGGACTGTGCCTGGACACACCACTCACACCTGAGAACCTTTCCCGTGGAGCAGATGACCTTGTTCCCTTCCCTTGTTCCCCTCCACTCATGCCAGAGGAATGCCCACCATCCCCAGGGCCCTTTCACCATCCTACAAAGCCAGACAGAAGGTTCTACAGGACATTCTGCCCTATGCTTTAGAGAGACCCAGGTGTGGCACTGCCTGACCAGGCTCCTCCAGGGAACCACTTTGTGTTGGAAGGATTAGGCTGATGGATTCCTGCAAGCTGTCCCTCACGGCCACCTCCTACATCCTTACACCTTGCCTCCCCTTCACCATCCTTCTAGTGGACAGAAACTATGGAATAACATCACACCAGATGCCACTATGTCTTATTTCCAAGGATGACACTGTTAGCAAACAAAACCTTTTGCTCAGCAGCAGTTGAGCTCATGGCAAAAGCTCAGGCAGCAAACCAGGGTCTGATTTCCCTTTGCATTCTCAAAATCAGCATCAAACCAAAAGAAAACAGCTCCTGCCCAGAACAGTCCCTCTCCCCCCAGTGTATCCCAGAAGGAGCTCCCCACACTCTGTTTCAGCCACCTCCAGTCTCCAGGTACTGCTACAAATGAAGCCCATGGCCTTTGCAGCTTCTGCCAGTGCTGTCCCACAGTCACCTCGTTCACCCAGAAGATGGAATCAAAGCTTTTGGCTCTTTTTCTTCAGGGCCACTGCCCTGAACAACCACCCTGCCTATTCAGCTCCACGCCAGCTTCCTTGACAAGGAGTGCTTCAGGCAGGTGATGTTGATGCCCCCAGGCTGCAGGGCCATCTCCAAAGCCACCAGCAGGTCCTGGTGACACTCCTGGATGTTCAGTGGGTACCTTGCCCTCACAAACTCGTAGGCTGCCAGCAGCCTCATCCTGTGCTTGACCATCAGGTACTGAATGACACAAGTAGGAGCTAGAGAGTACCCATCCCTGCAGTGGATAAGGACACGTTTCCCTTTCTCCAGCGAGGCTTCAATGCACTCATTGATGTCCTGGAAGCAGGGCTGTCCCATTTGATGCTGATCTCCATGGAGAGGAGCCTGGATGTCAACCTTAAGACGTGACCAGGTGTGCCTGAAGCCTCCTCGTTGGCAGGTGCAGGGGATGATGCTGAGGCTGTGGTCACTGGGCAGGCTGCTCATGTCAATGATGCTGTCAATGCTGTTGGTGCACAGGGCCTGCCCACTGTAGGCAGCACTGAGGTTCCCCAGGTAGATGCAGTTGGTTATCTGAGCAATGAGGGGTCCTGTGAAAGGGGAACACGGAAGTTTTCCTGGTTTGGGACAAGGGACCTCAGGATGTGAGTTCTTCCAGCTGCCACCGAGGGATTTCTTGGAGCTGGCATGGGGCTGGAGGCTGGAATCGAGCTTGGAGCCCCAGGATGGCAGAGAGAAGATGGAGAAGCAGCTGGAGAGCTTGGGCTTGGAGGGGGAATCCACTGGACCCGGCAGGAGAGGAGCAGGGGTGGGACTGGATCTGAGGGCACAAGAACTGGATGCCCTTGCCAGGGATTCTGTGCTGGGGGCTTCCCCTCCACTCTCAGCCTCTTCTTCCATCTGAAAAAAAAAGAAAAAAAAAGGAAAAGCACAGAAACTGGTGAGAGCACAGAAACTCAGCTCTCCAGCTGCTCGGACAAGGAGGCAAGAGCTGGTTTTGCCCATGGCACCACTTGGAGACACCAAAGGCCCTGAAAATCTTTCAGACATCCAGCCCTTCTGTTCCCCTGGGACAGGCACAACCACACCACAGAGGCTCACCTGGACCTGCAGACTGCCCTGCCAGTCCTGGGGTGCTGAGGTGCTGGAGTGGTCACCCCCTCCTGGGGCTGGCACTGAGCAGAATGAGAGGGGTGTCCTGCCAGGCTGTCTGGCTACAGACACCACATCCCCACTTCTCTCTTCATGTGCTTCAGTTTCATTCATCCCCAAGTTTGGACAAGAGCCTGTAGGAAGACAACAACTCCACATGGCCATGCACAAGTTTTCACACACGGGTGATGTTGATATCAACACTGGCCTTGGAGAGAACCAAGGCATTTTAATGATCTCTTCCACTCCAGAGGGACACACTTTGGTGTGGGCTGCTGGAGGGCTTTGCAACTCATTGCAAGCTGGAATCAGAAGGAAGGACAAGATTTCAGACTGAAACAGCTGCAGGGAGTGGGCAAATGACAAAAAAACCCCTTTGGATGAAGCCCCCTCAGGCCACAGTAGCACGTGGGAGCTTCAGTCTCCAGCACTGGAAAGGTGGGGTTCAAGGGTTGGGATCACTCAGCTCCCAGCTCAGCCTCAGGCACAGATGTCAATCCTCCCAGTGGGAGCTTTTCCCACTTCCACTCAGGACACTTGGACCAGAAGGTGGCTCAGAACCTACCCCAGCCAAGCTGATGAAAACATCCTTGACACTGTTGTGGGGCTCAGAGGAGGGAAAGCAGAGATGGAAGATGTGGTCTGGCTCAACTGGGCAATGTATTTACTTTCAGACGTATTAATTTTGAGAAAGGAACTGTCAAGCTCTGTGTCCGTGTGTTTTAATGTGTTATAATAAGTATATATTTGCTTTTTGGTGTCCTCCTGCAGATTGCTTTTGTCTGGGCCAAATTACAACAGTTTAATACCACCTTTCGTGTAGGCACAGTAAATTTCTAATGCACAATGCTTTGAAAAAAAAAGAAAAAAAACAAACAAAACTCCCCAAAACTCATATTGCAACATTCTAAAGACTGAGGAGCATATATATGTAGTTTGATGGGGGTGTTTTTAACCTCTTGGCAGAGGAAACCCATCCATTCCCTGTCTGCACCAGGGGAGGTTTAGGTTGGATGTTAGGAAACATTTTTTCACTGAGAGGGTTGTCAGGCAGTGGAATGGCCCAGGACAGTGGTGGAGTCCCCATCCCTGGAGGCTTTTAAAAGGCATTTGGAGCTGGTCCTTAAGGACAGGGTTTAGCAGCTGATTATGGTGTTGGCCAAAACTTGATGAGATCTCAGAGGTCTCTTTCAACCTAAATATTCTGTGATTCTTTCTCCATGGCCCCAGCCTGCACTTGATGGGCCCTCTGGAAAGCCAAGAGCCCAGCAGCTGAGGTGATGCCTCCAGAATTCCCACCAGGGCTGCCTCTGGATAGTATTACAGCACTGACCCAACACCTGATCACAATCCACCATGTGTCTGCGTGTCCTCAAACCCTGCTGAAGACCAGCACATGATCCCAGAACATGTCTGGAGAAAAGGCTGAGATCCCTGTGTACTCAGATGTCTGTGGCTGCAACATCTCCCTGCTCTCTGTGCCAAAATGAAGCAGCACTGAGAACATTGCACTAGAGAGGGGGGAAAAAAAAAAAAAAAAAAAAAAAAAAAAGTGGCCATAAGGCTCCAAAAAAACCCAAGAGCAATAAAGCACAAAGCTCTTCTCTCCCCAAGGTCAGTGAGTGCCCTACAAACTGGTGGCCACGTAGAGAATCCTTCTCCAGAAATTCTCTATTTCAGGCTCACTTGTTTTTCTTACAAACCAGCCAAGTTCTGAACCTCAGCAGCTTCCCCTACCTGCACAACACTGAGAATGCACCAGGGGAGAATAGAGCTGAAAGGCCATGGGTCTCTGGAAGGTCTTCTGAAGGTGCTTCACAATCAGGCCTAGGAAGGGAGGGAAGGAGACCAGATTAGGAAACTCAGAAGGGAAACTCAAAGCCCCATCAAGAACATTTCAACACCACCCCCATGCTGCTTGCTTCAGGGTGTATCTGGACATTTATTTTTTTTTGTATGGAGCCAGAGCTGAGTTTAGCACCTACCCAAATGTCAGGAGTGGTGTGGGATGAGTGCAAGAAAAGCAGAGAAACCTCAAGAGGGGTTTTTTTTTCGGCCTTTGCAGATGTGAACATTTCCTTTGGCACATCCAGAGTGAAGTTCCCTGCTAGGTTTTTGTAACACCAAGACCAAGTGTTTTAAATGTCCTTCATGACACCCTTCATGGCAAAATTCAGTGTCCTGGGGTAAAACTGCTCTTTTACATAAGTTCAGAGGAAAATACTCTCTTGACTGGACAGGAAGATTCACCTGAGCCAGCTACCTCCTTCAGAGAGAACTGATGCTTCCCAAGGAGCAATCTTTCTCATCCTACAGGAATGATAAATAATTCACTACTCAGAGTGCCCATTTCCCACAGAGGGCTTGATGCCCCCAGATAACTGGCTCAGAGAGCCCATGAAATGCCCAGGTTCATAACCAAGGTTGATGAAACCCTTGTTTTGCAAATCTACCATCTCCACAGACACTGCTCAGAAAACTGAAGATATGGGATGGGGTGTTTGCAGGTCAAGACCTCATTTCAGCTGAGCTGAACTCCTTGTGCTTGCTTCTGCTCAAAAAGAAGAGCAGATAAGTGCCCACATGGGTTTAATCAGTTTTACACGAAGTCAGCAAGGCTGGTTGAGGAATCCCTGCCTTGGTGACACACAATAAATCATCACAGAAGGGCATCCACTCACCCCTAATGCCAAGTTTCTTTGGGGGGCATCTTTTCCCTGGCAGTGTGACAGTGATTAAATCCTGGTGCTGCTTCTTCACTGGCTCCATCCTGCTGGAACTTGAAATAGAGAGAAATGGAAGGTTTGTGGGATTTTTTTAGGTCTGCTCACAAAGTTCCAATAGAAGGAGCCATTGGGGACCATCTCACAGCAGCTTTTATCCTTCCTGTGGTGCAGGAAGCTGCAGCCCCACATGGGAAACCCTCCTCCCTTCCCATCCACTGCAGTCAAAGAGGCACCAGGATTAAAGCAGCCCTAAAAACACCTAAAAACACAGACTGATCCTAAAGCAAAACAAGCCCGGTCGGGGGCTGGAAGAGTCCCAGATGTGAGAGCTCCTGCAGCAGTCGGGGCAGAGAAAAAAAGTTGGGGCAGGTGAAAGGGGGCAGGGAAAAGCAAGGAGGAAAAAGGGGGGGAAAGGGGGGAAAGAGGAGGAAAGGGGGGGAAAGGGGGGGGAAGGGGGGGGAAAGGGGGGGAAAGGGGGGGAAAGGGGGGGGAAAGGGGGGGGAAAGGGGGGGGAAAGGGGGGGGAAAGGGGGGGGAAAGGGGGGGGAAAGGGGGGGAAGGGGAGGGAAGGGGAGGGAAGGGGAGGGAAGGGGAGGGAAGGGGAGGGAAGGGGAGGGAAGGGGGGAAAAGGGGGGAAAAGGGAGGGAAAGGGGGGGAAAGGGGGGGAAAGGGGGGGAAAGGGGGGGAAAGGGGGGGAAAGGGGGGGAAAAGGAGGAAAAGGAGGAAAAAGGGGGAAAAGGGGGGGAAGGGGGGGAAGGGGGGGGAAGGGGGGAGAAGGGGGGAAAAGGGGGGAAAGGAGGAAAAAGGGGGGAAAGGGTAGGAGAAAGGGGGAAGGAAAAGAAGTAAAGAGAAGGGTAGGGCTCATCGCCACTCTGAGAAACTTTAAGTCACAAAGGTCGAGGAGGAATCAACCACCCCTCAGGGCAGCCCCGCACCCTCCCTCCCACCCACCTCCCCTCCCGGGCACCTCCCCCAGAGACCCCCAGCACCCAGCTACCACCTCTTCCCTTCTCTCCTTTTCCACCGGTACCAGGGGGATGGGTTCTCCCCTTCCCACCGGAGTTTCCCAGAGGCCCCTTGGCCGGCAGCAGCCGCTCCTCCCACCCCGCAAAGCTCCGGACCCTTCCGCAATGTTCGCCCCCTCCACCTCCGCTCCCCCCGCAGGGCTCTGCCGGAGGATGCTGGGGGGCTGCTCCCCCTCCCCTCTGTCCCGGGCAGCCCGGGAGATGTAGTTTCGGCAGGAAAGCCCTGCCTGGCCCTGGGAATTCTTCCAGCCTTTTCCACTAAATTTGATTTTACCCCGTTTAATCACGTTGGCTGTTGGAACCTGGAAACATTTCTTGGTGTTGGTCATCAAGTCCCTGGTGGGTGTTAAGAACTGACAGGTGCTGCTGTATTAAAACAGGACAAAAAAAAACAAACCAAAACAAAAACAAACAAAAAAAAAAACAAACCAAAAAAAAAAAACAAAAAAAAACCCAACAAAACAAACAAAAAAAACCTACAAAAACCCCACAACAACAAAAAAACAAAAAAACCCACTAAAGAAATAGGACACACAAAAAACGTTTTACCAGGTTGTGGGGTTTGATGTTTTTTTTAACTGTACCTTTGATTTTAAAAAATTCGACTACTGTAATATAAGTTGTGAGAGTATGGCTTTTGTTTTCTCGTGTGTTTCAGAGGAAAAAAAAAAAAAAAAAAAAAAAAAAATCATGATCTTCAGCTGCTAAGTAGTAATCGAGAAACCAGAATCGAGACAGTAATTGAGGGGAAAAAAAAAAAAAAAAAAAAGTAATCGAGGGCCCCTCCCCTGCTCCGGCCCAGGGGGTTCCGGTTTCCCTCCCTCCTTGCCCAGGGGTTCTGTCCCCCCTTCTAAGGACAACCCCGGCCCCCCCCCTGCTCCTCTGCCTCAAACAAGCCCCAGGCATCCTCAGGCTTTGCCTCCGGAGTTGGAGCCTGCAGGCATCCTCGTTTCACTTGCCCCCCCCTCCTTCTGCAGCCACAAAATGTGCTTTGAAAAGAGAAATCAAAGGTGCCGAAGAATCTGCGAATGCAGGAGCTGCGGCTTGTAAAAAAAAGGAAAAGCAACTGTTGCGTGGCTAAGTAGACGTTTTGCCCTAAAATAGCGAGGCATGGTGATGGTTGTTAGAGAATATTTATAAACCGGGCACGCTTGGTCCTTGTGAGAAAAGCTTAGACACTCTCCAGCTCTCAAAAACTGTGAAATTAGCCAAAAAATCTGTGGCTGGAGGACAGCCAGCACATAGCCAGGCTGGAGGATGACAGCCCATAATCATTTCTGTCTCACAGCAGATGACTGGCAACGAGCACGGATGAGGCTTGGCCACCTCCTGGTGGGGCTCTCCTGTTTGATTTCCTCAAGTGCAGGGACAAATCTCCTAAAAATCACTGAAAGAGGGAATATTGTGCTTAGAGGGGGGACTTCTGGAGGTCAGAAGCTTTGGATTTAGATGTAAATAACCGAGACTATAAATCTTCATGGCAAACATGTCAATTTTCAGCACTTCTTGTCTCCTTTAACAGACCTCTATCTGCCCCAAGTCCTGCTTTTTTTTTTTTTTTTTTTTTTTTTTTTTTGTCTTAAAATCAACCTGTAAAGCTGATAAATCAGTGCAGAGGGCCTGTTCCTGAGGCAGTGGAAACAAACTCGCCGTGCACTGCCCGGGCACAACAGACTCTGCAGACTGGACACCTGCTTTTGCTCTTCTTAACCCAGCAGCAAAGCCCCTGTGGGGCAGGAACAGGCACAGGAGGACCCCAGATCAGATGACACCGAGACCCAGCTCGGAGCACGTACCTGCCCTGCCCTCTAGATGCAGAAGGAAGAACCCAGCACAGATACAAACCGAGGAGGAGTTGGTTTCCCCCTCCTTTAACTTCTCTTCTCCTTGCATCTTCCACCGAGGAATCCTCCTCCTGGAGCCCATGAGGAGCATCAGTCAGGCAAGAGATGCTCAGACACCTCTCCCTGGCAGATAAGGGACAAGTAGCCTTGCCAAGGCCACCAGGGCATGGAAAGCTGTTTGCCCATGAGCCACCTTTGCCTCCTTCCCATGGACAGACCCCCAAGCAGGCTGCACTCGTTTTGAGTGAAATCAGCCACAAAATTTTAAGCCCAGCTCCACCAAACCTGCTTCAAACTACTCTTGGCAGATTGAAAAAGGATCCTGCTGAACCAGGAGAGCACTCAAAGCCTTGTTGAAAGAGCAGATTGGGAAGGAAAAGCAAGGAGGGAGGAAGAAAACCCCCTTGGCAGTGCATTAAACACTGGAGCTGCAGAGCCATCACCCCCATCCACTTGCCTCTCCCTCTTGAGCAAACACAGAAGTTTCCTGAGTTTTACAGCACCAAAGTTCAGCCCAGGCTGCCTGGAGCTGCCCCAGCTGGGTGCTTGCTCCCAGGGTCCCCATCTTCACCCCAAAACCAACCACAGCCTTCCCCCACCGGCTGTGCCCCCCCAGGACTGGGCTGGGATTCGGGCTCTGAGAAGGGGCAGTGCTGGGCCACTGGTATTGGGGATAACATTTCCCAGGGAGGGGATGGATGTCCCTGCACCTTCTCCAGGCACACCTGTGTTGTTGCTGATGTACATGTGCTTTTCTGCCTGGCCACAGAAATTATGCAGTGGAGCTCCACGCCTTGACTTCAAAAAAGGGAGCTGGAAAAAGCACCCACACAGAGTTCCCCCGTTTCCCAGACCTTCAAATGCCCTTCTGGGTCCTGCATGGCCCTACTCAAGGCACAAAACCCAATTCAGAGATGTTCCTTCCTGCATCAGCTGTTCCAACCTGATTTAAGGCTAGGACTGAATGTTAAGAGTTTAAAGAATCCCTTTTTAAGTCTTTTCTCAGGTGACTGATTTCTTCCTTCATCTCATTAGCAGCCTCCAGCAGATGCTGCTTCCCCAGCAGAAGCCACACTTGACTTGTTAAAGCCATCTTGAAACTACCCTGTCATTTCTTCCCTCATTGCAGCCATGGCAAAGCCTGAGGAATATTTATCAAGAAGCAGATGCAGCAGCTTTTTATAGTTCAGCATAGATCATTAATCTCTTTGAAGAGTTTTCCCAATCTTCCCCAGCTTTATTCTGTTTGTTTAACTCTCAGATGGTTGCTCTGTGGAGCTCTGAGTAATTGCAGATTAACAGCTTTTCAATATTAATGGCTCTTCATTAATGCACCAGGCTCTCTCCCCTTCAGAGCCCAGGCAATAGCTGTTATTATTATACTTTCCTTTAGTCTTTTGGGCCAAAATACAATTAGATGAGTCCAAATCTTTTGTCTGCCATGGCTGCTTGGTAGCACCAGTATTCCAGAGCAAGAGCAATTCCCTCCTCCAGCCAAATGTAGAGCTTCCTCCCACAGATGCTGCTCCTGAACCACCCCAAAGGCAGTGACCCCAAAGACAGGTAGGGCCAACCCCTCCAATGTCTCCATCCTTCTAGGAGGGATCTTGACTTCTGTGACTCCAAGGCAGGGCAGAACATGTGGCCACAAAATCCTTCCAGATTGCATGAAACCTGCCCAGAAGTGACATGAGGGCTGCAACCCAGCCTTGAGCAGGGTTGTGTGATCTGCTCATGGCATGAAACCCTCAGCCCCTCCACCCTGGCAGCACCTCCAGGTGGCAGGGGTGCAAACTGTGCTGCACCACAGCAGAACCACTCCAGGGGGATGGGGCCAGCACTGTGCTGCCTCATCTGAGAGGTCTGTGGGGATGGCCACTGGCAAGTCCCATCCTCTGAGCCATATCTTGGGGTGCACAAGTCAGCCTGGATTGGGGATGGGCTGGGAATGAAGCCATGCAGACAATCAAGTGCCACCTCATTTAGCCTCAAGCCAGGACATGGATCATGCTCATCCCAGAGGCACTGGAGAGACAGCTTTGTATGTCCAACACCTTCCCTCACCTGCTCATCCTCTTTCCTCTTAGGAGGTTTCAAGCTCACAGTCTTGTTTAAAAGCCTTCCCAGGACACATAAGGACTTCCCAAGAACTCACCTCTTGCAGAGCTCCTCAGACCCAAAGAAAATGCCCACCCTGAAGTGCTGGCACATTAATCCTCTGCTTCAAAAACGTCAACAGACTCTGTGTTTTCCATGAGCTTGGAGCTCTGTGTATTTGTCCCCCTGGCTCCCAAGTGGCTGGGATGAGCTGGACTTATGCTGTCCCCTCCATCATCCTCTGCTCTGCATCCAGCCTTGCTCCAGGTTGCCAGTCCAGCTCATCTCTTGGCCAAAAAGAGCACCCAGTCCCCTCTCTGCTGACACCCATCTTGGACCAACATGCCAGTTCCTGCTGAGCAGAAGCCCCTCATCCCTCTGCAACCTCCCCACTGGCTGATGGAGAAGCCCCTCAGCTATCTGGAGGGCAGGGGCAGCTTGAGCTGGGACTTCAACCCCAGAGTTTTGTCGACCAGGTCAGGGGGCTGCAGGCTGTGCCACTGGGCTAGTGGGCGGCGTGGGTTGGCCAGCATGTCAGCCCAGTGCCTCAGCTGGTTGCCTGTGGCCCGGCAGCCCAGGAAGAGTTTGCCAATGGGCTCGTTCTTGGTCACTCTGTCGTGATCCCAAACGGAGATGACCACATCCACGTTCTGGAAGGGGTGGGACACAAGAAAGAGGAGGTCAGGAGGAGGGGGTGTCACTGCACTGGGGACCCAGTCCACCCCGGGGTGCTGCAGGGAAACCCACCTGGATCTGATTGAAAGGCACTTCAAAAATAAACACCTCGTTGAAGTAAGGGCTTAAGGTGTTTTTCTTTACACTTGTTGTCTTCTTCTTCCATTTCTTCCTGTTCAGGATGAGGTGCACCTTGACAAAAGGATCTGAGGAGAGAAAGGACATGGCTGGCACAAGTGACCATTTCCATTGAGGAGCTCAGCCACAAAACAGTTTTCCTGGGCCATTCCCAAGCAGAGCATGGCATTGTGCTTGTCACTCCTCCTGCTGAGCATCCACCCCTCTTGCCTTTGCCAGACACCCCAGAGCTCCCTTCCTCCTGCCTCCTCCTTCCACAAGCTGCCCGTGTCACCCAGCCATGACATCTCCTCCTGGAAGATTCCTCCATTTCTGCCCAAAGCTGGAGTATCTCTGCTGGGGAAGCCAGGAGCTGGCCATGGGCTAGGCGTGGTGGTGGGAGAGGGAAGCATTTCTCTGCACCGAGAGCTCTCAAGGCTTTGCAGCTCTGGGTGTCATCATTAAGGGGGGGATCTAAACACCAGCAGTCCTTACTGACCTGAGAGCCCATGGGAATCCATCTGCTTCAGCTTCCTGGCTTCCAGGATAAGCACTGTGAGCTTGCTGGTGCTGGGGACGTAGCGCAGAGAGAAGCAGATCTCCCCCAGCTGCTCTTCCTGATGGAGAGATGCCAGCAATGAGCACCAGGCAGAGGAGCTGGCCCTGGGGCTGGAGGGGTTGCTTCTGGGGGGTGAGAGGAAGAGAAGCAAAAGCAACAGTGCAACCTCCCAGCAGAGCTTCCCACCCACCAGGACCAACCTCCACTTTCCTGGCTGCCACGAGGTCACCCCACTCCTCAATGACATGCTGCAGGCTGACACTGGCCAGGGGCAGGCTGACCTCACCGATGATGGCATCCTTGGTGAAACGGTTGAAGTCATAGAGCTGCATCACCAGGGTGGACTCGGGCACCTCTGCCTGGGCTACCTGCAGAAGGGGACCCAAAAGCCCAGAACTCACCCTCGGTGGCAGCCCTGCCTCATGGCATGGGGCAGCAAATGCAAGAATAGGTCTTTCTCTCTGACACCTCCCCCATCCTGCTTGCAAAGGCATCTCCCTGCCTGGAGAGGCTGGTGTCCAAGGGGAAATGGCCACGAAACCCTCCTGACAGGACCCTAAAACCATCAGCAGCCACAGTTCCCTACCTGGAAAGTAAAGGTCTCGTTGAAGACAGGGTTCAAGGTCTTGCGGCAAACCTTGGTCTCGTACTTCTTCTTCGTATCAGAAGTTAGGTAGAGGATCACGTATGGATCAGATGTTCCTCCACTATCCATGGCCTTCAGCTCTGCTGCCTGCTTCACGCCAACTTTCAGCTTAAAAGGAGGGAGGCACAAGATCACCAGGTGGAGGAGGAGGAAGCCAGATGAGCAGGGGCTCGGCGAGGAAGAAGCAAACGCGGCAGGGAGGATGCTTCCTCACCACATGGGGATGAAAGCCAGCAGGCTGGGGGCAGGGGGAAGGTGCAAGCAGGTATGGTTGACCTCAGTGGGTGGCAAAGAAGGGCAAAGCCCTTTCCCTCCCATGTCATAGCCACAAGCATCCCACCTCCTGAGCACGGAAGTTGTACTCCAGGGAATACTGCAGCTTTCCTCGCCCTGTCTGCTCCACACCCCGCTCCAGATCCTCCATCTCAGGCTGGACCTGTGGCAGAGAGCAGCAGTACCCTCAGGATGTGCTCCCATCACACCTGGGACCACGCAGCACAGCGGGAAACCTCCCAGGGAGAGGGGAGAGAGAGGGAAGCAGAACCCACCAGGTTGGCCGTGGTGGAGCTGCTGATGGGTTGCAAGCTGACTCTCTCCTTCTTCTTGGGCTTCTTCTTGCAACAGCAGCACCTGATGATGCAGATGAGCAAGAGGAGGAGGAGAACAGCCACTGCCACAGCCACAGAGGTGAGTGCCCATTTGGGTACTGGTCCCAGGTTCAGGGAGTGGAGATGGACAGAGGAGTTAACCACAAGCAAAACCGTGTACAACGTTTTTAAACCCCTTCCCCATGCTTCAGCATTAAGGAGCTTTCCTTTCAAAACTGTCCCCACAGCCCCAGATAGGTTTCATGAAAGGAGACTGCAGCTGGAACCCACGGTCCAAAGAGGCACCAAACCAACCTGCTCCCCTGGAGCTCTGCAGCATCCCCACCCCCACAGACCTTGCTGGAAAACAAGGGAGCTGAGGAGAGGAAGAAGTGGAAATGAAGCCTCAGAGCCTGGGAGCCCCCCCTGAACAACACAGCCCAGGAGAGCCAGGCAATCACCACCATACTCACGTGGGGCCTGGGTAAACCAGCTGCCCAGGAAGCCTGGCCCAGCTGGGGTGGCTGTGGGGCTGGCTGGGGTGGCTGTCACCCTCCCTTTCCTGGCTTCCATGACCTGGGGATGCAAGAAAAATTAAGAGGGTGAGGATTTCCTTTCCAGAGGCATGTGTGTGCAGCTGGTGGCCCAGGGCTCTAATGAAAGCAAACACAATTAAAAAGGTAGAGCCCTGAGTAAGTATTTAGGGCTTGGCCACTTGAGCAATGAGGTGTGAAATGAAGCAGGAGGGAGCCACAGGCTCTGTGCCAGACACCCCCTTGCCCATGGGCTTTTTATTTATATAATTGCAAGCCTGCCTTCAGAAATGCAGGGAGCAGGGGGGATGTATTAGGGAGCTTGCCCTGATTTTCAAGGTGAATCACTTAGCTTCTAAGGGGTGAAAAAACAAGAGCTGTTTTGTGCTGGCTCCTCCCTGGCCAGGCAACGGAGCTTGCCAAGGGTTTGCCCAGCCCCAGGCAAGCCCCACCATTAGCTAACAACATTTTTTGGCTGTTTTTCCCCCTCACACAGAGCAAGAAGGTTTACTCCTGGCCTTGCCATGAGGCTGGTGCCTGTGATGCAGGTGGCAGTGGTGCTGCTGGGCAGCAGCTGGCACACCAGCTCAGGAATTTAGCAAACCAGTGCAGATGGCAACACTTCCATGGCTTCATGGAAGGCTTCACATTTCAAGCAGAAAGGGTTTTCATTGCTGCTCCCCCCAGAGCAAGGCTGAACACTTCCTCATAGCCAAAACATCCTTCTTACACCCTTTATCACCACTGCCTCACTCTGCCCACACTGAATCCCTTCTGCAGGGCCATGGAGCCTTCCAGAGGGTCCTCCCAGGGAGAAACCACCCCCGTGCTTCCCTCTCTGAGCCTGCAAAGCCAGCAAAGCCTCCCAGTTTTCCAGCACTCAGCTTTGCCAGGTGCAGGCACATGGCTCAAAGGATGTGGGAATTTCTCTCATCCCTGAGGCTGGGTCAGTGATGTGCAGTGACTTGTCCAGGGCCACCAGGGACATCTGTGTCACTGGGCACACAAGTTCCACTCACAGCTTCACCACCAGCAGCTTTAATGATCAATTCCTTCTGATGCCACAAAGGGAAATTGGTGGCTGGCCACACATCTGTGATATTTAGGAGGAGCTGGGCTGTGGCATTGGGTGGACACAACAGCACAGGTGAGCACCCACCTGCTACAGAATCAGCATTTTTTTGCTCCCAGTCCTTTATGGGCCGTGGCACATCAGTGTGACATTGGCCCTGGTTTCAAAAAGCTCATCCCAGCCCTGCAGGGTGGCCTGAGCCCACGTTTTGTGGACACTGGGGACAGCCCTGCTGTGGTCTGGGAGAGGCAGTGCAGCTCCGGGGGTTCTGCAGGGAGCACTGGAGCATCCCTGTTCCTGGAAAAGCAGCTGGGACACCCCTTCTTCTCACTCCCACCCTAAACCCAGACTTACCAGTGGGTCTCAGGCTGTTTTCCCCTCTCTGTGGCCTCCTGCTCCAGCTCTGTGTGGCAGGGCCATGCAGCAGGCTGAGATGGGACCTGCCAGGCACAGAGCCCAGGGAACAACAGTGATGGTGGCTGTTTCCCAAACAGGAAAGTCAGCTTTGTCAGCCCAGGAACCGGAACCCAGCAGCCTCAGAAACTCTGGCAGCCCCTCCTTGAAGGTGACCAAAGCAGTGCTCACCCAGGTTAAAAGCCAGGAGGGAACTCCCTGCTGGACCAGGAAACTAAAGCTGTTTTTTGCTGAAGCCATCAGGCATCACTGCCCAGCTCTGCCCTCCCAAGGATTTTTGCTTCTTTGGGTTATTTCTGCTGTGGTGCTGGGTTGGACCATGTGGCTGCAGGCACTAAGCACAAAAGTGCACACACAGACACTTGGAAGAGTGTGGAGAGACACTTGGAAGAGTGAGGATACTTGCAAGAGGACAGGTCCATGGCTGCATCCATCTCTGGTGAGCTCTGGACCCAAGGAACCCAGCTCGTTGGCCTATAGGAGCAAGCAGAGGTTTTATGATCTTTAAGATCCCTTCCAACCCAAACCATTAAATGGTTCTATGATACCTCCTTTGGCAGGAACCAGGAGCCAATCAGTCACAAAAATGCTAAAAAATCTTTATCAACTTCTGCATTTGAGAATGCATTAATATGACAGTCATTAGAACAACTTTTTTTTTTTTTTTCTTAATTAAAATGGAAAGTCTTGAAGCCTGTTTTCAGGATTAAAAGTAGTTTCCCACTTTCATTAAAATGGATTTCAGTAACTGATGCAAAATTCAAGCTGCAGAATACACCCTAGGGTTGAGCATATTCCACTCATACGTGATTCCTTGGCTAGTGTCAAGAATAAGCTGGTTTTACCCCCAAAAATCGACTGAAAGGAGTGTATGATTTCCATACACACACCACAGTCATCTCTACAACCCTAGAAAACACTAATAAAACACTAAATCAGCTCTGATGCAGGGAGAACTGGGGACAGTGCTGCTCTGGGTTATTTTCCAGCAGTGGGGCAGGGACCTGCTCCTGCTGGGCAAGGGAAAAGCTGCAGGATGGCAGCCACCCCACTCCACCAGCCCCCTCTGTCCCCCAGATACCTGCAGGGCAGAAAGGGCACGTGAAATACCCTGCCAGCTTCACAGGGCTGGGAGCTGCACAGCCTGGCCAAGCTCCCAGCCCAAAAATCAGCCCTGCAGAACCTATCAGGAAGCAGCCAGGAAAAAAAGGGTCCTGGATTACAGTGAAACTGGGAATGTGGCAAACCCCGCACTCCACACCAGCTCCTCTCCCTGCCTCTGCCTGCATCCTCTGCAAGCTGCCCTTGGTCAGGTACCTCTATATTTTTGGTCAAAAAACCATGGAGTACTCAAGGGCTGGGAAATGAGGGGTCTGGTGGCAGGCTAGAAATACCCCAACTACAGAAACAGCCACGAGCACAGTGCCCACGGGTGGTGAGTGGTGACTGAGCTCTGAGATTCCCTGAGCAGCACAGAATCACAGAATGTCTTTTGGTTGGAACAGACCTTCAAGATCTTCCAAGTCCAACCTTTGTCCAGCACTGTCCCACTTAACCACGTCCCTAAGGACCAGGTAGGTCCACAAGCCATCACCACATGGTGACTCCACCCTGGGCAGATTATTCCAATGTCTGACAACCTAATATCCAGCCTAAACCTCCCCTGGCACAGCCTGCATCCATTTCCTCTGGTCCTGTCAGACCACCAAGCAGAAGCAGCTGTCTCCTTCCACCCTTCAACCCCCTTTGAGGTGGTGGTTGAAGGGAGCAATTGAGGTCTCCTCTCAGCCTCCCCTCCTCCAGACAGAACCACCCCATCTCCTTCAGCATCTCCTCACAGGACTCGTGCTCCGAGCCTCATTGCCCTTTTCTGGACACACTCCAACACTTCTGTGTCCTCCTCACAGTGAGGTGCCCAGAACCCAACCCAACATCCAAGGTGTGGCCTCTCCAATGCTGAGCACAGGGTGACCATCACCTCCCTGGACCTGCTGGCCACCGTGTTCCTCACACAAGCCAGCATGCCACTGGCCCTCTTGGCCACCTGTGCACACTGCTGACTGTCAACCAACACCCCCAGGTCCCTTTCCAACCACCCATCCCCACGTCTGTAGCTCTCGTGGGGTTGTTATGACCCAAGTGCCCCGCACCGAACCTCACCCAATGAACCTGGGCCCATTGATCCAACCCAGCCAGGTCCCACTGTTGGGCTCCCCTGCCCTCCAGCAGGTCCACACCCCCACCCAACCCGGTACCACCTGCCAGGTGCTCCCCATGCCCTCTCCCAGGTCACTGCTGATGTTACAGAACCAGACCCTGTGACCACCAGAACCAACGCCTGTAACCAAAGCCCCAGGCAGATTTGGTTCCGTCCAACATCCCTCTGCCGGTCCGGACATCCCGACAGTTCTGTATCCAGTCCAAAGTCTGTTTTGCCTTTGTGCCATCACTTTCTGAACCAGAACCGGGCCCAGCCTCTTCTCCCGCCAGCCTGGCCCAGACCAGAGCAGGTCAGGGCAGCCTGAGCCACCGCTAGGAGAGGGTCTGGGCCGGTCCCGGTGCCGGCTGAAAGAGGGAGCGCGGGCCGGTCCCGGTGCCGGTTGGGAGAGGGAGTCTGGGCCGGGTCCGGCGCCGGTTCGGAGAGGGAGCCTGGGCCGGGCCCGCTGCCGGCGGGCAGAGGGAGTCTGGGCCGGTCCCGGTGCTGGTTTGCAGAGGGAATCTGAGCCGGTCCCGCCCGTGCCTACAACTCCCGTCAGGACGCGGAGCTGCGCTCCAGCCCCCCCCGGCTCCCGCCCCTTCCTGCCGGTTCGGGACGGGAAATATAAACGGGCTGCGGCCGGGGCCCGGTCCGGATGGTGCCGGCGGAGGGGCTGCTGCGGGAGCAGAGGTGAGTCCGGGTCCGTGTGCGGGTCCGGGTCGTGTGCGGGTCCGGGTCGTGTGCGGGAGGCGGTCCCGCTCCGTGCTGCGGGTCCCTCCGGAACCGGGGAGAGGGGGCAGGGGGGAGAGGAGTCGGGGAGTGTGGGATCTGCGAGGTTTGAAAAGGCAGAAGGGACCCCAGAGGTAGTGTTCCCCCTCCGGGAAAGGCTCCCCAGCTCTGTTCTCCTCCTCTCGCATCGTTTTACCTTTGAAATCCCCGCTGGAATCCTTCCCAGCATGGGTTGGGAGCGGAGGGAGCAGAAGGGGATGCTCAGCATCTCCTGGTGCTCCCCCCCTTCACTTCGGACCCCCGGGGAGGGCACATGCAAGAACCGAACCCCTGTGGCAAAGGCTTCAGCCCTCAGGGCTGGCATCAGCCGAGGGCATTTCGTAGAAATTCCAAGTCCCCTTGGAAGGGACCTCAGGGATCACCTTATCCAACCCTTCTCATCGTTTATTTGAGATGTCTCAGCACCCCGTCGAGCTTAAAACTTTGAGGCTTAAAACTTTGCAAAGTGGGGGAATCCCCCACTTCCCCAGGGACACCATTCCAATTTCTGCCAGCCCAGGCAACAGATTGCACAGTCCCTGGATAATAAAAATTACTTTTAAAAGATTGTGGCAAAAGAAAGGTCTCTCTGAAAAGCCTGACCTGGCCTTTACACTGCATGTTGGCTTTGGACTGTCCTTGCACAGACTCCCACCCCAGTAATCAGGTAGGAAATGGGGTTTTAACCTCCCTGCCCATTCCCAGCACATCTGTGCAGAGACATCATTTCTCTGGATTTCTCTCCATTTCTCTGGGGAGCCTCTGCTCTCCAGAGAAACCCCACAGCATATCTGTAGGAGCTGGTGGGTGAAAAAACCCCTGTGGCATCCTCTTTGCTGGGAATAGTTCCTACCCCTGAATCCTAAATGTCCACTTCTAACATTAACAGAAATGGAAGTGTAGAGCAGGGGGTTCCAGAAACCACAGGACCTGGGTCTACAAAAATAAATGACATTTTTTGTTCATCTGCTGGAGACACAGAACATAAACCCCACCCCATGGCTTTCATCTGCCAGACCTGGGTTGGCACAGCCTACACCAAACCTTTAGTGTAGAGCCTGGATTATGTAGGGCTGTGGAAGGACAGCCCAGCCCCATCAGCCCCATTCCCAAGCCCTCACCACACATCTCAACTTACTCAGACCTTTTACAGCTGCAGATGAGCTTCTCACACAGTGAACTTGCTTATTTATGGATATAAATTCACCATTCAAGCAAAAAAAAAAAAAAAAAATTAGCAAGGAAGGCAGTAAGGATGTGAACCTGTACAATCTATTTTGGTCTATCTGATCTATTTTGGGTTATTTTTTAGACCCCATGAGCCTCCAAGCCCTAGTGCTTAGAGTCAGACTTACACTGTTAGGAAAGCAGCTCCACTTTCAGCAGTTTCCCCCAGAGAAAAATATTCTTCAGGGGTGTGTGTAGGATCTGTGGTCAAAAAGCCACTGATGAAGTGACTTTTTCATCATATTTAATTAGAACTGTTTAACCAGATGTTCTCAGAGCAGAAGAAGGTTCATTTGGGGTGTTCCACTTAATGAATAGGATGTCCCATGTCTTTTCCTCTCTTCCCCCCCTTTCTGGATTGTCTTTATTAGAATGTGTCAATTTAATTGTGTGTTTTCTCTTCGAGGCTGAAAGTGGAAGATGGCAGAGCCTGAAAGCACAATCCTAAACACTGCTGTGAAACAGGTAAAAGGTTGCTCATTACAAAACGCTCATCCTGTATTTCCTAAGCAGGTTTGGAAATGTTCCCTCAGGAGAGGATGGATGCACCACAACCTGGAGCTGTGGTGACCTGAATTGCTCAGTTTCAGGAGAAGTGACCTGGCCCAGGGCTGCTGGGCACCTGGTCCCAGTGAGCTCCATGGGATTTCCACATGGGAAGAGATCCCAGGGCTGAACCTCCTTAAATTCTGGTGTGGCCAGGGAGAGAGCAGCGTCTTCTTGTACACAGAGACTTTATTAGGTTCTCCAGAACAGACAGAAAGGATAAAACCACCAGTCCATGCAGAGAAACCCAGACAGGCAGCCATGGCTGTGCTGTGCCCACAAACACCAAAGTTATGAAGCAATCCCCTCTGGTATGTGCTGTCCTCAAAGCTTATGCCACTTACCAGACAGGTTAGGGTTTCACAACTGCCTACCCCATCCTTGGTGGCCTGGAAATAAAGATTTGGCTCAGTACCTGTTCTCCAAAGGCCCTCTGGCATCAGGAGCCATAGGTGATGCTTCCAATGCCTGACCCCACCACCCTGCTCAGTGGAATCTTGTGTCCCTTTGCTCACCCCAAATCTCTTTCCTTTGCTCTTCCCCAATCCCTCTTTTTCCCCCTGTACTGCAGAAGGATCCCAGTGAGGCACTGGTCATTGCAGTGACCACCAGAGCCATCTTCAACCTGGAGAAGGAACACAAGCTCTACCTGGAGAAGGGCAAGGAGGAGTACACAAGGCACCAGCAGGCCAACCAGGACAAGCCCCTGCCACCAGGCACAGCCTTTGCCTTCATCCAGGTGAGACCCATGCCTGGACAGGAGCACATGCAGACATTCAGACTGGGGGGAAGGCTCAGCTTTCCCAGTTTAGGTCTCAGCTCCCATCATGGGGTGCAGATGTGCCTGTTCTGGCCTCTTGGTCTCGTTGCAGGGCATCAAGACTTGTGCTCCTCACTAGTACCCACACGTGCATCTCCTCCCTGGTGGGGTGTCCTGCTCCCTGCCCTCCTAGTGATGGCTTTTGCAGGATGGTTGGGGCTCTCTGGCTCTCCATAAAGTGCTGGTCCTGCTGTAACTGACAGATGCAGCAAACCACTAACATCTGGATTGCAAAAGAGCCCTGGCAAAAAGCTCCAAGAGGGCCTCATCCTCCCCTTACAGGCAGTGCAGTATGTGAACAAAAAGATCCTGGAGAGCAACCCAGCAGAGAAGGACCTCTTTGACATCCTGGTGCTCTCCAACAACAGCCCAGAGAGTGGCACTCGCATCATCAACAGCACCAAGCACTATGGTAAGGGAGGACCCCCCCACCCCAACCCTGGGGGTGGCTGCTTCTCCCCAGGAGGCTGCAAAGCAGCTAAGGCAGCACAGAGAAGCATCAAGAGCAAATACAGAGCCAGGGAGTACCAGGGGAAGGGGTTCTTTGGGGAACAGGCCCAGTTTCTGCCAGCCTCATGAAGCTTGCTTGGTGTGCCAAGCATTTTGCTCAGCCTGGGCCACTTCAAGCAGCTGCTAAAGAAGCAGAGTGGTTCTTTAAGGGTCATTTAAGGGGAGGGATGGAGGGAATATTTGACTGCACTCTCTGCAGTTTTGTAGGAGCAACAGGACAAGAAGATGCAGTGGCAAAATTAATTGCCCCAGGCTCTGCAGCAAAGCAGTGAGACCCAGGGAGGGGAGGGGGTTTCAGGGGGGATGTTGCCCCATAACAGACTTTGCTCACATCCCCTCCCCTGAAGGCCTGGAGATCTCCAAGTTCTGCTTTGTCAGTGATGAGGACTCCACACAGTACCTGAAGTCCCACAGGGTCAAGCTCTTCCTCTCAGCTGACAGGAGAGATGTCTGCAATGCCCTCCGCAGAGGTTTGTTCTCCCCTCCATCCCCCATCCCCAAACCCACACGTTTCCCAAGCAGCTCAGTACCAGGAGGCAATGCCAGAGCCTGGGCTCTGCCAGGGACATGGTGATTACCAGTACAGTCCTCAATAGTTCAGTCTCTTCTGTCCCCACCAGGAGCCTGCAAACACCCAGGGGGTTCTCAGCCACCTTCACAAGTCACTGATGGCTTTGTGCACAGTTCTGGCCATAGCTCTGCCCTGAGCTGGGCCTTCCCAGTCTGACATGCAAGCCTTTCTAACCAAAGATGCTGCCCATTGCTGCTCCCTGGATCAGGAATTTCCATAGAAATTTGTTTTCTTGGGACATGCAGAGTTACCAAGTCCTCAGTGATAGATTTAAGCACATGCCTGACCTGGATCAGAGGGAGTGCAGTACTAATGGGGTTGATTGCCTCCTTATTAATTTGCTTGGACATGAGCACATCAGCTGGCCAAGGTCTTTCAAGGTCAGGAGCAAGCCATCTGCAGCCTGGGCTTTCCTCTGATACACAGCACATGGCTGGAGCCTCCTTGAAGAGCATTCTTGCTCCCACAAGTGGGGAGGCTCATCTGGGGGGGCTGGGTCCATGGATGGGGACAGGCAGGGAGCAGCTTGTGGGAAGAGACCTGTGATTAAACCAATTACCCCAATCAACTGGAGGTACCAGTCCCTGTTGCTCAACAGCAAGTAGTGCTAAATCTGGGCATTCAAGCCAGACTTGGCAGGGTGAGTGAGTATCAGGAGGAGGAGGGCTGCACATCCCTTTACAACCACCCATCATCTCTTACCACCCCTCAGTATTTCTCCAGGTAGCAGTCCCTGACCAGCAGTGCTCCTACATCCATCCCCATCCCACTGGTGGGTAACACAGACCTAGAAAAGCTGGGCTGACCCCCACAGAAAGCCCCCTGCCTTGGAGACCCCAACATTTGCAGCCTGGGATGGGGTTTTCCATGCAGGAGCTGCCCCCAGGATGGGGGTGTTCCTCCTGAACCCCCCCTTGCTCTGTCTCGTAGGGGTCTCAGCAGCGCTCGTCTTCCAGCAGGAGGTGCAGGCCCCCAGCACTCCCCTCCGGGTGGTGTTTGATGGAGATGCTGTGCTCTTCTCTGATGAGACAGACCAGGTTTTCCAGGAGCAGGGGCTGGAGGGGGCAGTGCAGTATGAGAGGGCAATGGAGGCCGTGCCCATGGGAGAGGTAAGCAAGCCACCCCCTTTGATGTACATCCAGAGGCTCCGCACCCAGCCCGAGCATCTCCTGCCAGGGCTTTGCCCTGAGCTGCAGGAAAAAAGCTAAAAGCAGAAATCCTTATAGATCCCCTTTGGATCCCATGTGTGGGGCTGATTTGGAGTCTCACTGGAGGCAGAGCTGGCCTGGCAAGTGGGCATCAGCTCCCAAATAACCGGAGTTGTGGTTATCTCCAATGTCACCTTCTGTAGGCTGGGACCTCTTGCTGTGCAAGTCCCTGCAGAATTCGGAGCCAGAGGTACTGTTTGTTGTGCTGTGCCTTCCTGGTCACTTTGGGATTAGGATGATCACCACAATGCTCACCTTCCTCCTGAGCACCCCAGTGCACAGCACCAGCCACAGCACTGCCCATCCCTGCACCAGACGGGTGTCCGGGTGCTAAGAAACCTTGGAAGTGGAACAAAGTGCCTCGTAGAGGCAGAGATGCCTGTTTTCCACCTGCTCTCAAGTGTCTCCTTGTGCTTCCAGGGTCCTTTGAAGGCTTTTGCCATGCACCTTGGGAAGATGTGCAAGAAGTTCAGCCAGGAAGAATCCCCCATCCGCACCTACCTGGTGACCGCCCGCAGTGGCCGGGACATGGGCATCAGAGCCATCAAGACCCTCAGGGAGTGGGGTCTGGCCATTGATGAGGCTTTCTTCATGGATGGGGCTCCCAAGGGTCCCATCCTTGCCCAAATCCAGCCCCACATTTTCTTTGATGATGGCCTTCATAACATCCGGGGGGCTCAGGACGTGGGTGTCCCCTCTGCCTGGGTCCCTTCCTGCTGCTGATGGGCTCAGAGCAGCACTGGGGACTCGGCCACTTGAAGGCAAAGCCCTCTGGTGGGGTAGGATTTCCAGCAAGCTTCAGGGAAAGGGGGCAAGAGTATTGCATGAGAGTACAGACTGCCAGGCAAGACTTGATGCTCATTTCTGCTCCTGACATGAGGTTCCTTAGGATAAAGCAAAGCTGTTGCTCCAGGAGGGAAGAAGACCTTTGCTGTGACACTGAGGATCATCACCTACATCCACTGGGACAGCTTTTCTTCAGAGAAATAAATGAAGCTATTGCCCCCCATGTAAGCTACAGAAGGTGTGAAACCAAGCACTTAAACCCCCTGGCTTTGGCTCTGCTCAGGCAATCTCCAAGATACATTCCCAGGAGTGTGGGAATGCCCAAAAGAAGCCCTCGAGACCCTACCTCAGCAGACACCCTCAGCTTGGTTTCTTGAGGAGGCCTTTGGGCAGCTCCAGCCAAACTCAGCAGAGCAAGGAAGACTTCAAAGCTGTAAAAAACTAGGTTTTTTTAGAAACGGGTGCCCAGGTTGAAGAGAGAAAGCTGTTCCCCCCTTACAGGAAAGATAACAGCACAAGGCACCTTCCCTTAGGCATGCAGCCTTCTCACAGAGTGCCCACAGGAGACCCTGACCCTGGCATTCAGCTCTTGGAGTTGCAGGAGATGGGCCAAGGAGAAGGCTACAATCCAGGTCTGATGTCCATCCAGGAGACAGAGCTTCCATGGATATCCCACCAGGAGGGCACTGGAGCTGGGCTGCCTACAGCACAAGCACCTCTCCTCTGGCAACTGGGACTCTGCTCCTGATTTTCCTAGGGAGCAAGAAGTCCCTCAGGATTCACTGGGAGGTTTCTTTCCCCAAGGCTGGGGGTGAGTGGTTGCCACTAGAGGCCACTGTGCTCCCCAGAGAGCACCCCAAAGCCCTGGCACCTTCCCAGAACAGCCTCATAAAAAAAAACATTCAAATTATCTGCTCAGGGCAGTGCCTGCTGGGTGGCAGTGGGACTGTGGACAGAGGAGGAGAAGATGATGGTGACCTTCTGGTTTTAATCTCAATGTGACCAAAAAGTGGTTGTTGGTTGGTTGGGTCTTTTTTTAAAGGCTTCACAAGTGTTGCTTTCAATAATGCTTTTCTTCCTCCCAGTAAATAAAAAAATTAATGAGCATCCCTGTGTCAGCATTTGGCCCTCAGACCCACACTCAGCAGCACAGGAAGAGGGTTGGGATAACTCAGTGCTCCTTTATGGACATTGTTATTTTCTCTGTTCTTGTGCTTCAAGATGAGTTAAATACACAAGGAACCTTCAGTGGGCTTTGGATAAAGGCTTTGAGTATCTTCTTGTACCCATGTCCCCAAGCCCACTCTCCCCTCCCTGGTTCCCTGGGCTTGGGGACTCTCCACATCTCACCCTAGCAGGGGAAGCTGCTGTCCCCTTGTGCCACCAGCACAGGTCCTGTCCCTGCCACCCTGGGGAGGGCAGGCATGGCTGTGTGCAGGGCTTGGGTAGGAAGCCACCTCCAACAAAGCCCAGCAGGGTTTTGGCACTGGCAAGCTGGCCCCTGGCCCGTTTGCTTCATCCAGAAACTGAAATTAGATGTCTGGAGGTAGCAACATCATCAGCTACTCATTGTTTGTTAATAATGCTAAGCACCCATCAGGCTCCATCACTGAGCAAACATTTAATTAGGGGATGCTCCAAACAGCCCTGGTGAGCAGGTACTGCTGTTCTGTCCCACTTTTATGCAGGTCAGCTCCTGGGAGGCTCAGGATCCAGGTCCCCCTCTCCAGCCCCACTCACCATCCACAGGCAGCTGCTTCAGTGGCAGCTGCTGGTGGGGACATGGACCTGGTGGCAGTGATGGTCCCAGACATCCCCCTCTGCAAAAGCTCCTTTTGGCTGATGTCTGGACCCCAGTGGCAGGAGCCTTGGGCCAGGGGAAATGAGCTGAGTCAAGGGTGATGGGGACAGAGCCATGTGAGCCATTGCAGGGCACGAGTTGCTGAGGTAAGGGGAAGGCACCACGTGCCTTCTTCCAGCACCATCAGCATGGCAGGGGATGACATGGTGAAATATGCCCAAAATGGGAAAAAAGGGAAGGAAGCTTAGGTTTTGTGAGGTTGCATCATATGGGGCCAAGTGCAACTTCTTTAGGCCATGGCTCAAAGGTGTAGCATCAAAACCTGCCCTTTTCTGCCCTGCTCTGAAGATGGAGCATCAAAAACATCCTCTGGCAAGGGCTGCTGCAGCTCCACACCCTGCTGCAAGGACAGGCTTGTTTCTGTCTTAAAGACACCTGTAATAAGTTCATTAACACTTAGGGTCTTCCTCGGGTCTTGGCTTTCTGGGGCATTTTAATTTCCCTCCCTTGAGGGGTTGCTGGTGTCCAGGGGTTTTCTGCTGCTGCTGGGGCTGTTTGTGGGATGCTGCTCTAATATTCAGCTCAGGGCTTAGGGGCCAGGGCAAAGCAGGAGCAGTTCACACCATTGTGGCACCCACAGGGGGGGCCTGCTGGGTTTCACTCAGTTCCACTCTGAGAAAAGAAATAAAGGGGACTCCAAGAATTCTGGCTATTGCTTTCCAGCAACCCCACAACCATCCCAACCAAAGCTTTCTGCTGTCAGGGTCACATCCCTCCCTGCCTGATGGTGACCCACCACTGCATGGGACACCCCCAGGGCACCTTCTTGATGTGGGGAGGGAGGTGGGTGATGCCTCTGCTCCCCTCAGCTGCAGGCAGCTCCTTCCCCCAGCTCAGCTCTTGCTGGTGGTGCTGAACAAGGAGCTCTTGTTTCAGAGGGGGAGTGTGTGACCCCCAGGGATTGGAGCCTGTGCCTGCCTGAGGAGTTTCACAGGAGACCTTTGCCCGGGAGCATGCCCTTAATCCCCTGCTTACTGCACCAGTGCATTTAGTGTTGCAAAGCTAAAAAAAAAAATAAAATAAAATAAAATAAGCAACTTAGGGCTATGAGAGAGAAAGGGATTCTTTATGAAACAGTGGTGCTGCAGGGAGGGAAGATTGGCAGATTGGCAGGTATTTAGCTGCTAACAGACACCTGCATTGGCAGTGTCCAAGCAGTTCAGCTTTATTGGCTCCTGGCTGCAGCAGGAGAGGATGATGGAGACTGCAGGATGCAGGTGCAGCTGTGGTACCCACCAGATCCTACAAGGCCCTTTGACCACAAGCACAAGGCAGAGCATTTGCCATATTTTTTGCCATACATTGCCACACCAGTGCCAGCTCCTTGGGAAACACTCCCGGGTTCCCAGTCAGGGAGGCTGTGACGCCAATTTCCATGCTGCAAATAAATTATAAACAGGGTGCTTTGCATCCAGAAATTCAGAGAGAGGGTATGCAAAGCTGCAGACCATGTTTGCCAAGGTCTGCCAAGGTGCTTAAACGTGGGTTCCAAGATCTTAACCCCAAGCAGACACACTGGAAAATGCAAACTGCAGCAGGAAGGGGAGACAGTGCCTAGGAATAAGTAGGTGGGAATCACAAGACTTTATGGGTGTACTCACACAGCAACACCTGCTCCAGGAGCTTGGGATTGATTCACCAAAGAGGAGCTGGGTGCTTGCTCCTGCTCCAAGGACACACATTGAAATTTTAGGCTGATCTTTGGGTTGCCATGGGGTGCTGACCCTCATCTTTCTGAGCCCACCTTCCTCCTGGGACGGAAAGGCTGAGTTGCTTGGGTCCCACAGAGCAGATGTAATTGCATGAATGATGGTTTTCTTGAGGCAGCTTTGGCTGGAAATGAAAGGAAATAATTAAACAGCATCTTTTGCTGGCAAGGAAAACCAGGTGATACCCCCCCACCCCAAACTGGGCTCATGCAGCTGATACCCCCCCACCCCAAACCGGGCTCGTGCAGCTCCTGGGACCACAGCAGGGATTGCCCAAGGTGACAAGGCAGGTGACAAGGTGAGTCGTGTCCCAGTGCTCCCCATCACATCCTGGCGTGGGAGGCATTGTGACTTGATGCCATCAGTGCCACTTACCACCCCATTACCCCTTGTCAGCCACCAGTCACCCTGCCTGCTGCCACCACCTGCCAGGGTTGTTGTTCCCTGCACAGATGCAATTTCAGGCTGCTGCAAAATAACTCGGATGAGGCAAACACCACGAGATCCTTGCCCCAAGGAGCAGATGGGGCCAGGGTGAGGCAGGTCTCCTCCTCCACAAGGTGGGTGCCAGGTGTGTCCCTGAGGGTGGGGGAGGATGGGCCGGGGGGTGCGGAAGGGCACGGGCAGGTGGTGTGGGGGTGGCAGGGACCTGGGCAGGGCCACAGAGCATGTGGGACACAGGGATGGGCAGTGGCAGGGCTTGGCAGCAGCCAGCTGATGCACAGCAGTGGATGAGTAAACCCCAGTGAAGACACCAGTGCCATGTGCTGCACAAAACCCTTTGGGGGGGTTTTACTAGCTGGAAAAAAGGCTGGGAGAGCAGAAGATGATGGAGAAGGACCACTAGGCCAAAAGTATCCCATGCTCAGACTGCCGCAAACATCCCTGAGGGGCTGGAGCTCCACTCAGGGCTCCTGCCCATGGTGACAGCCACCTGTGTCACCTGGCCAGTGGCTGCCACTGAGCTCAGGGTGTGCAGCATGAGAGACACCCAGGGAACATTCACCACCCAGCTTAAGCCTTTTGCAACTTCACTTAGCATCACCCCAAGGTCACTGCAGCCCATGGTGGCTGCTGGCCAGCTCTGCCTCCTAACCAGCCCCAGCCAGTTGGCACCACCATCGAGCCAAGCATGCCCAGGACATCTCACCCAGCACCCACAGCACCGGGGCAGGATGGGCAGAGCCTGGATTCCTCCTTTTGCCATGCTCAGTACAACCCCTCCCCTGCTCCCGGGTTTCCCATCAGCCAGAGCTGCCACCAAAGCACCTTCGGGTCGGGTTTTGCGGGTGTCTCCCAGAAAAGAAAAAAAAAAAAAAAAAAGGGTGTAATTTGGGACAAGCCAGCACAACTGGAAAATGCACCCTCACCCTGCAAACTGTACCTGGATTTAGGAAATGCCACTGGGTGTGGCTGAGGTCCTGGCACCTCGCCGGGAAAAAGTTACCAGGGCTTTGCTCGGGGGTTGGGGGCTGGTGACTCAGGATCTGCTCATTAGCTGCATCCAACAGCTTCATCCCAGCACCGGGACCGGGATTCAGGGTGTTTGCAACCGGACCTGCCCGGGCTTGTGTGCCCGGAGGCTCTGCTCTGCTCTGCTCAGACCGAGGAAGAGTTTTCTTTCTTTTCCTTTAGGAACCAGCTGCAAAATCTCCAGTGCATTTTGCTGACCGTGGGGATGTTCATCCCCACAGCTTTGCTTTGAACAGCTCTAAAAATAATCGGTGTTTCTGAACTGGAGCTTTCCTCCCCCTTTAGGTTGGTTGCAGTTTGGGGTGGGCTACTGCTGTGATACATGAGTGACAGAAAAATAATAAAAATTTTAAAAAAAACAAGATCTTGGAAAAAAGGGTAAAGGTAAAAGAGTAAAATGGAAGCAGAAAGAGGCTGCTGTAGCATCCCTGGCAGTGCTGCAGGTGGGAGGCTGCAAGACTCCCCCAGCAAACAAAGTGCCTGAAATTCCAGTGGCGTCAGGTCCCATCCACATGGGGAGGGCAGGTGGCACATCCTGGTGTCCCCCAGAAAGTGGGTGACGCCAGTCTGCCAGGGCTGGGACTGGGGTGCACCTTCCCCGGGGGGAGCTGCTCAGGCTGAGTCATTTGCCCCCCCACACACTCCTTGGGAATTCTCTCCAGCAGGGATGGAGGTTGCGAAAGTGCAGCCCGTTCCCAGGGGAGCGTCACCCCACACCCACTGCCTGGCTGCCAGGGACAGCACCCCAGCTCACCCTCTGGGGACAGGGGGATGTGGTTGGCTGGGGAGACAGAGCAGCAAGGAAAGGTGTCAAAAATAGGAGCAGGGAGAGACAGGACCTTTGGCTGTCTCTCACACACCTTGGCTTCCTCCTCCAGATGCTTCACCAACAGCACTCAGGGTCTTGCTCCACAAAAAGGAAAAAAAAATGTGTAAAAACCTCCGAGCCTGGGCTCGTGCCCATCTATCTTTTGAAGATAACACGGTGCAACTCTCACAGTCCCAGACTGTAACTACCCAGACATGCTCTCAGCTCCTGGTTAAACACTGCTGCACCTTCCAAGGTCTAGACATCAGGGCAAAGATCCCACAGATGTGCTCAGGGAGCCAGAATGCAGAAATCCTGGGCCCTTGCTGTGGCCACCACTCTCCCAGCACACAGGCACAGCAATGTCAGCTCCAAACCCACTCCAGCAAGTGCTGGAGTAGAATTAAACACCCTGGGGATAAATCCCCCAGTCCCATCCCATTCTATGAGCACCCAAGAAGGGATCAGTATTGTAACATTCCCTGCCCTGTACAGCCCTGTCCTCCCTTTTTCCCAAAAAAACAGCTGGGAAGTGTCTGGGCTCACTGGTGTGGTGGATGCAGAAGCAGCAGCCATTGGGATGGCAGCAGCTCCAGCTGCAGACACAAGGAGTGTTTATAACAGCTTTGCTAACAGCATGGTTTGCCCTCAATCCCTTGGAATTAAAAAAATAAAATAAAACAAAAAAACAGACATAGACCAGGTCTAGACTGCTTGGGCCTGTTGAAAGCCTTTGTTCTGCAGCACAGGATGGTGTGGGACCAGCATGGGATGCTGTCCTCATACCCTCCCCACCCCATCCTTGCACCCTGGAGCCCATTCCAGCCTCCCAGTGACAGACTGGCCAGGCTGGAAACACTGATGGAGGAGCTGCCACAGGTGCCCCAGCCCAGGGGCCAGGTGATGGTGCCTGGCAGGCTGCTTTCCTGACCACTTCAAAGAGGAGGGTTGGCACCTCACCGGCTCCACCACGGCTTCTGGGAGAGCCTGGAAGGGTGCAGAGGAGCACCAGACCTGGCGTCAGGCCTTTTATCTGCAAAGAACATTTGCCAAGGGGTTTAGAGCCCTTGGGGAGGGTGGGTTTGCTTGAGTGGGACCACAGCTGGGTTAGTTTATGTCTGACATGCTGCTCCCAGTCATGGGCTCCCCGTTTTGGGGCTGCCATACCCAGGGGGACAAGAGGACACCCCCAAGGGCAATAGTGATGGCTCTGGGGTCAGGCTACAGACCTGGGACCCACTTTGCCTTGGCCCATTGCCTGGAAAGAGAAGTGTGGGGTTCTGCTGAGTCACAGAGTGCCTGGGGCCCACAGGGTGCTGGGTTCTGCTGACTCAGGGTCAGTGGCACTCAGCTTGACCACACACCCACAGGGCACGAGGGAAGCAGGGCTGGCACCAAGCCTGGCCACAATAACGGGACCTGGCCAGGACCTGCCTGTGCCTCCAGCCATGGCTGCAGGAAACATCACCCAGGTCCCCAGGTGTCCCCAGGGGGAAGTGGGCAGCTTCCCCGAGACCCCCAGCTCAACCAAGGCATGGTGATGGGGACAGCTGATGGGACAAGACACAGACCAGGGCAGAAGTACCCCCTAAAATCCCCCAGCACGTGGGGGTGGTGGGCAGAGAGCCAGGGCAGAAGCACCCCCTAAAATCCCCCAGCACATGGAGGTGGTGGGCACAGCCCCAGGGAAAAAGCACCCACTAAAAAATCTCAGCACAAGAGGGATGGTGGGCACAGAACCAGGACAGAAGTCCACCCTAAAAACCCTCAGCACAGGAGGGATGGTGGGCAGAGACCCAGGGCAGAAGCACCCCCTAAAAACCCTCAGCACAGGGGATGGTGGGCACAGACCCAGGGCAGAAGCACCCCCTAAAAACCCACAGCACAGGGGATGGTGGGCACAGACCCAGGGCAGAAGCACCCCCTAAAAACCCTCAGCACAAGGGGGATGGTGGGCACAGACCCAGGGCAGAAGCACCCCCTAAAAACCCTCAGCACAAGGGGGATGGTGGGCACAGACCCAGGGCAGAAGCACCCCCTAAAAACCCTCAGCACAGGAGGGATGGTGGGCAGAGACCCAGGGCAGAAGCACCCCCTAAAAACCCTCAGCACAAGAGGGATGGTGGGCAGAGACCCAGGGCAGAAGCACCCCCTAAAAACCCTCAGCATAAGGGGGATGGTGGGCACAGAACCAGGACAGAAGTCCACCCTAAAAACCCTCAGCACAAGAGGGATGGTGGGAGCAGACCCAGGGCTAAAGCACCCCCTAAAAACCCTCAGCACAGGGGGGGATGGTGGGCACAGCTCCAGGACAGCAGGATGCTGCATGAGGCCATGGGAGTATAGAAGAGGTTGAAGGAGGAAGGATGGGGAGGAGATGGAAGGAGCAAGATGCCACCAACATGACTCAGCAATTTTTCCAGAAGTTGCATGACCACGAAGGAGGTGAACAAGGGACAGGGACAGGCACCCCACCACAAAGTCTGGGATCCCCCACCCTGGCAATGCCCTGCTGGTCCCATGGGCCCCTGCTCTCCTGTCCCTAAGGGTGGGCACAGGCAGGAGGAGAAAACAAACCTAACCCTTAGGATCTGGAAGGGACACCATACGAACATCTGACTTATTTTTTATTTTCTATTTTTTTCCCCAGTTGGTCTCATGTCTCTCTCATCAGAGAGAACTCAGACAGAGATGAGCTCCATCCCAATCCACCAGGGTGTCACCTCTAAACCCTTTGCCACCCCAAGGCTGTCTCAGAGCCCATCTTGGTGCACCCCATGCTCAGCCCCACACCCTGCCAGGTGTCCCCCCTGCCACCAGCATCATCCCCAATGGCTGGGGGTGGCCACGATGGCATTTCAAGGGGACTTGGCACCCCCCAGCCCCTCTCACACAAGGTGTGGATGTGCCCACCAGGACGTGCCCACCTCCCCCAAAATAACACAGCCCGGAGCACCAAGTCCCCTTCAAACCGGGGGTGTCCCGGGGACCAGGGAGGAGAACGGGTCCCGGGCTGCGGCCACCCCTGCGGTCACCCCCCCCCCCGCCCTGGTGACAGCGGGGAGAAGCCAGAAAACCTGGAAAGAAGAGAAAAACAGCCAAGGGAAAGGAAGCTTAAGGAGGGAAAAAAAACCAAAAAAAACCACCCTAAGAAAACAAAAAGAAAAGCGAGCACGGGGTGCGGGCGGGCACCTCGTGATGCCGCTCCTGGTGTTTATTCCCCTTTTCCCGGAGGCTGAGTCACGGCCCCAGGCTCCGGGGGTCAGCCCTGGGGCCCCCGAGCTGGCGGGGCGGGGCGGTACCGCCGGTCCCGCTCTGGTTCCGCCCCGGCCCGGCCCGGCCCGGCCTCACGTGACGCCGGCGGTGCAATTTTAGGCCGTCAGGTGACGGCAGAAAAGCCCCGGAGAGGCTCTGCCGCCGCGCTACAAAAACGGGAGAGGCAGAGGGGCCCCGGCGTTCGCGGCCTTCATAGGAGGGACCCCCCTTTCCCCCCCCCCAACCCACCTCCCCCCGGCCCCGCAGCAGCCACCGCCGCCATCGCCATGAATCCCCGCGGCCTCCTCCTCCTCTGCCTCCTCCTGCTGCTGGGGCCCTGCGCTGCCATCATCAGGTGAGCCCGGGGAGGGTCCTGGGGGTCTGGCTGAGCCCTCACACCCCCCTCGGAATAGGGAGGGGAAGGGGGGCTCAGGGGCTGCCGCACGGGTGGGCTGCGGGCTCGGCTGGCAGGCACCCCCCCAGCCTGCTGAACGCGGAGGGGAGAAGGGTTGGGACCCCCCCTCAGCCACCCCCCAGGTGGGGGTTCGGGGCTTGGAGGGGGGGGTCCTGCCCCTGCTGCTGCTCCGTGGTCAGCTTTGGTGGTCCCCTATTACCCCCAGTCCCCCCCGTGAACTTTGGTGGTCCCCTAATAGCCCCCCTTGGTGAGCTTCAGTGGTCCCCAATACCCCCCCCTTTGGTGAACTTTGGTGGTCCCCTAATAGCCCCCCTTGGTGAGCTTCAGTGGTCCCCAATACCCCCCCCTTGGTGAACTTTGGTGGTCCCCTAATAGCCCCCTCCCGCTGAGTTCTGGTGGTCCCCTAATCCCACTCCCTGGTGAGCTTTGGTCGTCCCCTAATCCCCCCCCTCCCATGAACTTTGGTGGTCCCCTAGTACCCCCCTTGGTGAGCCCCCTATCCCCCCCCCGGTGAGTTTTGGTCCCCTAATCCCCCTCCTGTTGAGTTTTGGTGGTCCCCTAATGCCCCTCCCGTTGAGTTTTGGTGGTCCCCCAATTCCCCCCTAAATCCTCCACGCCCTGGCTTTGGGAGGAACACCACAGGTGGCAGAGCACGGGGGGGGGGACCGAAGTGTTGGGGGTCCCCTGGTTCCAGTGGAGCTGTGCTGCTGCCCCCCACCCCCAAAATTAACAGGTGGGTTCTCTCCTTCCCCCCCAGGATCCCCCTGACCAAGTTCCCCTCTATGAGGAGGGTCCTGAGTGAGGTGGGCAGTGAGATCCCCGACATGAACGCCCTCACCCAGCTCCTCAAGTTCAAGCTGGGCTTCTCCGAGGTGTCCGAGCCCACTCCAGAGCTCCTGAAGAACTACATGGATGTGAGTAACCCCAGCTTGCTGCCCACCCCCCTGCTGGGTGGCTGTCACTTTGGGGGTGCCCCTCCCAGGGGGGTGGTGAGAAATGCCAGCCTTGCCCTCCAGAGGGAGGGAGGAGGAGGAGGAGGAGGAGGGGGACATGTTGATCCTCTAGGAGACATTTTATGCCCCCCCATGGCTTGGTGGGTGGTTGCCAAAAGTTGTGTCCCATTATTGTTAAACTAAAAATACAATAATTACAATGATAAACTGCCTGCTGCGACCCAGGCAGGAGCTTTGCAGCTTCTGTAACCCATTTCCTTTCCCCTTTGTCACTGATTAATGGGGGCTTGCTTGCTTGTGTGGCTCCTAGCATCTTTTTGGCCCTTTTGGGCTCCACTGGCATAAAAATTGTACTCCATTCCTTGAGGCATTGGAGGATAAAAGAGAGAGAGCAGAGGGGGAAGGGACTGAGCACCAGCTTGCTATGGGACTGAGGATGCAGGACCCTTCCTCTCATTATCCTTCATCTTCTCCATGGCCTTGGGAAGAGCCACTCTGCACCTTCTCAGGAGCTTAGGGAGCAAAGGGACCCTCGTGGTGAAGCAGCAATGAAAGGAGAAGCCAGATCAAACACGTGAAGTTTGCCCTTGCCCAGCTCCTGGACACGTGGGGTTTCCTATTTCTGAGTTCTCCACTGGGTACCCTCATGGCTTTTAGTGGGGGAGGATGTGAGTGCTGGGCCAGAGGAGTAAAGCTGGAGCCAGATATCTGGGCATTAATTCAGGATATTCTCCTCTGCTCCCCTTCCCTAGGGAGGAAGCCACCTCTTGTCACCCAGCCAGCACTGTCCTGCCAGGGCTGTGTTGGGGAGGGCCACCAGGGTTTTAATTGGCAGTGCTGAAAGCCAGGGTGCTGGGGATTGCACCACAGCCTTTCCTCTTGTGCCTACTGCTCAGGGAAGGGCCCTGCTCCCTTGTCACCTTGTCACAGGGGGAACAGCCCAACCTGCAGCAGGAGATAAGGGACCACTGGGTCCCTCCTGGCCTGGCCAACAATGTTCTTGCTGCCAAAGGAGCTGTTGGGAGGAAAGGCACAACCTCCCCTAGACTGCCTTGTATGGTCCCCAGCAGCCCCTGGGACCCCCCTCATGGGATTTATGGGGCCCTTATACCCAGGGCTGATTTTTCAAACCCCAGCAATAGTTACAGAATCACTGAAAGCAAATGCTGCCTCCTCACTGTGGCTAATTGCAATGGATTATTAATTACTCATCAAGGAACCCTTGCAAACTAAGCCCACAGGAGGTGAGCAGCTTTGGTAATCCTGTTTTCTTGCCCTCCCCCTTCCACTCTTCTTAATTAAGCACATGGAGGGGTTTGGAAAGGCCACTGGCTGACTTCCCTTCCTGGCAGAGGTGTCTCCAGGGTCCTGATCCAGCTGCTTGCCAGGTGTGGTACAGCTCTCTGCACCTTTGGGAGGGCTGGGGAGAAATGGGTCTGTCTGGCACCTGTTGAGCACTCCCCATTCATTCTCTCCCCTCGAGGGATGCCCTGCAAACATCTCAGCTGCTCAGGTTTCTTCCAGACCCAGCAGAGAAGCACTCACAGGGCAGAGGGATATCTACAGGGACTTCTCCCAAACTCTCACCTCACAGCCCTTAAATCCCTCTCTGGCAGTGCTGCTGAAGCCCTTTTCTCCCTCCAGCTCCTCCAAAGTCTTTTTAACACCCCCAGATGGGCATCTGGTTATTCTTCTCCAGCCCAGTAGCTCTCCCAGTCCCCACACCAAAAAGCCCCAGTGGCTTTCCCCACACCTGCAGTGGGCAGAGCTTCTGCATCCTACAACTTTTGTGTTCCTCTGCAAACCTGCCAGCAAAGCAGCTTCCCAGTCAGTTTCAGCTTTTCAATAATGCAGGTCTGGCTTCCTCCCATCTCTTCCCTCTAGTGAGCAGCATGCCAGCCTGCAGGCTGCCCTCCTCTCTCCTTGCCCTGTTTCCCTGCCCTGAAAGTCCTCCCCCGCAAGTCCTCATCCTGTTTCTCCTCCTCAATTTATCCTTTTCCCACCCACTGAAATGAGCTGTGAACACCAAAGGGGAACCTCCCTTCCAGAGGACAGGGCTGGGAGCCTGGCCCTGCCAAAAATGAGAGGAGAGCAGTGTCTAAATAAGAAGCTGGTCCCCTTTTTTCAGTCTTAGAAGACTTTTTTTGGTCTTTAATCCCTGCTTTTAGCAGTCACCTCTACTCACAGCTCCCTTCTTTTTCTTTGCAGGCCCAGTATTATGGTGAGATTGGTATTGGGACACCCCCACAGAAGTTCACTGTGGTCTTTGACACTGGCTCCTCCAACCTCTGGGTGCCATCTGTGCACTGTCATCTCCTGGACATTGCCTGCTGTAAGTGTCACCAGTGCCAGCCACAGTTCAGCAGCTTTTCCCTTGCCTTCAAAATGCAGCTCCTGGCATTTCAAGAGGAGAAACTGAGGCAGCAGTGTGAAAAGGGCTTGCCAGGAGCTGATGAGCTCTTTAGGGTCAGAGCTGGAAACAGGGACCCCAACCTCCTTCATACAGCCTTCAGTTCTCCCTTCCTGGTTTTTTTCAGACCTTCCTCAATTGCCTCAGCCATGCAGCCAAGGAGCAGCATCACAGGTTGTGATGTTTCTCCCCAAATTATAGACTGACACTGCTCTTGCCCCATTGCGCAAGGCTGGTAACAAAAAAAAAAAAAAAAAAAAAATCAGCCTCTTGCCAAATCTGATACAAACTGTCCTAGTTTCTGGTTTATTGCTGCATGGAGCATGTGTCTGCATGTTTATGGATTTATAATTAACAAGAGCCAGGTAGACACATTAAGATAAGAATGTCTTAGGACTACAAGGGTTTTTTTTTTATCTCTGTGGAGTTTCCATGCAAGTTGGAGGTGTCAAACCCAGCTGTGGCAAAATGCCATTTAAAATCTGCTGGCTGTGCTGCTTAATCAGAGCAGAGAAACCTGTAGAGCCAACAAATGCAACTATGAAAGATGGCCTGCAGTGCTTGTTGGGGGTAGGCAGAAAATCTGGACTTCTTGGATGGTCCTGTAGCACCCAGAGAGGAGACAGACCACTTTTCTTGCCTCTGAAATGAGATTCAGGACACCAGCAGGGTGCTGAGGTCCAGACTTCATCTTATCCTGGGGGTGTCTAGCAGGCAGCTGATTTCCCAGGCCAGCAGTGAGGATGTTCCTGGGACTGGAGGACACATTTTATGAGTATGCAATGAGCCTAAGCTCCTGCCAGGTGAGGATCCAGACTGCTCTGCCAGGAAGTCCCCATCTAGCATGTTGGTTTCCCTAGGGCTTGGCTGTCTGTCTGCCCCATTCAATAAGCAGCTGTGGAGCTGGTCTGAAAAGGAGTTCACTACCAACTTGTGACTTGGGAGGAATCTGTGGAGGAGGAGCCTGCCCCACCATAAAATGAGAGATCTTACAGTTCTCAACCTTTCCAAGGAGAAAAGCAGCTTGGACCAAGGGAAAGTCTTTCTCCTCTGCACATAAAAGAATATTTTGAGCCTGCTCTGTGCAGAAATGACCATTCATGCCCAGAGCTGGCTCTGTTCACAGCCATCCTGGTTCTCTGTGGCATGGGGGTTATGTTTCGGCCTGCTGTCTAATGCCACAGCAGCCATGTAACCTTGAGGCTCTTAATACCTGGGAGCCAAATCCGATTTAACAGCCAGATTGGATCTCCCCACCTAATTCCCCAGACATTGGAAATGCTTTGTTGAGCAGCCTGAGGTTGGCATTTGCTGGGCCCTCACCTTCACACTGAGTGTTGGTACAGATGTGCCAAAGGGTATGGGGTTGAATACTGGGGAGCCTTTGCTACCCAGGAGAACTGATGTGTGTTTCCTTGTGTCCCCTCCCTGCCTGCAGTGCTGCACCATAAGTATGATGCTTCCAAATCCAGCACCTACGTGGAGAATGGCACTGAGTTTGCCATCCACTATGGCACAGGGAGCCTCTCTGGGTACCTCAGCCAGGACACTGTCACGGTGAGTAACAACTGTCCTCACCTTGAGCTGCCCCACTGTGCTCTCAGCAGAGTGCTCAGAGCTGTTTGCTTTCAAGGAGTTGTGCTTCTGGAGTGTCCCAACCCCATCAAGAGTGCTCCAGTGTTGTATTTCCAAGTGCTCTGATACAAAGTGGTGGTGATGGCTGAGGAGGTAATGATGACTAAGGCAGGCAGAGAAGGGGGAAGGGATTAATCAGGAGCTCAGCAGCCTAGGAGTGGCTACCACGTGCCTGGTGCCCTGCAGACCTGGGATCTGGCCATCCCTTCAACCCTCTTCCCCCTGAGCCCAGAGATTTCCCAGCCCAAGTGCAGATCAGCACTGCTGTGCTGGTGGTCCCCAGCTTATTCCTGGCTGATAGCCAGGCTAGGCAGCTGCCCAGACCCCCCCATCCTGGTCTGCTGATGAGAGAAGTGCTTCTGTCTGCAAAGGTTGTGTATTGCCTGGGGAGCATTCCCCAGCAGCATTCAGAGCTCAGCTTGAGGTCGTGGAGTTGCTGGTGATGGCTTTTCCCTGTTTTCCCTTTTGGTGAGCAAAGGCTGAGGTTGCTGCCCTGGAGAAGGTGAGCATCCTTCTGCAGCTGCCTCCCAGGGACAGATGCTCCTGAGAGTTTTCCAGCCACTGAACAGCAGTGGTGCCTCTGCTCCCAGATTACTTGGTCTCTTGGCAAGCCAGAAGAGCATATGTTTGCTTCATGGGGGAGAAGGAGCTTGGCAAAGCAAAAGTTTTGAGTAAACACATAAATCTTGGGATTTCTGTGTTAGGTTCTGCTGAAAAGGATTGGCTTACCAGTTTCACCAGGATCAAAAAAAAATATCCAAGAGGAGCCCAAAGTGGGTGGTTCATACAAGGAGCACTCTGTAGCCTGTCCTTAGAGCAGGAAAATTTCAGGCTAGCCTGGAATCACCAGCCATTGCCTCTCTGCTGTGCCCAAACCTCAGGCTGGGTGCAGGACCCTCTTTGAGGGGAAGAGCTTTTGATGGGCTTGGTGAATCCTGACAAGAAGTGCAGACAGGGCTGTGGGGGAGAGTCTTGGTGGGCTGCCAGCAGCTTTGCACCTCTGGTTTTGTCCTCTGCCTCCTGCAGCTCAAGTTTTGTCTCGTGCCATTTATTTCCTGCATCCCTCAGTTTGCTTAGGAACACTCTGCCTTCCCACAGCTCTTGCCAAATGAAGGCACCCTGTACATAGCATTAATGGATTCTCTTGCATTAGATTTGCAAAATACAGATGGAGTTGGCAGCAGCATCTGCATTTGTCCCAGTAATGTAGCAGGGCAGTGAGGCAAACAGTGAACTTCATTATCCTGTGAGAGTGTGGGCTGGTTTAGGCACTTTCAGGCTTAATTCAGGGGCTGAAGTCAGTCAGAAGAAAACTGCAGGGTTTTTTTTTTTTTTTTGATTGTTTGTAATTATCACCCTAATACCTGCTTGATAATTAGCTCTCCACTTTCCAGCAGCTCAGAGGAAGGATTTTGTGCCTGAGTTTGTTTGGGAAGTGGGGATGGCTCTTGGCAGCCAGCATGGCTTCCAGCACTGAATTTGGGCAGAAGCAAGAGAAACCTCAGGTGTGAGAAGCCTGAACAGTGTCACACTTGCAGTATGCAGGATGATGGGCAACTCAGAGGGTCCAGGACCTTCAGCTTGGACACCAAGATGGTTCTTTTAAAGCACAACATCCTATAGGCAAGCTCTCAGTTGGGTGTAGTCTGGAATTACAGCCACTGAAAGAGTCTTCAGAGTGATCCTCTCAGTTCCAGCTGTCCTGATGGGTAGAAGCAGCCTGTGGTTCTGAAATCTGACCAAAAATTGTTGGTTGGCAGGTGGCCCAGAGTCTTTCAGCCTGAATTTGAGAGAGTGGTGAGCTCATGTTGAATATCCTCTCTCCTTCTGTGGGGGAATGATACCTCGTAACTCTGCACACCTCAGTACTGCTCAATTTCCAAAGAGCAGCAGATTCAGTCAGCCCACTGCTGCTCAGGCATCTCAGCCTTTTAGCACAGCCTGACCTTGGGATGTCCTTCAAGGACAGCAGAGGACGCATCACTGGCTCCTGAGGAGCTGCCATGCAGGTACAACAGGAGATGCCACTCCTCACATCTCCTCTGTGGCTCTGCAGAAGGGGGTCCATGTGTCCTGGTACCAAACTGTGCCCCTGAGGCTCTCCCCTCTGGTCTGTGGTTGGCACTTGGGTGCTCAGCTGAGGCTGCTAACAAGGAGGTTGGGGGAGCTGGGGGCTGCTGACACCCATCTGCAAAATGCTGGAGGGTGGTGGTCACCACCAGGAGCCACCCACTAGTAATGATTTTTGGTCACTTCATGTCTGGGCAGGAGCCAGCTTAGGGACACAGCTGAAGGATCTGTCACCTGGTACCAGTGCCCTGCTAAAGATGCTCCTGGGTTTCAGTCCTGCTGATGTCCACGAGTGGGCAGGGACTGCTGAGACCCCACCTCTGGGACCTTCCTCCTTCTTGGGATGGGCAACTGGAGCAATATTCCAACAAACCTGGTGCTCAGTTTGATCAGTCTGGTGCATTTTGGGTTGGCTTGGGTTTGTGTGGTTTTTTTTTTTTTTAATGGAAGCCTCTGAGCTGCTGCAGGAGGAACTGTGCTGAGTGGCAGAGGGGTGGCTTTTATAAACCTGCAACCCAGAGCTGTGGCTACTGCCAGTTGCTGGGAGCTGAGTTGCCCCACATCCTGCCCTGGGGCTTTGAGCTTTTGCAAGGCTCGATCACCCTTTCCTAACATAAGGTTCTGATACCATTAAAACCACAGCCACCCATCCCAGCCTTGCCCAGTCTGCCCCTAGGGGGATATTAATAATGCACAGGGATCGTTAGCTGCTGGCAGGTAGCAGAGCCCAGCTTTTTACTCCAGCCTGGTTCAGAGCTGCAGGCTGAGAAGCTGAAATTGTCCTAGCACGGATGCTGCAATTGTCCCATGGTCAGCCAGAAGCTTGGAAACCTCCTGAACTGCTGAAGCCAGGAGCCAGCAGATAGGTTCTGCTCCCTGTCACAGCCTCCTTCCTGCTCTGTCCCCTTCTTTCTGGGGATCTGCACTTGCTGGGCATTCAGCTTTCCAGCAGGGAACTCCTCCAGTCCTTCTTGTGGCTGCTGAGAGAGGTGACCTTTGCATTCATGGGACTCCACTTGCTATTTTTGTGCTTCAGGCTCAACTTTGCTTTCCTCCTAGGGTCTTCTCCCCTCCCACGGGAGGTCTTTGCAGGCTAAAGGGGCTTCCAAGAGATTCAGTGACATCCTGGGGATGTTCCTTAGGTAGGAGAGATCAGAGGGGTCAGTGGCAGAGGTGAGAGGGATTTGGCCTCTCTGTTGGAGTTGGGTGCAGCACCCGAGGAGGGAGGACACAGATGACTTAAGGAGGGTGGGGAAGAGGATTAAAGGTGCAGCACAAGAGCTTTCCAGACTGAGAGGAGGATAGGAGAAGGGGGTGGAGGGGTGACAAAGCATTATTGGGCCCTCTGTGCTGAAATAGGAGTTGCTGCAGAACGCTATGGTCAATGCTGGGACCCAGCAGGAGGCTGAAAGTGCTGAACGAGGTGGGCAAAGAGGGGTTCTGGGCTTTGCAGGGGCTCAGGAGGTGGCACTGTGTGGTCACAGTGGCCTGACCCTCCCCTGAGAGGGGTGGCACCGGGGTGTCTGGTGTCTGCAGCTGCCTTCCTAAGCAAGGCTGAAAGCAGGAGGAGTGTGGCAGGGAGATCCTCTTTCCACCCTGCTCCCTTGAGTGGGTTTTCTTTACAATCTGCTTTTTCCCTCCCCATCTCTCCTCAGCTTGGGAACTTGAAAATCAAGAACCAGATCTTTGGGGAGGCTGTGAAGCAGCCAGGCATCACCTTCATTGCTGCCAAGTTCGATGGCATCCTGGGCATGGCATTCCCAAGGATCTCTGTGGACAAGGTCACCCCTTTCTTCGATAACATCATGCAGCAGAAGCTGATAGAGAAAAACATCTTCTCCTTCTACCTGAACAGGTAGTGTTGGGTTTGGTGGCAGAGCTTAGCAGAGCATTTGTCTGCCTCTCAGTAGCACCTCTTGCCATGTGCCAGCACTAATGGGGGAGATCTTGGCAAAGTCTCCTTGCTGGAGCAGTCAGGCCCAAATCTCCTCTGTTTACTGCTTTGGAGGAAGAAGGGAGATAGAAATGCAGCTGTTTTACTGATACAAAACAGGGTAGATTAGCTACCAGATTTCTTAACTGATGTAAGGACAGAGGATGTATCTGGAGGAAAAGGAAATAAAAAAAAGCAGGGTTGTGATCATAAGATTGCACTCTGCTGGTGCAGTCCCTGCTAGGGGCATAAACACAGCCCCAGCCTGTTCCCAAAATCCACGAGCCATGTGGCCAGCAGTGTCAAGCCCTGAGCAAGCATGCTTAGCACCAGTCATCACTCATGAGGGAGCCAACATTTCCTCAACCCCCAGGAAATCCCACACAGCTCGTAGCACCTTCCCACCCACTGCTGCTCCCTCCAGGAGACCCCATCCTCCTCCTGGCACCAGAGGGGAGAATGAACTATTTCAGCCCAAAAAGTAGCACACTGGAGTGGGGAGGGCAGAGAGCACTGCTGCTGGCAGCTCAAGTACCAGCCCTCCCCCAGCACCATATTTCTTCCCATCTGCTGAGCAGCAGGCTGTTATCTGACAGTAACCTTGAGGATTCAGCTCTGAGGCTGCTGGCAGACATGGAGTTGGGTGCAGATAACCTAAAGCTGCATCAGTCCTGTCCAGCCCTGCACGGGTGCTTGTTACAAGCTGATAATTCAGGGGATCCCTGTGTCAGTGCTCAGTTCCCCTTTGCTCTCCCCTTCTCTGCAAATTTCTCCAGCTGTCCATGTGAAAGCACAAAGCAAAAAGCTGCAGATGCTTCCAATGGGCTGAAATATTCTCATTTCCTCAGCCTGTCTCATAATATCTGTCTTCATACTGACATAGCACAATGTAAGCCACCTGTCTCCAATCCTGCTAATGCCAGACTTCACCACCAAGCACCCTGGCATGTGTTTTGGGGGGGGGAGGGGGGAATGCAGAGGGGGTTGTTCTCACCCTGCCTCTGGTGTTCAAAGGTTTGGGTTTATTGTTTGTTTGTTGGTTTATTTGGTTTTTTTCAGAGACCCCACTGCTCAGCCTGGTGGAGAGCTGCTCCTGGGAGGGACAGACCCCAAGTATTACAGTGGGGAATTCAGCTGGGTCAATGTCACACGCAAGGCTTACTGGCAGGTCCACATGGACGCGTGAGTCTCCCCTCCACCTCACTGCATGCCTGGGGACACCTCACACCCAGGCTTGGGCTGAGACCCTCCTTGAAAAAGAATCTTCCTCTGTCCCTGCAAAATGTAGCTGAAAAGCCCACCCTAAGCCTGGGTCATTTCTTGCTGGGAGGGAAGGAGAGGCAGCAAACGGGTGTTCTGCAAAACCCTTCCCTCTTGTTTAGTTTGCCCCTTGCTGTGTCCCTGCAAATCCCACCCTAAGCCTGGGTCATTTGTTGCTGGGAGGGAAGGAGAGGCAGCAAATGGATGTTCTGCAAAATCCTTCCCTCTTGTTTACAGTTTGCCCCTTGCTGTATCCCTGCACAGTGGGGAAAAAAAGCTGGAGTGCCTTCCTTGCAGTCGGGGCGAGCCCCACAGCTTAAACCCCATCTTTCCTCAGCTCTCTGCGAGACCTGAGCTGCGTGGCTGCCTTGCAGAAAGCTCTGGAGGAGCAGGATGAGGCCCCAGGAAGGCAGCCCTTGAGTGAAGGGCAGGGTGCAGCAATCAGCACACATTGTTGGAGGAGAGAGGGGCTGAGCTGCCGGCCCGCCAGCCCCACGCTCTATTCTGAGCTCTCCCACGTGACGGGAACTTAAAAGCAGCCTGTGATCAGAGAGTGTCCTTTTCCCAGGGATCACATCTCTCCCTGGTGCAGGGTTTTAGTTCTCATCTTCCCTCAGCCCTGCTGTGCTGGCAAAGTGTTGGTGAGCCCTTGGCTGGAAGGCTTTGTCTGCACTGCTGCAGAACGCGGTGAGGAACCTGAGCAGCTTCCCTTGCCCCTGGTCCCCTCAGCTCTCACCCACCCCTTCAGCCTCTTCTGCAGCAGCACAGCTCACACGAGTCCCTGGGGCAGCACCCTGAGCTTGCCCAGTGCCTGGTGGTGTTCAGCAGGCAACAATCTGGCCCTGCAGAAGGGCAGTAACACACCAAGGCACCTGCTCTGTCGGGAGCAGACGAGGGCTCTGTGGGGAGCCAGGGGCTCTGAGCACTAAGCTGGTGTTAAATTAAATTGAATTAAATTGCACCAGGATTTCTGAGTGCCTGTCCTTCCTCTGTGTCTGTTGCAGCCCCCCAGCCATCTTCAGTTCTTTGCCTGCCCCTGTTTTTGCTGAGAGGCCTCTAAGGTTTGCCTTCTCTCCCCAGGGTGGATGTTGCCAATGGGCTGACACTCTGCAAAGGGGGCTGTGAGGCCATCGTGGACACTGGGACCTCACTCATCACGGGTCCCACCAAGGAAGTGAAGGAGCTGCAGACAGCCATTGGTGCAAAACCCCTCATCAAAGGCCAGGTGAGGCTGGGCAGGAAAGCAGAGGTCCATGGCCATTGTAGTGTCTGCTCTGATGCCCTGTTTTACACCCAGATGCTTCCAGATACCTCTTCTGCTCCCTCTGCTCTCCCTTCTCAGCACAGCAGGGATCCTTCCATCTTTTGACTCTGGGTAGCATTCAGCACCCTGCTCGTGCTTCAGTAAAGAGCAAAAGTCCTGTGAACTCCAGGAGGTTTTGGGTCTTCTCTGCCACCTGTCTCTGGGAGGCAGAGGAAGAGGAGCAAGCTGCAGCTGAGGTCAAGGATTCACATTAACATGAGTCTAGGGGCACTTGGATCCAAATATATTTAATTAAAATTACAACCCCTCCCTGTGAAGTTTTTGACCATCCTAGCTAATCTCACCAGGTTATCTTTTCTCCCTGAAATTGGGGAGGAACAGGGATTATAAGAATCCTCTAGGAAGGATGCTCTTCCCTCCAACCCCTCCCAGATGACACGAGGACTTGTAGGGTTTTCCTGCAGTATAAGGAGGCCCCATGCTACAGTAACAACTGGCTTAGACCTGTCACCCTTCCCAAAACACCACTGTTAATTAAACCACTTTTGTCACTTTACTACACCAGGAGTCCCTGTCTGTGTCTCCAGGCTCTTTTCAGTCCCATCTCCCTCTCCTGGGACAGGAGCCCCCAGCTCTGCTGGACCAAGTGTAGGGCTCAGCCAAAAGCTGAACCCAGCATCCTGTGGCTTCATCCCTATCTCTAAAACCCTCTGTCCCCTCAGCTTGCAGCCCTGGGCAGGGAGCAGCCTCCTCACCCTCTTTTGCACCCTGAGATGAGCAGTGTTTTTGGGGGGAAACCACAGTAAAGATGTGGTTGTGGCTGGGGGCAGACTGTGCCTTTTCCTGAGAGGGTGGGAGCTGCCATCTAAGTCTAAAACCTTTTCTGTTTCTCTTTCAGTATGTGATCCCCTGTGATAAGGTGTCTTCTCTGCCTGTCATCACCCTCACACTAGGAGGGAAGCCCTACCAGCTCACTGGAGAGCAGTATGTCTTCAAGGTGTGTACAGGCAGCTTTTGGGAGCCTCACATTTCTCCCCCAGGGCCCAACTTTTGCCTTCTCCAGTCAAACCTCAAATCCAAAATGCACAAGCAGCAAAAGCAAGGTTGGAGCTGGCACTTGGGTGGGGGGGAAAGGCTGAAAGACTGGGGTGACAGCACTGGCTGATGGGTGCAGGCAACCTCACCAGAGTCCTGCAGGGAAGAGCCCTCCTGTATGATGCTCATGAGGAACAGGAGGATGGGAGAGAAAGGTCAGGCAGGGAGCTGCACCACAAACATTTTGCCCTTTCTGTCTGGCTTCTGGTGCTGTGAAGCCAGCCTTGTCATAGCAGTGGCCACCAGGCTGGCATTTAAGCCATCCAAGTCAACTTGCAAGGACCATCTTTAGCAGCATTTCAACAACAGCTCTAATTAAGAGTTGTGTGGGCTGGGAGGTTCAGCTTTACTTGGTGTTTTGCTGTGTAAGGGCTTGGGGTGGAGGAGCTGGATTTGGAGCTGTGGGAGCAGCCAGTTGGGAATTATTTTTGCAAGCTGTGGAGCTGAGGCTGGGAGAGGCTGAAGGAAAACTGGGACTGGCAGAGCTGAGGCTGGGAGGTTGAGGGAAGGAGAGAACCTCCTCAGACTGAAGCTCTCCCTCTTTTCCCTAGGTTACTGTCCAAGGAGAGACCATCTGCCTGAGTGGCTTTTCAGGCCTGGACATCCCACCCCCTGGGGGCCCACTCTGGATCCTGGGAGATGTCTTCATTGGCCCCTACTACACTGTCTTTGACAGGGATAATGACTCTGTTGGCTTTGCCAAATGTGTTTAAGAGCCTGACCCCCACTGCCTCTGCCACACACACACATACACACACACACTTCCACAGGAGCTGTAGAGAAAGATTTCCAGGATTAGAAACCCAGTGAGTGGAAATGGGAAAGAGAAAAAAAAAAAAAAAAAAACAAAAAAAAAAAAAGATAAGAGGGGAAAAAAAAAAAAATGGAACTAGGTTTAAAATTACATGGGAAATAGTCATTAGTGCCCTGCTAGCTAATTTTCCTCCTCCTTTCAGTAAGTGGTGCTGGGAGGTCTCTAGGTGACAACTCTAGCTGGAGTAACCCCTTGCTTTACTGCTAGGTCTTTGTTTTTAAGAATGATTCTCAGAACTGAAGAAAACCCTCTCAGATTCCACAGCCCTGGTGTCCTCCCTGAGGAGGCAGCTGGCTGGAGCCAGCCCCAGCAGCTCTGCTCCTGCAGAGAGGCTGTGTGGCTGCTCTTGGGTTTGGGCTTCTGCACCAGGGAAGAGGGCCAGGGAAGGCTGCCCAGCATCTTCCTGACTCCCTGCTTTTCCTCTGAGGAAGTGGGGAAGCAGAAGAGAGGGGGGAGTCTGTCTCCTTCACCCTTCCATGATGAGTTGAGGCAGCAACCTCTAGGTCATTGCTCAACAGGTTTGTGCTGATCCTAGGAGAACAAATCCCAGGTGGATTGCAGTAGTGTGCCCAGAGGTTGAGTTTCAGAGCCTGAGGGCTTTGAGTGCTGTGTGCTTGGGCTGTGGTGGCACCAGTGGGAGAGTGTGGGGCATGATTTCCACATGCCTGGCCTAACAAGGCAGGGATTTGTAGGGGAGCTCCAGCCAGGGGTACTTTTCAGGGAGTAAGAATGTAAAGGGGGTCAAGATAAGATTTAATAGAGGCCACTTCAGTTCATGGCCTGAAGGCTTTCTGCTCAGCAAAGCCACTTGATGCAGATTCTCTCAAGTTCAGAGAACTTCTCCTGGGTTCCACAAACCACAGATCTTCTCAGCTTCATCTGCAGCCAGTGACTTGAGAGTAATGTTTCCAAAAGCAACTGATTTACAGTCTGAAATCATGCTGATCAAACCCATAGGTGTTTGTCAGCCATGTGAAACCTTTTGGAAACATTATTCACAGCCCTTTTGAACTGCCCAAAACTCAAGAGACAGTTGGCAGAGCCAGCAAGCCTCCCAGGCTGGAGGATGCCATGGCAGCTGCTGGATTTGCATTCCCTTCCCTGCTGCCCTGTCCCGAAATCCAGCTGCCTTTAACACCCTCCTTACCTGCTTTGCACCTTACTAACTCTGCTGAGAGCTCTGTTCATGTTCACTCCATGTTGCAGGCAGAGTGAGGCACAGTCATGCTTTGGAGATGAGGTAGCTGTGCTCACAGCTCCTCCTGGAGAGCCAAGATCTGCACACAGGGAGCCTCTTGCACTGGGCTGGTGTCAGTAGGCAAACACTGGTGGAGCTGGGAGGACCATAAAGTGAGTTTTAAGCAGCACTGGAAAGCAGAAGGGGGTCTGCCAAGACTCCTTGTTTTCCCAGCATGCTGGATCAGGTCCAGCAGCAGGTGAGGGGGGGCCAGAAGACCAGCCCACCACCCGTGGTGACCTCAGACCAGGCAAAGCAGAGGGTAAAATCCTGGCTCACCAAAAGTCACTGGTGATCCTGCCAGCAGTACTAGCACAGGAAACTCCTCAAAAATGTCTTTGGGCAGTGGGTGAGTAGCTGGTTATGCAGAGTCTAATGCATTTGCATCATCCCCAGATTTGAATTCACCACAAGCATCAGGGGAATGCGTGGGGAGGAGGTCCCAGGGTGAGCTGGGGGAGGATGGTGAGCACACAGCCTGTGTCTCCTGTCCCCACCTTCTGCAGCTGATGAGTTTGGCTTCAGAACCATGGCTCACACCTTGGAGAGGCTTGGCAGGGGCAGTGGGGAATAGTCCTGGGCACACTTCTGATGCCTGTCTTGCCCCTGCACCCCTGGATGCCACAAATGCTGCTCCCAAAGCTTCTGCTTGTAGGCTTCACCTGCAACCCTGCATCTGGACGCCTGAGGACATCTGTTGCAACCTGGCAAAAGAACAGTAGCATGTTACCAAAACAACCACCAAACCACATCAATAGATTCTCCAAAATCAGCAGATACTCCAGCACCTCTCCAGGGAGCCCTGGTTTCACCCCCAGAGCTCCTCCAAGTCCTGCTGCAGGATTTCTGCAGCCCAGAGATGGAGACAGCCTCTTGGGTACCCTCTGACCAGGTCTGATGGGAAGGGGAAGCTTGGCATGGAGCTGGCTGAACATCTTTGGCATCAGATTGAAGTGGGACGTTGAGCACAGCCCAGGAACAAGGCACTGGGTCATGGTTCTGGGCATGCAATGCCTTATGCTGCCATAGCCTCCATGGGAAGGCAAGGCTGGGCTGATGGATGTCTGGCTTCAGGCAGGAGACTGCACAGCCCAAAATGATGCCCTGAGTGATACCTTAGGATAAGCTGGAGGAGCAGTTCATTGTAGTCTATCCTGAATGGGTCTCCTCCCCTTTTATTTGCATTTTTAAACCAAACTCTTAACTGTGTGACTGTGTTTTTTTAAAAAACTTTAATTTGCTGTCAGAATTACTGTCTCATCATAGAAAATTGAAATGAAAATACAGTATTTCCCCCTGAATTCTGAGAGTGGTCTTTCCTCAAGAGCAGGTTGAGATGCCAGTCTCTTGGTGTCCAGTGATTGTGTCTCCTTGACCTGCTGGGTCAGTGGGTGTGGGTGCCCACTCAAGTGGACCCATATGTGTTTCAGAAAGGCCCCATCCCTTCTCTCTGGTAAAAAGAAATAAATGAACGTGTCATCCTCCTCAGGATGACCTGACAGTGTCACCTGCCTGAGCCAGCACCACTAGGGTAGCTTCCAGCATCTCTCCCACCCAAAACCTTCTCCTGGGGCCACATCTCCCTGGCTGACTGTTGCCAAGGGTGCTCCTTAGAACAAGCTTCTGCTCGACCTGGGACATCGAGTGGTCCTGTAACAGCTAGAGCATGGCTCTAGGTTCTAAGTCCAACCCAAAGCCTACTGGGACGTGGAGTTTATGACCCTGGTGATGAAGAACATGAGGTGTTGGGTTTTTTTTTTTTCAAAATGTAGGGGGAAAAAATGCATCCCTCTTGCCTGGCTGTGCAGTTTTTAGTCCTAGTGCTGCTGTGCAGGAGGGACAGAGTGATGCAGAATGAAGGCCCCGTGTGCCAGGTGGAAGATAAGAGCTAATCCCTGCTCTGAAAAAAGCATCATCTACATAAGCAAGACGCAGTCAAGTTCCATCCCATTTTCTGAGCACGGATCTAAGCGCACAGAGAACTCAACTCATTTCCTGGCTGGCACATCCCAAGCCTCTGTTCCCCCAGGATGCTTTAGTGCCCTGATCAGCTGTTCTCCTACCTTAAAGAGATGGATTTAACCCAGAAGGGCTGGCTTTGTCCTGAAAAGCAATCATGCAGCTCACCGTTCCTCAATAGCCCAAGGGGAGAACAAATCCAGGAACAGGAGGGCATTGTTTCTGCTGGGGGGACTGTCCCTCACCCTTTATTCCTGCCATGACCACAGAACCTTCTGTCTCAGTGAGGACAATCACAGGCTTGATCTTGGCCAAGAGACAGAGAAACCAAGAGCTAAGATTATCCAGCCACATTTCTCCAGCAGGGAGCAGAGCACCCCCCACCCCACCAGCCCCCTGCACACCCCTCTCCAGCCTCTTTTGCCCAGCAAATCCTCAGCTTTCCACCAGGCCCCCAGATTCACTGCACTGGCTCTGCAGAACTCCAGGCACATGACAGCTGGATAGCTCACTCTATTAAATGTCTCCAGCGATGCAAAGAAGATAAAATTTTTCACTCTGTGTCCTCTTGAGTCGTCGGGCACTTGGCCCTGACCCTGTCCTCATGGGCTTCATCCTTCTCTGGATGCCCTCTGCTCAGGGCTTGGTGAAAAGCCCACTCAGAGAAGGATGTGCCCAAGGAGAGGGAGGATGAGCCCCCTTGTTTATGGAGCTGATTTACTCATCTGGTTGGCACAGCAATTTGCTGCTTCGGGAAACTATTTTTATTCACCATCAGTGACGAAGAACACAGTTTTGGGGGCTGGTGGCTTTTTCTGCTCTTTCTTGGGTTTATTTTTAGGTTCCTCTGGGAGGGAAAAGAAGTGGAGTGCAGACTGCAAGCTTAGAGGACAGGAGACCGAGATCAGGGGAGAGTGGGGAGATGGGATTTACCCCTCTGGTCTTCAGGCCACTTTACTCCTTATGGGGCTTAGGAATACACTGAGGAATTTTGTAGGGGGATTCAGGAGGTTTGGGGCTTTCTCCTTCAGAAAAATGCAAGGGTAGGTCCTGCAAATGGTTCTCCAGAGAGCTGGAGTAGGATTTGAGATGGAAAGACTTTCTCACGAGTCTTAGAGCACTTGATTGTGCTACAGCCCACATGGCTGTAACACGATTACAAGAGAATTGCTTTGGGGCAGGAAACATCTTTCTCTTCCATTCATCCCATGCTTAGCACAAGGGAATGCAGGCCTTGATGCCACAGGAATACAGGAGATTATTCATACTCACCCCAGCTTTTATTTGAAAGGGAAGTGTCCTGGACCTTATGGTTGAGGGCTTGCCAGGACTTACCATTTAAAGGTCAAGACTGACCTTCAAAGATTCCCAGAAAACAGGAGTGTTAAAATAATGCAGAATATCGAGGGGGTTTGATTCCTTGTGACATTTTTTCAAGCTAGTTCCCTAATTCTGAAGGGTCACATGAATGGGTTTTGAACCAGTGGCCCTGCAGTTGTGGTCCCCAGTAACAAACCTCTCAGTGCTCACTGTTAGCATTGAGAAAAAAAATTAATTACCAACCCAAAGGCCCCAAAGTGCTCTGCAAACAGCAGAGTTGACCTGGCAGAGAAGAGAAAAAGCAGGCATCCAACCTCCCTGACCTTTCAATCCTTTCACACCAGGGAATGCACCCACCTCCCTTGGTCCCACATCCCCCTACACCACCCTGCTGCCTCCTCTGGCCTTCTCTTACCCCCTCTTTGGCCTTTTTCTCTGCTCACTCTCCATCCCTGCCTAGCATCAGGAAGAGGAGTAGTCATACCCACACAGCTTTCCCCAGACAAATGACAGCAATCTGCATCCAAGGGGTTTCCTTGCTTCTCCTGGTTGCCCCGTTTTGTCCAAGCCCTCCAGAAAAAAAGGGTCACAGCTGACCGTGGCTCTGCCTCTCCTGCAAACATCTGAATCTCATGGGAACACCCCAGGAGCTGCTTCTGTTCTTCAGCAGCTTTTTGAAGAGAGCCCTGGGTCTCGTCACAGGCAGCCGTAGCACTAATAAAACCCTCTTTGCTTTGGCAGGACCCAACACCACTCTGGCAGCAATAAATCCCAAACCAAAGGGCAATTTGTCCTTTTTTAACAAGTGCAGGCACCTTCAGATAGACAAAACTGGCCTTCTGCAAACTGGACCCCATCCAACCTGGGAGTGCTGTGGCTGCATGAGAAGTCCCCTTCAACCCACGGGGATGGACACGGGGTGGGTGCCCCTGAGCAGGAGCCAAACCTGCCTGCAAACAGCTGAATTACCATCCTTATTTCTCAGCTCAGCACTTTGCAGGTAGGCTAAAGGCATTTCCAGTGGATTTCCCTTCTTCTGCAGGTAGTGCTCACCTTAACTTTTTTTTTTTTTTCCCAGCCTGTTTCCTGTACTCTGAAATATCTCTGCCCCCAGCACCCCAACCAAACTGGCTGCTGCCTCCAGGCCACCTGCACTGCTGCGAGGTGACACAGCATGTCCTCATGTCCTCACCCTCCCCGTGGCATGGCAGTGTCCTCTCAGATGACCTGCAAGCTGTCCCTGCACAGCACCAGCTGCTCTCACCGGCATTGCCTCCCTCGGGGGATGCTGCCACAGCACCCCAGAATCAGCTTTCCATGCAGCTCCCAGGAGCTGCTGGCAATGGGAGGCAGCAAGAAAGCATTTTCCTCATCCTGTGCTGAGCCTGGGCACAGCCAGATGGTGAAACCCCCACCTCTCTCCCCTAAAGTAGCCACGTGCCCTACCTCCTGCTCTTGGGGTGCTCCCACCTCTGCCTGCACTTGGTTCTGCTCAGTGCTGGCAGGATTTATTGCCCCATATGCAGGATTTATTCCCTTTGCATCCATCCCCCACAGCCAAAGCACTTTTAGCCCCCCGGTGCTGCTCGGCCCCCACCTCCCCTTGCCAGGCTGTTCCCATCATCCCCACACCCCCTGCCATCCTCACTTGAGGTTTTTCACCCAGGCCCACAGGAGAGAACCCACACGGGAGGGAACCCACACGGGAGGGAACCCACAACCCGGGCTGCAGCACGTCCCCACTGCTAAGGTCTCCGTGGGTGATGCTGGGGGGATGTGGGGCAGAGCATCCCTCCAGCCAGCCAGGAAGCTGCTCGGCCGGGCCCAGGAGATGCTTTTCTCCAGCCGGGAGCTACCAGGATGCTCCAAGCAGGAGGTGACGTCCCTGTAGGGGGACACACGCGGAGAAAGGCTGAAACACGGAGGAGCTGTCGTGCGTGGAGCATGTTTGGAGGGAGAAGGGAGGCTGCAGGTTGACCTTCCCAGCCCCTAACTCTTCCCCCCTTGCACACCCCTAGCCGATGGGTGCCCCCCCTCCCTCCCTCCCCTCCTCCCGCAACTCCAGCGCCGAGGAAGCCGAGCCGGAGGCAGTGCTGAGCCGGATATGCAGCGACTCCCCGCATCCCTCCCTGTGAGTATCCCTCGCTCCTCCTGATGCCTTCGGAGGAGACGGATGGACGGGCAGCCAGAGGTGGGCTGGTCTCTCCTATTTGCAAAGCTGGGGAGGGGGGGGAGCCTCTTCCCACATCCCCTTCCCCATCCTCTCTCTTCATCCCCTCATCCTCTTCTCCGACCACGATATTCTCCAAAAAAGAAACAGGCGGAGGGGGTGGGGGGAGGGGGGTGGTGGGGGGAGGAAGGAAGGGAACCTGCTGGCAGGTGGAAAGAATCGGGAAACGCAATCCCATCTGGAATCCCGCAGAGATGAGGAGTCAGCCAAAGGGAAAAAAACAAACAAAACAACAACAAACCAACCTAAACACCAAACCAAAAAAAAAAAAAAAACCCCAAAAAAAACCCACAAAAAAAAAACCAAACCCAAGAGGGAGGGTGAGCGAGGGGCCGGGCTACTCTGCCGCACCAGCAGACCCGCTCCGCCCGCCGCCCCACAGCCCACAGACCCGCTCCCATCCCGGAGTGGGACAGAAAGCAGAAGGCCCTGCCTGACAGACAGACCGACTGACAGACCGACTGACAGAGCGACTGACAGACCGACTGACAGAGCGACTGACAGACCGACTGACAGACCGACTGACAGACCGACTGACAGAGCGACTGACAGAGCGACAGGCGGGCGGGGAGGACTGCGGGAGGGATGCAGCGTAGCTATTTGGCAACTCCCCTGGACACCCCCCCACCCCCAGCTCCTCCCAAGTGTTTCTTTGTGCTTTTATTTGATTCCTTTTTTTTTTTCTTTTTTTTTTTTTAATTTATTTATTTCCCCACTCGTGACTCGTGCGTGGGTCACGCAGGACAGCGGGCGGGGGGGAGGATGGGGGAGAGGGGGAGGGATGCTGCCCGCTGCTGCCCGCTGCCGCCCGCTCCTCTGCCCCTCGCCGCGGGGCCGGGGCCGGCGACAACTCCGCGCCGAGGCAGCGGCTCCGTGGTCCCCGGGCGTAGCGGTGCTCCCTCCTCCCCCTCCCTCTGCCCTCCTCTCCTCCCTCTCTCCTCTGCCCACTTCCTCACTCCTCTCCCCGCTCTTTCCTCTGTCTCCCGGTCCCTCTCTCTCTCCCGCTTTCCCCCCACGTCTCCCCTTTTCCTCTCCTTACCCCTTTTTTTCTTCTCCACCCCATCCCACCTCGCCATCCTCCCACCCCCATTTTTCACGGAGGGGGGGGCTTTTTCACTTTGCCAGGGCAGAGCACGGTGACACCGTGGCAGCCACCACGGAGAGGACGCAGGACCCCCTCCTGGGCCCACCCTGCCCCTTCGAGGGGGTGGCCTGGAGCCCGAGACCACCCCAGGGTCCCCCGCAGGGCTGCTTCACCTGCATCTCCAAGCCCCCAGCTCTCCAGCAAGCTTCTCCTGTCCTCTCTCCTTCTTCTGCCGTTTATCTCATGGAGAGCAAGAGCTGCAAAGGGGACAGCCTGCGGCCACCAGTCCCGTGCAAGCACTCAGTGGAGAAGAAGACGATGACCAACCCCACCACTGTCATCGAGATCTACCCCGACACCACCGAGGTGAATGACTACTACCTCTGGTCCATCTTCAACTTCGTATACCTCAACTTCTGCTGCCTGGGCTTCATTGCCTTGGCCTATTCATTGAAAGTGAGTACTGAGCGTGAGGCACAGGGCCAGGGGTGGGAGGGGGGGGGGATGGGGCTGGGGGAGGTGTTGGGGGGAGCGCCTGGGGGCCACACCTGATGTAAATCCCATCCTTGCCACCCAAATGAGAAGTTGGAGCTGCTGGGGATGGGGGGAGCCAAGGGGTGTTTTGGAGTCAAGGGTGTTGCTCTGGGTGGGGGTAGAAAAGGTGCTTTGACTGTGTTTGGGTGCCTTGGAAGGCTCCTCTGTACCACAGGGCAGGCAAGACAGAGCTGGCTTGGCTTGTGCTGTGCCCACTGGCACCCTGGCACTCAGTCCCTTCTTCAGGATCTTTTTGGTTAAAGATCCTGTCAGAGTAGGGTCTGGCAGGGTTGGGTGGTCAGGCAGAATCAAGCAGCAGCCCCCCAGGATCAGCTGGTGCCTGGCAAGGTGCAGGGGGGAAGAGGCTGCTAAGGTGCAGGGCAATCCTGCTTGTTTCCTTCTTGCCCTCTCCCTAATTAAAAAGAGCAGAGCTTGTGGCCAGCTCCCCCATCCTGGACCCTATAAATCCCGAGGCAAGCCCTGGACACCTACCAGCAGTGTGGGAACAAGCCCTGAGTAGCTGAGGAAGAGGAAAAGAGTGCAGGGGGACTTTGCACAGCATCAGGACTGGGGGGAAGCAGAGTTGTGTTGATGGAGAGGGCAATGACAGGGAGCAGAGCCAGCAAAGGGGATGGGACTGGGTTCCTCCCAGTAGCTGCAAAGGAGAAGAACCTGGCAGGGATGATGCCCAGCAGCCCCTCAGCAACTGCCAGGAGAGAGGGGCCTGGGCTGCCCTCTGCTTCCCAGCCTGCCAGCCTTCAAACCAGCTGAATGGATGTGCAGAGAGCCCGGGGCAGCTGGGTGAGGAGCTGGCTGATTTGTTTTGGCAGGCAGTGTTTAGAGGAAGGCCAGTGCACAGATGGCCTTCATCACAGAAGCAGATCAATTAACCCCATCCAGCTCCTGTGATCTGCTCTGCCAGTGCCCAGGACTGCAAGGAGGCTGCTCCAGGGGCTCCAGCAGAAAAGCTCAGACTTAAAAGTCTGTGGACCCACGCCCTGGGTTCACCCAGCACTGGCACTGAGGTGCTTGCCTCAGTTTCCCCTTCCCCAAGATGGGAGATGAACACCCATCTGCTTCACTGCTGCCTGGGAGAGGCATTTATCAGCTTAACTGAGCATCACCACCAGCAGGACTGTCCCAAGGGCAAATCCAGGCAGAGGCAGCCTGGGGGGCTGGGAGTCCCTTAACACTCCCACTCCTTTAGCCAGCAAGGGAAGAAATTGGCTTCCTCTCTTTTTTTTTTTTTTTGTTTTGTTTTGTTGTTTCCCATTTGAATTTGCCTCGAAGGATCAGCATCTTCCCCACGCAAGAGGCACAGTCACAGAGGGCTGAGAAAGGGCTTCACATCACAGGGACTTTGGGATCTGGGGAGATGTGGTCCCTCAGCTGGAGCCAGCAGTGGGTGCAGGACAGCCTGAGGAGCAGGGTGACCCATCCCCACGGGACAGGATGGATTTGGGTCTGCCACCCACCAGGGTTTGCAGGCTGGACCCTTCACTACCCTTGACACGAGGTGGAAGGGAGGGCAAAGTAACCCAGGGCTGGGGCCAGAACCTCATTCTGAGGCAGAGGTGTGGGCTCAGCATCCAGCAGCTAAGGTCTAGAGGACATAAAACTCCAGTGTGTGAAGAAAAAAGAAAAAGAAAAAAAAAAAAAAAAAAAAGGAGGCAGTAAATAGGCAAATATGTCCAAATCAGGGAAAGGAAAATAGAAGATGGCTGTCAAGACCCAGCCTTGGCTTTTGGACTGCAGAGGCAAGAGCTGATGAGATATAATGGTGGCACCCAGACAGATGCAGGGCTGAGAGGATAGAAATAACCCTGCTCTGGTCTTGGAGCTCCCCAGTGGCTGTGACTCTATGGTAGGAGTGAAATAAAACCAGAACACTTCTCAGAGGCACAGGACAGAGCTAGCAAGTGGCTGGAGGGATGGAGAATGCTCTAAGAGGCTGTTGGTGGGATAGGCTGTGGGAGGCAATGGGGATGCTGGGGCAGCAGCAGCAGGTCTGATCTCAGATCACTGGGATGTTGGGACAAGACAGGATCCCTCCTCACCCACAGCTACTGCAGAGACCTTCACAACATCCCAGCCAGGCTGGATGTTAGGGTCATTTTTCCAGATCCTGTTGTTTTCATCTTTTTTACAGTCAATAAAGTTTTTCCTCAGAAGTTCAGAGAAAGAGCAAGCAAGGAATGCCCTGGGAACAAATTTCCCTTTAAACAGATTTCTCTCATTCCTCTGCAATTAAATGTATAGACAATTTAGCAGAATATAACTTAGATCCCAGCCTTTCTAGGGTGTCAATACTCTGCAGAGCCCAAGTGAGGGAGGGGAAGGGAGCAGCACTTTCCCCTCTCTGAGCCCATTCTGGCATCTCTGGGCCCTTGCCAGTGGAGCACAGGTTTCCCAGCTGAAGGGCCACCAGGATGCTGATAGCATTAAACAGTTCTTAGGTTACAGTTTTCCCATGTCCTTTAAATAACTGAAACATCTACCAGCTTCAGGAATCATCATTTCCATTCCCAGAAATGCCATTTTCAATACTCATTTATAAGCACAACCTCCTTTTGCCAGATTCATGCCATTAATTTAATACCATACCATTAATGAGGCAGTAGCTCCTTTGTGCTCCAAGCCCAGGAGCAGTTTGATTATGGACCTTAGCACATCCTAGGAATTCCACCAGTTTCAGCAGCTCAGTGGCCACACTGGAAGCCACCAGCTGGATGGTTAAGTACACTTAATGTTACCATAAAGCTGTCTCCTTCCCCATGCTCACTTTTATTGGTTTCAGCTGCAGCTGGGAAAACAGTCCCTCCATGTCTGCCTGCACCTGAGCTCCAGCCTCCTCCATTTCCTTCTGCAGGGAAATATTATCCCCCAGTCACCACCATTCACTAAAAAATGCGAAAAAAAAAACCCAAAACCAAACCAGAACACCCCAGCACCAAATAATTTATGCTCTTCTTCAAATAAACACATTAAGTCAGGTGAGGGCAAAGCCTGTGACATCCAAGCCAAGTCCTCTGTGTGACAGACACCCCAGCCAGGGACTCTGAAGAACAGTGTGACAGACACCCCATCTTTATTTACACCCTTAGTGGGCCAGATCCTCAGCAGATGCAGCTTGTGGGGAGCTGCACGACTCCCTTATCCTTCCAGGGAATATTTCTAGCAGCTCAAGATTCTCAAGGTCAGCTTCCCAGAGTGCAAGCAGGGGGCTCCCATGTGAGCTTGCAATGGTGCTGGGGAAGAAGGGATAAAGAGCAGGACCAGGGAGGTCACAGACACTAAAATGACCTTAACCTCAGCCCAGCACAGATGCCAGAATCATTCCAGCAGCAATCCTTTGTATTCAGTGTGTTTCCTGCAGGACCAAATGCCATGGCCTGGCATTCAGCAGCTCCCTCCCCTCCTCTTTGCCAGCTCCAAGCAGGAATGAGTGATCCAGCAGCTGTTAATAAGTCCATCTCCAGAGGTGATCTTCACCCCAGCAGGGTGAGCCAAGTTCTTCCAGGTTCCTATTATGCTATGAGGCAATAGATCAGATCCAGGGAGCTGGGATCCCACTCAGATCCTATGAGGAGAGTCTGAGGGAGCTGGGGGTGTTGAGGCTGGAGAAGAGGAGGCTCAGGGGAAACCTCATCACTCTCTACAACTTCCTGAAAGGAGGTTGGAGCCAGGGGGGGGGTTGGGCTCTGCTCCCAGGCAACTCTCAGCAAGACAAGAGGGCACAAGAGGTCTCAAGTTGTGCCAGGGGAGGTTTAGGTTGGACATTAGAAAGAATTTCTTTCTGGAGAGGGTGATCAGACATTGGAAGGGGCTGCCCAGGGAAGGGGTGGATTCTCCATCCCTGGAGATATTTCAAAAGAGCCTGGATGTGGCACTCAGTGCCATGGGCTGGGAACCACGGGGGGAGTGGATCAAGGGTGGGACTTGATGAGCTCTGAGGTCCCTTCCAACCCAGCCAATTCTATGATTCTATGATTGTGGATGCCACACTGTGGCTGTTTAGTGGCAGAGATGGTAAGAAGTCCTTCTGACTTTTGAAGCCCCACCAGCAGAGCAGAGGGTTGCTTGCAGATTTTTCCTGCCTCTTGAGGCCACTGAAACTCGTGGTGTAACAGCACTCCTGAAGAGCTGAGCTCTCCTGCCCTCTCTGTGCCTGGCCCTTGGCACAGAGCTCTGGCCATGGCTGTTTGCCTTCCCTCCTTGCTGTGTGTTGACCTTCCCCATGTCAAGTGGAAGCTGACCAGCTCCAATCCTTAGCTATTTATTAACCCCAAGAAGCAGAGAGGCACTCAACCTCTCAGGCAGGTTCTCAGCTTGCTTTTCAGGAGGAGCAATGGTTTATGGAGGTGGATGAAACACAGAACCAACAGCCCCATGATTCTAGTGCCAGAGAGGTGGAGGAATGTGGGCTGGAGAGCTCTTGGGCAGTTCAAAGAGCAAATAAATCCAAGGATCCCTTCCAGAGCTCCTTATGGGCAGGGACACAGAGCTCTGCCTGGAAATGGGTGTACAGCCAGCCAGCTGGGGCCTGCATGCTAAAAGCTGGGTTGCCTTAAATACAGCCTCATTAGGCTCATTATCAACAAACCATTTGTCTCCTCCTCCAAGCTGAACCAGCACTTTCTACCCATGCAACAAGTTCCCTGCTCCCAGAAATGAGAGGGGAGCAGCAGAGAAAGGAGAGGTGGGTGCTGAGCAAGGGACTGGGAAGGACCAGGATGGGCAGAGTCCAGGATAGAGCTTGGTGAGGAAGTTGAAGGCAGTTGAAGAAGGGCAAAAGAAGGTCAGAGGGAGCAGAGAGCCCTCAGGCACCAGGATGCTGGAGGTGTTGGGAGAACACAGTGAGCTGGAGGTGCTGGAGGACAAAGTCAGTGGAGCACCAGCATGGAGGTGACAGCCAGGCAGGAGCAGAGGGAAAGGCCACCACTGCCTTTTGTTGGTGGGAGAGGGGAGGAGGAATGTGGTGTGGATTGTGTTTTGTGGGAGGTTGAGGATGGAAGAGGAAAGGAAACACTGAAGTTGTCAAGTTGGCCCAGAGATGAGCTCTGCATTGTCTAGGAAGGAATCTCCCAAAGGATCACCACACAGTGCTCTGGGATGCCTGGGGAAACCCAGGACAGCAGATGCAGAACAATTATCCTTACACACCAGCCATCTGTGCAAAGCAGGGCCAAAAATCCCCAAATAAGTTTAGGCAAGGTGGGAAGGGCTAAAGTGATAATGAGTGAAGAGTCTGTGACTTAGGAAACACCACACTTGGGGTTGAGGAGGTTCAGCTTTGTGACCTTGAGGACCTCTCATCCCTGTGTCTCTCCTCCTCAGCTGTGGAAGGAAGCAGTTCCAGGGCTCCCAGAAGCTCAGACACCAGCTGCCAGCACATTATGGTGATGGTGGCCACAGGAGCATGAAAAGAGGAAAAGCTGAGGCTGGGCTATGAGAAAGACACTGACATCTCCTTAAGGACAGAGCAGGGAAGGAGCCAAAATGTGTATCTGCTCTCCAGGAGAGCTCCTCCTCCAGAGCCCAGCTTGGGTGTTGCAGCAGACATGGAAAGGAAGAATCTGTGAGTGTCTGGGGGTGCAAGGCCAGAGAAGAGGAGGTGAGGCCACCCTGGAGAGATGGGGGAGGCTGGGGGTGCAAGTGGTTTGGAAGGAGAAACACCTTTTCATGGTGTGTGTGAGCTGCAGGGACCCAGGCACTTGGTCAGCACTTAAGAGGCTCCAGTGCAATATAAATTACAATGGACAAGAAGGGATGATTGGTGTGAGAGTCACCACTGAAGCAAAAAGGAGAAATAATAAGGGAGAAGAGGAAGGGGACCAAGGACTCAGCAGGGAGGGGGGGATCCAGGCATCCAAGGTCAGAGCAGCTGGAGGAGAGGTAAGGAAGGGAAAGGGCAGGGGATTCCAGGGATGGGGGATGCAGCAGAGCAGCAGGGGCAGGCAGGAGAAGCAGGAGGGACTGGCTGGAGGCTGCTGGGTACCCTCTGGCAGGAGCTGAAGGCTGCTGTCTGTACCTTCATTTGGGCCCAAACAGCAGGAAAAAGAAAAAATGTGAAGGTCACCAAATGAACTGGGAGCAAATGGTGGCACTGGGAAAAGGGCAGCCCCAGGCACCCCTGGCTGGAGATGGTGAGGGGCAGGAGACAGGAGCAGGGCTGGGGGAAAAGCTGTGCTGAAGTCAGCAGCAGGGGCTGCTGAAACACATCGTGGGAAAGAGCTGAAGCGTCAGTCACGAGTGCGAGCTGGTGTCAGATGGGAGAGGCTGCTGGGAGCACTGGGAGAGGGCTGGGCACAGAAATTAGGGCAGGAGGACGCCCCAGGGACAGGAGGAGCAGAAGGCGAGGAGCTGGGGAGAGCTCCTGGGGCCAAGGGGAACGGGGCCCACAAAAGCAAGCAAGAAGCTCAGGGGCCGGAGGTTGCAGAGCTCGGTGCTCCGGCCACACCGGTCTGCGGGAGAAACCAGCAAACACCAGTTTGCCTCCAGCAAAACAAACCCCTCCCAGCCCCAGCTGCGTTAGGGGGGAGGAAGAAGCAGAAAGCATTTGCTCAGCGGAGGGTTTGCCACGGGGAAGAAGAAAGCCCGGGAGCGTTTCAAAGAGTTTGCCTGGAGTGGGATTTCTGGGCTGAATTCCAGCACCCCTTGGGTTCTGGCTGCAGGGACCTCCGTGGCTCTCAGGGCTGAGTGAGGAGGTGCTGGGTGCCCAGTACTGCACCCTGCAGGTTTCAGGAGGATGCTCAACCTACTGAATAATTCCCAAGGTGAGGCACCCTGGACAGGCAGCTGACACTGAAAGGTGTGTGGGCTCCCAGGCTGCCAGCTTGCTGCTTCCCAGAGGTCATCCCTGCCCCTGGGAGCACCAGGCACCTGGGAGCCAGAGCCATGTCCAGTTGGGGACTGTCCCCTGTCCCCAGAAGGATGCCCTGAAGCTGCCCAGCTCTCAGCAGCAGGGTGAGGGGTGCATGGCTCTGGCTCAGGCTGCAAGCTCCAAGGAGCAAGGCACAACAGAGGACACAGCACCACAGGATTTAATGTGAGGAGGAAAACAGCTCTCATTCCTGCCTAAGTGCCTCCAAGTCCCGTGGGCCTCATGTCAGCAGCAGCCTCCTTCCCCACAGGCCAGGATTAACTGGTCTCAACTGGTGTGATGGAGGAAGGGACATTGCTTGAGGGCCTGAGACATGGGTTTGGAGGTCCCCTGAGCCACAATGGGAATGAGGGGTTCAGGAGCTCTTCCCCATGTCCTGCAGGCTGCAGAAGGTTTCCAGGACAGAGCCATAGGTAAGCAGAGCAGGAGAGAGATAAAGTCACCAGGAAGTGATCTGAATCCATCACAGGAGCCTTCTTGGAAAGCTTCTGGTCAGTAAAATCTCTGAATATTTCCAGGTAGAACTCTGGAGCTGTTTTTTTCCAGCCTGCCACTGACCTTCTGCTTACAGCCAGCAGGGCAGGGGGGCTGCCAAGGGCCCACAGCCTGCAACCCTCCAGTGTGCAGCAAAGCAGGTGGTGCCAGGCTGTGCCAGGCCTTGGGTACCCTGCTCAGGAACAAGAAAGGGAAGAGGGGAAACATTTCCTGATCCCTTCATCCCACATCCTCGTGGCTCCAGCTGCCTGGCTCTGCTGAGCAGGGAGGTTTGGGGGATGGGGCATAACCCTGATAGCAAGAGATGGAGCCAGAGCACTCCTCTGCTGAGCTCCAGCTGCAGAGTTGCTGCTGCCAGGCTGTGCCATCCACTGCCTGGCTCTGCCAGCGATGCCTTCCAGCTATGTCTCTGCTGCCTGGCAATGCTGCCTGCTGCCTGCTACTGCCACTGCTGCCTGCCTGGGCAGTCCCCTGCCTCCTACCACCATCTCCTGCCTGGCTGTGCCATCTCCTGCCTGGCTGTGCCATCTCCTGCCTGGCTGTGCCATTTCCTGCCTGCTAGTGCCATCTGCTGCTTGCTACTGCCACTGCTGCCTTGCAGTGCCATCCACTGCCTGGAGATGCCATCCAGTGCCTACTGGTGCCATCCACTGCCTGAAAATGCCATCCACTGCCTGAAAATGCCATCCACTGCCTGCTGGTGCCATCCACTGCCTACTGGTGCCATCCACTGCCTGAAAATGCCATCCACTGCCTGCTGGTGCCATCCACTGCCTGCTGGTGCCATCCACTGCCTACTGGTGCCATCCACTGCCTGAAAATGCCATCTACTACCTACTGGTGCCATCCACTGCCTGAAGATGCCATCCACTGCTTGATGGCGCCATCCACTGCCTGGAGAGGCCATCCACTGCCTGCTGGTGCCATCCACTGCCTGAAAATGCCATCCACTGCCCACTGGTTCCATCCACTGCCTGGAGATGCCACCCACTGCCTGCTGGTGCCATCCACTGCCTGGTGATGCCATCCACTGCCTGGCAGTGCTGGTGACATGGACATGCCCAACCCTTATCCACTGCAGAGCTGTCCCTAGGCAAGCCCATGAGGTTCCATCCCGCAGGATGATGGAAGGAGCAGACTACAGACTGCCAGGATTGAACACTGCCAGTGGCAGAGATGCTACACCAGCTGCATAAAACCTGCAAAAGGAACTCATTAACCCAGGGCTGCTTAATATGCTGGAGGCTCGTGTGCAGCCCTGGAGCTGCAGTCAGATGCTGTGCCAGGTTTCACCCCCTCAGCACAGAGGCACAGGGATGCACACCAAAGCCACAGCCATGGACTTTCAGGGGCTGGGGGAGCTGGAGCTGAGTGCTTTAGAACCAGAAGGCTGGGAGGTGGTGGGAAGGATGCCTCAGTACCCATGGGTGTGGGGTGCACAGCAGCACCTCAGCTCCCTTTGGCAGCCTCAGGCTCTCATTGGCACTGCCCCACACTCCAGGGGCCACAGGGAACCTGGTTTGTGCCTGGTTGGTAGCAGCAACAGGGAACTCTTCTTGGTCTTCACTCCCAGGAGTTTCCAGCCCACATGCATTACAGTGCTTGGCTTCACAAGCTCCACTCATTGCAGAGCTGGGGTGCAAACCTGACCTTGGGGAGCTTCAAGGCACCTCAAGCATTCAAATGCAAAGAGGCACAGTCCAGCCCCATCTGCTGCACAGGTTCCCCCCCTTCCAGTGTGGGTGCTGCTTGAAACAAGTTGTCTTTTTTACATCTCCCTGAAACAAGTTGTCTTTTTCACATCTCCCTTTTTTTTTTTTTTTTTTAATCTCAGGTGCGGGATAAGAAACTCCTCAATGACTTAAATGGAGCAGTTGAAGATGCCAAGACAGCCCGACTCTTTAACATCACCAGCTCAGCCCTTGCCACCTTCTGTATCATCCTTATCTTCATCTTCCTGCGATACCCCCTCACTGACTACTAGGGGGAGGCCAAGAGCAGTGGCCACCGCCAAAATGCCTCTATGCCAGAAGTGTCTGCAATTGTTTCTTGTAGCAAGAATGCAAAAAAAACCCCAAAAGCCACTCCACTTTGATTGAAAAAAATAAATTAAAAAGCTCCAATTAAATACAATACACACATAACACTTATAAATGAGTTATCAGCCTAGCTGAGCATACCCTTCCTGCTCCCAGTTTGGGGACTGCTGTACAAACAGTCTCACTCTTACATGTGTACAGGGAGAAAAACAGACCAAGAAATATTTATATTGTGTCCAACAAGCTGTGTGACAGGAGTGTGCAGAGCTGAAAGCAACACAGGCCTGGCAGCAGAAAGCTGAGCTCTGGGGAGCAGCAGGGTCCTGCCAAAGGGGACACACGTGCAGTGATGGATGGTGACCACAGCAGAGCTGGCTCACTACATATCAGATGTGTTCAGACCACCCCATCACCCCTGACATGTGGGGGTTTCTTTTCCTCTCTTGAGTCTCATCCATTGGTTCCAATAACTCCCAACACTCCACCCGAGGGTGTTAGGAAGTTAGGGAGCCCCAAAGCCTCAAGAGAAACCCCAAAGCATTAAAGGGCAGGTTTCTCCTCAGGATTTCCTGGCAATGCTGAGAAGGAAGGTACCCTCTGGAGAACTTGACAAAGCCCCCTAAACCGAGTGCTACTGTATTTCTGTAAATGGTCAATAAAGATACCTCTGATACCTGATGCTGTTGGGTCAATTCCTTCCTCAGGAGGGGCTGGGCTCCTGGTCCCTACAGGCTGGGAAGAGAAAATGTTAATGTCACCAATGGCTGCTTGGAAAAGATCTTTTTAAAAGGGTGAGGGATGCTGCTGCAGGTCTGAGCTGCACACAGCCCTAAAAGGGGGTGCAAATAAAGATCTAAAAGCAGAGACCTCAGCAACTCCCACCAGGGTTCATCAATCCCAAAGAAGCAAATGCAGCTGAGCGGGCAGGACCCCCCCTCCCTTGCTGGGACCAACGTTGAAGACAGAAATAAATCATCAGAGTCTGAACCTGCTGCAACTGCAGCACTTCCCAGGGTTATTCCCAAGAGCCAGACCTGGGAGATGCTGCACATTTGTCCCTAATTAAGGCAGGAGCTTGAAGCCCAGTAGGTGCCTGCAGTGCTGCAAATCAACACGCCCTGGCTTGAAAACACCACAAATAAATGGGAAAACTGGGACTAAAACACAGCTTCTCAGCTCCTCTGAGCTTTTGTCTCATCTCACAGGCCACAGCTGCCTCAGGGAGGAGGCTCCAGCATTCAGCTTGGTGTCCACCATGGAATGAAAAGTGCAGCAAGAGCTGGGGAATGCAGGAACACCACTGTGGGATCCCTCTTTATCCTCAGCAGAGTGTGTGGTTAAATTAACACGATGCCTCTGGGCTGTGAGTGCCCCAGTGAGCCAGGGGGACAGCCCATGAGGATGCTTCCCTGAAAGCCTCATGAGATGTTACCTCCTTCCTGCCCAAATCCCAGCCTGGATTTCATGTAGAGGAGAACGAAGGAGCTGCTCTCCAATCACTGGAGGGCATTTTCACCCCAGACCAGATCACAGGGCTCTGGTTTGTGCTGGTTTTTGACACCTCTGCAGTACATGGTGCCCTAGGAAGTATCTGAGCTATTAACTGCTATATGACCACTCATCCAGAGGTGAAGACTCTTCCCAAACTCCTCTGGTTGCTTCTTGCTCCTTTCCTTGAAGCAAGAGGCCACAGCCAGCAGCATTTTCATCCTAACATCTCCAGGGGCTGTAACCTCTGTCCCTGGCAGAGGAAGGAGGTGGCCCATGCTGATGGCAGTGCCCCCAAAGAGGGTGCAGCCCAAGTGACTCATGTTGCAGCCACCCTGAGCTGGCACCTGATAATTGAAGCAAATTAAAGCCCTCTCCTGCTAGTTCAGGCAAGATCCTGACTACTCACCCCCAAGTCCTCCCAGGGTTAGGAGGAGCACACAAATGAGGTTGCATCACTTTTTTTCCTCCCTCTACCTGCACTGAGCTCTCACTGTCCATTCCCAACATCTTGGGTCGATGTCCTTCATCATCCAGGTGCCCACTGTGCCTCTCAAACTTTTCAGCACAAATACAAGGCTGGCAGGACAGGCTTTGGGGGGACAAACTCACACAGGAGAGTGACCCCAGCCTGCAGTTTCAGGGGCTCAAAGCCACAGGTTTAGGTCATTAAACCACCACGTCTGGCACCTCTTACAAAAACAAGCATGTTCCTGTGAGCTGGGACTCACTGGAGCCACGTGGCAAGGGATTTTGCACTTAGAGACCCCCCCCAACCCTACAAAATCTTACAGGGATGGTGCTGCCATCCACACCTCTTCCACCAGGCAGGAGAGAGCTGCCCTGCTTGGCATGCAGGCATGGGGCTGCTCAGCTAAAGGGAAAGCTTTTTGTCTTTACAAAATTGGAAGTGACCCAAAGCCAGCCTTTCCTACATTAAACAAGTGTGACAAATGAGTTATCATCATCCTTTCCCCTGATGGCCCCTCTTATCTGTAGGAAAATGGATGCTGGTTTAATGAACCAGGGGGAATATTGAACTGACTCTGCAGCATTTTTGCATGCAGAAACTGTCAGGGATGGAGAGGGGGGGCTATTATTAGTAACCAGCATATTTATTATTTGTTGCCCACGTTGTAGGAAGTGTGAACCTAAATCTAGCTGTGCTGCAGCAGGTCAGAAGGCCACTCAGACCTGCCTTGGACAAAAAAAGGACAGGGGGGGAGGATGCAGGAATGAAGATGGGGTGATGGATGCTCAGCTCCACCACAGCTCTCTGCTTGGCTCCACCTGCAGTTCTGGACTGGGAGCAGCAAAACCCCTGCACTCTTCCCTTCCTCTCTCTTAGTGCCTCTCTCCATTTTAATGGAGCCTCTCACGACTCACAGCAGGAGGAAAGCACCCCCAAAATGAGGAAAATGATGAGGTGAGACACATTTCCCAGCCTGCTTAGGAAAAAAGAAAAAAAAACTTGCTTATTCAAGCAGAGGTCTCCCAAGCACAGCAGTACCATGGTGTTTTGCATTCTTCCCACCTTGCCACAGCTGGGGAAGCCCAAATTGAGATGGCAACACTGTGGCCCCATATCACAGAATCACAGAATTATCTGGGTTGGAAAGGACCTCTGAGATCATCAAGTCCAACCCTTGATCCACTCCCCCCGTGGTTCCCAGCCCATGGCACTGAGTGCCACATCCAGCCTCTTTTGAAATATCTCCAGGGATGGAGAATCCACCCCTTCCCTGGGCAGCCCATTCCAATGGCTGATCACCCTCTCCAGAAAGAAATTCTTTCTAATGTCCAACCTAAACCTCCCCTGGCACAACTTGAGACCTCTTGTGCCCTCTTGTCTTGCTGAGAGTTGCCTGGGAAAAGAGCCCAACCCCCCCCTGGCTCCAACCTCCTTTCAGGGAGCTGTAGAGAGTGATGAGGTCTCCCCTGAGCCTCCTCTTCTCCAGCCTCAACACCCCCAGCTCCCTCAGCCTCACCGCACAGGACTTGTGCTGGATCCCTTCACCAGTTGCCTCCTTTGGACCTGCTCCAGCACCTCAATCTCCTTCCTGAGCTGAGGGGCCCAGAACTGGACACAGGACTCAAGCTGTGGCCTCCCCAGGGCTGAGCACAGGGGCAGAATCCCTTCCCTGGACCTGCTGGCCACGCTGTTCCTGAGCCAGCCCAGGATGCCATTGGCCTTCTTGGCCACCTGGGCACACTGCTGCCTCCTCTTCAGCTTCCTGGCAATCCAGACTCCCAGGTCCCTTTCTGCCACTCTGTGCCCAGCCTGGAGCTCCCCATCGGGTTCTTGTGGCCAAAGTGCAGGACCCAGCACTTGGCCTTGTTGAAATACATACATACATATATATATATATATTGGCAGACAGGTGCAACCCAAACTGTGCTGCTGAGCAAAAAATAACTCTTTTTTCATCCTGAGAGAACAAAGGAAAGAAAAGCAGCAGCCAAATCCAACAGGTCCTGTAATTGCGCCTTCTTTTTTTTTGTTGTTTTTTTTTTTTAATTTCGCAGGAAAATTCTGGAAGTTCAGGTTTTGCCAAGGCTGACATCCAATGCAGCAGAAGGCAAGCTTTCGAGGGTTGTTTCTCTGCCTTTTCACTCCTGCCACTCACAACGTCGTGCAGCTCTCTCCAAATCACACCTTTTTTTGGCTGCGATGCCACAGCCTCTGTCACACTCAGCAGTGGGACAGACAGCCCAAAGGAGGGGGTGGAAGGGAGGAACAGCCGAACACTGCTTGAGCAGCATCTTTGGAGATGGGGAAGAACCGGTGGTCACGTTGCCATGTAGAGATTTAATTGTATTCCTTCAGCAACCTGAGCCTGACAGCTTGAGGAGGATTTCTTTCAGCTTTTTCTTTAGCTTGAGGGGATGAATAGGGAAGGCGGGAAGTAATGGTCACTTTTTGTAGACATTAGGAGATTCTGCCCAAATTATTGCTGCTGGTTTCAGGCCCCTGTGATACACGAAAGGGATTTGTCCAGGTGAGGGGTGTGCTTGCCCAGAGAGGGGATCACTGACATTTCAGGGGTTGGAAGGGACCTCTGAGGATCATCTAGTCCAAAATCCCCCTAGAGCAGGATCCCCCGGAGCTGGTTTGAGAGGAATACATCCAAATGGGTCTCGAATGTCCCCAGGGATGGAGATTCCACAGCCTCCCTGGGCAATCTATTCCAGGGCTGTGTTACCCTCTCAGAGTGAAGAATTTTCTTGTGTGCCAGTTTGTGCTCTGTCACCACAAAGCAAAGCCCAGACCCATCCTCCTCACACCCACCCTTTAGATAAACCCTTTACAAACACCCCCCCCCTCAGTCTCCTTTTTATCTAAGCTGAGCAACCCAAGCTGTCTCAGCCTTCCCTCACGGACTGCGGGAACAGGGCTCGGTCTCCCGGCCAGGAAATGGCGCCGGAGGTGTTGGGAGGGAGACACACGGACCCCCACGAGAGCCCCAGCACCTGTGGGGAGCTCAGGGAAGGATCGGGACGGCTGAGCCGAGCCGGAGCTGCCCGGCAGGAGCCGAGCCCTGGGCTGCAGGCAGAGGGCTCCCTCACACCGCTCCACCGAGGGCTCCGGGCCTGCCCGCGGCCTCCGGGCCCCTTGCCCGGGGCAGGGCGCCGGGCTCCATCATCCCCCGGCATCCCGAGCAGCCAAGACTCCCCCAGCTCCCCCGTCCCAGCGCCGGGGAAGTGCGAGCCCTCCCGCAGGGCAAGGGGTGGCTTTTGAGGAGACAAATGGAGGGGAGGAGAGTGGGTGCGAGACGACAACCCCGGTCCCCGCAGGGATGTTCGCTTCGCCAGCCAGGCCCGCGCCTCAGAACGGGCCCCGGGCGCTGCCACACGGGAGCCGCGGGCAGGGAGAGGGGGCTGAGGGCCAAGCATGGCCGGGGCGGGGATCAGGACTCATAGCGAGTCCCCAGATGGGATGGACTGATCTCTGGGTTCGGGCAGTAAACGCAAGGCTGCGGCGGGACTGGGAGTAATAAAGATGGCGATCGGATGCCCACTCAGGGAACGGCCTTCCAGCCCAGCACCAGCACACAGCGGGTCCCATGCCAGCCATGAGGTGCCAGGCACAGGGAGTCAGGGCTGGAGCAGCCATCAGCCTGGATACCCAAATCAACAACTGGAGGTGAAAATGGCAACCGCTGTTCATCTGCGAGGTGTGTAACTCAGCAGCACCCGACAGAGCTGTTCCTAATGCTGCTCCCCGGGTGCGGGCCCAGAGGAGGAGTCCTCCCTCCAGCAAGCAGCAGCTCCGGCCTTTCAGCCATCTGCTGATGTCCTGGGTGACTTCACCGAAGTCTCTTCACCTGTGTTTTCACCTCCAACACATTCGCATCGGTTCTTGGCTTCTCAGAGGAGGAACTGGAACCTTGCTGACAGACACCATGTCCTGACCTTGCTTGGAACCTTGGCAGCACGGGCATCCTGCAGCCAGTGCGACTGCAGGAAGAAATGGATACAATCAGCAGATAAAAGGGAAAAGCAGGGCACTGGAGAAACTGTTTCTTCCCTCCTCTCCATCCCTGGATGCCGTCAGGCTTGTGCAGGAGCTGTTTGGCAGCTTGGAGAGTGAGGAGCACCTGGCTCTGCAGGCAAACCATGGGTGTGCAGCCCTGCCCCGGGGAGGAGAGGCAAGCACAGATGGCAGCAGATGCTCTCATCACTGGAAATGATTGAAGCAAAACACAAAACGACAACAACAAAAAAACAACCACAAAACCTAGCAACTGTTGAGCAGCCTAACAAAACCCAGCACAGGAGAAAAAGGGGCTAAATCTAACAGACCCTTGCACAGAGCCTATCACCATGCTGCCTTCTGGCCCAGGGTAATGTTTTTTCCATCACCAATTCATTGATGGAGAAGAAAGACCATGCCGTGTACCAGAGCAGGAGGCAGTGATTATTTTTGAAGACTTGAGTATATTGACATGAAATTGTTTGGCATCTCTCCCTTTCTCCCGACCCTCTTCTCTCTCGTGTCCCCCTCCTTTGAAGGAATAAATACGACCCCAAACGGCTTGTGCTCACACCAGAGCCACTCCCCTACCCTCGCTGCTTGGGGCAGACCCACATGTGTGCCAACAGGACACGTATTGGGGGTGAAAGAACAGACATGCTGCCTGAGGAGTGATCCTGCAAAGCCCCTGCATGGCTGAGCTGCTGCCACTGTCCTCAGCTCCTCCAGCGTGATCACTTTGTGCTGGTCCAAAGGTCCTTCTCCTCTACCCTCCCATCTCCTGACTTTGACCCAGCAGCCACAGCCCACAGCTGGCACATCCCCACACTCCTGCCCAGCAGACGTGTCCAGGGTGGAGGGAACCAGAGCGGATTTTTCCAATGCCTGCACAATTTTTTGTTTGTTTGTTTGTTTTCCCTCCTTCCCTTTGGCAGGAGCACCTCGCACAGTGGGAGCTGCAGGCTGAATGCCTCAGCCCCATGCACTGAGTTGAACAGCACAGCAAGCAGCCCTCCAGCCTGCTGCTTCTGCAATTAATTCTGCAGTAGCTGCTTTTGTGACGTGCACACGCAGCTCTGCACCTGACCAGTGCTGAGCCACACTGCTCATAGGCAGGTATTTCCATCAGGAAAATGGAAGCAGATGCAGGGCAGTCCCCTGTGTGAGAAACACAGATGCCTGGTGATGCTGCAAGTGGCTTTTCATAGAATCATAGAATGGGCTGGGTTGGAAGGGACCTCAGAGCTCATCAAGTCCAACCCTTGATCCACTCCCCCCGTGGTTCCCAGCCCATGGCACTGAGTGCCACATCCAGGCTCTTTTGAAATATCTCCAGGGATGGAGAATCCACCCCTTCCCTGGGCAGCCCATTCCAATGTCTGATCACCCTCTCCAGAAAGAAATTCTTTCTAATGTCCAACCTAAACCTCCCCTGGCACAACTTGAGACCTCTTGTGCCCTCTTGTCTTGCTGAGAGTTGCCTGGGAAAAGAGCCCAACCCCCCCCGGCTCCAACCTCCTTTCAGGGAGTTGTAGAGAGTGATGAGGTCTCCCCTGAGCCTCCTCTTCTCCAGCCTCAACACCCCCAGCTCCCTCAGCCCTTCCTCACAGGACTTGTGCTGGATCCCTTCACAGCCTCCTTGTTCTTCTCTGGACCTGCTCCAGCACCTCAATCTCCTTCCTGAGCTGAGGGGCCCAGAACTGGACACAGGACTCAAGCTGTGGCCTCACCAGGGCTGAGCACAGGGGCAGAATCCCTTCCCTGGACCTCCTGGCCACGCTGTTAACCTCATCCTGTTGGAATCATCCCAACTCTCCAGTCTGTCCAGGTCCCTCTGCAGAGCCCTCCTGCCTTCCAGCTGATCCACACTTCCCCCCAGCCTGGTGTCATCTGCAAATTTGCTGATGATGGACTCAATCCCCTCATCTAAATCCTCACTAAAGATATTAAACAGCACTGGGCCCAACACTGATCCCTGGGGGACACCACGGCCGCCATTTTGATGCAGCCCCGTTCAGCACCACTCTCTGGGCCCGGCCCTCCAGCCAGCTCCTAACCCAGCACAGATGCCCCTGTCCAAGCTGTGGCCTGACAGCTTTTTCAGGAGAATCCTGTGGGAGACGGTGTCAAAAGCCTTGCTGGACCCTATCACTCTCTTCACTGTCAGTTAGAGTGACACCATTTTGAGGCTCTGCAGGAGGAAGAGGCATCTTGGGATTCACCATAAATCTGCTGAGCTCCATCTCAGCCATGGGGAGGGAGAGCTGGATCCCAGGGAGCACATGGGCAGGAGCTAAAGAGGAGAGTGTTGAACTTCCCATGGTGGGATGCAGAGTTCACCACAGTCAAGAGGGTTTTTTTCAAAATGGGACAATACAGAGTCTGGAAAAACCCTTCCTCCAGCACTCTCCAGAACACCACAGACAGCTCGACAGGCATGCACATGGAGCAAACAACCATGCTGGGTAGAAGTGGATTCACATCAGCCCAAGGACTTCAACCATCAGCACAGTTCTGAGATTCCACCACCCCCGTGGTGGGAATACAGCATCCCATGCCACAGCCAGTGCTGCCAGCTCAGGAGCAATGGGAGGTTGGCTTGGCCAGTGGTGCAGTGAACTGCACCTGAGCATCAGGCAAGTCTCAAAAAATTTATTCAGCCATTTAAAATACTTGCAGGTTGGCAAAAATCTCTCCCTTTTGATGGATAAGGAAGTTCCTTTTTCCTATTTTTAGGAAAGAAGTTCCAATTTTAATCCCTGTGGGATGCAGGAGGCTCTGCTGTGCTCTTCTGCACTTGGCTGTCATGGCAATTAGGGGGCCTGGAAAATGTTTTAGCAAGAGCTGTTACGTGTACAAGCATAACCTGAATCTGAAACACTTAGCTGGGATACAATCCATCTTTGAATGTGCCTGAAATCTGGGAAAGAGGAAGAAACAGGGAAAAGTGCTTTACCTGAAACAAACCACTGCCCTTTAGCAATAAGCATCTTGCTTCATGTATTTCTGTGAATGTGATGGGGAAGGGGGATGAGACAATAGATTTGCATCTGGTAGATGGGAGCTTAGAGCATGAGGCTGCTTTGTTCTGCCTGCCTGACCATAACAGCATTGCCCAGGCTCTCTCCCTGCTTCATTTCCCCAGGGAAAAACAGGGATGCTGATCACCCAGTCAGCACACCCAAGGCACCCAAAGGCTCAGGTGAGCTCTCAGCACTGCCCTGGCTCATGCTGACTGCCCTCTTCCACGGAGCCATGAGTCTGCACCCCAATGCCAGAATTTCAGGTTGAACAGGATGGGGTTAGCTCCCAGCTTCAGGAAGCAGGTGAGGTTTTGCAAGCCTGCATCCCTGCCTGCTCCTGGCCCCTGAGATCCCAGGAGCAGTGTAGGCGCAGTGAATCATTTGTTTTGGTTTCTCCCCAGGAGGTGCTTGGCTGCAGCACCTCACACAGAAGCAGTGGGAGTGGGAGAAACTCACAGCTCCTGGGCTGGAACCTCTCCCACCCACTATGGGAACCAGTGTCCTACTGGTCCCCAGCCCCACTGGACCATCTCCTCCTGTTTGCTGCCATTAGGGATTTGGCACGGGTGAGATTTAGGGATTTTGGCATTTGGGATTCTCCTGTGTCCCCAGGACCCAGGGATGTGCCATGGTCTGCGTGGTGGCTGAGGAGAGGTTGACAGAGATAAAGGGTCAAAAGGGAACTCAGCTTGGCCCCTCGATGCAAGGAGCAGTCCAAGGCAGGTGTCTGGGCAGGTTTTTGGTGCACATCATCCTCTGCCTCTTCCTCACCACCTCCTCATCTCTTGCCAACTCCCAGTCCAGCATCTTTGTCCCATCTCCTTCCTTGCACAGTATCCACGGGGGGCAATCTGCCCAACAGCCAACCTGGGATGTTCATCTGGCAGCACCATGCCAGGCCCAGGGTTGGAAACACTGATTTTAACTGGGGGTTTGGAAAGAAACTTGAAATCCTCTTCCTTCAGCAGGCTTTGCTAGAGGATGGCTCCCTGCCTGGGTAATAGTTTTTACGAGGAAGCTTTGGGATTTTCAAACTTGTTCTTTTCCCATCCTTTTTTTTTTTTTCTTTTTAATTTTACCCCTGAAAAGGGATGTTGGGCAGAGGAGGAAACAGCCCTAAGCTGGAGCAAGGGAAGTTTTTTTCTGTTTTTCCCCAGCCAAGCTGCGAAGAGGGAGCTGGGCTGGAAAACCAGCAGAAAAAGGCAGAATGGAACTCCAGCTTTGTTCCAGACATCTTGGGCACTGTCCTGCTCCAGCTCTTGCCAGGAACAAGTGCTCCAGAGCCACCAGAGGAGCAAGTGCTCATCCTACCCCAGCATCTTTCCATTGAATGTGGTGAATGGGCCATGCTGTTCAGGCAGAGTAGACCTGGTTCTGCTGGAGCTGCCCTGCTGACAGCTTTGGGTGAGCTGATTTTCTGTGGTATGAACTCAGCACTGCTTATGGAACAGGGAGAGCAAGATTTTTTAGCATCCCAAGGTTTTATACCTCTGGTGCTCTGACCTTTCTGAGATTTTGCCACCAGTAGCTGTGGGAGCTCAACACCCTTCTTGAGGAAGCTGCTGGCTGCATGTCCAGAGGTGAGAGTTTATTTTTAAACCTCCAGCATCTGTATCAGGAGGGAGGAAGAGCTCCTAAGCACCAGCAGAACGCAAGCTTCTCAACCCTCATCAGTCTGAGATACAGACAGAGAAAACCCCCTTCTGCCAGACCAGCCCCACAGCTCTTTGGTGCCCCCAGAGAGGGATGGAGGAACCCACCCTTCGGCCAGGCTCCCCTTCAACCCCAAAACTTTTGGGCCGGTCTTTGCCACGCCGTCCCTTGACACTCCACTTTCCTTCCTCAGCCCGGAGCCGGCGAGTCCTGCGAGGCCACCCCAGCACCCACGCTGCTGCGGGGGGTTGCGGGTGGGCAGAGCTGGCAGGGTGCGGGGACAGGCAGGAGGGGTGGCCCTGTCCGCCGGGCTCGGTGGCGCAGCCTGGGAACCATCTCGGAGCCTAAAATAGATGTAAGCGCGTTCCATGCTGGGAGGTGTCCCCCGGGAACCTCGGGGCCCGGGAGGGTCACTCGCAAAAAAAAAAGGCCCCGTGCTGCTGGGGCCACTCTGCCCGCGGAGTAAAACCCCCTCGGACCCACCGAACCCACCCTGCGTGGGAGAGCCCCGCGCAGCCCACGCGCCAAGCAGCGCCGGGGCCGCGCAAATCCCGCGGAGCTCCGCACGCCCGGGCCGGGAGGGAAGGGAGCGGTGTGCGGGGGGGGGAAGCACACACACACTGCGCACCATCTCCCGCTCCCTCCGCGCCGCTCCGCGCCCGCGGGGCTGACGTCACCCTGCCCCTGCGCCGCTCGCGCTGATTGGCTGCGGGTGACGTCAACGCTTTTTTTTTTTTCCCCCTTTTTTTTTTTCTCCTCTTTTTTTTTTTTTTTTTTTTTTTTTTTTCCCCTTCCCCCCCCCACTCCCCTCCCCGCACCCCCCCTCGTTCCCGCGGCATGACCTCATCGCCGGCGCATTCCCGGCGGAACGGCGCGGAGCGGCGCGGAGCAGCGCGGAGCGGCCACCCCCCCCGCTTCCCTCCCTCCCTCCCTCCTTGCCCGCCGCGGCATGCGGGCCCTGCGGCGCCGGCAGCGGCCGCGCCAGCGGACAGCCCGCGGAGAGGCGCGGCCGTCCGCGCCCGCCGCGCCGGGTCAGTGCATCCCCCTATAGATGTCTATAAGTGCCGGGTCTGAGCGCCCCGCGGGGGTGCGGGGGGGGGGGTGCGGGCGGGAGCTGGGGGGGGGGGGGGGTGGGGGGGGTGGAGGCGCGGTGTGCAGCTCATCCGCATGTGCGGAGCGGAGCCGGCATCGCGCCCAGCGCCGGTGGACAGCGCGGAAGCGTACACCTATGTGTATGTAAATATAGGGCTGGGGGGGGGGAGGTGAAGGGGGGGTTGAAGTTATTGAGGTGCAAGGAAAAAATAGGGGTGTGGGGGTGATGCTGGGGCTGGGGAGGGAGCAGCTTTGCCGCGGGGATGGGAGAGAGGGGGTTGGCGCTCCGCGGGCGCGCATGTCGGGGGTGCTGCGCTTGTTTCCGGGGAGGGGGGGGGTGGTGTGCGTGAAATTCTCCCCCTGGGTTCGTGGTGTGGCTTTGCTGGGCGGTGGCGGTGCAGGTGAGGAGGGGGTTCGGGAAGCTGCGGGGAACACCCGCGGTCCTGTTGGGCCGGGGGTCGCGGCTGGAGGGTTTTTCTCTGGGGGAGCGAGGGTGGTGTTTGAGGAACCGGTGTTAACAGCGCTGTGGTTTTTCTGATGATGAAAGAGGTTGGAGTGTCGCCCTGTGTCCTTGGCGTTTAAACGGAGCCGGCGTGTGTTCAGCTGTGGGGGTTTTCGCGCAACGCTTCACTGCCGCGGCTCCAAAGGCGCTGAACGCAATTAATGAGTTAAAACCTCCCGTTTGAAATAATCCCCTCCACCCCCCCTGATGTGCATGGACCGACTGATCACCCCTCCCCGATTATTATTTAGTGATAAATGCTGCCTTCTGTGCCGGGTGTCGGTTGTTTTTCAAGATCCCTGCTTATTTCCCGTATTGATAGATAAGTTCCTTCTCCTTCCTGCTCCCCCCTCCCTTTTCTCCTCCCCCAGAATTAAATTCCTGAGCAACAGCAAAAGCTGATGTCAGTGCTTCAGCTTGCATTGGGGGAGCTCTGTGCACAGGTCAGTAATTTGCGGTTTCGTTAGCAGGCAGGAGGCGATGCGGTGCCGTTCTGTTCAGGATGTTGGGATTTTGCTGGGCACGGATGCGTTTATCCCTCGTATTGCGGTAGTTGTCAGCAGCTCCCTGGTGGGAGCCAGGCGCTGCCTGAGCGTGTGTGGGAAGAGATCGTCCCCATCCCAAGCGGCCAGGTGATGACAAATGCTTTGGGAATAGTTGCCAGAGGTTTTGGTGTCTAATTTGGGATGGAAAGGCAGACACGCCCCCCAGGAGGCAGTCGGGATGCCCGAGAAGCACTGGACAGGTAGCGGTGGGGATTGTGCCTGGCGGTGGGGATTGTGCCTGGCAGTCCAGGGGCCACGTTAACCTTGGAAGCAGCTTTCCCGTGGAGCAGGGCTTAACGTTGGGATTGCATTGTCTCATCTTCCTCCGCCAAGGCAGAGGGCTGGAGGCACGGCTGCCTGCGCGCCCAAAGCGGCTGCGGGGACCTTTGTTTCCAGAAGGACTCAATGCCTGGGAATTGGCTCTTCTGGCTTTGGCCTTGCCTCTCTCTGATGGGCTTTGCTCACACTGTGTGTGCCAGGAGGTCTCTGAGGAAGAGGTTTGTTGGTTTTTTTTTTTTCTGGGGGGGTTGTTCCTGCTCCTGCTTTGCTTTCACTCGTAGCGGTTCCCGAAATGAAATAAGCTGCAGCATTGAGGAAAGCCTCCTGGCCATAGCTGGAGGTATTTGGGATTTTTCAATGCCTGCAAGGGCTTTGCAGGTGCCTCGTCCCCTGTTTTGGCAGCGCAGCCAGTCTGGCAGAGCCTGGATGTGGAGGACTCTCCAAATGGCTGAGACCAGAAAGGACAATTGGGCACGTGAGCAGCAGATGGATGCCCAAACTCTTCTTTGCTCTGGCAGTAGGCAGAAATTCTTGCCCTCAGCCTCTTGGCAGGATGCTTGAACAGAGCAAACCTGTGACTTGATGGTCTCTGAGCTGAGATGGCAGCATCTCACACCAAAAGGCTTTTAACCCAACAGATTTGCCCACCGTGGCTTTCAGTTGCCCCTGCTTTGATGCGAGGTAGGGCGAAGGGATGGAGAACCCAAATCTAGCATTGCTGTTCAAAATTTAGTCTCGGCTAGAGCTGGGAGAGCTGAGTAAGGGGACTAGAGTCCTCAGGAGCATTTTCTAGGAGCTCTACATAGAGATTATTTTTGCAAACACTGCACCGTGTGTCTATGCAGAACATGTTTTTGCTGTGTGCCAGGCACCTTGCTGAGAAAGCCACTCAGGTGCCTGCCTTTGCAGAGCTTAAATTCATCCAAAATTAAATGCAGTGCCAGTATTACTACCAAAACACCCTTGAGGGCAGGATAGGACTTCCCAGTAGTGTCTGCCCCATACTAACAAATCGGATATGGGGAGGTGGGAGAAAACAGCTTCTCCCCCTGCAGCCACATCCCCTTAAAAAGACCTCTGCAGAGACTGAAAACCTGTCCTGGCTCTGGATTTCTGAAAATAATGAGTCTGAAGACGAGTTCCCACTCCATCCCTACCCCTTACCTCTGCACCAGCTGCTTCAATCTACGCAAGATCCAGGGAGTGCATTATAGGTGCTTTTCCTCTTGGGATTGGCTTTGTTTCCTTGCAGGGAAGCTGTGGGTAGGGATCAGAGGATAGTCCTGTGGTGCACAGCTCAGCTCCCAAAGCCCTGGGTGCAGGCAGGTGCAGAGCATGTTAAGGCTGTCAGGGATGAAAGGAGGTGCTCCAGCACATGGCAGCCTTGATTTATGGTGTGGGCTCATAGGACACTGCCCTTGGAGTGAAACAGCTCTGGGAAATTGTAGGGAAGGAGGTGGAAAAGAGAAAGAGCCTGCGGATGCTGACTTCTCTCTGCCCGGGAGGGCAGCTGGGAGGTTGCCCTGGGAGGGACCTTGTTTCCTCTCTGTCATGGGTTGCAGAGTAGTGTTAGGGGACACCTGAGTGCTCACCCCTCTCCAAGCACAGCTCCTGGGTCTAACCCACTCTTTTCCTTGCTGCTCTGCAGAGAAACTCTGCAGCCAGAGCAGCAATGCCATCATCCTCTGGGGAAAGCTTCAGCACTCCTCTGCATCCCCATGCCCTCTGGGTTTTAAAACCTGTTTTTCAAGCTTCACATTTCTTCTCTGAAGATACACCTGTCCTGCCTGATGCCAGAGTGGGAAGGAGGCATCTGACAGTAATTATGGGCAGGCTTGGGGAAGGGAGGTGAGTGGCCTGGGAGCATTCATCAGATAAGAAGCTAAACAAGCTCTCAGCTCAAGATTTTCTCAAGCTCGCTCTGGAGACTTGGGTGTATTTCATGGCAGAGTTATAGCACAGGCAGGGGAATGTCAGAGGGGTAAAAACTGACCATGCCAAGATGCTCTCCACTCATGGTATCAGGAGCAGCCCTCAAAGCCAGGCAGAGCTTGCAGCAGGATTAGAGGCAGTGGAGGTTCCTGGAGGGACACTGGTGGAGGGTCTGATGGCTTTGCCTGCTCCTCTGATGGAGGGGGAGACCATGGCTTATGTGGAGCTGTCACATCCCCAGGGAAGAGATGCTGTGCCAGAAGCAAGGCAGCAGCTGACACCATGGTGGGACACAGCCAGCTCTGGCTGTGATGGGTGCCTTGGTCACCCCTTCTTCTCTTTAGCAGGAGTTCATGGAGAGGAAAACAAGCTCTTACCTCTTTCTCTTCCAAGAGCTGTTTGTAGACTTCCCACCCAAGCACTTTGGGTCAGTGCTGTCCAAGGGGTTTCTTTGGCTCTCAGCTATCTCCACTTCAAGCAAGGAGGGAAAGGTGAAGGAAGAGCCACGTTGGGGAGCTGTGGCTGGCACAGAGCTGAGCAGCATGTGCTGCAGACTGCCATGGAGCATGGCTCTCTTCCTCTGAGGCTTTCTAGCCCCAGCTGGTCAGGGTAAGGTAGGCACTTGTGCAGCAGGCTTCTGCCCATGCTTTGCCCAGAGCTTCTGAGGAGTTTTTTGCTGCTCTGGACCTCCAGCTTCCCAAAGTGACAGGTAGTGCTTGGTTGCATGATGCCCTTGAAAGGACTGGAATTTCAGAAGATAGGTGCAGTGCTAGCCCAGGCTGGGATCAGAGGACAACCTGGAAATGCTCACTGGAAACTGGTCCAGAGATTCTCCTAGTGCACACAGGGAGCAGTAACAGCACAGAAATGCAGGCACTGTGTTTCATGAAGGTGAAATAAGGGATGGATTTTGCAGTGATTTAAATTAAATGCTTTCCAGCAACTTGTCTGGGGCTGAAGATCCTTCCTTGATTCCTTTTTTTCTTCCCACTCCTGTTACGCCTTTTTCCATGTAGTTTGCTGTGCATGGAAAACCCTTATGGTTCCTGTTTGCCCACCTCAATGTGTGCCTGCATGACTTGCCTCTGTTCATTGCAGCTTTTTTTTAAACCAATCCTGGAGTCTTGGGGCAGGGAGCTTCTATTCTTCAGGAGTTTCTCCAGAGCCCTTCAGGGATCTCTTGGAATGTGCAGGAAGGGCTCTCTGTGTTGCATTGCTGCATGCTGAGTTATGGCAAGCATAATTTCTGAGCCTACTGATGTGATGTGAACATCACAACAACAAATCATTTGGGAACAAGTCATTTGGTGGCCAGAAGGACAAGACAACCTGTTTTGATGTTGCTGTCAGCTCTCCTTTAAGGGAGAGAGGGGTTGGGCCAGATGAGCTCCCGAGCTCTCTTCCAACCTAAATTATTCCGTGACTATTCCATAAATACCACCCTGCTTCTCCCAGGCTTTTGTAAAATACCTGTAATTAGGCAGTGAGGGTTGAGGGGGCCATGAAACGAGGGCTTTGATCCTGTGTGGAGGTTTCAATGACAGCATGACCCTGGCATCCTCCCCTCCACAGCAGGCATCCTCCAGCCCTGCTGATGATGCACTGCGTCTTTCCTGCTCGCCTCTGCCTGGCTGCCTTACTCACCCAGCCTGGAGCTGCCTGGTGTGCCCACAGCCACTGCTTCTCATCTCTCCTGTTTGCTGCTTTTTAAGAGGGGCTTTATTTCTCTGAGGAGTGCTGCTGTCTAAAAGCAGCTCATGGGAATCCAGCTGATGCAGCAGAAAGCTGTAGAGATTCCAGCCCGTTCCTGAGGTGACTGCAGTGTGGTTTTCATCCAGCAAGCCAAGCCCTTCCCACACGTTAAACCTGTGTCTGCTTAAATCACACATCTCCCACTGAAATCCAGCCTCTCCTGGGCAACCTTTGCTCCCAGCAGAGTGGGTCCAGCAGTGTCTGGGATGTGCTGTTGGAAAGAAGCCACCGAAAAGCATCCACAGCATCCGATTGGGGTTGGTTGGTTTTTTTGTTATTGTTGTTGCCTCTAACGACCCTCCCCTCGTTTCCCAGCTTGCTGTGGCAGCCTGGTCCTCCTTCAGCCATGGCTTGAGTGGAGTTATTCATGACATCTTCATCTGCCTTGGCTGGGAGCCCTGCGTGGGGAGAGGATGGGCGCAGCCTGAGCCTTGCTTGGCACTTGAGGCTGTTGAGTAGAGGGCTGGAGCAGAGAGGGTGCCAGCACTGCTGCCTTGTGAGCTTGTGCTGCCTTGTGAGCTTGTGCTGCCTTGTGAGCTTGTGCCTGTGAAAAACCACAGCAGCCACTGTGCTGCTGTCAGCAGACCAGGCAGAGATGTCTCCAGCAGTGCTGCAAGCTCGGCAGAGCTGAGGTCCAGAAGCCAAGGGAACCTGGAGCTCATCTTTACATCTTAACCTCCTGCTCACTGCAGATTGGGCTCTTGTGATGGAAAGTCAGAAGGACGTGGCAGGGCCAGAAGATGAACCAGAGAGAAGTCAGTGTCTCTGGCAAGGCCAGAAGGTGAGCCAGAGAAGTGTCTGTGGCAGGGCCAGAAGGTGAACCAGAGAAGTGAGAACCAAAACTGACCAGGGGCTGTCCGAATGGTAACGTGGGGTGGTGAAGGGTCAAAACACCTCCCGCACACCGAGCAAAGTTGACTGCTGCAAAAAATGCAAATGCAAATCTCTGACTGGGCAGAATCACCCCAGACACAGCCTTTTGTAAAGCACTTGTATTGTACCATTAAAAATAGATGGGCACATCCTCTGCTCGCTGGGCGAATGCTGACACCGGTAACTCCGCGTCACCCTCCCAGTCCCTTCTGCTTTGAGCTTGGCTGCCTCGTTGTCTGGCACCTGAGCAAGGTTCATTCAGCAGTAACTGATGTCAGGATGAGTGTGAGCTGAGTTCAAAAGGATGGGCAGGGGGGAGGTGAGGAGGACCCGACTGATCTGACTTAGCCAGGGGGTCAGCGGGCAGCCCTGAAGGGGCAAGGCTCAATGTGGTCACTGATGCTTTGTGTTGTGGGGTGCAGGAGCAGGGATGGGTGAGACCTGCTGGTGTGGAAATGAGGTGGAGGATGTTGAGGCTCTGGGTGGATGAGGCTAAAAAAAACCCAAACATATCATGCTTCATTGTCTGGCTGGAGATGGTGAGGGAAATATTGCTGCTTGTTTCTCCTCTCTAATTTGCCACAATAGCACTCGTGATATGGTTTAAGAAAGACCCATGTTGCAAAACAGTGCAGGGGTCTGGGGGAAGAGGTTGAGCTGTTGGATTTCATAGGCAAAGAGCTGTGACATTTGAGCAGCAAGCTGTGGCTCAGTGTGGTCAATGAGCATGTGCTTGTCTGGGATGGGGAGTTGGGGGAAAAGCCTGCAAAACACTTTGACCCCCAGATCACCTCAGGTTAACTGAACAAAACCACCTGGTAATGAATCACAGCTCCCAGGGGAAAAAGAGAGTGGGGCAGGAACATCACCTTGTTCCTGTCTTGTGTGTTTTTCTTAAGATAACCCCTCAAAACCTGGAGGTGGTTGCTTCAAGTCGGTGTGGTCTCAGGTAGAGCCTGAGCTGACAAGTGCTAATTTATTCCAAACCTGTGAGCAATTTAGCTATTGTATGCATATAGGAAACTTAGAAAGCCTTGAACTAGGTCAGAAAAGCCTTGTTACTGCCCTGGGGGATGTCTCATCCCATGGAAAAGCAACACAGCCCCTTGCATCCAAGTGGAATGCTGGGTCACCCCAGGAGGGCCAGAGTTTCAGCAAGCATAAGACGGGGAACTGGATATTGGGCTGGAGACCTGTGCTGGGATCTGCCCCTCAGTTCCCACCAGTTACTGTCAGAAACTGGAAGTCCCTTCCAACCTGTAGGTCTTCTCAAACCTGCCAGGAGGCTGTGGCTTCGTTGCTCTTCAGTCAGGCCATGGGTCCCATTTGTCATTGAAACATGGGGAACCACTCAGCCTGCACACAGGCTGCCCTTGGGTGCTTGCTTCACCAGCCTTGGCCTCACCTCCCTGGTGCTTGGCTGAGATGAACAAACTCATGTCACTTGGGATTGTCCTTGAGAAGTGAAATGGTGGTGTATTTTCTGCAGCTTTGAGGACCCACAGCTTAATCCTGTGTTTTCTTTCACTTAGCATGCAAGCACGGTGGAAAAATAGTACACAGCTCCTGGAAACCCTTTTTTTGGGAGGCTACAAATGCACCCAGCAGGTATTTATGGTGTCTGGTGTCCTGGGGATGAGAGAGCCAGACCAGCTCTGTAGAAGTATCTACCTGCATAACCTTTCTGAGCTGCTTCTGGCTGCTCTTGTTGCAAAAAGGCAAACAAGCTACTGGAGATGCCCAGGATAAGCCTGCTGGGGGGGTCATGCAACAAGTGATGGGGATATTGGTGAACTCCAGGGCCCTTGAAGCATCAGCAGGACAAGATTTCCCTTCTCCAGTGTGGCCTGGCCACTGTGATGTGTGCCAAGCTGCTCAAAGCAGAGGGTGCTTAGAGCACTGAGATGAGAGCCTGGCCAGCTCTCTGCTTGGAAGGGTGAGGAAACGGGATAGCTTGGGTATTAGAAAGCAGCAAGCTTGGGAGCTCCATCCTCAGTGTGGGCAAAGGCAGGGATTAAATGGCTGGCTGGTCCTGGATAACCTTTGGTCTTGGCTTTTGTAGGCTTAAATTGTAAGCTTGTGTTTATACTACAGGGGAAAACCACATAAATCATGTTTAAAGCACAAATCTAAGAGGAGGAGATGCTGGCCTTGTCATCTGGACTCTGGCTGAATTCTCTTCCCTGCTCTCTCTGTTGGCTTTTCCTGACTGTGACTCCAGCCTGACCACCATGTCTGCAGTCAGAAATATTTCTGGGAATGGCAAGCTTGCAAATCCTTACATGCACCTGGGATGCTTTGGTGGAAGCAGCTTAGGAGGTGGCTGCATTCCCAGTCCTAGCCCATCCAAAACTGCTGGCAGGACAGCAGGTACTGGGAGGGCATGAGGGACCCCTTTGCTTGGCTCAGCTGCACCCAGAGGAGCTGATCTGCCACGAGGGATGCGTGGGGAAGACTCCCTTGGAGCTGGGTGTGACTTGTCCCTTGTCCTTTCATCTCTGTGTTCCTGTCTGTGGCTCAAGCCTGAGCTGCCCCATGCTGTGTCCCCAAGGCTCAGCACCTCCACACCTTGGTCAGTGAGGAGGAACCATCTGGCACTTGGCTGAGGGTCCCCCTGCTCCTGAGGGACCCCCAGCTCCTTCATCCCCATCCTCCCATGGCAAACACCTCCTGGCCTGAGGGCTGGAGGTGCAGAGGAGCAGTGGGAGGTGTGGGAGGGTGAGCTGGTGCTGCTGGGGTGCATCCAGCTCCTTGCAGGGATCCCCACTCAGCTGCTTCCAGCTGATGGGAATGGAAAAGAGACTGCGGCATAGAAAGGAGGAGGGGGAAAAAAAATAATCATGAAATCAGCAAGCAGCTGGGCCTGAAAACCCTGGCAGAGGGGTGGTGGCTGCCTCCTGGTGATGTGCTGCAGGAAGAAGGGGAGGCTGCCCCTTCACCCCCTCCCAGAGCCCTCCCTGCATGGAGGGGGGGGTGTAGGGAGCTGGGATACAGGGATGTTAGAGCAGCATGGATGAGGCTGAGAGGGGAGTCCTCTGCCCTGGGAAAACCCCCTGTGGGTGTGGGAGGAGGAGGCTGGAGCAGGGCAGCAGATTTGAGTTGCCATCTCCCCTACATCTTCATACTGCTGGGGCTGAGGAGGTGCCCTTCCTCCCTGTCCTTGAGATTCACTGCAGAAAGGTGGGCAAGCAGACTTTGCACGTGGGTTAGTGGTGTTTCTCAGCCTCGTTTTAAGGAGCAAGAGGATAAAGAGAAAAAAAAAAAAAAAGCACTCAATTTTTCCATCATCAAGCAGAGAAATCTTTTGTGCTTCCTTTTTAAAGGGACCTGGACGAGCTGCTAAGAAATCAGCAGCAGTTACATCACCTCCAAAGCGTTTACTGCAGGCAGCTGACAGCTTTGTCCCACTGCCACCCTGGGGGATCATTAGTGCTCCAAATTCCTCCCCCCTGGAGCAAGCCTTCATCCCTCCCTGGGAGGAGGCAGGAGCTGCTACGCAGTCGATGCTGCTGCGAGTGGCAGGAGAGGCTCGGTTGATGAGCTGAGGATTTCAGCAGCTGGGCCAGAGCAGCAGGACACATCCTGGTGTTTCCTAACCCCATCTTCATTTGCTAAACTGGGTGCATCAGCCCGTGCAGGACCCCCAAGCATCTTTCAGGAGGGAGCTGAAGGCACTGCAGTAGCGTTGCCTCCGGCCCCAGACGCAGCCGTTGCCTGGCAGCTGCAGGTTTCCAGGGAAACCAGAGGTGCTAACTTGTTAATGAGCCCTGCGTCCCTGATTGCTGCTGCAAAATAATAATAATTAGTAATAGGCCCATGATTTAGGGATCCCTCAACCAGCACGAGCCTGCCAAGGGGAGTTCGCTAAGTGCCGAAGCACTTGGAAAGAAATGAGGGGATGGGGAGGGAAAAAAAAAGGGTGGAGGACTTGGCAAAAGTGCCACGTTTTACATCTTAATAAGTGTCTGGAGAGCTGGGGGCTGGTGGGGTCCTGCCAGCATCCCAGCAGTAAGCCTGGGGCTGGTGGCAAGGATCGATGGAGGAGCCAGGCAGCGTTTTGCTGCAGACCTGAGAGGACATGGATATTTGGGGGAAAAGCCAGAAGGCTTAGCTCGGTGGTGCTGGGTCCCTGGTGGGGATGGCAGCTCTGCAGGGATGGCTGGGTTTGTGGGTTACTGGGGACAACCAAGCAGATGTTTCTCTGTGGTGCTCTTATCCATGGGTAAGGTCTTGATGGAGGTGCCACCTGCAGAGCTGGCTCCTGAGATGAGCATTTCAGGGAACATGGTGTGGATCCAGCCCCAGTGATGTGATGGAAAGGGGTTGATGGGGTCAGAGCTGCTTCCCAAGCAAAGTTGGCCTGGCTGGAGCATGGAGCAGAGCACCAGGCAGAGCTCACCAGGACACAGCTTCTAGCTTGGTGCAAAGAGTGGCCGTGCCTGTCAGTGAGGTTTATGGTTGGGACAGGGACATTCTGGCCTTGGTCTCCAGTGTAAGAGAAATCAGATCCGTGCCCTTCCCATACCACAGCTCCCAGTTTGGCTCCTTGTGCAAGGGAAGTGGCCTCCACCTCGGTGTTGAGCCAGCACAGGGATGAGTTCCTGTGGTCTGTCACCCCACAGAGTTTGGGGTGTGTTTCAGGATTCCTTGCTCTCTTGCCTGGCTTGACCAGCAGAGTTACAGCCTGGTTGAACACTCATCCCCTGCCTGCACACACCTCTCTCTTGTGACTCCTGTGGCCAGCAGCCCCTCCTGCCACCTCTGTGGAGGTGATGCTGGGGACAGAGTCCTGATGAGCAGGCAGTGGGCTGAGGCTCTGTGCTAAGCTCTGCCCATCTTCCTGTCCTTCAGCTGAAGTGTGGCCTCTGCTTGGCTGTCCCCATTCAGCTAAGCCATGTGCCCATCTCCTCATTACAGGCACTCCAGGGAGAGGTGGGATTAAAGGATTATGGTAATGTTCTTCAGGAACACTCAAGAAGATTAAGATGGCTTTAATAAACTGATAAGAGTGGGACACAGCTCTGTTGCTGAAACCCTAATTTAGGTTCCAGGTTAACATTTTCCCTTGGCCTCCTGTCACCATGGTGAGAAGATCTCTTACTTCAGCAGTGCTCCATGGCTATCCCTGTTCCTTCAGTTTTCCTTCTCACCCATCTGAGCAGAAGCAGAAGGACATCTTCCTTCTCTAGGAGCCTTCCCAGAGGTGTAAGGGTTTGTCCTTCTCAGAAGTTCTCACACACACAGCCTGGGAGGTACTGTGAAGGTCTTGTAGGCTCTGCTGATACCTGGGGATGGAGATGAACCCACTACCCCTTAGCCTGGCTTTAAAATGTCCTGTGGTTACTGGCCAAGAAGTGGCTCATCTGCCCTTCACCAGGCTGTGCACACTCTTAGGGAATTCCCTGTGTCTTGGTTCTGATGCCATGGTTGTGGCTCCCTGCAGCCACACTCGCTCATCTCCCCCATAAAGACTCCCAAAAAGAGGGGCAGAATGGACCAGCTTTGCCCTGCCCTCCCTCATGTCTTCTGGGTGGAGCTGGGAGTAGGACCTGGCTGTTGTGTCACTGCCACCAGGGCCACCTGAGTGTGCTGGGATGGGGGTTTCTCTGGTTGGGCTGTTAGCTGAGCTGGGGAACCTCCTCATCTTGGCTTCTCCAGTCTCTTCCACCCAAGCTCTCAAGTCGTCTGCCAGAACTTCTTTCATGAGAGGCCTCTTCTGAACAGGCTTCTCTCAGAGCAGTTAGGAGAGCAAGGAACTGTTCTCTCTCCCAGACCCCTCTGTTTGTGTCTGAGACCCCCAAAGTTTATTCCTTGCTCATTATCTGAAGAGCAGATACTGTGGCATCCCTGGAGGTGCTGTGCAATGTGTCCCCCCATGTTGTACCACCCCATCCTCTCTCTCCAGGCTTTCTCATTCCTCTGCCACTGTGTTCTCATCCTTTTTTTTTTTTTTTTTTCTTTCTCCTGTCAGCTCTCTCTATTCCCTTTTTATAGCTTGGATGTAATTGGAAGAGCTGAGAAGAATTGGCAGCCTGGTGTCCTGATGGGGTAGGGAGGCAGAAAGTGCTTTGGGGAGTGGGGTGTGAAAGGAAGACAAGGGGATAAACTGGCTAATTTGCATCCTTTCTGAGTGCTCTGGCTCTATAGCCAAGGTACAGCAGGGGGTCTTCTGGCAAGGCTGTAGGGATGTAATGAGGTGTGTCATATCCCAGCAGGAGCCAGCCTGCTCCCCCCCAGACCCCCTCATTAGAACTGTTTCAATTTTTAAGCCCCCTGGGGAGTGCAGGGGAGGGGGTGCCTGCAGCAGGGGGACCTATTGGAGTCACTGCAGAGCCAGAGAAGCTGTGCCTGGGGCCTGGGACAGCCATGCTGTGGTGCCACAAAGCTGCCAAAGTGCTTTGTGCCAGGTTGGGCCATCACTGTGCAGCTTTTAGGGGGGTTCCTGCCCTCCCCCACCCCCTCCCCAGTTTGAATTAATGCATTAGCAGATGCAGCAGGGGTGTGATGCAGGGGCAGGGGGATTGCATGTCCTGTCGTGGCCTTGTTTGGAGAGCTGGATCCTGAGGCTGAAGCCTGGGATGTCCCTGTTTTGGGTGGCAGGTCTGGGGGGTAACCCAGAGAAGCTGGGGCTGGTTTTGCTGGAGTCAGAACCAGAGTAAAGCTGGAATTCCCAACATGTTCTGTGGCTTTCCATCCTTTTCCTGCAAGCTGGCTGTGTCCTCCAGGTTTGGTGACTGGTAACTGAGGTTTTACCCCTTAGCATGTCCTACCAAAGCATCCCTTTTGTGTCTGGAGCCATCACTGCAGTCGGTGCCTGCACCACAGGGGCTTTGAGCTTAGAGGCTTCCAAGAACTGTTGGCTCACTTGGATCAGGATGACTTGTACCCTGCCCTTAGTCCATGGAGCAAATCCTGGCCCTGCAGAAGTCAATGAAAATCTTTACAGTGCCCTTTTCAGGAGGGGAAGTCAGAGTCCTCCTGATTCATGTGCATTAAAGCTTCCACGGAACAGCTTGTGGGTTCTCTCTAAAACACAGTCTGGCAGGAACAAGAGGAGCCTGATAACAGCCCAGGCTTATTTTCTGAATGACTGCAGAGGCATTAAAACCCAATGCCATTAAAACGTGGCTGCAGCCACGAAAACCTAAGAAAGACACCCAGAGCTGAGTGCCCCCCCAGCCTGCCCATTGCCTTTGCAGACCCCGTGGGCTGGGACTGGAACTGGGAAGGTTTTTTTTTCTTCTGGCAGCACTTCAGGGAGCACTGAGCTCAACCCCTCCTCAGCTCCTAAGATGGAGTCCAGGTGTATATTCCTGTATAGACCCCTCCAACCCCTTTTCAAAGCCTGTGCAAGATACAGGCTGGAAAGCAGGAGGTGCTTTGGGACCTTCTTGGTCCAAGTATAGCTTCCCAGGTCCTCTGCCCTCATTCTGGCCTGTTTCTTGAAGGCAGGAGTGAAGGCCTCCTCAACTTCTTGGCTTCCAAGATAGATCATCTTCTCTTGACTTGCCAGGGGGCAAGGCAGCCATGAACAAACTCTGGTAAAAAGGCAGCTGAAATCCAGAGTGAGGTGGCAGACATGGGTGAGCAAACCTGATTTGGTCAGAAAAAGCCAAGTGAGTGTGAGGAGCTCTTGGGCTGGGGACAGAGAAAGGAGGAGAAGGACAAGGGACTCGTGCTGGGCAGGTCCCTGGTGTGTGCAATGGGGCTGGAAAAGGTGTCTGAAGCAGGTGACTCTGTATTTAAAGGGTCCTAAACAAGGTCTAAATGTGGTGAGAGCCATGGGGAAGGCTTTGATTCAGGAAAGGGGATGTGTGGCTGCTGCCTGTGCAGGTAGTAAGAGTCACCCAGAGGAACAATCAGCAAACTTGGAGCAAACCAGGGAAGGGAATTCTTCCCCAAAGCTGGCAAGGCCTTTCACACCCTGCCACTGGCCACTGTGCCTGTTAGCAGCTGATAAGGCTTTGTGAAACAATCAGACAAATTCATGGAAGAAAGCTCCACTGAGGGCTATTAAATACCAAGAGAAAACCTTTGTCTTGGGCAGCTGTGGAGGCTCTGATGCCTCTGGGCTAGGAGAATGTGCCTGAAAAGTGTGGCTGGTAGCACCCTGACACTGTTCTGCAGGCACCTTCTGAATGGGACTTGGCTAAAGCTCAGTGTCGTGTCCTGCCCACCTGACTGGTTGTCTTCTCCTTTCCTGTCTCTCCAGGTTCAGCACAATGAGTTGGCATCCTGGGTGTTAGCAGCGTGAGGAGACCAGGACTGGTGCTGCCCTGTTTACCCCCTCGTCCCCTCGCTTGTTCCTCTTGGGGAGACAGGTGCTGGCATCCCTGCCCTGCCCTTCTGCCCCTTGGCCCCCGCTTGCCATAGAGGGGACAGGCCCGTTATGGCTGGGGACAGGCTCCCACGGAAGGTGATGGACCCCAAGAAGCTGGCCAGCCTCCTGAGGAAGGGGGCAGAGGGCACCTTGGTCATCGACAGCCGCTCCTTCGTGGAGTACAACTCCTGGCACGTCCTCAGCTCTGTCAACATCTGCTGCTCCAAGCTCGTCAAAAGGAGGCTCCAGCAGGACAAGGTCTCCATCACGGAGCTCATCCAGCCTGCTTCCAAGATGAAGGTAGGGCCCTCACCTTTCCTGCTGTTCATGTTCCCACCCTCTTCCCCAGTAGAAAAGGAGAGGGTGGGGGGTGGGGTGTGGACTTGCCTGAGGGTCAGTCTGAGCCTCCTTTGTGCATCCCCCTGGACCCCCCGGGAGCTGCTGGCATTCCTCTGGCACCCTTTGGAGAGCTGGAGCATGAGCTCATGCAGCTGCAGGGCTGTCCTTGGGGACCTGTTCATTGCCCCCACCCCAGTGACGTTGCTCCCTGCCCCAGGGAGCCCTCCCCAGGCAAGTCAAACAGGTATGTCAGCCTTAGGACTTGGCCTGCTCCAGAAAACACCCCTCCCTCCCCCCCCCCTGAAGCTTAATCCCCTGCTAAAAACTCTTCCCCTCCCCTCTGTCATCTCTAACTCCATTCAGGGACATGTAATCCTCCTCCCCTGTGACGCCAGGAGCTCTTATCCGGTGTCATGGCACATTATCTCTCCCAGGCTCCTCTCTCTATCGCTCCTGGTTAAATAATAGAGGTGGCTCTGAGCCACGGAGCCCCGGCCAGGACAGCGCCGGCTGCCCCGCGGTGCCGGTGCCCTGGTCCCGCCCAGATGCCTCCGGGGATGGGGGATTGGACCGGGGATGGGGGACTGGAGGGGGTGGCGGGTTGCGGGGCGAGCCCGGGGGTGTTTTGCGGGGGCAGCCCGCCCTCCCGCAGCCTCGCTTTTACCGTCCCCCCCCCTCCCTCCCTCCCGCCTCGTAATTTGATGGCAAAGCGAGGGTAATTCAGGCGATTAATCAAATGCTGGGCCCAGCTGGAGCCATCTGCGGGCTGTCCCCCCCGCAGCCCCATTGGCTGCCGGTGACATCAGCCGCGGATCAGGGGATGGCAGCGCTTGGGGGGGGGGATGAAAGGGGGGGGGGGGACCCAGCGCCAATCTGCTGCGGGGATGGATGCTCGGGGCTGTGCGATTTGGAGGGGATTGCAGAGAACTGATTCCTGAACGGCTTTAGCTGCTCTTAAATCCCCGGGAGAATAAAGCAGAATAATCAGTTTTTCGCAAGCCGGGAGGAGGAGGAGGAAAGGAGGAGGAGGAGGAGGAGGAGGGAGAGCGGCGGTGCCGCGGTCCCTCTGTCCGGGGTCACCTCTGCAGTGGCCGCCGTCACGTGGAGCGGCAGCAGCAGCGATGCGCAAGGGGGAGGAGGAAGAGGAGGGTGACAGGGAAGGGGGAAGCAGGGAAGAGTTGAAGTCAGCTGATGCTGTCCGCCTGCAAACCTGCGGCTCGGCAGCTGCGGAGGAGCGGTGGCTCCCAAGGGAGTCGGCTGATCCCTCCTGCCCGTCCCTCCTCTGTCCCCAAGGAAGGAGCAATCGCCTCCTCCCCGCTGCTGGGTTATTGTGTAATGGGGCAGGTACCGGCTGGGGACAGGATGACAACCCGGGATGCTAGAGGGGTGGAGAAAGAGGCGTAGCCACCGGCTTTAATTCACGGCTTTTTTTTCCTTTTTCTTTTCTTTGGAATGGCTGAAATCTCTCCTGGCACATCTGATGTCGGGAGGCAGTGTGTCCCTGCTCCCTGCAGCCCCTGCACGCTGCCTTGCTGAGCACACACAGCCTGGGAATTAATTAAGCTTCAGGGCACCCTTGTGAGGTTAAGCCACTTGCTCTGGGAAGATGGAGGGGGAGCAAGGGGGCCACAGCTGTTTCCTCATCTGACATAAAGCAGCGACCGTGGCCATGGGGCTGAGTGTCCAGTCCTTTTTGTGCATGCACCTCTGAGTTTACATTTTGGGGTGATGGACTCTCCTCACTCCCTTTTTACCTCTCCCAGTGCCTTCAATTTCAGCCACTCAGGGCATGGATGTATATTTGGCCCCTCTAGAAATTAATAGGGTCTGCTGCCTCAAGGTGCACAGCCCCTCAGTGGGGGATGCTGGAAGCTGGTTCAGACCTCTGTTATGCCCCATGTAATTTCCCTCTCTCCATCAGCCACTGCTGGCCAACACACAGTCCCCTGCCCCTGGTCCTGTTCTGCCCCTGGTCCTGTTATGTCCCTGGTCCTGATCTATCCCTGGTTCTGTTTTGCCCCTCTGTTCTGTCCCTGGTCCTGTTCTGTCCCTGGTCCTGTTCTGTTCCTGTTTTGTCTCTGGTCCTGTTCTGCCCCTGTGTTCTGCCCCTGGTCCTGTTCTGCCCCTGGTCCTGTTCTGTTCCCCTTCCTGTCCTGCCCCTGGTCCTGTTTTGTTTCTGGTTTTGTTCTGCCCCTGGCTCCCCACACGGGGCTGGGGGAGATATTGGGGCAAAACGGGTGTGCATGGGGAGATGAGAGGGCACGTCTGTCCTTGTGAGCAGATGGCAGGAAGGGTGACATGAGTGGCACAATTGTCCATCCCCATTATTCCTCCTGAAGGGCCTCCCACCCTCCTCCCGTTTCCTGCTCCGGGCCAACCGGGGCTGCCGAGACAAAGGCAGCGCTGCGGGGCTGCCCGGGCAGGGAGGGGACAGCCCCGAGCTCCCACCCCATCCCACTCCTCTGCTGAGGGCACAGAGAGCTCCAGCTGTGCCCCCCAGCTCAGCACTGCCCTGGGTGGCACTCAGCTTTTGGGGAAGGATGCAGCAGAGCAAAGCAAACCCTACCTCCCTCTTCCCTCTGCTCTTCCTAGGTGCAGGCAGGCAGGGAGGATCAGAGCATTTGTCTCATTTGCTTTTCCCAGTGCTTTCTCCTCTCTTTTCCATCCTGCTGCTGAGGGAGGGTGCCATGAACAGAGCTGGATGCTGTGGTTTGGAGCAGGGCTGTGGGATAAGAACAGCTCTTAGGGGTTTTTTTTGGTGCAAGGATAGAAAAGGACCATGAGGTGGGGAAAATAAAATTCCCTTTGTTTGTTTTCAGGGAAATATGTCTGTGATTTTAGGCATAGCTGAGCCATTGGTCCCCAAGCTTCATTGTGCACTGCAGCCCACTGGGTGGGTACATCTTCCCATGGTGCCCAGCTGGGAAAAACTGCAGCAGCAATTTGTTTCTCATTTATAGTCTCCCTCTGCACAGAAATGGAGATGTACTGCTCTGGTTTTGAACCCTTCTCCTAGTACTACTACTAATAAATTCTCCCCATAATAAATTCTAACAGCAGCTGAAATAATTCAGCTCCTCGGTGTGGTTTTGGGGACAGAGGTTATGAGAAATTCCTGCTTGGGGTTTTTACTAGCATTTTTTGAGGGAGATGTTGGAAATTTCACTTCTTTAAGATCCCCCTGGAAGGTTTTTCCACCTCTTGACCTCTTCTCACTTCCTGAAATGTAGCAATCTTCACCGTGACTACAGCCATGGTCCGAGGCATGGCAAGGGTCTCATCAGGCAGTGGGAATATTTATTTATTTGTGTTAGGAATATGGCTCTGCAAACAGCTGCTTTGCTTGAGGGGAAGCCGGGGCTTAGTTCTGAGCCATGTGCCTGGCTGCTCTTTATGTTGATGGGAGCCCTGTCATTGCAGTGGGGTGATTCACTGTGTTTTGAAACAATATCTGACTGAAATGTTGGTAGTAATTGGGATAATAAGAAGAGCTTGCTCTTATCTCAGCCTGGATCACCTGTAGAACATCATCATCCCAGCCTGGCAACCAGGAAGAGCTGGAGCAGGATGTGGGATTCACTGAACCACCCAGTGCTCAGGACCAGTAATAGGAATAGGGGAATTACTTTCAGCCAGAGCCACAGCTTGGTGTGAAGGCAGTGGGTTGCTTCTGCTGGGCCCCTTCCCCAAGCTGCCCATTCTCCCCAGCTGAGATGCTGGAAGGGAGGCAGTTTGTCCCAGGAAAGGTGCCCTGGGGCACCTCCAGTGCTGAGGTGGGCCAGCAGCTTTTCCAAGGCATTCATGGGTTTGCAAACCTTGCTCAGCATCTTTTTGGGGGCCAGAAGACATCCTGTGCCTTGGCCCTGCTGTCCCTTGCTAGCTGGATTTGGGAACCCTTTCTGGAGGGTGATACCTGGGGGTTTGGTTACTTCAGCAGTTTTGGGGTGATGGGCAACCCCAATGGGAGAGATCCCATCATGGAAGTGCCGCTCCTTGGAGGGACTTCCCTGCCCTATGCCAGCTCCTGGAAGAGGCAGGAATCTGACCCTGATCCTCTCCTCAGCTTTACCCTCCTCTTCTGCCCCAGTTAGCTTTTAACCTCTGTATGGTTCAGGACAGAGAGAGGGGCTGAGCCTTCCCTCTCCTTCCAGGTGCACCTGAGGTTCACGGCAGACCCGGGGGCCACATGAAACCTCTCCCTCTCCTTTCCCTTTGTGGCAAGGAGCCAAAATGCCAATTTGGGCTCCTTGTTTACTCCATGAGGGCTCCTCTGGACCATCCTGCAGCCATCCTCACCCCAGCAACCCCAGGGTGTTTCTTTCCTGCAGTCAGGCCACACGAGGCCAGTGCTCGTTTGGCATTTACATGAAGTGAAACCCTATAACTTTAATAAGATGTAAACCGTGTTGCACACCTCTGCTGTCTCTTGGCAACCCTGCAGTAATGGCCCAAACAAAGCCTCCATGTGCAGTGGGAACACTAAATCCTATTGTGGGGTAATTCTGCTTGGCCAGAGCTGGTATCTCCCATGCAGCCACCCCAGCTGGGACTGCAGAGCCAGGACAAGCCCCTGCCCCACTGCAGCTTGATCCCTGCCTTGCCATGCTTTTAGAGGAGATGTTTTCACTGGGATGGGGCTTTGGGCTGGGGACTGGGTTTTCCAAGATGTGGGGGCTGGAACAACTGGTGGGCTTCCAGCTCTGAGCTGGCTTGGCAGCCTTTGTGTTTCCTTCCAGCTGTGTTTGGGATGGCCTCCTGTGAATGTCCTGCTTTGGGGATGGCAGAAGGGCTGAGGGGCAGATCCTCAGCTGGCTTAGCCCTGGGTGGCTTCAGTCATTTTTCCATATCTTATTTTGAGATTCCTGCATCCTTTTGTCTTCCCCCTCATCCTGCCCCTGCCTTTTCATCACACAGACACACACACAGACACACACTTGCTCTCTGGGGACAGGCTGGGGACAGGCAGTCCCTTTGAGCTCCCCCAGTGCCTGGGCAGGGATTTCTGTCGGTGTGGGGCTGTCCTTCCATTGCTGGGGGGAATCCTGATGAGCTCAGCTGAAGTGCCCTGCAGCTCTGCTTGGATGCTGCTCACACTGCTGAGCAGGGGGGGGGGAGCAGAGTTAAATGTCTTGAGGCACCCAGAGAGAATCTGTGCTGGTGTTGAGATGGGGCAGGGCAGAGAGACAGCCAAAGGAGGTGGGTGCCCATGAGTGGTCTCTTGTTCAAGTGGTCTCCTAAAGGGATGTTGGAGAGGGCCAGGCAGGAGGCAGGTGATGGGCAGTTCCGACACAAGCCAGAGGAGAGAGTCTCTCCCTGCCTGCTGCTGCCTCTTCCCCATCCCACAGTGTGATGGATGTGCCTTACCCCCTGGCTGGGAGAGCAGGCACTTGCAGGGCAGGCATATGCCATCCATCAGGCTCCTCAGTGAACGTGCTGAGCCGTGGCTCTGCAAGGATTTTTGTCTTCTTTTCATGCACAGACCTTCAGGTAGCTGTAGGAGTGGCTGGCTGCCTCTTGAGTGCTGTCACTGCCACCCAGGCATGGGAGGGAGGACTCCTGCCTGCAGACAGCTGCCAGCCTGCAGGGAACCCCCCCATCTCACCTGCCCTGGAGACCCTGCAATGGGTCCCCAGAAAGGGCTGGGTTCTCTTTGTGGCATGTAAAGTCACAGGAGGGCAACTGGGAAGCTGCTTTCCCTCTATCCCAGCCCATCTCTGCAGTGTGCAAGCCCCACTGTGCATTACAAATGGAAGAAAGAGCATCCTGCTGAACATCCACCAAGCTGAAGAAGATATTTTCCCCTCTCCTTCAGCCATCAGGGGTGATCTGCAGGCTTGCCTTGAGCTTTCAGAGGGGTAGTGCCTGTAGAGGTGTTACTGTGCTGTGCAGTGTCTCCAGCCTCTCTCTCCATCCCTGCAATCTCCAGCCACTGCACCAGGGCTGTGCTGGGAGCACCCCTGCCTGCCAAGCCACCCCAAACCCCTGTGACACCAGTCAGGAGTAACTGAGGGCAAAGGTTGGGTGGGGAGGAGCTGGTGGAAAAAGTCAAGGTGACCTCTGAGATGCCATTAAGTAATGGAAAGCTGAGGGTGGGCAGTGGGGAGGGGTGACCCTGGTTTGGGGAGGGTGTTCAAAAGCACTCACAGTTGGGGGTGCTGCTTTGTCAGGCATCTGAACTGACACACTTGGAGCTGTGAAGTTGAGTCCCAGCTTGGCTGGAGCCTTCATTTGGTGATGGGGACAGGGAGCATTCAGGGAGCTGGGGTTTCCTGCTTGTGTGACCATTAATTCAGCTTTGCTTCCTATGGTAGTGTGGGCAGCATCATCCTCAGCACTCAGCCTATTTCTCTGAGATCTGTTTTTCACCATTCCCCTGCAGGTGGAGGCTGAGGAGCACCAGGATGTGGTGGTCTATGACCAGAGTACACGAGATGTGACTGGTTTGGCTGCTGACAGCTTCCTCTCCATCCTCCTGGGCAAGCTGGACAGCTGCTTCCACAGCGTCTCCATCCTCACAGGTAGGAGCCCTGGATTCTTCCCCTGGCACTCTTGCCCTTAATCTGGAGTTATGGAGCTGTGACAGCACGTGGCCCTCTGCACCCTCTTTCCTGGCCACTTGGTGGCTGTGGTGGCCGAGGGCAACGAGGAAACTCAGCCCACTCTGCTGTCACTTGGTCCTCCCCCTGCATTCCTTCCCTGTCCCATCCAGCTCCCTGGGGTGAGAGGCTCTGAAGGGGTCAGGGTGGCATGGAGCCAGCCACCCAAAAGCTGCCCTTCATCCCTCTGTTCCTGCACTGCTTCATCCCAGGTGCTAAGGGCTTGGCCTGGTTTTGGTGCTCTGCTCCCCCTCGATGGAGGGCAGGAGAGGAAATCCATGGATGTGTTGGGAAGGGGAAAGAGGACGGGGCAGAGGCTCAGCACGGGGTCATCAGGGTCTGCTGGAGATGGTGCTCTCTGGGCATGAGTGTGCAGGCAGGAGGAGGCACTCACTCCAGCCCTTCTGGAGTGCAGAATGGGAGGCAAGCAGCCAGTGAAGGAAATTCCACCTGAGGAAGGAGGGAAAAGAGGCAGTGAGGTGCTGAAGGAGAGTTAAAGCTGACTTTAATTCCCCAAGGCTGGGACAGCCAAACATCTGCCTGGCTGCCCACCTCTGAGCTTCCTGCCTGTGGAAGGGGCTGGGCAGGCTCTGCCCCATCCAGCTCCATGGTCCCACTGAGCTCAGCCATCTCCTGGTGGTGCTGAAAGCACTGGGATGGGGATGATCTCCATTCCCCAAGCTCATCCTCTGGTGATTGGGTACTGCTTTGGGGCTGAGGTGGAGGGTACCAACCTCTGTGTCCTTGAGGCATCACAGCCATCCCTGCAAACCCAGCAGTGTGACAGACCCTGGGAAGGAGCAGTGATGGGGAAGGTTGCACAAGGGAGGAGCACTCAAGGAGCTTTGTAAGAAAGCTGGGGTAGGACTTTTACCTGGGTGTGTAGTGAGAGGACAAAGGGAAATAGGTTAAAACTTGAAGATAGAAGATTTAGGTTGGACATTAGGAGGAAATTCTTTCCTGGGAGGGTGATGAGACCCTGGCACAGGTTGCCCAGGGAAGCTGTGGCTGCCCCCTTCCTGGAAGTGTCCAAGGTCAGGTTGGATGGGGCTTGGAGCAACCTGGGCTGGTGGGAGGTGTCCCTGCCCATGCAGGGGGGTTGGAAGTGGATGAGCTTTAAGGTCCCTTCCCACCCAAACCATTCCCTGATTCTATAAATCTGAAGTGCTGCTGAATGGGAGCAGCTGTGTTGTCATGGGGAGAACAGAGCACAGAGCAGGAATAAACCTCTCAGGCTGAGGGTTTCAAAAGCAAGCAGGGACTTCACAAAATTGTATTCAAGGTAATTAGCATGGCCAGGGTTGCAGGAGCTCTGTGGAGGACAGTGCTGGAGGATGTGGCTAGGGCAGCCCTCAGCCCACCCCTGAAGCCTTCCTTGCAGCTCCAAGGTCATCACAGCATAAACAAGGGCATGGCTTGGCACACAGTGCAGGAGGATTCAGTCACATCTGGGAAGAAACCTGTTTAGTCACTGGGTTGGGTCAGGAAACAGCCCATGAGAAGTGACCCCAGCAACCCCACAACCTGGTGACACTATCCCAGGGCTGGGCAAGGTTGCAGACCCCTACCCCTGGAGTCCTCCTGGAGCAGGGATGGGGCTGGGTGAGGTGGCCCTGAAAGCCCTGGAGCCTTCCAAGCCTTGGGAAAGCTAGGGGAGGCTTGGAGGACTCTGGCAATACTGGTGCTCCATGCTGGGTAAGCACCAGCAGGGTGCCAGGCATCACCAGCATTGAGACCCCAGTGAGAAAACCTGCACCCTGCCTGGGCACACCCATTCTCCATCTTCAGGGTGCCCATTTTCATCTCCCAGGGCTGCAGGAGCCCAGCCCTCAGGCAGGGGTGCAGCTCTACCAGGTGCCAAGCAAAGCATCCCACAGTAAAAGTGCTGCAGGGCTGCATTCTGGTGGGAAACGTGGGCCACCAGAGGCTGGAAAAAATGGGAACCAAAATGTAGAACACTGGGTCATGGTGGTGGTGGTGTTTGACATGGAAACTGTGACTAGGGGAGGCTCTGGGGGAGGCTGGGCACACATGTGCCAGGCACAGCTTCCTCCTGCCCAGGGGTTGTTCTGGAGGCAGCTCCTGGGAGGTCTGAGGGGGAAGGTGTGCAGGTCTGGGTGATCAAGGGTTGGACTTGATGATCTCTGAGGTCCCTTCCAACCCAGCCAATTCTATGATTCTATGATCTGGCCTGATTTTGACTCCTCACCTTGGTGGGGTTTAACCCCTTGGTCTGTATGCTGCAGGCTCAGACCCCTCATCCTGCTCCAGCCCATCCTATGTCCCAGAAGAATTGCCTGGGTCCCACCTGGAGGTGGCTCGTGACCCCAGCAAGGAGCTGAGCTGGCAAGAGCAGCCAAAATCTCAAGGTCCTGCCCTGAAATCTCAGCCTGTCCCTCAGTGGCTGCCAGCACCCCAGGGCACACCATCCTGGGGGTCCCCAAACCTGTTTGTCAGCCCTGTGAAGCTCCAAAACCTCCTGAGCCCCTCCGTGCTCCCCCTTCTCCCCTCAACCCCAGCAGATGTCAGATGTGTCTCAGGGTGCAGCCCATGGCCGTGGCTCAGTGTCCACAAATCCTGGGCTTGGCCATCCTTGCTCAGCTCCATCCAACCCTTCCAACCCTTCATCCTGCAGACCCTGAAGCAGCTGCAAGAGGCTGAGGGCAGCTGGGGGCAGCAAGGCAGCAGCAGGGACTCCTCAAGGGTTAACAGCCCAGAAGCAGTGACTCCAGTGGGGCTGAGAAGGAGGAATCTGAGTCAATTATTCCCAGTCTTGGAAATCATCGGCTTCTCTTCTTTTTTTCCTTTTTTTTTTTTTTTTTTTTTTTAATTGTGTAAGTATAAATAGTGCTGCTTGCTGCCCTCCATCCGTGGGAGCAGAAAGCCTGTTGATTTATATGGTTTTCCTTACATCACATGAAGTGGTGGAAAACTGAATGGAGCCAACATTTTTCCTGCATTACGTAATGCCCCCTCCCTCCCTGCCCAGCTCTGCTGTTCCTGCAGGAGCCTGACTGTTCTTTAACCTTTGTTTACTTCAGCACAAACACTATTTTTTTTGCCATTTTTTGGCCTCTTTTTTTTTTTTTTTTCTTTTTTTTTTTCTTTTCTTTTTTTTTTTCTTTTCTTTTCCTTCCCACTTTGCTTTCCCTACCTCCCACCTCTTCTTCCCCTTTGCCAGCTCCAGCTTGGTTTTTATTAACAGCCATTATCTGTTTATGAAGCAGCAGCAGTCTGGCTCCATTGCTCCCTGATGGCTCCTGGTGCCAACTCTTGTGCTGGAACCCAGCCAGTGCCCAGAGCATGGTGCTGAGCTGCTGGGTGCTGAGCTGCTGGGTGCTGAGCTTCACCAGCACCTCTCCATTTCTGCTGCTGCTGTGGAGGGTGGGGAGATCTTCCTTGGCTTTCAGCAGCCACAGGTGACATCTGAGGGCTTGAGGTGCTGCTCCAGGTGATGCTCAGGCACCCATCCTGCTCCTTGGAGCAGTCCCCAGGCTCCTCTTTCCTGCTCCCAAAGCTTTTTGCCAGCCAGAGACAAAACCATGGTGGCCGGGTGGCCAGCAGCACGGTCCCCACAGCCCAGACTGATGGGTTTGGGACCCCAGGTGCAGGGCAGAGGATTTTTTCATTGCTGTTTTTAGCCCTGGGGGAGCTTTTATCATTCCAATAGAACTCCCCGACCTGAAACAGGCCCCTCACTTGCTGAACTCCAGTCATGAGCTTTTCATCTGGCTTGGGAGTGCATGTGAGATCATCTTCAGCTTCCCCCCCCCCTCTCCCTTTTTTTTTTTTTTTTTTTTTTTTTTTGTACCAATTCTTCAAGGAATGTTTAAATTTTCCAGTCCTGTTCTTTCTAAATTTGGAGTGTCTGTTTACTCCCAGGATTCGGAAAGAATGTAACAATATCAGCAGTGAGAAATCCCTCCCAGCCCTCCCCTCACCATCCTCCTCCTCCTGGGCAGTCCTGGCCCTGACCCAGGTCCTCTCCAGCGGTGCTGCCACCATCCCGGCTGGGGAGCGGTGGAACTGCGGGATGTGGAGAAGGCTGAGTGAGATTTGGGGGATTTCGGTGGAGTTTGCCTCAGGCAGGTGACTTCAGAGCGGACAAAACAAAGCAGTGAAAAAGGAAAGGGGATTTCCACTGCAGGAGCTGACTTGAGCTGCCCAGGCAGGGGTGGGTTCAGCACTGGATGGAATTATTTTAGAAACAAGGGCTCAGGGAGAGATGATTTTACTAAAAATAAAATAGAAACCCCACTACTTCTTTTTTAATTGTTGCTCCGGGTCAGTCTGAGAAAGAGGTTTGTGCATCAGGGAAGCTGAATGAGGCTTTAAGCATCCTTGGCTGAAATACTGTGATGCTTTTGCATGTCTGGGTGGTGTGAAGCCACGTGCCAGCATCACATTCCCCTGTGGCCTCCTCCTCTTAAAACCCATTGATCTGGGGCTGGTTTGGAAGGAGGAGATTAATGGAAAAGCCAAGCTAGGCAGATACAAAAGCAGTGCACAGGCAGGGCAGAGCAGAGAGGTCTTGCTTTTAGGCAGAGTCCCAGGAGCTTGAGACAGCCCAGGCACCTGAAATGCAGCAAAAATCCAAATGAATCAGCAAAACTTGTCATGGCTGAGGCTGAAGATAGAATCTTAGCAGAATCCAAAGCCAGGATCAAGGAGGCTTTACACACCCAGTGTAAGAAAAAAAAATAATCTAGAATTTAAGAAAGAAAACACCCTGAATAGCCACGATCTGGTTGGCAGTCAGAAGCTATCTGGTGGGAGTGGGGAAGCACGACCCCACTGCAGTTAGTGGATGGTCTCCTTCCTCATTGCCCCCTCTGGGCAGCACCACGATTTCATCTGATGGATTAGGTGTGTGAGTTTGACTTCTGGGCACACTGCACGTGCAGGATGCTCCAGCTTGTGGTCTTTGTCCTCAGACTACAGCAGAGACACTTGAAGAAGTGCACAGAGGTCAGGCATGTTTCAGGTACCCTCAGACTGCAAGATCTGGGAGCCCTGGTGCACTTCCTGCTGTGAATCCATCAGATGTACCCAAGAATTTTTCTTTGGAAGTCTTATTATTGCCTTTGAAGCTCCTGCAAGCACCTCTGACCACCCACAGGCTTCTCCATGTGTAGTGTCCTGTGGCAGGAGTTAGGGGGATGAATCAAGAGGGTGCAGGGATGAGACAGGGAAGAGTGCTCATATGGGACTGTAAATCTCTTGCTTCTCTCAGACTCAGGACTTTTGAAGCACAAGCTTTGCATGTAATGTGAAGGGGGGGTCCTGGTTGCTCTACTTCACCCACAGGATGGAGTGGGTTACACCTGGCTTGTGGAATGGGTTATACCTGGCTTGTGGAGTGGGTTACACTTGGTTTTTTTCAGGCTGTTGGTGGTGGGGTGCAGGGGGATTACCTGCAGTCATGCTTTTCTTCTGACAGTCCAGAGGGATGAAAGTAGGATGTTATTGCCAGCCTAAAGGGAGAGGCACTTCTAGAAATCATAGCATTGGCTTTAGTCACTTCAGGTTTGGACTTCAAATGGTAACAAATGGATCACAAATAGTTTGTGATCTTTACAATCCTGGAGTTACCTGGAGGGAACTCTCTGAACTTCCCCACCCCTCACACAAAACATCCCTGGGTCTACAGCACCAGAGGGGTTGCTTTGTGTCCTGCAGCAAAGCCATCTGGGACCACTTCTGACCATGTTTTTTCCCCCTCTGGCACCCAACACCAGCCACCCAGCCCACTGGTGTCCCTAGGGGCTGCCTCTGCAGCCAGAGGCACGGCAGTGGGGTCAGCTACCTATTTACCACCCTCTGCCACAACCAGGAGATGCCTGAGAAGGTTTTGGCCCTGACAGGACCAGTGGCTGCATCCCTGGGAGGGGTTAAGCTAGGTCAGGTATGTGTGAGCTGATTGTATTCCAGACCTATGCTCTAAACTTCCCTCTTTAGCAACGCTGTCGTCAGACAACTTGTTTTCCCGATTCTATAATTACCCTCAGGAGCTTCCCCTCCCCCTCTGGCCGTGTTTTTTACGATCAAACGTAGAAAAGGTGGGCAAAAAAGTGCCGGAGGCTGAGAGGGGCAGAAGAGCAGGGGCTTGCAGAAGAGCAGCCCTGGGTTGCCCAGGCTAACAGAACCACCCTGTGATTTTGTTTCTGGAAAGCTGACAGGAGGTCGGCAGCTTCCCCAGTAAGAGATCCTGATGGGTAGCAGGCTCTGCCCAGCTACAGCTTCCTTCCTTTTGAGAAACCTGCCTCCCCTTGAGTCTTGCCTCCCCCTTCCCCCAGGCCTGTGCCACACGCTTGTGAAAGGTCAGTACCTGCAATTATTGAGGTCCTGGTGCTGGGTGGGGAGAGGAACCGCTGGGTGCTGCCCAGCTGGGCTCGGGCCAGGCTGTAGGTACTTTTGTGATGGGTGTGTAGGTGCTGAACAGGGGTTTTCTGCTCCGTGCCCTTGCAGGTTGCATGAGTCTCCCAGACCCATTGCAGCAGGTTTGGGTTGGGTTTTTTTTTTTTGCTGGGGAGTGCTGAGGTGATGAGAGTGAAGTGGGGCCAGGAAAGCTGAGCATTGCTCCCCAGGTGCTGTGCTTCTGTCTCCTAAACAGGGGCTGAAGGAAGGACTGGGGACTGGGTAGGAGGAGCACCTGGGGAAAGGAGCTGAGGGGCAGTGGGCAATGCATGGGGGGGGGGGTCTTTGTGTGGATATCGTGGATTCATGGAATCATAGGTTTGGGTTGGAAGGGACCTTAAAGCTCATCCATTTCCAACTCCCCTGCATGGGCAGGGACACCTCCCACCAGCCCAGGTTGCTCCAAGCCCCACCCAACCTGACCTTGAAAACTTCCAGGGAGGGGGCAGCCACAACTTCCCTGGGCAACCAGTGCAAGGGTCTCACAACCCCACAGGAAAGAATTTTTTCCTAATGTCTAACCTAAATCTCCCCTCTTTGAGTTTGAAACCATTTCCCCTTGTCCTTTCACTACACACCTGTGTAAAAAGCCCTCCCCCAGCTTTCTTGTGGGCAGTGTTATGGATGTCCCCTTTCATCTCTCTACTTGCCAGCATTCCCCCTACCCTGGTCCTGGAAAAGGGATTAAGATGATGGGGAGGAGGACGCTCCCTGGAGAATGGTGGCTGTGGGTAGCATCTCTGTATTCCTGGATCTCACATTCATGGGGGAAGGAGGTTGCTGCCTTGTCTTTTGCTGAGGGTCAGAGGGACACAAAGCACCTCCTGCAGCAGGGACTGCTTGGTGCTGTTATGCCAGCTCCCTGGCTGCAGCCCTGATCCAAAAACTAAGTCCAAATGTGTCCCGGAGGAACCTGTCAGTACCAGAACAGTTTCTGACAAGGGGCCCCCACGATCCTGCAGGAACCAGGCAACCAGAGGGCAGTGAAGGAAGGCAAATTCATGTTTGTGGACCTCTGGGTTGGGGACAGGTTGATGATCACACCCCTTAAATCACCAGATGCTTCCTGTAGCATCCCCCATGGGTGGTGGCCAGGTAGCCACTGACCTTGCCAGTGATGGTTTCCTACCCAGCCCAGGTACCCCCAACAGAGCAGGTCCCAGCTGAACCCCACACCAGTGGGGTGCACCAGAGGTGGCAGACGGAGGCATTTCCATGGCTGGCATTGGCCACCATCCTCGTGTGCCCTCCCTGGTAGGGATGAGGGTGTCAAAAGAAGGGGGACAACAGCCTGGCTAGGGAGCTGTTGTGGGAGCCTCTTCCCGAGCGTGGATCTTGGGGGAAGGTTGCTCCTCTCCCAGCCTAGTTGGAGCATGCTTTGAATTTTCTCCAACCTCTGCCCCACATCTGATAATAATCAAACCATATTTGTTACAACAACAAGGCTTGTTAGGAGGCTGGCTCCGCCGGGCTGGGGGGGGAGGGGAGAGCTCTTAGTTAATGCCGATGACCTCATCTCATGTGATGTCATTCAAAGGAAAAACACTGAAGTCACTCACATATGGCTCAGCCTGGGGTTTTTCAGCCTGTAAAGCTTCAGATTTTCAAAGGCACAATACATCCCCCACCCCACCCCGCCTCCTCTGCTTGCTATAATCCTGAATGATTTTCTGGAGGCCTGGGCCCAGACCAAGGAACTCATCAGGAGCTGTGTGGAAACGTATTGAGGAGTCCCACGGGTGGGAAGGGGGACACAAGTAATTCTCTCTCCCAGGACAAGGAAGAAAATGCACCAACCCCCAGCCTGCTTCAGAAGCCACCACTGATGGATAGACCCCAGTGGGACTGAGAAAGCCCATTTGTGCATATCCCCTCTTGCTGGACTTAAGCACCTGAGAAAGATTTGGTGGAGGATTCGTCTCCTCCAGACCATGGTCCTTCTCCACTGAGGCCAGACAGGTATCTCCATCTGTTTGGGCTACACACAGGTGCAGACATCCCAGCACCAGTCCTGTTCCTGCCAGCTCCTGGGATCCATTTGCATTCAGCTCTTTGAAACCACTCCAGGATGAGGATTTGTCCTGGGTGATGGCCTTGTAGGAGACACCAAGAGGGGGGATGAGCTGGTGGTTAGGGACCTGAGCTCTGCTTCCAGCTCTGCCCTGCAGCAAACGACCCCGGGGAAGTTATTTCATCTTTTGTGCCTCAGTTTCCCCTTCCTGGCTCTGGGGTTCAGAGTTAGACACCCCCCAGAGGGGATGCACGTTGGTCCCTCCAGGAGCAGCTGTGGGGAGGGGGCAGGAGGGGCAGAACCATGGGGTGTGGATCACCGGGAGGGGAGCAGCAGTGAGCAGGGATGCGGAGCGGTGCTGCATCCCCTCCCTGGGGCACAGGGATCACCAGCAGTGCCCTGCCTGGTGCTGAAACGAGGTGCGGGCATCAGCTTCCTCCCTCCGAGTCCCTGTCCCTAAATCAACCCCGCGGGGCCACATCCAGCTTGGTGCCGAGCTCCATCTCCCGACGGGGCTCGGCGCGGGGGGCTTTGGGCAGGGGAGAAAATCGCGGTGTCGCCTTTAAGCAGCGAGAGGAGCATATGTCAGCCCCAGCTTCTCCTGCGTGTCTGTGTGCTGAGTAAGGAATGCGGCCGCATGCCTGACCCGTTAGCTATGAGCGGGAGGATGGATCAGCAGCGCTGGAGCTCAGGGACTGAGCTCATTCAGGCTGGAGCCGGAGCCGCGCACGCAGGGAGCGAGAGGCGTGGAGGAGAAGGAGGAGGAGGAGAGCAGCCGGGAAGAGGGGGCTACGCCGGGCTCCCCTGCTACCCTGGCCCCCCCTACTACCCTGCTTGATTTTTTTAAAATTTTATTTTATTTTTTGTTTGTGTGGTTGATGCTTTGTGCTTTTTCAGCCTGAAGGCTGGAGCCGAGGGAGGCTGGCGGTGCTGTGCCGCGGGGGAGGCTTTTTGGGGTTTTTTAGCGTTTTGCTTGCCCGCCAGCTGTTGTTTTGCTAAAGGCAAGAGGTGCCCCCGCCAGCCGCAGCCCAGCTGCCTGGATGCCCCTGGATGTGATGATTGCTCCTGCCGAGGACCAGTTCTGGACAGACATGCGCGAGGGGCAGATGAAGCTGAAAATAAGGGTGCGAAGGATGAAGGAGAGCAGGGACAAGAGAGGTTTGTCAGCCGGCCGGCTCCCTTTCCTTCCGATGGGGACGGAGGGGGAAGAGCGGGGTGCTCAGAGCGCTGCTTTGCCTCGGGGACAGAGATTGCCGAGCGGCGGCCGGGGAGCGGATCGCGATGGCTGCGATACAAAGAGCGCGGGCAGCCGGCGAGAGGGGTGATGGAGGCGAGCGGCGAGCGTGCGGAGAGAGGGAGCGATCGCCAGGTCCCAGCCACGGGCAATGCGTGGAAGCGATGGCAGAGGCAGCAGCTAGCCTGGTCCTGCGGGCAGCAGCGGGAAGGGAGCTGCACCCAGGGAAGGGGCAGCTCCTGCGGGCAGGTGAGAGGCTGCCTGCAGCGGGCAGGGGCGTCTGCGGGGGTCCCCGCATCAGGCGGCTTTCCCATCTGACGGGCGGTCCGATGGGGATGCCTGGCATGGGGGGACCGCTCCAGGGTTCCCCGAACCCTTCTGCATCCAGGCAGGCTTGGCGAGGGTGCCGACGGAGCAGAGGAAGAGGACAGGAGGAAGGTTGTGGGATCCGGGTCGGACTCTGCCGCCGGCATCTCCGTTCCCTCAGGCGCCGGTTCGGAGGGGTGACCGCGGCGGCTGAGCCCCGGGGGACGGGGGATGTGCAGGGGGAAAGGGAGAGTGAGAGCAGCGAGGAGGGATCGTCTGACAGACGATCTGCCCATAGCCAGGCAGCTGCCCGGCAGAGCCATTTCACTGCGCTAGCACGGTTGCCGCCTGCCCATCTTTGGGGGGATTTCTTTCAAAAAGGGCGTTTGCAGTCTTTCCACCGCCCGGTGCCAGGGCGGAGGACGAGCAGGGGAAAGGGTGTATTATATGGAACAGCTTAAAAATATGCCGAGCCTGGAATGACCTAGATTACTGAGGGGTTGAATCAAGAAACTTCCCCTCCATCACCACTTAAAATGGGAGCCAGCTAAAAGTGCTTGACAGGTTTTTGTGGCATGAAGCACATAACCAAGTGATGGTGTCATTAGTAATAAGTCACTCCTGGAAATGACACATTTTTCTTTACTTAGAACGAGTAAAGCAGGCACAGTCACCAGAGGAAAATCAAGCCCAGCAGCTCAGGGAGCGTGTTCATGGCTGTGTGGGTGGAGGGCTTCCTTTCTGCTGGGAAAAGCAGGAAAACTTTTTTTGAGGATGATTTTCCACTAGTTTGGGAGAACAGGAGGGGGGCCTGGGACCAGCCTGGGAGGCCAGGGGGATGTGGTGCAGACTGGGAGGCAGCAGGGTGATGTAGCAGCAGATGGGGAGCCTGTTCAGGGTGACTGTTGGGGAAACAGGGAATTCACATGAATCCATTAGAGAGCTGATTCATTGGCTTTTTCATCCCCACTGCTTGGAAAAGAAAAAAGGGAGTCAGCAGTGGGGTGATGAAATGTAGTGCTGGGTGAAGGGAGGGTGAAACCTGGTCTGTGGAGGAGCACAGAGGCTGGACAGATGGACACAGAGAGGACAGGAGACAAGGCAAGCAGCAGGCATCTCTCTCCAGTGCACTGAGATTGGTGGAAGTAAAACAGCATCATCCAGGACAGAGTGAGTTGGTCGGGCTGTGGAAAACTGGGATTTCACCCAGGTGGGTGGGAAGGGCACCCAGTAGCCAGGCTGCCCTCATCAGGCACCACTGGCAGGGCTGCCTGCACTGGGCACTGCTGCCCAGGCTGGAGAAAATCAAAGGGGACTGCAGCAGTGAGGCTGGAGGCAAGGGGAAAACTCAGAAATGTCCCAGGCTGTGGGAGGTGTTGACAAAGCCCCAGAACTTCCCGGAGCACAGTGAGTAAGGGTGGCAGTAAGCAGGGTTTGGTCATGTCACCCAGCGTAGCTGCTGGCACCAAGAGGCTCCCACCCACTGCAGGAGCCAGGGAGATGGGGTTTTGCAAAGAGGGATTTTCCCAGAGGCTCTGCATCATGCCTGGCCTCTTCCCTCTCCTGCAGAGATGCTCAGCTGGCCACCTGAGCTCACTGCCCTGCTGAGGCTGAGCCTGATGCAGGAGAGGGCTGGGGCTTTGCAGGTTCCCCTGGCTCCTGTCATCTCCTGCCATGCCTCAGCTCAGCAAGGTGGTTTGACATCTGGGGGGTGGATGTATCTCCAGAGGTCTGGGGTGATGGGGAGGGGGTATCCAGGAAGAGCTGTGGGAGAGCCATTACTGGTGTGGTGGCTGCTCCAGCAGCAGCTGGGACACGTGCTGCCCTGCATGCCCTGCTGCCCCTCGCCACGTGCCACGCTGGCACCAGCTCTCAGCCACCACAGGCATTTGGATGAGAGCTGGGCAGAGCCTGGCCCCTCTCAGTCCCCTCAGCTGCCAGGAGTTTTAGGGGGTCTAGAGGGTCTCCAGCACAAGCACAGGCACAAAACCCCAGCAGTGAGGCCACAGGCTGCTGCAAAAGCTCCAGCACGTGCATGGAGAGCTGGTCTCTGAGCAGCTCCATCTGCTGCTCTTTAACACTCATTATAGGAGCAGTGAGGGTGGGCTGGAAATCACCTCTTTAATAGCCCCTATAGGTCTCCTGCCAGTCCTGGCCTGGGAGCTGGAGGAAGGGAAGAGGTGAGTGCAGCAGCTGCTGGCCCAGGGAGCATTTGCAGCTCTGGTTATGCCTGTTCCCCTTCTCCTTTCTGCCATGGGCTGAGCAGGGTGACATGTCACTTCTTCTGTGTTTCCTGCTTTGGGGTGGGTGTGCTCCACCATGCACCTGGAAAGCAGGACATGTCCCTGCTGCTCAGTGTGTCCTGGAGGGGGAGGCATTTAGGAGACTGAGGGGGTTGGAGGTGTCCAAGAGGTATGTGTCTCTCCTGAAGTGCAATTTTGGGGTGAGGCAGATGCTCTGGGCAGCTTCTTGTAGTCAGGGGGGTGAAGTATCAATGCCAGAGCTGTTGGATTGGTTCAGGAGACTGAAGGAAGTGAGTCCCTGGGACCAGAGATCAGTGTGCAGTCTGCAGCCATCAGTGTGTCACAAGAGGATTTTCAAACCCTTTTGTTTCCCTGTTTCCACTTTATGCCTCCAGCTTAGGAAGAAAGCCTTGATGGAGGGGAGAACACAGGGAGACACATGGAGGTGGGACAGCCCTGCTTAATGTGCCCCACAACTCCCTTTTATCCTCAGCAGCATCTCCCCTAGATCAACAGGTTGTAAATCCCCAAAGCTTACCAGCAGAAGGAAAACAATGCCACACCACATCCCTGTCCCTAACCAGGACTTTGTCACATTCTGTGTCACCCTGCACCACCAGTGCTGCCCTGCTTTGACAGAGAGGGGAGCAGGGCAAGTTGCAGGTGTTGCCTGAGATGTTTTCTTTGTCCCAGCCATGAGCTGAATGTGCTCAGAGAGGTCCCAGCTCAGCAGTCCAGCACCTCTCTCATTCCACCTTTTGATCTCCTTCCATACCCATCAGCCCAGCACCATTTTGGGGGCTTATTATTAATTTTGGCTGTAGCCATCTCATAGGCAAAGAAAGAGACAAACAGAGGGGCTTCTTGCTGGGCAGTTTGCTGCTCAAGGGGAAAAGTTGCAGGGCTCCCCAAAAGTTGCAGCAGTGCTGGCACCACAGCTTATTCAAAAGCATCTCCCCCCAGGCTGACTGTGTGAGCCCAGGAAGGATTCCCAGGCTGATGGAATTCCCTCCATGGCCTCTCAATAAATGGTTCTCCCAATAAATGCAGTGGCACTGGGAGGTTGTCCTAGATGTTAAGATAGAAAACCTGCAGAGGCAATGACCTGGCAAAGATGAGGATGGGGGAGAAGTGGGATTTCCCCCACACCCCTTTGCCACCAGGGCCATGCAGAGCAGGGCTGGGGGGTGGCCCAGAGGGGTCTCCCCAGAGGTAAAAGGCTCAGCACCCATGAGCAAAGCCCAGGGTGAGGAAAAGAAATGAGGTTTTAATTGTTGCACTCTTTGGTGCTAAGGTGCTGCAATGCCCCATGTTTCAGTTTCCCGCTTTCCTTTGGGGGTTGACAGCACTCTCCTCCCTCCCTGCATTTCTCTTCAGCCCCATCTTGAGCTGGACACCACTAGGGGTTTTTATGTCTCTAGAGGCATTACTGAATGAACCCCCCAAAGTTCAGGAGGTGATTTTTCAACCCCAGCCCTCCCAGACACCTGCCTGGTGCTCATTCTTGGCTCCTCCTTCCTCCATCTTCAGCAGGAGCAGGGAAGGTGTCAACACTTCTGGCCTGGATGCCTGTGGCAAAACACAATCCCCCTGCCCTGCCTCACGTTCTGGACTTCCTTCTAATGCAGGAAGACACTGGGTTTTCCATGGAATGGTTTTGAAAGCCCTCAGGAGTGCTGGAGCCTGGAAGAGTGCACCAGGGCATGCCATGCAGGGAGCAGCTCCTCCCCAGCAAGCCCTCACTCTAGAAGTGCAGCAAGAAGAAACCAGAGATCCCCAAGCACCCACTGCAGCTCATACACAAATCCTTCCTGAACTTAAAATTACCCACGTGCCAAAAGAAACAGTTTTTCCAGCAGCACCACTACAAATGAAAGAGGAAAGTCTAGAAGGACGCAGTGCTGCCCTGGCTCCTCATCCTGTAGGGCTCTGCCACTCTCTCCCAGCAAAAGCTGAGTTCCCTGGATCAGGGGCTGGAGGGGGGAATACCCAGGTATCAGCTGCAGCCCAGCCAGGGACATTCACTGCCTTTGGGATTGTTTTGAAAAGCTGTTTTGCTTTCTAAAAATGCAAAGCATGTGAGAGCAGCTGGGGTGGGGTGGGGCGAGCGTGGCTTGGAGGCTGGGATGGTGTGGGGTACCCAGCCCCATCTCTAGGATTTCCCCCCAAGCCTGGGCTGCCCTCAGCAGCTGCAGGCACGGGGGAAATGAGGACAGGCAGGTTGGGAACATACCCGAGCTCCCAGGCACGGGGTTGAGGCTTAGCTAGGGACAAGTGGGGCAAGCTGTAGGCATCGTTTTGGGTGTCCAGCTGTTGCTGGCAGTGTGCCAGGGCAGGCACTGCAGCCAAGGGTGCTGCTGCTGCTGCTGCTGCCTCTCTCTGCAAACATCCTCTCCTGCTTCCCAGCCCTCTCTGCCCCTGCCTGGACTTCCCTGGGCAGGGCTGGCAGAGGATCTGCTGCTGGGTGAGTGTTGGCAGAGGCAGGCAGGGGGGGAGAGAGCAACGTGCACTGAGCTGCTCTAACTATGAGATCACCCCAGGCTCCTGGGATTTAAAGAGTGATGTGAAGCTGTGCACAGCCCCCAGAGACTCCTGAGTGAGCACAGGAGGCTGAGGATCAGGGAACCAAGGCAGGCACTGATCCCCAGGGCTTCTTCCCAAAACTGCGCTGGCTTCCTTCAAAAAACTCCCCACGTTGTTCTGCAGGACTCCAGGGGTCACAGCTCTGCCCCACTCCATCTCCTGTGCTGCAGGATTCCCTGGAGCCAGCTGGAGGGTGTCTGCTCCAGCATCCCCCAGGTATTAGCTGTGTGTGCTGAAGTGTGGGGCCCTGTGCTCAGCCCTGGGGAGGCCACACCTCGAGTCCTGTGTCCAGTTCTGGGCCCCTCAGTTCAGGAAGGAGATTGAGGTCCTGGAGCAGGTCCAAAGGAGGCAACTGGGCTGGTGAAGGGACTCGAGCACAGATCCTATGAGGAGAGGCTGAGGGAGCTGGGGGTGTTGAGGCTGGAGAAGAGGAGGCTCAGGGGAGACCTCATCACTCTCTCCAACTCCCTGAAAGGAGGTTGGAGCCAGGGGGGGGTTGGGCTCTGCTCCCAGGCAACTCTCAGCAAGACAAGAGGGCACAAGAGGTCTCAAGTTGTGCCAGGGGAGGTTTAGGTTGGACATTAGAAAGAATTTCTTTCTGGAGAGGGTGATCAAGCATTGGAATGGGCTGCCCAGGGAAGGGGTGGATTCTCCATCCCTGGAGATATTTCAAAAGAGCCTGGATGTGGCACTCAGTGCCATGGGCTGGGAACCACGGGGGGAGTGGATCAAGGGTTGGACTTGATGATCTCTGAGGTCCCTTCCAACCCAGCCAATTCTATGATTCTATGATTCTAAAGCAGGGAGGTGGTGTGGGTCCACAGAGGGCTCTGAGCAGTGATTTACACTCCTTGGCAATGGGCAGGGAGGAGCAGTAACCAGAGCTGTGCTGCACCTGCACTGGGCCTCCTGCTTTCCCTCTCATTTAAATGTCCCAGTTGAGAGGTGATGTCATTTCAGAGGGAGCCAGAGAAAAGGAAGTGCTGGAGAAGATAAGGTGCTTTAACTCTACCCCTCCCAGCTTGTACAGGTTTTGAAGCTGGGAGCTGAGTTAGCTGCTAGCCAGGAAAACACAGGAGAGGGTAGGAAAGAGGTTGTTTGAAGGACACTTTCCTCTTGTGGCAGTGAGAGCTGACACCAGGAGCTGTTGAGATGGAGAGTGGTGGAGGAGCTTGGATCCAGGTGGTTTGAGCACAATTTTGTGTGCTGCTCTGGCTTCTCCATCCCATCACCTCCCAGTCACATGAAGTGGGTTGTCTGCAGCCAGGGAGGTGCTCCAGGAGGGTCAGCATAAATGCTGCCAAGATGTTGGAGAAAGTAAATGGAGAATGTGCCAAGGTTGTCCTGCTTCTGAAGGGGAGAGAAACTGAATGGAAAGGTCATTACCAAAGGCTCAATGTAAGGTCTTGTTTAACTGTGGATGTGAGCCAAGTATTCCCATGGTGCAGAGTGCAGGCTTGGACTTTCTGGAGGATCTTGTGAGGGCATCCTGATTCCTCTGACAGGCAAAGGCAGTCAAGCCCTCAAGTCTTCTCTGCCCTTTGGGTTCTATCAAGCTCTATCTGCTCATTCACATGACTGGAAAAACCTCAAGGGAGACTGGTTGGGCTGATGTGACCCGAGGTCCTTTCTGTTCCACCAAGCTTCTGCTCAGATGTCCTCAGCTGGAGGGGAGCGAGGTTGGGCCACCATGAGCAAGACCCAGCTCTGCTCTGGAGAACTGGATCAGTGAGCAGGAGCAAATCAGGATCCCCAGAAGCCTTACACAACTCTGCAGGATGTGCAGCAGCACTCTGGGGGGTTTCCAGCCACCTGAGCTGCCCAGCATGCAAGCAGGGCAGTGCTTGCTGGCCTGCTCAAGTCAGTGCTCTTGCCACTTAAGCTGGGGCCTGGCTTTCAGGCAGGGTTCTTCACATTTAGAACATGCTTTTGACTGTGCCAAACACCATGGCAATAGCTCTGGCTGTCAGATGCCACCTACTGTGGCTCCAGCTGGGGGTTTTCTCTCAATAATAGGCTTCAAGATCACAGATTTTTAGAATGGGTGGGTTGGAAGGGGCCTTAAAGATCTTGTTCAACCACCCTGTCACACCAGGGACACCTTCCAGACCAGGTTGCTCCAAGCTCCATCCAAGCTGGCCTGGGACACTTCCAGGGGAGGAGCATCCACAGTTACCCTGGACAACCAGTTCTAGTGTCATCACCCTCACAGTACAGATTTTCTTCCTAACAGCTGATCTAAATCTACCCTTTTTCAGCTCACAGGCAGTGCCCCTGTCCTATTGCTTCAAGCCTCTGTAAAAAAATGCCTCTCCAGCTTTCCTGTAGCCCCCCCCATCTATGCTCAAGCTGGGTGTGACTGCCCAGCTGCTTGATGCAGTAAACTTGGCACTGCCTGTTGTCACATTCAGTAAGGTCAGAGCATGAAGAAGGCAATGGCCTGCAGGTACTGGTGTCCCAGTCCAGTCCAGTGTGGTGGAAATCATGGGCTGGGCAGGGCTGGGCAGAGTGGTCACATCTCAGAAACCATGATGTGTCAGTGTTGCTGTTACCAGGACTGGGCTGACTTCCTCAGCCTTGGTGGGCTTGCTTGTCATCACCCTGCCTGGTGGGATTTGCTATCAAAAAGACACTGATTGTCCTCAGAGGAGTAGGCAGCAAGAAAAATGGATTTCCTCTTCTGTCATTTCTCTGAGTGAACCTGGGAAGAGCCAGGATGGGTGTGGGGTACTTCTCATGTGTGTTAATGTGCAGCTGCAGCAGGAAAAATGAGAGCTGGGTCTCCAATCCTTTGTCCATGTGTGTGGCACACTCATCACAATGTGTCTGCAACTGGGTAGAGGTGGCTTCTGCTCCTCAAGGCTCTGTGCTTGCAGGGTTATCACTGCTTTGTTCCCAGCCTGGGCCTCCAGGTGCCAGGTACTGATGGTCTCAGCCTCACTGCTGTCAGCTCAATGTCCCCGTTTTCTCCACAGGAGGTTTTGCCACCTTCTCATCCTGCTTCCCAGGGCTCTGTGAGGGAAAGCCAGCTGCCATCCTGCCAATGAGCATCTCCCAGCCCTGCTTGCCTGTGGCCAACGTTGGCCCCACACGCATCCTGCCACATCTCTACCTGGGCTCCCAGAAAGATGTCCTAAACAAGGTACTGCCCTGTCAAGGGGATATATCTTACCTGTCCCATCTAGAACCTCAGCCATACAGAGGGGTGAGGGCATTAAGGACTCTTCTGCCTGGTGGGAAGACCACACGTGGTCTGTCTGATCCTACCAGGAGGCTGAAGACAAGGAGTAAGTAGGCAGAGCCTGGCAGAAGTGGGGAGGGTGACCACAGGATGAGTCTTCTTCCATTGCTGAGCTTTGGGGTGGTCAAACTCTTCCCAAATGCCTCCCAAGGCTGGAGGAACACAGCTGGGAAAACACCTGGGCTTGGAGGGGGAGTTAGCACAGCTGGAGGGGGATGTGGAACAGGAGCCAGCTTTGCACCCACCTGCCCAGCCAGCCAGATAACACACATTTCAGCAACACTGTGATCCCCTTGGCAGACTGAGAGGGTGGCAGCAAGCTGGGGTATTCAGCTGCAACAACACGGGGGTGGGCAGCTCAGGGCAGTGGGGGGCAAAATGAGCAAAATTTTGCTGTGGGTAGAAAGGAGACAAGAGGGACAGTGCCCTTTTAAAGGTGCTAGAGGGGCTGTGTTGTGATGTCAAGCCAGGAAAGGAATTTTGTTTAAAGGGAAAATAATGGCAAGATGAAGGCAAGAGGAATTGCAGTTAAAATGCCACGGGGTGCCTGCATCCTTGCCCTGGGCAGGAGAGGGGGGAGAGGGACCACAACACCAGAGGGGGGTTGGAGACAGAAAGGAGGGAAAGAGAAATTATATACAGGGAGCAGAAGGAAATGAAAGAGAAAAATGCCAAGAATGTGAGCCCAGGAGCTGGGCTGGCTCCACCAAGCCCAAGCTGGGCTCTACAGAGCCTGTTGGGGTGGGGAGGAACCGACTGCTGGAGAGCCAGGGCTGAAATCCCAGTGTGGTCTCCTGAGAAGCCAATGTCAGTCAGGGAAATTGATGGTTTCCTTCCCTCTCCACCTCCTGGGAGGATTTTGTTCATCTTTTGGAGCAGTGTTTTCTGCCATCTCCACATAGGCAGCAGAGTGGGGTCAGTTGCAGAGGCTGTGCATGGATGGATGCTTCCCCTCTTCAGTGTGCTGGGATGGAGAGATCCTACATGGCAGCTCCACTCTGACACATGGAGGGACCATTTTATCCCTGTGTTTTCTCTTCCCTTTTAATTGTGGGTTGTTCCTGGAGTATTGCAGACCAGGACCCAGAATCCAGCAGCTGGCCCAGATGTTCCCCCATCTTTTGTAAGCAGCCTGCCTCGAGTTAGGTGTTACCTAACCTGTTGGGACAGGGAAACACATCATCCATAAATTTGGTGTCAGCACCACAAGTGAAGCTCTAGGTGACCTAAGGAGGGAGGACATGGAGGTTGATGTGGATGCAGCAGTATGCACCCCATGGATGGCCTGTGGGTTGAACCTCACACCCTCACTGGAGTTTTTTTATCTGACCCTATTTACCTCAGGTCTCTCTTGTGCCATTGCATTTTATTGAGTCAGAAATGCAGGCAGTGATGGTGGCCATTGAGTGGCCAGAGCAGAAAAGTCACAGAAAACAGGTCCAGGTTCATTCCAGTGCCAGGAAGAGGGAAGAGATGGTTCCCCTCACCACCTGCCAATGTCCCAACACAAGAGTTTGTGTTCAGTGAAGATCTGAGATCAACTGACACGTCCCAAGGTGTTTCTGAGGGGTGTGAGAGCAAAGATATGAGCTGACACTGGTTAATGTAGGGTGCTCCCAATGACTCACCCCACTGTTGGTGAGATGCCTCCTCTCTCCCTCAGTTAATACTTCTAAAGCTTTCAGCCAGGGCTTTCACTGGTTTTATTTCTGGTGTATTTCCTGTTCTTCTCATACTGGGGTTCTTGGGGTTTCCCCTCTAGGACCCTCTTCCAGGTGTCTTTGGTCTTGCTCACTTGGAACAAGGGAAATACCTGCTGAGGTTCAAACCTGTGTCCTCTAAACTGAGACAACATTTTGCTGACACTCTGTACTGCCATCAAGTAGGCCAAAGCAGGAGAAAATCCTGGGATGGGAAAAGGCAGGGAGTACATGGCAAGGCAGATCTTTTGCACTTCGTGCTGGTTGAACTCAGCCACTCATTTGATCACTTCTTTCCCATCAGGACTTGATGACCCAGAATGGGATAAGCTATGTCCTCAACGCCAGCAACTCCTGTCCCAAGCCAGACTTCATCTGTGACAGTCACTTCATGCGCATTCCTGTCAATGACAACTACTGTGAGAAGCTGCTTCCCTGGCTGGACAAGTCCATAGAGTTCATTGGTGAGCTTTGGTCACAGTGCTCCCAGACCCTCCAGTTCTCAACCTTACCTGAACTCTTCTTCTGTCCTCCATAGTCTTTCACCCAGCAACCTTTGTTCTTTCACACAAAGGGGTTCAGGGTTGGGGAGGGAGAGTGCTTTTGCTCACCATCTCTGACCACATGGGTGCTTTTCTCTGTTTTTGTGCTCCAGACAAGGCCAAGGTGTCCAGCTGCCAGGTGATCGTGCACTGCTTGGCCGGGATCTCCCGGTCAGCCACTATCGCCATTGCCTACATCATGAAGACCATGGGGATGTCATCAGATGATGCTTACAGGTGAGTTTTCCCCAGAGGGCAGGGTGGGGTTACCTGGGTGTGTCCAGGGAAGGTGAGAAGAATGAGCCCAGAAGGAGAGGGTGGGAGCTCCTTGAATCTCTCTGTGTTGCTTTGACTAATTCCCAATAAAACCAAACCACAGCTCCCTTCATACAGTGCATGCAATGAGGAATGGTTGGGAGCCATGCAATGGGGTGGGAAGGCAGTCCCAGCTCCACTTCTGGGGCATCCCGAGGCCCCTGGGTTCCCCAGGACCCCTGTATTCAGAGGCTTGGTCAGGTCAGAAGGTCCCGGATGACGCTGCTTCTTCCCAAAGAGTCTGAGAAAGTAGGGGTGACCCTCTGGAGGGCCAAGCACCCAATGGGGCTCTCTGTGCCTCTCGGCAGGTTTGTTAAGGACCGTCGCCCGTCCATCTCGCCCAACTTCAACTTCCTGGGGCAGCTCCTGGAGTACGAGAGGAGCCTGAAGCTCCTCAAGGCCCTGAAGTCCAAGGGTGACCGTGGAGAGGGGGATGCCCAGCAGGACCTGGCAGAGGCAGCTGAGGGCAGCCGGCACCCCCCACCGCCACCACCACCACCACCACCTACCTCAGAGAAGGCCGAGGAGGTGCCGAGAGGCGCCGGCTCAGCGTCCCCCCACAGCGACCCTGAGCGTCACGGCGGGACCCCGAAGGTCCTCTCGCCCACCACCCTGCAGCAGGGGCTCCACGGGCTGCACCTCTCCTCCGAGCGCATCCAGGACACCAACCGCCTGAAGCGCTCCTTCTCCCTGGACATCAAGTCCGCCTACTCCCCCGGCCTGCAGCAGGAACCCCCCGGACCCCCCGGCCCTGGAGACACCCCCAAACTCTGCAAGCTGGACAGCCCTTCAGGCCCTGGCGGCCTCAGCCCCTTCTCCCCAGGAGCAGACAGCCCCGAGCGGGCGGCCGGGCCCGACCTGCTGCTGGAGGCCAAGGTGAGGCAGCGGCGGAAGCACCGGCACCCGGCGGGCTCCCCGGCACACGGGGGGCTCAGCCTCAACGTCGGCAGCGCCTGCGCCCCACGCAAGAGCCCCGGTGCCGAGGAGGGACTGCCACCCCGGCTGGGACAGCCGCCCGCCACCACCACCACCACCGCCACCAGGAGCGGGGTGCACCTGGAGTCCCCCAGCACCCCCTCCGGAGAGGCTGCTTGGTACTTCGGCACGGACTCGGGCGGTGCCGGCGGTGGCAGCGGGGGCCTGTTCGGCGGTGGAGGCCCCTACCCCCCCACCCTTCGGCTGCGGCGGGGTGTCGGGGGGCTGCGAGATCAGACTGAGGGACAAGGCGAGGGCCGAGCCGCGGGACGGGCGGCACAGCTGGCACGAGGAGGCCGGAGCCGAGAAGCAGTTCAAGAGGAGGAGCTGCCAGATGGAGTTCGAGGAGACCATGTCTGAGGGCAGGGCCCGGGAAGAGTTGGGCAAAATCGGGAAACAGTCCAGCTTTTCAGGCAGCATGGAGATCATCGAGGTGTCCTGACACCTACCTGCGGCGCCTGGAGAGAGGGGACTGGGATGGGATGGGGCGGGGAGGGATATTTAAGCCGGGGGTGGGAGGGTGGGGGGCAGCGGGGTCGGGGGGGGTGGGCTGGGGGTGGTATTTATACCCGCGCGCGCGTTTTCGGCGGCGCGCACGCCGAAACCGAAATGAAGGCGGATGAGGCTTTCCAGAGTCAGGAAACACAAGGATGGGTGCTTAGCGTCACTCCTGGACCTGCCCTTGGGCCTTCCCCACCATCTCCGGGGCTCCCGGCCCCCCCGAGAGACCCGCACTCAAAATTTGGGTGTGAAATTTGAGCGGGAAGGAGCGGGGTTTGAGGTTTGGGCTGCGGGGATGGGCCACGGCGCCGGTGTGGGGGACCACGGCCACCCCTTTCCCTGCCCCCTGGTGCACTAAACATGTTTCCTTGTGTTTCTCTGGCTAATTATCCTAAAAATGCTGCACTGGAGCAGCCCTATACATATATAAATATATATTATATATAATATAAAGAAAAAAAAATGAAAACACACACACACACACAAAGGAAATGGTAAATGGTTTTACTGCGATTTTTATTGAGACGTAAATAATATTTCATTTTTTTGTTTGTTTGTTTTTAATTTATTGAAGCTGTTCATTCTGGCAATGATTTGCAGACAATGTGGGGCGGTACTTTCAGCTCTATTTTTACTGTGTATGGTATTTAAATCTGAAATACGAGTTTCTAAGCAATACCTGAGGCCTGTGGCTCCTTCTATAGCTCATGTTGATGACAAAGGTTTTCCCCTCCAAGCACAGCGACAAGGGGACAGGAGACTCTTCTGGGCACTTTTTCTAGAAGCAAACAAGCAAGTGAGCAAACCATAGAACCTTCTTAAAACACAAACTGAGCCAGAAAACTCTCTTCTGGAAGCTGCTACCGCTTCTTCACCCCTTGGTCGCTGTTTGCTGCTCCTCATCCCCATCCCAGGCATCACCCTCATCCCAGCCATCATCCCATTGTCCCTGGTCTGGCTGTCATCCCATTCCAGCTGTGCCCCACTTCCCTCCTCTGGACTGCCCATCCTCACAAGGAGGGAGTCACCTGAAGCAGAGGGAAGGGTGCTGGGTGTCACCCCAAGGTGTCAGAGGCTGCTGCAGCAAAGGCAGGGAGGGGAACCCTGGTAGTACCTGGGATTTCTGCCCAGGGATTCTTTTCCTGCCCACCTGAGCCTCTTGGCCCCCCCCCCTCACCTCAGCCACCTTGTTTAAGAGGGGTGGGCACTTTTCCCTTTGGGGGTGGGTTTTTTCCAGGCTTCTCCATCCTTTGCTTCACATCCAAGAAACTCCTGGGGAGTGTGTTCACAGTTGTGGGACTCCCCGGGCCCTGTTCTCCCCCTCTCCCCAGGCTGGCTCCCTGACTTCCAGCAGGTGATGACCTGGCTGGGTAGGAAGCTCTGCAAGCACACGGTGGGGCACAACTAATTTATTTTCATAGGCATTTGGCTGCTTCCCCACATCCAGGTGGGAGCCAAGCCCCTGCCCCACACACCAACATCAGGCTTACTGAGAAGCTGCTTTCTGGAGCTGTAGGCACTGAGCTGCCTCTGCTGCAAAGCACATCTTTCCCTGTGGCTGTCTTTGCTTTCTCCCTCATCTTGCTCCAGTCTGCAAAGCTGATACCTCAGGGGTCTCCATTCCTGCATGTCTGTGTCTTGTGTCATCCTTGCAGTGGTGTTGTTTTCTTTTCTGGGTCCACTCAGTTTCTCCCCCTTTCCCCTCGTTCCTCCTCTTGTTGTCCATTCCTATCTTTAAATCAAGCTGCACACGACAAAACCAAATGATCTCAGGTTTAAAGGTGAACACAAAGCAGAGGTGTGAGGGGCTGCAGTCGTGTGAGGAGGGGCTGCTGGCTTCACCCAGGGGCTTCCCCAACCACCTCTGTGTCTGCAGTTGAGGTGAATCTCTCTAGAGGTTCCTTTGGTCTCTTCAGGCCAGCTTTAGTTTTTCTGCTTTTCCATGGGGCCATTTGGTGAGATGCTGGGGACCCCCACGTCCTCCTGCCTGGTTCCCCAAGGTGTGGCAGGGGGGAACAGGGGTGGCTGGGGAGCCAGAGACCTGTGTCCCCAAAGTCCTTTTGATGAGGGTGAGAGACCTCACAAGGCAGCTGCCACCCATCCCTGCCTCCAGCAAACACCTAAAAACAGCTCATTGTTGCCAACCTGAACATTTCTCCCTTCTGGCCACGAAAGAACATTAACAGTGTCTTTTAAGCTCCATTTTTAGACTCCCAATAAGCATTTGGGTCCATCCAGGCAGCTGCTCAGGAGCTGCACCTGCAGGAGTGTGTCCTACATGGGCATCTACGTCAAGTCCAAGGAGGGAGGGAGGGAAAATGGCTTCACCCTCCCTCCTGAAAGCTCTCCAAGACCAGGGTTAGTGTCACCTGCCTCCTGCCCAAGGAACACTTGGTTCCCTTTTCCCTCCTGCTGCCCATGAGAGTTAATAAAACCTTTTTATTAACTTTTTATTAAGGACAACAGCTCAGCAGAGCCAGGTGAGATGATTTGAGGTGCTAATGAGCTCTCATTCATCTCGTTAACCAGAACCTGTGTAAGGGGTGCAAAAAAAAAAAGCAGATGAAGTCAGGAAGGAGGGGGCACCTGTTTCAGATGAGACTCTGAATGTCTGCAGAGGCAGGGACTTGGTGTGTGCTGCTTGGCATCTGCACTCTGCTGCTGCCTGGAGGTTTCTCACCTGTGTTTGAGGCTCTAGGTACTAGGGGCTCCTCTCTCCTCTGAAACCAGAGCAAAGAGAAATAGATTTTAGTATTAATAGATGCTAACTGCTAAGAGACAGTCACAACCCACCTCTGCAGCCTTATTTTGGTGTACTTTGTGTTCATCCTTCCCCTTTTTGTTGGGCATGTGCCCAACACGAGAAGCTCTCTGATGTGCAATATTTTTAAGGCTACATCTGGAAAAAATGCCTTGAGCAGCCCTGCCTGTCTCCTGCTGGTGGTGACACAAAGCCATCAAGTGGCTTGCAATTAACTTTAATGATTTTTTAAAATTAGGATCTGTCCAATAGACCAACTTGGTCCATGAATCAGAGAGCTGTAAGTTATCATGAGGATGGATATGCCAGCTGGTAGCCCTCCTCATCATCTGCTGGCCAAGTCTTTTTATGGGCTCTCCCCACAAAATGACCCAACCGAAAGCCTCACTGGAACCAAAAATCATCTTTCCCTGGCAATCTGATGAGGGTCCCTGTGTTAGCAGGGACTCAGAGTGGCAGAAGTGTGAGCAGAGGAGAGAAGAGGTCTCACCTTTCATAGGAGGAGCCAGCAAAGCTCTTCAGTGCCAAATGGTCACAGAAGAGACAATGACTGAGCTTTCCACCACACAAAGGATGGAGCAAACCACAGGCTGGAAGGGACATTGCACCCTTTCCTCCAGCCCCTGCCCGTCCCTGTCCCTGAGCACCTCGGCCACCTCCTCCCCAGTCGAGGAGGCTGAGCCAAGCTGGCAGGAGGGCAAGTGATCAGGTTGGCAACGCTGAGCCAGAACCTTGGGTCAAAGCAGGCTCATCCCTGGCATCCAAAGCAGTGTCCCCAGCCCCTGCTGCCTTCCTGTTCCTTTGTCTGCTTGTTTCTTTGGATGTCCATCCCCACTATGTTTGCCCTTTAGGAGACGATGCCCCCCAGACCCCCCTCCTGCTGTCCCCTTCCCATCCTTAACAGTAATGATAATAAGCTATCAGTGTTGTCATTGCAATCTATGAATGATAGATTTGAGTATTTATTATTATTATTATTATTATTACAATTATTATGGTTATGATTCTGTACTTTTTTGCTTCTTACTCTTTGTATGTTGCTCTTTGTTTCTCTGTTGTGAATAAACTCAAGGCCCCATCACACCTTCTCTCTGCTCCCCGCAGCCTGGCTGGGGCTGCACCAGGCACAGCTCCCAGCTGTCCCCAGCCCCAAGAGGCAAACCCTTGTCAGAGAAGCTGGATGGTGGGTGCTTCCTAAGGGTATAAAGACAAAAATCTGGGGCAGATCCCTTCTCTTAACTCTTCCTTTCCCCTCCTGCTCCTCTCCCCTGCAGAGGTGCCTGCTCATGTTTGCCAGAGGCAGGAGCTGACTGGCACCAAGAATGGAGGATTAAGTGGCAAAAGCTTAAAGCTTTTGTATCAGCTTTAAGGAGCATTGATCAGGCAGCCAGCTCATGGAGTTAGCTCCCTCCAGGCTGGGATCCTCTCAGCTTCTGCTACAGGTTGCATCTTTACCCCCAGGGCCTTCTTGCTCTGCCGTTGTGGCTGGTTTGCAAAGCTCTCCCCTCTCAGCCAAGCCCATTCCTGGGTGCCCCATTTTAGCCCATTCCTGGGTGCCCCATTTTAGCCAGGAGCCCCAGGCTTCCTTGGTCTGAGTGTCCTCCTGGTGCTGGTGATCTCCCCCTGCCTTGGGCTGGCACAGCCTGGAGAAGATGTGCTCAGTCTTGGAGCAAGCTCAGGGACAGAGCAGCAAAGGGAGATGTGAGCAGGGATTCAGAAAGGAGCGGAGAGTGGCTCCTGGCATGGGACTGGATCTGGTCTGTGCCCAGCACTGCTAAACTGGGATGCTGTAAGCAGAGCCTGGTGCTGGCTTTTTCACACCTGTTGCCCGGCCTCTTTGTACAACCTGGAGGTTTCCAGATGACTGGAAAGTGAAGGAGGAGACATTAGGGGAAGGGAAGGGGAACCCTGTCTGCACCATGGTACAAAACACTCTGTGCACCCTGCCAGCCCCACTGAAATTTGCAGAGTTTAACACTGTACTTCTCCAAGGGGCCTGGGCACTGTCTCTTGTCTCTTATCATGAATTTGCTTTGCTGGGGTCCTTCTCATCATACTGTGCTGAATTAATTTCAGAGGTTGCTCTGAGACCCCACTGGAGAGCAGAGAGCTCAGGTCTTTCCCCTCTCTAGGGGGGCCCTGGCAGACCCCTCTTGGGGTCCCAGTCTGGCATCACCCTTCCTACCTCACCTGCCTTTGGGGCAGCCGGGGATGGGGAGGGAGCAGGTAGGTCCCTCCCATGCTGGGACTGATCCTCCTCAGCTCCCACCCCATCCCTGCAGGATCAGGCCCTTTCTCAGCAAGCACAACACGAGGATGGGATCTGCACCCACCCTGGCATTCCTGGGGGCTCCCAAGCAGGGAAGAGAGGCTCCAAGCAGCAGCCCCACCATGCTCCCTTCCTTGCTGCCCATGCAGCCAGTGCCAGTGTGGGACCCAGGGAGACCCTGCCCCTGCCTCCTCCTGATTTATTTATTACCAGAGGCTGTAAACAGCAGTGCTTTTCTACCCTCTACTTTCTTTTCCTTTCTTTTGTATTTTGGAACAACGTGTTGTAATAAATACCCAAATAGGTGTTTTAACTGCTGGTGTCAGCCTTGATTTTTGAAGGTAACACCTTCTTCAGGGTGGGGGGTGGAGGGTCCTCTTTGGTTGGTTGGGGGAGGATCTTTGGCTGCATTGATGGGGATCAGAGACAGCAAAGAGCTGGACACACAGCCAGACCTGGACACACAGCCAGACCTGGATGCACAGCCAGACCCTGTGGGTCTGGACCAATTCAAAGCAGAAATAAGACTCATGGTTGAGGGAGTAGGGTGATAAAAATTAATGGGGGCATTCATGGGCCCAGAGACTGCAAACAGCTGGGTTAGGGCTTTCTGATGGTGCAGTGCTTGCTTCACAGCTCTGAGGCTGCAGTCAGGCATCTGAGCAGCTTCTTTCTAGTGGAAAGGAATGGCTCTGCTCCCACCTTCCTCCTGGCATGGTGGCAGTGTGTAGCCACAGGCTTGCTGCTCACTTCAGCTAAACCCTATAAACATTCCCCCAGCCCCCCCATGGCCAACTGAGCTGCAGCCTCTTCCTTCCCTCCAGCAGCAGCTGTGCTGTGCTCCAGGGGCAGCCCTGGGTGCTAACTGGCAGCCCCATTTCAGCTGGGCTCTGCTCAAGTGGAGGCTGGAGGAAGGATTTTTCTGCTCCCCCCTGCAGCAGGTTTGCTTTGGAGGAAGGAGGAGGTGTGAGCAAACTCCCTGCAGCTCTGGCTCCAGAGAGCTGCAGCACTTATTGACTTAAACAACCATCCCCATGGCTCTTTTCCACAGACCAAGCTAAATCCCTGATCTGTTATGAATTCACTCCCCTCACCCAGCTGCAATTACTGAGTCTTTCGTAGAGCATCTCAAAACTGCTGCCATCATCTGCTGGGGAGGTAGAAATTACACTGCCAGTGGGATGCTACAGCCTCCTGCTCAGCTGGCACCCCCAGCAGCTCCAGAGAGGCTTCTTGTGCTGCTGCTTCCATGGGCACATCCGAACCCCCTCGTGTTTTAGGGGGAAATGCCCCCTGGGCCAGGGGACTGCTGGGCCATTTGGTTGTAGTGAAATGAGGCAACCAGGTGCCACTAATTGCCAGGTAGTGGGCTTAACACAAGCTCATGCCCACTACCTGGCAATTAGTGGCACCTGGTTGCCTCATTTCACTACATTTGGTCACCATCAGTGGTGCCCATGGAGGAGGGGATCCCAGTGATGTTGTGCAGTGCCTGCACCCAGCTGGGGCAGGGGCACCCATGGGTGTGCACCCAGCACAGCCTCCATCCATCCCCCTGCCCCAGTGCTGAGGCTGCTGCCTCTCTCTGTGGTTTACACGGCAGAAACCGTTCCTGCAACAAGAAACCCAGGAACGTCCTTTTTCCAGCTCTCGGGCTTTTTATTGACTCAGAATGGCTGCCAAGCCAATAAATAAATGTTCCTTGAGCTAAATATAGCAGCCACTGAAATAGGCTGCCGGCTATTTATTGAGTTTGTGGCCTCTTTGAAAGCTTGCCAGGCTCTGCTGCCTCCACCTTGCTGCCGTCCCACCCCAGGCTGGGACCACCCACTGCAGGGCAGGGCTGAGTCAGCACCCAGGGAAGGGGTCACAAAAAGTCAGCCCAGTGCTGCAGAGAGCCAGGGGGACAGGGCCCAGCAGCTGGAGAAGCTTCAGCCTCCAGCACAGAGAGCTGGGGGGGTCCTCAGGAGGGACTTGGACTGGGGAGGGGCTGAGCTGGTTTTCTCTTCTAGGAGGACTCAGGACCTTTTTCCAGCATCGGAGCCTGGAAAAGGGAATTGATCTCCAGCTTTCCAGCATTTGAAGGTGCTGGGCAGTGCTTTTCCATGCTTTGTAGGAGTGCACAGGAGTTCCTGGTACACGGATATGCCAGACCTGAGGACCCCATGGGTATGAACTGGCCCCCAGTTGAATTAGGGTGCAAACCTGTACAGCAAGCTGGGCCACGGCTGTGAAATGGTCTCTGACCTCAGCTGCCAGGGGGGTCTCAGAAAATGCTGCAGCCGTGTCCCCATGCTCCTGGCCAGACCCCTGGGGCTTGGCCCCACTTCTTTGTGTGTCTGGGAGATGCCATTTGCCCCATCAGTGGAGTTCCCATATTTGGACCCCACACTCTGGGACCCTCTGGGGGATGTCTGGTCCTCCAGAGCTCTGTTGGTTGTGCTCTGGTGCAAGAAGGGAAGGGTTCACCCTTCCAGCACTGATAGAAAGTGAGGTGAGGACTGCTCTAGTGTTGCAGAGACTACAGAACACCCTGAGCTTAACAGAAATAGGATGCTGCTTACCTGGGGCTGTGAGGACTTTGTTGCAGCCCCATGCCTGCAAAGGGAAAAACCCCATCACTCTCTGGAAGGGCACATTCACTCCTGGAGCAATCCAAGGCATTAATAATGCTTAGCACTTAACAGGGAGTTTTGCTAAACATGAGCTAATCCTTACAGCACCCATGGGAAGGAGAAAAGTGATTATTGTTATTGGACTTGATTTTCCCTTTCCCGTGTACCCCTGCAGATGAGGATCAGCCCTACCAAATCCAGAGAGCTCTGCCAGTCAGAGGAGAATCCCACTTCCTCAGGTTTGTACAAATGGGAAACCTGGAGCAAAAGATGACAAGTTCTTTGCCAAAGGCCACCCGGGCAGACAGAGTTGGAGCCAAAATTGTGCATGGGGGAAATTCTGCCCCCAGTCCTGCTCCTATGGCACCAGGCTATAACTCTGGTCCCCATGTGGGGTGTCAGAAGGATGCAGATGCTTTGTATTGCTGCTTCCCTTCCTCTCCACAATGTGACTTCACAGGGGGATGAGATTCCCTGTTCTCAGTAGCAGGAGATGCAGCCAAGACTTGTGAGCATATTGGTTTGGAGTCCTACTGCCCTGAGTCCCAAAATTCCCTCTCCAGAGGAAAAAGTCCCATAGAGAGACAAGTGCTCATCAGCCATGTGCAGGTTCCTGGTCCTGGGCTCAGTGGGCAGCACAGACCCAGCATCACCCTTACCTGACCCCCTTCCCACTTTCTGAAATCCCAGCCCCAGAGCTGCTGCCACGTGTTTGACCCCACCAGTCCCCAGTCACTGGGCAAGCAGCCAGTGTAGTACTGGGGAAAAGGAGCCAATGGGCCAGTCCTTGGGCTTCTCTCAGCAAGGCTGACTTAGAGGGCTGTTGGGACCCCACAGAGGGGCTGGGTTGGGATGTCCTAGGTGAGAGCAGAGACCTGAATGAGATCAGTTGCCTGGCTGGGTCCTTCAGAGGGAGAAAGGGCAGCTTTGGGGAGTTCCCTAAAACCAGCAATGCTCCCTGGCCACGCTCCTCTCTTCAGCTGAAAGCCATGCACTTAGTGTCTGAGTGGAAATACTCTGTGTCTGTCAGCAGTACCCCCATGATGTCATTTAGTTTTCCAGGCTCCTGGGCTGAGCCAGCAGCTCCAGCCAGAATGACTGGAGGTGCTTTATTTAGAAGGAGCCCAAGCACAGCCGAGCCTTGGCCTTCTCAGTGCCCCTCTGCCACCTCCCTTCCCTGCTGATGCAAGGCTGGGATGTCAGCCTGCCCCAGGGGAGGTCATCCTTGAGAAGCCCAAAACGGGACTCTGCAGTGAGGGGTGGGAAGAGGTGAGAGTGCTGCTTGGTCTGTGCTGTGAAGCCCAAAAAGGCCAAGCAAAACTGTTTAGAGACAGAGTTTGAGCCTTTAAACAGCAAAGGTATTTATTTTCGGATCCGGGGAACTCCCAGCTCCCGCTGGACAAAGAGTTCCTGCCCCGGGGGAAAGGATAAGGGTATTTATAGGGGAGGTGACATGCATATTCATGAGTTTGCAACATATAATTATAATATTCATGACAGGCGGAGTCTGGGCGGAGATGTCGGGGGGGTCTTTGGGTGAAGTAAGAAATCTTTATCTCTCCTGTTTTCGATGACTTCATCCTCTTATTACAGAGCGAAATTGGACCCTTGCGATAATTTCTCCCTTCTCTGCTGGTTGTGGCTGCCTCATCCTGTCTCCGTGCAGGTGTTGGCACTTCCCCGGTGCCCGATTGGCCTTGGCAGTGCCTTGTTTTTAAAAGCAAGGTCTGTACTTACAAGACAGAAGATGTTCACACTGCTTTAGTGGAAAGTTACGGGAATTAACCCCGTCAGGATTAACCCTGTCAGGGTCTTTCTGTTTCAGCTGCCCAATGTCCCTGGGCCCAGGAAACCTCCAGGTCCTGCCCATGGCTCGGGAGCACCAGGCTCCTTAGGTGCTTTTTCCCTCCCTCCAGCTTCCTGAGAAACTCAGCCCGAGCTCCCTGGCACAGCAGCAGCCACCCTCCCCATCCTCACCCTTCCCATCTCTGGGCTGCCTTGCTGCAACCAAGCATCAGGCTGGCTGCAGGGGATTTTTTAGTTGGAAAGCAAATGTTGTCCCCTGCTGACACCCCTTAACCTGCCTCCTCTCTGTCAGCAGCATCTCCTGACAGGCAGTGGCTAAGAATAGCCCTGCTGCTGGCTCCAGGCTGCTGCTGTTTGCTCAGTGACTCAGAGCTGGCAGGGCAGGCACTAACTCAGAGGGCCCCATTACTCATCCATCTCCATTGCCCCAAGGATGGGGTTTGTGTCTCTTGCTCGCCTCTCCTTTAAAGATGCTTTATTTCTTTTTAATAAAGCCACCGTCCACAAAGAGAGGTAATTATCCTGCTGTGGATTTACCACTCAATATGTGTGCCCCGACCCAAAATGCTGCAACCCCCATCGATCATGCTGGCAGACCCTCAATATATTGCTCCTGCTCACTGCACTGCCAGCAAGGAGCTGTGTGGGCAGAAGCAAGGCAAGAGAAAATGCCTCCCAAAATCACATTTCGTGGCACCAGGGTAACCCTGCAAACAAAAATCCTCTCCTCCAGAAACCATCCATGTTGAATGCCAGCTGTGCCCAAGTCCAACCCTCCTCTCAGATGCCCAGAGCATGACCCACTCATTCCCACCCTCCTTCCTCTCTGCAGAGGGACCCACTCATTGCAGCAGTGGCTGCAGAATACCTTGGCAAATTAAAATAGGCCCCGGTGTTAAAAAGTGGCTGGATTGATTTCCAAACAACAAAGAGGCATCATCTTCCCTCTCTGGCTTCCTTCCCTGGGGCACTCTGAGTCACAGGCAGTCATGCCAGGAAGAGAGCTGCATCCTGATGGGTGCACAGCTGTGTCTGCAAGGTCCAGCACTGCCCGGGAGGACACAGCTCCTCTGCCTGCCCCACCACTTGAAATGGCTTCAAGTTGTGCCAGGGGAGATTTCAGTTGGATGTCGGGCAAAACTTCTTTACAGGAAGGGTTGTTAAGCACTGGGATGGGCTGCCCAGGGAGTCACCATCCCTCAATGTGCTTAAAAACCAAACAGGTACCATGCTCAGGGATGTTCAGCAGTGAGTGGAGCTACTCCACTGGTTAGCAGAGCTAGGTGGAAGGTTGGACTGGATAATCTTGCAGGTCTTTTCCAACCTGAATGATTCTCTGATTCTCTGACAGCAGATGCTAAGCACCTGATCCTGCACTGCTAGCGTGAGGGGGAGTCTTTCCATCCACCCAGGATGAGTGGATTTCCAGTGCCTCCCCACAAGGCCCTGCACAGGAGAGCTGGAGACTCATTCCTCAGAGGGCATGGTATTCCCAGCTCCAGGGATCCCTGCAGCCAGGGATGCAGAAGCCAGAGATGCAGCAGAGGGATGCAGGAGCCTGGACATCTGCCTGTGGGCTAGAAATGATGGCCCAGCAAGCTCTGGTAGACACAAATCTGTGTGCTCCTTCCATCCTGGTGACCTCCCCACAATGTCAGCCCTTGGGAGGCATCTGGCTGGGCACGATGCCATAGGGAGAGCAGGACCAGCCTGCCAGGCTGGCTTGGACCTCGCAGCTCCCACTGCGGCTGTGTAAGGGCCGGCAGAGAAACCCGGACCACCGGCAGCACAGCTGCTGCCAGAGCCCAACATCGGTGGCCCAAAGCAGAGCTTAATGGGTCCCCTTTCCCTGGCAGGTGCCTGAAAGCCGGGATGAGCAGGAGTGGGAGCAGTCTGGGAGCTTTGCTGGAGCAGGGGCCGGGTCCCGGTTCCGCAGCGCTGTGCGGGCAGCCTCTAGCGGCAGCTCCAGGGGCATCCCGAGCTCTTAAAGCCACCGAAATTTTACCTGTGCAAGACCAGGTGATGGGAAAGGAAGCTTGCCCTGATTTCATGTCCTTCCATAGCCTTTGGGACGAAGCTGAGAGCCAAACAAACATCATTTTGCTAAGAGGAGGAGGAAGATGAGGAGGAAGGGCTAAGTCTGCTCACACTCCTTGCTGGGCAGCTGTAGCACAAAACTGTCTGGAAGGAGGTAGCCAGGTAGCCCAGCGTGGGACAGGAGCCCCCAGCCTGGCTCTGACTCCACCAGACTGGGTGACACGACCTCTGTGCTTCGGCTGTTAAATCTCTTGCACCTTGGAGGTGCAAATTACTGCACCCAGGAGTGACACTGGCTCAGTGGCCCTGCAAGCAGCCTGGCTGGGAGGCCACAGCAGCTCCAGTGTCTGCAGTGCCCAGCTCTCATCTTATCTCCAGCACTTTGTTTGTGCAGAGGACTGGGGAAGGGAAGGGCTCCATGTGCTCCCAACAGCCACATCTCCCCTGCTGCATTCAGCCAGACCATGGGGTTCAAAGCTTTCACATCTCTCAAGTCCCTGGAGGCTGAGCTTCAGCTGGGCCATTGGCAGCTCCAGGCACCAAGTGTTGGGCTGCTCACAGGCTGGATGAGATGCTGCAGTCCTCTCCACTTCTAGGAGACCCTACACTGCACCCCAAATCTCCCTTGCTGACGTCCCAGCCTCTTCTCTTCACCAGCAAGAGGTCAGTGACAGTCCCCACTGCCACTGTGTGTCCCATCCTTGCCACACATGCACAGTGCCAGCACCAGGAGCTGAGAGCAGCTCAGCAGCAATGCCTTCTGGCTCTGCCTGTCATTTCAGGGCGTGCAGGAATGCTGCTGCCTCCAGCCTGGCTTCAAGGTTCAGCTTGGGTTTTGCCCCAGAATAGCACAGGCACAGAGCAGTGACAAAGCTGCTGCAGCCAGAGAGAGGGAGGCTCCACACAGCCCCTGCTCAGGGGATCTCCTGAGTGAGAGCCTCATCTCCAGCCAGGGACCATTAACCTTGCCCCCCAGAGATGGTCTTCAGACCTTGCTGATGCCAAACAAAAGCACAACATAAACTCAAAGTGCTGCTGGGGCTGCCTCTCCCTGCCCTGCTTTCCCTGTTAATTGCTGCACAAGCCATCCATTAAGACAAGGGCCAGGATGCAGGAGATGCTCCCTGCAAGCACCTGGCACACCTGGTTACAAACCTCTGGGGCAGACTGGTGCAGCTGACCAGGATATTTTAATCATACAGAGCCTGTAGAAATATCCAGGTAGCCAGGGCTTTGTGCCACTTATCCCTGCCCAGAGAGCCACGGGTTCAGCTCTGGGTACTGCACTGAGGCAGGGGCACAGAGGCTGTGGACAAGTCAGAGATGGAGAAGAGCAATTTTCTTCAGGATGAAGGCAGTGGGTGATTAAACACTGCCCGTGGGGATGAAGCTGAGCCCAGAATATCTTTGGGCCAGCACAGTGCTGTGCACTTGAAGGACTGTGACATTTCTGGTCTCCCCTCTTCCCCCTGTCCCCACTCCTCTGGGTCATGCAGAGCTCCTGAAGTGCTTCCACCTCTGAAGAACTTGCTTATTTGTGGGAACCTGTGAAAGAAAAGGGGGATTTACTATTCCTCTGCAAATTCTGTTCACCCTTGGCTCCCCATGCTGCATCACTGCGTGCAAGGCTGGTGCAGGGAAGGCAAACCTCATCAGGCAAAGCAAGGGCAAGCAGGAGATATCTGAGTTCACCACAGTCCTAAAAGTGTGCCCCTTGCACCCCCCCAAAGCCAGGCAGTCAAGCACCCAGCAGGGCAGCAGTGGGAGAGCAGAGATCTCATATGAAGTAGAATAACTTCCTCGGGCAGGGGAAACCTCACCTTCTTTGGGGTGTTTTTATATCAGAGTGAATTAAAGATGACACTGCCAGCAAAATAACCTGGATTACTGCAAGGGGTCATCTCTAGTTTCTCCAGCTCCACTGCATGTTTGAGAGTACCTGGTTAACAAAGCCTTGATCCCTCTCCTCACCAAAAAAAAAAAAAAAAAAATGGTCCATGCTCAAAGAATTAACGAAAGATCCCCCCTGCTGCCTCCTGCACCAGGCAGCGCTGCTGACAGAGCTGCAGGGCTGGCATTAGAACTTTCCCGGACACAGACTGCCTGCCCTTGGCTCTGGCACCCCCCAAAGCCATTAGCAGTGAGCTCACCCCTCTCTTATCGCTGACCCAGGGAGTCTGGAGGCTCTCGGAAGCGCTGCTATTGATCCGTTCTTCTTATGCATCCCCCCTGGGGCTTTGGTTTCAGGAAATCGCTTTGCCTCTCCTCTCCTTCTGTCTCCTCCAAAGCCTCCAGGAATGTTTTTCTAAGGGACCTTGGAGTCAGGAGTTGAGGGAAAATTTTGCTCTGAACTGCAGCGTGATGGCAACTGGGCTGGTGAAGGGATCCAGCACAGATCCTATGAGGAGAGGCTGAGGGAGCTGGGGGTGTTGAGGCTGGAGAAGAGGAGGCTCAGGGGAGACCTCATCACTCTCTCCAACTCCCTGAAAGGAGGTTGGAGCCAGGGGGGGGGTTGGGCTCTTTTCCCAGGCAACTCTCAGCAAGACAAGAGGGCACAAGAGGTCTCAAGTTGTGCCAGGGGAGGTTTAGGTTGGCCATTAGAAAGAATTTCTTTCTGGAGAGGGTGATCAGGCATTGGAATGGGCTGCCCAGGGAAGGGGTGGATTCTCCATCCCTGGAGATATTTCCAAAGAGCCTGGATGTGGCACTCAGTGCCATGGGCTGGGAACCACGGGGGGAGTGGATCAAGGGTTGGACTTGATGAGCTCTGAGGTCCCTTCCAACCCAGCCCATTCTATGATTCTATGAAGGGTGGGGTTTAACTTGGCCAGCACCAAGGGCACTTTGGGCTGGCTGACTGGGATTTATTTTGGTGCCTGGCATGGGAACCAACCCTCCACGGTCTCTGTCCATGGGCTTTCTGAAGGGGCTGTGCCCACAGCAGGCTCCTCTTCTCCCTCTCCCGTGCTGTCAGCATGAATTGTGCCAACCAGGAAAGGGGTGGCAGCATCTCTGTGCCCAGTCACCCCAGCAGCACAGGCTGATGAGCCTGGTGGGCTGCCAGGGAGCCCTCAGTTCTGGTAATGCTCAACTCACCAGCATCCTGTTACCCCTCAAAGGACAATCCTGCACCCCTCGGGCTGTTTCTCCCATCTGTTCAGGCCCACCTTGCCCCAGCAAGTAGGTGGCAGGGTGAGGAAACACACTGGGAAGCTGGGGAGTCAGGAAAAAAAAACCTCACGGAGCTACAGCCAGAAATCACGTCATCTGCTCTGGGCTGCTTTCCTGGGTATGAAGCAAACAACTTGCTGCCTCATGCCTTATAAAACAGACTCCCGCAGTCCCCCGGTATCCCCAGCAAGACTTTCAGGTGCCTGGGTGCACTTCAGAGATGAGTAATGGGCCATCAGGTTGGTGCTGCCTGCCAGGAGCAGACTGGGATCAGCCCTGCCCTCCATCTATCAGCTCCACCCAGGGAGCAGACAAGAATCAGATTAAGAAACCAGGCAAACAACTGCCCTGAGCAGGCAAACTCCGAGGCTGGCAGCCCATGGCAGAGATTGACCACTGCAAGAGGAAATAAAACTCATGTCTTGCTGCAGCCACCTTCAGAGAGCTCCTCCAGAGAGGGGGATTTGGTGGTGGTTGATTTTCATTAGAGGTGGATTAGGGCTAGCAGGGAGAATTTTTCTCATTTTTTAGGTGGGCTTGTGGACAACAGAGCCTTGGAGCCTGTGGATGCCCTGAGGAAACTCCACACTATGCCAGAGCCCCAGCATGCCCAGCACATGGGTTTTAATCTGCCTTTAAAAACTGCTCCTGCAGCCCCAGATTGCAGATGGGACACACACCTTGGGCCTGATCTCATGCAAGGACCACTGGATGCCCTTTGATAACCCCTAAAGATAAACTCTGAGGAGCTGGTTCAGCTGTTTTCATGTACATGAATGGGGGCCCTGCAGTAACAACCAGAGGCATTTTATTTTTTTAGGGGATGATTCAGTCATGGCACCATTTGATCCCCACACATCCAAGGAAATTGCCCTGGATAAAGCTTCCCAACCCATATCCTGCACTCCTGGGTGTAAAGTAGCAGCATGGGGCTGTGTGCTGGGGCCAGAATTTAGCTGACTCCTTGCTCTTACTGCCCTTGTGGTCATCAGAGCCAGAGGAGGAAAAGAACAAGTCACCTCCAATTGCTAACACTGCAGAGGAGACATGGATTAACCTGACCTTCATTTGGAGTGTTTGCTGAAGAAATCAACACTTCCTGTACACAAGAAAAAAAAGAAAATCAATGAGATGCCACTTGCCAAAAGAATCCCCATTGGGTCTGAAGCTCCTGCATCAACAGAGCCTCATGTCACCACCCGGGCACCCCAAATCCCCTTCAGTAGCTCCACCAGGTGCTCAGCTTTCCCTTCTTAAGGCTGTTTCAGCAGTTTTAGGGTTTTTGTGACTCCCAGCACACCAGGCTGAGGGAGCTGGGGGTGTTGAGGCTGGAGAAGAGGAGGCTCAGGGGAGACCTCATCACTCTCTCCAACTCCCTGAAAGGAGGTTGGAGCCAGGGGGGGGTTGGGCTCTGCTCCCAGGCAACTCTCAGCAAGACAAGAGGGCACAAGAGGTCTCAAGTTGTGCCAGGGGAGGTTTAGGTTGGACATTAGAAAGAATTTCTTTACTGAGAGCGTGATCAGACACTGGAATGGGCTGCCCAGGGAAGGGGTGGATTCTCCATCCCTGGAGATATTTCAAAAGAGCCTGGATGTGGCACTCAGTGCCATGGGCTGGGAACCACGGGGGGAGTGGAGCAAGGGTTGGACTTGGTGATCTCTGAGGTCCCTTCCAACCCAGCCAATTCTATGATTCTATATTCTGTGATTTCTGGAGCTGTGCACTCTGCCCTGAGCTGCTTTGGAGGAGCCTCAGCAGCACAGGGCATCTTCCCCAGCTGCACCCTGCAAGTTGGGTGTTGGTCACCTGCATTCCCAGATCCCTGCTCCAGAGGTGCTCCAGGAGTCAAGTGAGGAAGGGGAGAGTGTTCACACCACGAAGGACATCCCCAAAAGTCCTGACCCTCTCCCAAAGCCTCCTTTTCTCTGCAGCAAGGCCACCACCGCACCTACCACCAAGTCACCGTGTTCCTTGGTTAGGGAAAAGTTTCCACATGAATCTTCCCTTCTCCCCCCCCCATCTCCATCTCCAGGAGCGAACTTTTACTGCTTGCTTTTCTTGTGGCCATCAGATGGTGCCATTGAGTCTTCTCTGATGTGAGGTCCCAGATGCTCTGGCACCAGGGATCCCGCTGGTGGCCACATTTATTCTACTTCACAGGAGAGGAGCAGAGCTTTATTGCCCGGCTCCAAATATTGCAAAATAAGGAGATTTTTCTAGCACAGCAGCTGGCAAAGTAACGGGAATGTGGGCTTTCTGCTCTTCTACAGCAACAGGCACCTGTGTCACCAGTTTTTAATGTTTTTCACACAGGACTGGCTATCTTCTTGCAACAGGACTCCAGTGGTATCAGTGTAGCAGCAAGTGATAGCAGCACAGAAGCCCTTCAGCCTCAGTTCTCACCCTCACCACCCCCCCCCCAAAAAAAAACAACACAAAAAACCCACAAAAAACAAACAAACAAAAAAAACAACCAAAAACCAAACCAAACACACACGAAAAAAGGAGATCTGAGTTTACACAGCAGGGCCAGAAATTTTTTTTTCTCTTTTATTTTATTTTTTATTTTTCCATTCCTCTTTTCTTTTCTTTTCTTTTCTTTTCTTTTCTTTTCTTTTCTTTTCTTTTCTTTTCTTTTCTTTTCTTTTCTTTTCTTTTCTTTTCTTTTCTTTTCTTTCCTTTCCTTTCCTTTCCTTTCCTTTCCTTTCCTTTTCTCTCTTTCTTTCCTTTTCTTCTTCTTTTCTTTTCTTTTCTTTTCTTTTCTTTTCTTTTCTTTTCTTTTCTTTTCTTTTCTTTTCTTTTCTTTTCTTTTCTTTTCTTTTCTTTTCTTTTCTTTTCTTTTCTTTTCTTTTCTTTTCTTTCTTTTCTTTTCTTTTCTTTTCTTTCCTTTTCTCTCTTTCTTTCCTTTTCTTCTTCTTTTCTTTTCTTTTCTTTTCTTTTCTTTTCTTTTCTTTTCTTTCTTTTCTTTTCTTTTCTTTCTTTTCTTTTCTTTTCTTTTCTTTTCTTTTCTTTTCTTTTCTTTCTTTTCTTTTCTTTTCTTTTCTTTTTTCTTTTCTTTTCTTTTCTTTTCTTTTCTTTTCTTTTCTTTTCTTTTCTTTTCTTTTCTTTTCTTTTCTTTTCTTTTCTTTTCTTTTCTTTCCTTTCCTTTCAACACACGTGTCATA